>NC_050574.1:168220086-168860086 GCF_011100635.1 Trichosurus vulpecula | reverse complement strand
GTGAGAGAGTTAATGTTTGTCAAGTGCTGAGAGTTCTTAGCGATAACTGAGCATTACTGAATTATTGAGGGATGAACCATAGTGGGGCCGAGAGCAGAGTGCAAGTGAGAAATACATGTGAACTCCGTAAGTCATGTACGCAGGAAATACAGCCTTCACCTGACACAACTTAGGAAGACAGCATTAACACCTTCCTTGCTTCCTTCCAGTAGCAAAAGATTCATCACATCCATTCTATTCCCTGGTGCTTATGATCTCTACTATATATAGTCCCCAAGGAATGGTTCAGAAATTGCTCCTGGACTCTGGTTTATCCATCATTTGAGAAATCAATGAGCATTTATTTAGTGCCCACTATGTGCCAAGCACTATGTAAGGTGCCAGGCATACAGAAACAAAAATGAGAGTCCCTGCCCTCAGGGAGACAAAATATCTCATTGGAGACAAAATGAAGCAGAATAATATTCTCTATAACAAGGCTGCAAAGATAGGTTGGGACCTGGTTGTTAAGGCTTTAAAGGAGGACTTTGTATCTTGTGCTAGTGGCAGTTGGGAGCTGCTGGAGTTTTTGGTGAAGGGAAGTGACAAGATTTGAGAAGGGAACTGTGAGGGAATGTGAGGGAAGTGAGAGGGAATGTGATGTTTTTAGGATGTACTGTGAGATTTCTTTTGTGAGACAGGCCATGTTTTAGGTCCCATATTATCAGGGGAAAAAGTAAATCAATATACCTAAGAAAATCTACCTTATGGGTCTGTGGTATGGAGAGGAAGAAGTTCAAGTGAAGAGGAGAAAATATTCCAAGATCAAATTTCTGTCTTCTGTCAGAGTTGATGGTTTACCCCTCCCACCTTCCCCATTTTCCAGATTGAGAAGCTGAAGAAAGTAGTTAGGAATTTGGTCTTTGCCTAATATTCCTCCAAGAGAGGGAGTGTACAAACAAGGACTCTTGATGTAAGAGGAATGTTTGAAAAAATATCTAAACATAACACACAGAATGAATCAGCATCTGCTTGATGGACCTAGAGTTAACCTCCAATTTAATTGGAGATGAAAAAAAATATTCATCTATTTTTGGATTCTCAGAAACTCCCCTTGGGGGCATGAATGTATCACCCTATCCTTCCCTTCCCTGTGTTCTTCTGCGGTGATTAGGTGGAATCACTGAAATGTTGAGCCAGTTACACACTCTTAAGAGGCCTCAGGCAATGGTCAATGAATGGAATACCTACTTTGAAAAAACAAGATCATATAATTAGACTCCTGAGCCAAAGACACATGGTTTCTATCAGCTGTGCTGCTTGATGGCCTGGTGTGGAGAGTGAATGATGAACAGAAATGAGTCAAAACTCCAATTGCCCATAACTTCTCTTCATAAGAAACGGCTATTTTTCAACTTTTCCATGAACAGTCTTATCCAAGGAATGGCCTTTTTTATTTCTGAAAGCTGATGCCATAAACATGCCAGGCTGCTCTAAGGTGGAGAATCAAAAAAAAAATCATGTGAAAATTCTCACCCAGCTCCTACTCTAATTATCAAGATGCATTTATTAAGCACCGACTGTGTGCCAGCCACTGGGGTTACACAGACCAAAAATGAACCTTAAATAATCCTTAAATAATTCATTTAAGTAATGGTAGTAGATGAATTCTTTAACACCTTCAAGGACCTTAAAATTTAATAAAGGACATACAACATATACATTGAGAAGTATATGCCAGATGGAATATGATGAGGGCAAAAGTTGAAATCCAAAATGCTTTATGATAATTTGAGGAGGGAGAGATCATTTTCATCTGAGGAAATCTGGGTTGACTTCATATGAAGAGTTCAGCCCCTAAGCTAGGCTTTGAAAGAAGAGAAGCAATCAACAAGCTATTATTAAGCTCCTACTATGTGCATGGTACTATGCTAAACTCTAGGGATACAAAAACAAAGAAATAGCCCTTACTCCCAAGGAGTTTAGATTCTTCAGCCTGGAAGCACCTTGCTTTGTGTGGGACTGGACCAGTGGTTATATCTGTAGGGCAAACTACCCAGTGAGGAAACGCCCTCTAACGAAACGGCTCAGCCTTTTCTCTGCAGGTCTTCCTGGGTTCAAGGACAGCTTTCCACCACTGTCTATCTACATGCTGCCTCATGGTTGGTAAATTACAACTTTAAAAAAGTTAACAGAAAGTTTTAACATCACTTCCATTGGCAGCGTTATGTGGCAAGGAAGCTCTCCGTGTGTATTACCAGTATGAGATCAAAACCCTGGAACACAGAGGAGGAAGCTGCTCATTCTAGTTGAGCCAGACTGAGGCTGCCTTATCCCCCAATGTCTCTAAACCATGGTTTTCCCCTGACCCCCACCCCAAATTTCCATCCATTGTCAGGGATAAGAGTAGTCTTCATCAATATCATGCAGAACCTCACATTCTGCCTAAGCCCTCATTTTTGTGGGTCATTATCATTAGTACAGTAGTTACTTTATAACAACATGCATTCTGTGGTTGATGTCTACATGGTAACAGAAAGTTTCCACTGCAGACACCCTCTTCACCAATTGAGCCAGAGTACTTACTGTGGCCATGTCACATATTCTTTTTTTCACACACATTTGTGCTAAACTTGAATTTTGTCTGGGGGAAAAGTTTCCAGTTCATTATTCTCAGTAATTGACTCCTATCAGGTTGTTGAAGCCTCAATATTCATGATTAGGATTTAGGGTATTTCTAGAAGTATTTTCCTGGTTACCTTGGAATAATTGCTTTCCCATCAGTCAAGAGAGGGGAAGCCATTTGCCTGGTAACACACAGCAAATCAAAAGCATGGCCAAGATTAAAACTTGAATCCTCATTTGTAATGTTTGGTGGCTTCCTGATTCAGGCTGCCTTCCAAATGCTGATGTACTAGTGGCATACCCATATCTGGGATTGTTTGGACATCTCCTTGACCCCCTCCCCACGTCCACCTTCTTTTCCTCTAATAGCGGATGCCAGGGGGACCGTTCTTGATTCCTGGAGACTCTCTCTGAGGCTGCTGTGTGATGGAAGCCTTCTTGTAGCCCTGAGAAGTATGTACCTCTCGCTTTTGCCAGCTGCCAATTGCAATTGTTGATTTAAAGCCAGGATTTGGCCTCCAGAAAAGGGGATCCTGTGTCTTTAAACAGCTGTGCACCAGTGTGTGTAAATGAGCTTGCTAATCCAGTGACTAATTCAGTGTATTATAAAGCTGCAATGAGCTGGCTGCCAAGCCAGGGCCCTCTCCCAATTGGAGTGCGTGTGTTAGACTCAGAGTTATTTCTTTGAGCTCTGCAGCACGGCCTGTCTCTGAAATGCATTCTCTTTCATCCTCCCTATCTGAGGAAGTGAAAACAGGACTCTTCTTTCTTGCCCCTTTTCACCTCCTCCAAGGCACGTCTGGCTATTGCTTTTCCTAGACTCCCCTTTCTCCTCCTCCTGCCACCCCCCCCCCGCCCCCAGCCATTCCCCCTCATTTCATTCCCTATGTCCATTTATTTACTCATCTGAGGGTGGAGAATGCTGACTTTTGAGTCAGAGCTGAGGGACCAATCAGAGCTTCTGTGGTACATTCCAAGAGACAAAACTCATGATCTGTCTTGGAAAAGAATTTTCCAAAAAGATCCCTTTTCGGTTACAAACAACAACTCAGTGACTGTGCCTTCCTCATGCGGCATTTCCACTGAGTTCCAGAATACCTAGGCCATTGTATTTGCTGTGCAAGCTTCAGCTTGTTTCTGTTTTCCTGCTACCTGACCCCCTATATGCATCTTTCAGGCTCTGAGGGTGACACTTGTCAGAGGCAGATGGTGACTTTCATCTTCATTCCTTTGAAAACCTTATAAAATGAGCATTAAGCAGAATTAAAAAAAAATAGAAGTTGGGGCAGCTATTTTTCCCAGGGGATTTGGGATTAGGGGAGTTTTTGAGATGGATATTGTTTTGATTGATGGTGCCTGTAGCACTAATAGCTTCCTCGCTTCACTGTACTATTATGTCTTCTTGTTCAGGAAATTTTGTCCGATTTCATTACTGCCTTGTTTATTTTCACAAGATACCTGTATCATTTCTCTAATTGTAGGGATGTTGGATTTCAGTAGAACAGTAGAATGTGAGCTTCTTGAGGACAGGGACGGTTTTTCATTTCTGCCTTCTTATCTTCAGTACCTAGCTCCGTGTTCTGTACCTCGTGGGCATTTAATAAATGTTTGTCCAGTTGAATTGGTTTAGGTGGCATACGAAGTGAAGAGAGGAGAACTAATAATAAGTGTTTGTAGAACTGAAATGAAGGGAACTGACTTCTGAACTAAGGCACCTACCTGCCCTCTGTGCTGCTCTGCCTGCTTTCCCCTGGTCCTCAGGGTACTCATGTGGGTGGCCCCTGCTTGATAGTTAACGTTCATAGGTAAGAGTTCACTCTCTCTTCTTCTCATTCGAAGCTCAGTCTTTATTCTAATGGTCCTTTTGGTCCAGACTCCCAAGTCTCTATAGAGATAATGAGTCCTTTCACTGGCTGTTCAAAGGCACTTCAGTCTGGGGGAAGCTTGAGACTGTGGTGGCTATAATTTCCTAATAGCTTCCGGATGATATGCAGTCATTTGTTAGCCAGGGATGAGAGCTCTTTATCTTACAGTCTCTCTCCCTTTCCCACCTGACCCAGGCATAAGGGGAGTAGTTGTAGTCCCCTCCCCCAAGATCATTGATCATCTTCCTCTTATCTCCAAACCTATCAAGCACATCGATCTGGAGATTGGGGCTGCCTGGCGACTTACTATCCTCTTGGGTTTGCTGCTGAAAAAGGCATCCGGTCCTGTCTGCTTCAGGGATGGCTTAGGCGAGACTCAGGGGCATCTGTGGGATCGGTGGAGTACCTGACACCATTTACTTGTCTTTGCTGAAGTCTGATGGGTTCAAACACCATTATCAAGAGGGAGGAAGAAAAACTTTCAGGATCTATACAATGAATGAGATTTATTGAGGCAGGGCATTCCCTTGCTGCAGCTCAGCTGATAGGTGCATCCTTAGGTGAATGCATTGTCCTTGTAATTCTTCCTGACCATTTTCATTCCAGTATAAGGCCATTAGCAAGACAAAGTAGATGGGACTATCTTTGGAACTTCTCTGTTCTAGGGCTGAGCTCTTTTGGGTTATGAATGTGGTCATATTCATAACTGGGAATAGTTTGGCTGCTGTCAGGAGTAGCCAGAATGAGTTGATCTAGTGATATCGAACATTCCTATAACATGTTCTTTAAACTTATATCCTAGCTTGGTCACTAAATTCCTGTCCCTCTTCCCTGAGGAATTCCATTTCCCTATTCTGTCTATCTTTCTGTCTTTTTCTCTTCCCTCTTCTCTCCTTTCTTCTCTCCTCCCTTCCTCCGCTCTTCTCCTCTCCTCCCCTTTTCTCTCCTCTACTCTCCATTCCTCTCTTCTCCTTTCTTCTGTGTCCCTCTGCCTCTCTTCTGTCTCTCTGTCTCTTCCCTTCCTCCTCCTCTTCCTCTTCTTCTTCTTCTCCCCCCACCTCTCATTTTTCCATGACTCAATTTCTGCTGAAATGTTAAGTGTCTAGCACCTTGGAATTAATTTGTTAGGTGCTAGACGTTCAAGAATCTAGACTTCTCTCTCTTCTCCTTTTGTTCTTATTTTGACAAGTGTTAACATGAATAGTCCCCATCACTAGGTTTAAAAGTAGAATTTTTTTTTATTTTGGTTAGATTGTCAAGAGTAGCCAGAGTGAATTGAGTGTAGTAAAAATTAGAAGGCCCACGACAGATGTCTTACAGAGGCAGTTGTTAGGCCATGTAGCGTGATATCACAAAAAGCAGTGGCTGAGTCAGGGGCCCTGGGTCATAGTCTCTAGTAGTGCCAATAACTGAGATCTTAAGAAAGGTGCTACTCTTCTTTGGCCTTCAATTTAATCATCAGTAAAACAAAGGCAGTGGACTAGTTTATCTCTAAGGTCCCTTCTAGCCTCATGATTCTGTGATTGCCTTTTAATCTCTAGTGTACTGTTTGGATTTCTCCCTCCAAGAACATCATCACGTCTCACAACTTTGAATGTAAACTCATAATTTAGGTTATAAGAAGAGAATATTCTTGTTATGTAGAATCCCAAATCTGGTTGCTATGCCTTCTGAATGGACTATCTCAGTAACTTGGTCTTAAGAATCTAGTTCAATTTGGTGAATATGTCACAGCTAAAACTCAAGGGAAATGGCTTTCCCAAATCATAGGAGAATTTGAATGTTGGCTAGGTTTGGTTTTGTAAAGGAAGCATCATCTTCCTGTCCTTTTTTAAATTAAAAATAATTCTGAATTTAAATAACAAAAAAAGTCATTTCCATTTTCGTGTTCAAAAACACAAAAGAGGATTCTATATGAAATTGCAAATCTCTATTTCATACTACTTCCTTTAAAAAAAGGTATAATAAATTCCACATATTACTTTCAAAACTGCCCTATGTTTTCGTTTGAATTCCCTTTTTTAACCTTCTGCATATTTGAAAAAAATTTCAATAACTCTTTTGGCAATACTATTAATAAGCCTTCCCCACCAAATTAAGAAAGAAAAAAATCATAAAAATAAGCACAGTCAAGCAAAATGAATTCACATAGTGGACATGTGCAGAAATGTATGTCTCTTTCTACACCTTATATCCATCACTTCTATGTCAGAGGGCAAATTCTGTGTCTAGTTTCTATGTAGTTTTTCCTTTGGGAGGAGGAGTAGCCCATTCTAGGGTGATTAGTTATTTTGGGGATGGTGTTAACATAGCATGAGATTTGAGGGGAAACATAGGGGTTGGGCTATAAGTCCTTTCCAAATCTGTGATTTTGAAGAAAAAAATGGCCTATGACTCCTGCTTATTGTCAGATCTTTTCTCTCCTTTTTTATTTGCCATTTGTCTATTCTTTGTTCACCCCAATTACATTGAATTGCCAAGGAAGAAAACATTCAGCCAGGAGAGAAGCACTGTTAAAAATTTACAGCAAATTCTGTAAATTCTTTTGCTCTGCTATTTGGCCTGGAGTAGGATTTTGTGCTTCGTGTAGCTTCATGTGCTTCGTATAGGGAGGATGGAGGAATAGCAACAAGAGAAAGGGTCTGGTAAGGCACACATGGCAGTAGTCCAAGGTAATGAGCAAATGCAGAAACTGAGAGGTTAGGTAATAATAATAGCTAGCTTTTTTTATTTCTAGGGCTTTAAGGTGTGCAAAGAACTTTACAAATGTTATCTAATTTGATCTTCCCAGCAACCCTGGGAGGTAGGTGCTAGTATTATTTCCATTTTACAGATGAGGAAACTGAGGATGACAGGGTGACTTGCCCAGGGTTGCACAGTTAGTAACTGTCCAAGGCTGGATTTGAACTCAGGTATTCCTGACTCCAGATCTAAGCAGGCTATCCAGTGAGCTTGGGAGTAGCCTTCACTGTAGCCAGTCAAACAACCAATCAATTAACCAGGTCTGGGTAGGTCTCAATGATCTATTTGAAATATAGCTCTGTGTCTCCTAAGTAACTCTTTGATAATCCATGGGAGTGACTCTTACTGGAAATCTTGAGTCATTCATTACCTAAATCCAGCCAGTTTATAGTAGGATTTCCAACTGTTCTGCAGGCCAAATATGCGTTTTTGATTAGCCTATTCTATAAGTTTCTGAAGCTACAGAGTGGAATGTTTGGTGCACATGCAAACTCCAAAGTAACCTTTGCTCTCCTCTTCAGTAAGCCTGGAGGTTTGGGTTGGATTATAAACCATAGTTAAATTTAGAATAGATGACCTAGAAGCTGCTGAGGCCTAGGATTCAAAGGAAGGACTGCCTCAAGCTCCCACCAAACATTTCTTCTAATGTCAATTCACACTGGCCATAGGTATGCCTTATCTCTCAAGGTATAATTTTCTGTAGGTTTCTTAAATTATAAGGGGATGATTCCACCAGCAAGGGTGATAGCAAAGTACCAGCAAGATACCCAGAGAGTCAGAGAAGTGAACTTTATTGGGAACATATGATAAGAATAGGAGAATGGAATATGTCTAGGAAGAGAGGAAGCAATATTTGTCAAAGTAAGGCATTAGAGTAGTTCTGTTAGGATGCCAGAGGTCTACATTATCACTCAGAGCTCTGATGTTTATGGCATTTTTGTGGGTCAAACAATTCATTCGGTATCTTGCTTCCACCAGATTCTCTAACCCAAATATGTTCCTCCTGTGTTTATATATTACTCCCTTACCTCTATCTCAGTTGCCCTGGTCCCTTTTGTTTTCCAGATTGCTACAGAGATTGTCTTCATTCCCAGAATATTGGTTCATATCATGTCTAGGCCAATGGAGTGGACTGGGAACAAGGGCCCTAGGGTCCATTTCTAACCACTAACTGCTTCCTGTAGTCCTTGACAACTCACCAGCTTTGTGGCTCAGCTTCTTAATCTATGAAATTGGAAAAGTAACACTTACCTGATAATTCCTTGGGGGATGTGGTGAGATTGACTGAGAAACTTGTTTCTAGAGGTAGACAGGGAGATGATACAATTTTTGACTGTTCTAACCTAGTTGACCTGACTCAGGAGTAGGGTAGAAGTTAGAACTACTGTGAGGAAACTGTTCCTGTTGCGTAATTCTTATTGCAGATATAAGTGGGAGTTCTCCAACTCAATACACCTCCATGTTATACTCAGAACATTAAAAAATTTGGAGATTTAAACTTGGTTATTGGGATTGGGATTGGATTCCCCGAAATCAACAGCAGGACCTTTCATTAAACTTTAAGAGAACAAGACTCAGGATGCTTATTCTATACAGTGAAGTGGTACAATGGATTGACTATTGGACCTGGAATCAGGAGGATATGAGTTCAAATATGGCCTCAGTCACTTACTAGCCGTGTGACCCGGGGCAAGTCACGTATTCCCCTCTCTGCCTTAGTTTCTTCATCTGTAAAATGAGAATGATAACTGTACCTGAACACCCCACTCCAAAGTTGCTATGAGGATCAAATGAGATAATATTTATAAAGTGCTTTGTGGATCTTAAAGTACTAAGGTATTAAATTAAATGTTAGCTATGATTTTTATCAAATAGGGCTGTTAATAGAAGATCTGAGGTCATAACTGTCTTATAATGTATCAAACAAGGTTTGCCTTTGCTTTTTTACCACACCCAGACTCCTTTCATTCAGTATTTGGTATCTATTTCAGGTTTATCTGACTGCTGCTGGCCTTTGGGCAATCCTGAGGGGGATTAGGAATATTAGTGAGGAATTTAGAGAGGATTAGACCTGATTATCACTCTGAAAGCTGTTAAAGTTGGAGTTTAACTTTCCAAAGATCCGGAGAAACTGTCAGAAAGAGAAAAACTAAAGAAAAGGCTAGGAGGGTTTTGGGAATCTGCCTTGTAGGCCCCTTTCTACTGATTCCAAAGTAGGAATTATAACAGTAGTGCATATTTTTCTATCACTATGGTGTTTACAAAGTACTTTCCTTATGATAATCTTATGAAATAGGTAATGCAAGCATTATTATCTCTGTTTTACTGAGGAAGAAACTGAGTCTTAGAGGTTAACAGAACCTTGCCCACAGTTACAGGACTAGCATCAGAACAAAAATTTCAACGCTGGTCTCCAACCTTCAGGTCCAGTGTTCTCTCCACCATGCTTATTACTTATTCAGCTAATTTTCTCTGCTTCTTGCCATTTGGGGTTTAGTCAAAGTAATTTTTAATTTTTTTTTCCTGTACCTGAAGAAGTTGATCTTGGAATATTGACTCATCTTACTCTGTGGCTTTTCCTTTCCAAACAGAAATTTGAAAGGACTCTCAGAGCCCATCAGAGTCCAATCTAGCCAAGAATCCCTACTATGACATTTCTGAACATGGCTGGTCACCTGGGCTCTACTGTAATCTATGTAGGGTGAGTCCAGTGGTCCTTCTTCATGCTTTCATTAGACTGAATAGCATCCCATCCCTGATCTCCTCTTTCTGAGCAAGGCTGCATTTCAGCAAAAGGTGACTAGCCATCCTAGAGGATCTAAAGTAGGGGTTCTTAATCTGGGGTCCTTGGACCTCCAAAGGGTCTATGTATAGATTTCAGGGGATCTGTGAACTTGGATGGGGAAAAATATTTCTTTTCCCTCACCTCTGAAATTTAGCATTTCCTTCTATTGTGAATTCAAAACAAAATAAAACATTATTCTGAGAAGGCTTCGCCAAAATACCAAATGGTTTCATGACACAAAACAGATTAACAACCCCTGGTCTAAAGAGATCTATACTAAAGAAACACCGGGCCTACATAAGCAAAAAGGACTTTTTACTCCCTATTCCATCCCTCCACTGGTAGGCTTTTTTCCCCCTCAGTGACCTCCTCCTAACTCAGGTCCAGTTGGAGACGTGCATAAAGGGCAGACGTCCAGTTCCTCCTGTCTGGCTGAGACTGACTGTGGGAGATATAAATAGATCAAGACTTTGTCTGCATCTATTGTTCTATAACTACCCATTGTTCCTCAAAGCTTTTTTGTAATTACCACTGCTCTCTTATTGTGCAGCTTTCTGAATTCCAGTTATTCTTCTTTCTGTATTGGTTGTATGTATGACTTACACCCCTCAGCTTGCCAAGGCTCGGTAAGAGGTGTGTGGGAAGAATGATGTGTGCTGGGGTCCAGGAGAAGTCAGTAAGTGAGGCAGGGGGATGCCATAAACACAGTGTGTCTTGATTTCAGCAGAGCACTTGACGATCTTTCACAAGATCCTTGTGGACGTTGTTGTAACAAGAACATTGAATTTAATAAAAAAAAATTAATATAGTAAAAGTAACAACATTTAGCAATGAATACCAGACATATTTCACTGTAAGGTTTGCAGATCACTTTATAGTCATGATCTAATGTGATCCTGACAATAAAGTAGATGCTCCAGGTATCATCATCCCCATTTTACAGATGAAGAAAGCCAATCTCCAAAAGGCGAAGTGACTTGCCCATAGTCACACTTTAGGAGTCAGAGAGAGAATGCAGTTCAACAATTTCTCACTCCTGAGTCTAGCACTCCCTCCTTCTAGTAAAAAGAATCCTAGGAATTGGAAGAAAAGCTAGAGGTTTTCTTACAAGAGGAAAGGGCTGGATCTGGAGTCAGAAGACTTGAGTTTAAGTCGCAGCTATGTCACTTACTGGCTGAGTAACCTTGAGTAAGCCCTTCATCTGTGGAAGGGAGAGGTTGAACTAGATGACCTCTAAGTATTGGTGTGCTGGTGGTAAATGTTTAAGTATTGGCTTTTAAGTTTAATCTGCATGATTAAGATTTTCTCACTTTCTTAAGTCTAAATAAATAAAACACTAAATCAAGCCCTAATTTGTAGGATTTACGGATTTCCAAAGTGTAAATGCTCATACCAAAAATTTAACGTTTGGTTCTAGAGATCTGGTACTGTTTGGATCCAGCGTTGGTTGTTGTCCTTTTTCAAAGAGGGCCAAAATGACGTCCCTATGCTGGAGTCAAGTTACAGTATTTGTGACTACGGCTGATCCGATACCTTTGCCTCTAAAGAACTTTTCTAGTTCTGTAATTGTGGCTTTTAATAAGGAATCAACTTAATGGTCCACTTGGATGGACTGCTTTCACCTCAAGTTCAACATGTCTAAAACTGAACTTTACGCCTTCATACCCAAATCTGCTCTTCCTCTTAACTTCTCTGTTTCTATTGATGACATCATTATCATTCCAGTCACCCAGTCTGAAAACTTATGAGATTATATGTGTGTATGTGTCTTGCAAACCTAATAGCACTACATGAACATTAATTATTCTCGTCCTCCTCCTCCTCCTCCCCCTTCTTCTGAATCTTTTCTTTCATTTTCATTCTCACTTTGGTCATCATAATTCAGGTACTTGTGAGCATAACTTACATTTTTTTTGGAGGGGGGAAGGCAGGGCAATTGGGGTTAAGTGACTTGCCCAAGGTCACACAGCTAGTAAGTGTCAAGTGTTTGAGACCAGATTTGAACTCAGGTCCTCCTGACTCCAGGGCCGGTGCTCTATTTGCTGCCCCACCTCTCTGCTCCATAACTGACATTATCTCAGTTGAGTCTCACAACTACCCTGTGGGGTAAGTACTTTGGAATATTAAGTCCTGTTCATCCTTCCCTATTTTAGGAAGGACCAGGACAACCTAGAGTATATGCAAGGGAGGATGACTAGGATAGTAAATGTCTTCTGGATCTCCTTATTTGCAGAATAGCAGAAGGAACTGGGGATATTTAGTCTGGAGGAAACAATATTTAGGAATGACATAACCTCTGCCTTTAGACATTGGAAAGGTGCCACAGGAAAGAAGGATTAGGTTTGTTCTGTGTAGTGTGGAGGAAAGAACTGGGACCAATAATAAGACATGATATAATTAATAACATCTATGTAGCACTTTTTGGTTACAACGTGCTTTCACATCTGTTACCTTACCTAGTCCCCAAAACAACTGTGCAAGAGACTCCTGCTCCTCCTCTTCTTCACAGATGGAGTTTAGTTAAGGGCCAAGGTCACCTGGTTCACACACAGGCAGGGCAGGCACTAGAATCCGTATCTTCAGTGTCCTAAACCAAAACCTGCCTTTATCTAGGTACAAGTTATGAGGAAGCAGATTTTGTCTCACAATAAAAAAATAACTTTCTAACGGTTTGAGCTGTCCATAAATGGAATCAGGGCACCTCTCCATTACCAGAAACATTCAAGCAGCAGTTAAATGACCCTTCGTTGGGGATGTTGTAGGAAAGATTGCTGCTCTGGGTAGAAGGCTGGACTGACCTTTTCCTCCAAATTCTGGGATCCAATAATGGAATGACATTAACTGATATTTTTATAGCGCCTACTATGTGTCAGGCGCTGGGCTAGGCATTTTATAAATATTATCTTATTTAATCCTCACAGCAACCCTGGAAGGTAGATGCAATTATTTTTCTTTTACAGATGAGGAAACTGAGGCAAACAGAGGTTAAGTGACTTTCCAAGGGTCACATTGCTAGTAAGTGTCTGAGATCAGATGTGGTCTCAGGTCTTCCTGACTCTAAGTAGAGTGGTCTATTTAAATCTAACTTTCTAAACTTAAAGATACTTCTCACAATTGTTTTTCATGACATTTGCAAATGTAGTTCAGTGTATACAGGATGATACATCCAACTTTGAATGTGTAGTAATAATAATGATGATATTAATAAAAAATTAGAGTGATGATAGCTAATATCTCTATCACTTTAAATTTTCGGAGTGATTTTCATATATTATCTAATTTGATCCTAAAAACAATCCTGTGAGGTAGTACTCTTGATGGCAAATATTTGCCTCTATTTTGGGGCCTGTGCCAGTCTTTATAGGGCATTGTTTCATTGCAAGTGGTTGGCACATTGGCAGTCCGCTATCCCCTTCTCTCTTTTTCCTTGGCTCTTCCCAGAACTGGTATGAGGGAAATGGGGTTGAAATGTTTTGAATTTTCTAAGTGATTTTCCATGGGTCAAGAGCAGATAGTTATACTACATAAGGATGGATTTGTGTGTGCTTTTCTCTTTTTCTGATTTGTTCAAAGGAAAGTACATATGCATAAAAAAACTTCAGAATATAAGAATGTCCATTTTGGTTTTCTTTCTGTAGCACCAAGGTGTGGAGTTTCAGAGTCATCTAGAAGGGGTTTTTGAAGACCAACTTTCATCTCTAATGGGGCTTTTGATTTTCCATTGGAAAAAGGGACATTTTCTGGTTTAAAAAATATATGTGTAACATATAAATAAATGAGGTAAATAGATGCATTTGAAAAATTATGGACCAATGTCAATTTTTAAGCTTCATTAATTACAACCAAGACTCTTTCTTGAAAGCTCCTTCAAGTAGGAATTGGTTCATTCTTTGTACTTGAATCCCTAGCATCTAGAAGAATATCTGGCACATTTTGGTGCTTAATAAATGCTTATTGATTGCTTGAAGCATTTAAAACCTGTGGGAATTATGCAGGAAGAGAGTTTGCTGAACTGACAGGGCATGCCCTTCCTTTAGTTGATCCATTGTGTATATCTTTGGATGAATAGACTGTTCTTGGAATTCCTTGCGGCTTTTCTCATTCCAGATTGAGGCCATTGGCAAGAAAATCTAGAGAGGGCTATCTTTGGAAATATTCCATTCCAGGAATGAGCCCTTTGGGGTTAGGAATGTGGCTTTATTACTTGGGAGTCCTAAGCTAGGCTGAGAGGATGTTCTTTAAATTTGTAGTCTGACTCTGCTACACCAAGATCCTGTATGATTTCCCTTCTTTCTCCAGGACATCTTTCTTTGTGCCTCAATTTCGAAATTTTTGCCCCACAGGCAATTGTTCTCTAGCCACATCTAACCCATAGGAGGTTAATCTATAATTACATGATAGCTGAGGGAGCATAGCACAGTGGAAGCAAGCTCTGGCCTGGTAACTAGGAGATCTGAGACCTAGTCCCAGTTCTGCAAATAATTGGTGGTGTGATCCTGCTTCCCTCATCTCTCCAGGCTTCAGTTCCTTCATCTAGAAAATGAGGGGGCTGGTCCTGAGGAAGGAGACCAAGATGGTAACTGTCCCATTGGAGGATAAGTTGAAAGCACTTGGGGTAGTCTGAAGAAGAAAAGACTTGGTAAAAGACATGATATCTATTTTTGATTACTTGAAGGGGTCTTATTTGAAAAAAGGTCTTATACATGTTCTTCACTCCAGAGGCTAGAACTAGGTATAATTGGTGGGAGCTGCAGAAAGACAAATTTAGGTTTTTGAAGTGGGGGGGAGGGGCTGATACAAATTTTTGAACAATTAGAGTTACCCCAAAGTGGAAATCACCTGCACCCAGAAGTGGTGGTAGTAGGGTCTCCCTCAGTAGAGGTCTTCAAGTAGATACAATTTGACCATTTGTTGGGGATATTCTACAGGCATCTCCTCTCCAGGTATGGATTGGACCATAGAGTCCTTGAGTTTCCTTTCAGCTCTTGAGATTCTGTGACTAGATTATATACGCCCTTGTAGTACCGAAGATTCTGCGATATCTTTGCCTCTCTTAATTCCCTCATCCACCTTCCTCTCTCTCTTCCTCTGTGTCTTTCTTCACTGCCTTTCTTTGGAACTCTCCATTACCCTCCTTTCTTTCCCCTTTATTCTTCAGTTATGTCTCTTTTTTTCTCCTCCCTTTTTCTACCTTCTAGCTTTCTATTCTATTTTACACTTTCTATTCTTATTCCCTGATTCTGGATTTCTGTCCTTTTTCTCTTCTTCCTTGTTCTCTCCTCATTCCCAAATCCCACCTCCTCCTCCTTTTTCCCAGGGGCTAGGTCTGGAAGACAGGAGCCTTAGCTGCAAGATGCCTGTCTCTCTGTTTGCTTCCTGCGTAGGAGGGAGAGGCAGGCCTTGAGAAAACAGTTCAAAAGTGCAGAAAAACTTCAACTGGTCCAGCCTAAATAAATGGTCTCAACTCCATTTGTTTTGCCCATGTCGTCTGCTTTGCCTAGTGAGAAGCCTCTTCATTGCCCACCTTGCCCAACCCCTCCTACTCCCCACCTTGCCTTCCAAGCAGAGTGCCAACTGGGCCTGAAGCCCAGCCTCAGCACAAGACCAGAAAATGTTCATGGTCAGAGAGGCTGATTCAGTGGAGGAAAGGGAGCAGTCTTTGAGTGTTTCAAGTCTCTGGGCTGTAGCAGCTGTCTCTATGAAATGTGCTGGGGATTAAGAACCATCCCTTCCTCCAAATAAAACTTTTTTCCCCTACCAAATAAATGGCAAAAGTGAGGAGAAATGTATTTATGTTTTCCACCCATTTATCTTCCTGGCCTTTGCAATTTGTAGAGAAATGAGGGAGGGAAAGAGGAGAGACAGACACAGAGAGAGAGACAGAGAGAGAGAGAGAGAGAGAGAGAGAGAGAGAGAGAGAGAGAGAGAGACAGAGACAGAGAGAGAGAGACAGAGAGAGAGAGAGAGAGACAGAGACAGAGAGACAGAGACAGAAAGAGAGAGAGAGAGAGAGAGAGAGAGACAGAGAGACAGAGACAGAGAGAGAGAGAGAGAGAGACAGAGAGACAGAGACACACAGAGACACAAATAGAGACAGAGATTTCTTTAAAAATATATTTTCCCAAATTAATGAGCACCCCAGTGGGAAAAGGTAACCTGGCATTAGCCTCATTATTCCTTCCCCTGCCAAAGTGGCTTCAGGGATGGTGACAGGATAGAATATTTTGGATTTTTTTTAAATCCCCTCTTGAATGGAATTATTTTGTGACATTATTGGTTCTAAGAGCATTGTGGCACTTTAGATGAAGTTGGGGGCAGAAGATGACTCTCACTCAGATGTTTGAATGATGGGAAGAGCCATTTGGATGTAATATCCCTAAGGCCCTTGGAATTGGAAAGGTTGCATTTGTGTTTGCTATCCAGGTAGAGTAACCCTTATTCTTGTGCACTAGGAGGAATAATAGATGTATTATAAAATTTAGGACCCCTCCAGAATAAGGGTAGATACTATATACAGAGTCACTCCAACACATGTAAAGCTCGTTTGAAAGATATTATTATATTTTCCCCAGTACAGAATTTTCTCTTAAAAGCAAAAACAAAAACTGAGATTTCAATGATTCTTGGAACTACAATATTTAAATGACCCTAGTAAGTGAGAATTTTAATCCCTAGAGCTAATAACACTTTAAATGGCATATAAGAGATTTACAAACTTAAAGGCATAAATGCTTAGGAAAAGGTACAGCTTGGTTTTCAAGTGGTTAAATATGGCAAATAGTTTTAGGAACCAGAAAATCACATCTTCATTTTGTGTCACATTTTCTTTGACATTTTTAAGTTTAAAAGACTGAGGGGTCGGGGGGAGGGGGCAGGGTCTAGGGTGCTGAGTTGTGGCAGACCTATATTAGTTGGTGATGGTGACTTAATGAGGTAACTGCTGACACTATCAAAAAAAAAGCCTTGTAGTTACAAAAAAGAAAATATCCAGCATCTCAGCTTTGCAAGGACCTGGAAGGGCATCTAACTAGTCTATTCTGAATGAGTTCCTTCTTTAACATCCCTGACAAGTGGTTGTTCAGCTTCTGCTTGGATACGACTAATACCAGGGAACTCCCCACTTTCTACCTCCCCCTGCGTTCTATTTTAAACACCTCCAATTATTAGAAAGTTATTTATTATGTTGCTCTGAAATCTATCTCCCTGTAACTTCTATCCAATAATTCTGGTTTTCCCCTTTAAGTCTACATAGAGCAAATCTAATCTTTTATTATGCTAGTCCTTGAAATTAGTAATCACGTCGTATGTAATGAAAAGAATCCTGTATCTATAGGCAGAGAACCCACGTTCAAATTCCTGGCTTTGTTACATATGGCCTACATAACTTTGGGATAATCAACTATCTTTTGGTCTTAGTTTCCGCGTCTATAAAAGGAAAGGGTTGATGTCACATGGGAAAAGATGAAAAGGAACTATGGGAAAATGGTCACACTAATAAGCTATTGTTGAAATTATGATTTGATGATTTACACTAAAAAAGTCACTGAACTTTACATATCCTTTGACCCAGTGATACCATTGCAAGGCATACAACTCAAGGAGGTGAAAGAGAAACAGATGTGCCATATATGTATACATATACATATACATATGTATATATACACATATCAGTTGCTGTAATTTCTGTAGTAGCAAATAAGTAGAAGGTAGTGGGTATCTATTAATTGAAATTCCCACTACCTTCTACTTATTTGAATAAACTGTAGTAAATGAATATAAGGGAATATTATTGTACTATAAGAAATGGTGAATATGGAGAATTTAGAGAAACTTAGGAGGACTCATACGATGACTATCATTTGTAATTTGTTCTAAATGTTATCCCAGATTTTCCTACTGTATTTTAATTGATGATTTTCATTTATAATTTGTTCACACATATGAACTGACACAGAATGAAATAAGCAGAATCAGAAAAGCAATTTATATAATGACTTATTACTATAAAAGAATTGTGAAACTCTTCAGAATTCTGAGTAATGCAGTCATTAGTCATGACTTCAGGAGATGGATAGTGTCCCCTGCCTCTCAGCAGAGATGCTATAGGATCATAGATTTAGAGCCAGAAGGCATCTCAAAGTTTGAGTCCAACCTCCTCACTTTTACAGATAAGAAAATCGAGGCAAATAGAGGTTAGACCTGCCATGGGTCACAGAGCTAGTCACTATTTGAGGTAGAATTTGAGTCCAGATTTATTTATTCCAAACTCAGCATTCTTAAATACTTCAACTACTCTAGTGGTATTCTAAATGTGTTGATTTATTTTGCTTGACTATACTTGTTACAAAGGAGAGTTCTGTTGAGGGTGAGGAAGAGTCATTGGGAAGGAATAGTGATCGTTAGAAAAGGAAAAGAATCAATAAAGCTTTTAAAAAATGAAAGTGTTGGATTAGAGATCTCCAAAGACTCTTCTAGCTCAAAATATCCATGATTATTTGTCTCCCCTGAGTTTTTTTCTTTTTCTTCATGTTAAATACATTTAGTTTCTTCCATTGATTCTCATGTGACAAAAGTCTCTTTACTATTTAATATTCTACCTTCTCAAAGTAGGTTCCTGTTTGTTAATGTCTCTCCTAAAAAGGGGATGCTCAGAATGAAACACGATAAGACAGATTGTCTGATCATTTCTTTTAATTTCTATCCCTGTGACTGACATTTTGTGTTCACTTATTTTTCTCTTTGCTTACTTGCTGGGAAATATCCAGACTCTTTTATCTCTTTACTATACTAACAGCCTTACTGAGATGAGTGTAAGACAGTATCTCCATCTTACTGCTTCTCCTTTGGGGAATGGTGAGCCATTTGAGCCATGGCTATTGACAAATAGGACCAGAACTAAGACTTCTTATAAACAGGGACAGGATGCTTTTGAGGGAGTCTGTAGCACTTAGCATAGGCATGTATGTATCGAAGACTCGTCTTTGCTGCTTGAGAAAGCCTAGTATCCAGAAGCCATTCCAGATGGGCACAGACATTCAGTTGGCTGTTTCGCCTGTGAGGCCATTTGCCCAAAGGAAATGGGAGATTTAACCTGCTCTATGGAGAAACAAGAAAACTTGGCTGTGGGGTCCAGGGGAAGGTTCTGCTTTCTGGCTTGGATCATGAAACGGAAGAGCCTCTTCTGGGTTTCCCTAAACACCTGGAACTGATTTGGGTTTTGCCCTGACTCAGTAAAGTCTGCTGAGGTGGAGGAGGAGGGAATAGGAAAGAAATAAATCCAGTGATTAAAAATAGCTTTCGCATGTCAGGTGCCTGACTGAATTTGGGAAAACGCATTGGAACTCCTTTGTCTGGCAGGTCTGAGTTCTTGCTGCCGAATTACAACTGCTTTCATTTGTTTTTCCTGCTCCCCACCATGTAATGGTCAAGGGCTCATTGGAACCATGTGTGAGTCTAGTGAGTCACCAAATCCTCAGCACTTCAGTGGGAATAATGTGTTAAAACTCCTTTTGGGGAAGGGGAGGGAGATGGACTGAGGTCACTTCCTACAGATGTTAAATCCACTTCTATCTGGAGGCTTCTTTCTCAGGCTACTCTGCAAGGACCAGATGATTTCTCTGTATAGTCTGGGGCACGTATTGACTTCTCTCAGGACCATACTTTTTGTCACAGAACAAGCTTCCTTCTAAGAAGTGGCATCTCCCTCCAAGTTGGCATGTTGTATCCAAACAGTGTGAATTTCCGTCAGTGGCTGTGTGGATTGGCAGTGGAGCTCAAGAGGTTGTAACAAGAGACCCAAGTTTGCAATTTTGGTCATGTCAGGTCATCAGAGGGTGAAATGGGGATCATCTGTGCATCTTTTTCTTGCCTCCTTTTGAATAACATTTTGCTGACTGGGAACATTAGGAGAGCTTGAGAAAGATGTCAAAAAATCATTAGCATGTTATTTAAAAGGAGAGACAAAAATGCAAATTTACAAAGGAAATAGGACAGGTACGTTGGTGCTAGGCATTGTTGGGTCTTTTGACTGAAGCAGGTACGTGACCAGACTGCTTAGACAGAGAGATAGACTTTGGTTCAACAGAAGGAAGAACTTCCTAACAATTAGAGCTATCCCAAGGAGAATGGGCCACCCCGGGAAGTAGTGATTTGACCAGAATTGGAAATTTTTATACAAAGAGTGGATGACCAAGAGGCATGTCAATTGTAGAGGGGGTTTCTGTTCAGGTACAGATGGGTCCCTGAGTTTCTTCCCAACTCTGAGAATCTGAGATGTTGCAGCCAAGTGTTATAATTGTTTTCGCAGTGCTCTCTCCTCCACTAACTTTGTTCCTCTTGCTTCAGACACACACAATGAAAATAAAATTATAGCATGGGATTTTCTTTATTTAGGTGGAAGGGGTAGAATGAAACACTATTTTCCCTGTCTTGGATCAAGCCAAAAGAAGCTTTATAAACTCTCTCATGCTTTTTGCTATTGCTATGGTGGTGATTTTCCAGCAAAGGTGCTGCTGTCCTTAACCAAAATAGGTCTGTGGCCCAATTACGTAGGTGAGTATGGAGGAAGTATGCTATACTGAAGACTTACTGCAGATCATTTCATGTTCAGTTTTTCTCTATCCATCTGATGAGCAAGAGGGAACAAAATCAGGTAACTCCGGAATGCCCACTTACAATAGAAATAATAGCTTGCACAGGTAGACCACTACAGAATTACAAAATACTCCTAGGAGGTATGTATACCCATTTTATAGATGACAAAACTGAGGTCCATGGAAATAAAGAAATTTTCCAAAGGTTTCCCATACTGTAAGTAGCTGGGCCAAGATTGTAACTTGGCTCACAAAGTTTATAAGTGGCTAGAATTTGACTCAAATTCAATCTACTGAATCTACCTTGAGAGTAATTACTAGCACCTTTGATGGGCAAACCTCAAAGATGACAATTATACAGACAAAGTTTTCCTTCACCTTGGGCATGTGTAGCCTACTAGTGTTGGGCTAAAGCAGGAAATGTTTCTTATACTCTGTTGAATTTGATAATTTCCGTTCATTTTTTTAAACTGCTCTGAGCTCCTGGAATTAACACTCAGTTACAATTATCAGCTTGTTCTGTTTGTGGAATATGGGAATCTGGATGAATATCTTCACCTTTGGCCAAGGGAATTATTAGGTAGTCTTATTTTTAGCAGTTCAATTTAAAAATAATTTCCCCCAAATCACTCCTTGAGTTATACTAGAATCCTTCCTGTCTCAGTCACAAGACCTGGGTGGATGAACATGGGAACAGGTAATCTAAAATGAAAGGCATAGAAACCGCCCCCAACATTTTTTTTTGCTTTCTTAAGGTAATAAGTGGAAATTGTCTTATTCTTTCAGGATTTACTTGCATCCAGTAAATTTTTGTACCAGAATTCTTCTTTGAAGCAAGAGAGAGATAGAGAGAGACAGACAGACAGACAGACACAGAGAGAGAGAGACAGACAGACAGAAAGACAGACAGAGACAGAGAGGTAAAGACAACGAGAGAGAGAGAGAGAGAGAGAGAGAGAGAGAGAGAGAGAGAGAGAGAGAGAAAGAGAGAGAGAGAGAGAGAGAGAGAGAGAGAGAGAGAAAGAGAGAGAGAGAGAGAGAGAGAGAGAGAGAGAGAGAGAGAGAGAGAGAGAAGGAGAGAGAGAGAGATTTAGAGAGAATTTATCTTGGGTTGGAGAAATTGAGCTCCTCAGACCATTCTTGCAGCAAAAGCAGGGTTCCCTAGAGTCAGTTTGGTAGATAATCAGATCCTCCCAGCAGTTGAGGACCTCCTATACTTTGCAATATTGAATGCCCATTCTCCAGAGTCTTGTCCTTTCCAATAGAGCAATTGCTCATTCATTAATTCATTCATTATGAAATATTTATAGGAGCCAGAAAACTTCTTCATGGTTTCCTTTTATTTAGCAATAACAATTTAAAAAAAAATGAAAAACCCCAAAACATTGGTTTCATTAGCCACAAGTTGTACCATTCCTAATTCAGGTGACCTAGAAAGGTGAACCCAGTAAAATAGAGAAACAAGGCATAACCTACCTCCTACTTCCTTTTTTATTCGTATGCTTCGAGGGCCAGTCCATTCTGACTCTAGGTTTCTTAGCTCTAGGAAGGAGTTGGAGTCTTCAAATGGCCCCATTTTCAAAGACACTGAGAAACAAGATAATCTTGCCTCTTCTCTGGGTTTAGCATCTTGGTGCGTCTTTCCTGCATAACGAAAATATACCACCTCTGTGTTCTATGTCATTACATAAGTTCTGGGCCAAAGCTTGTGTCTTCTTCTTACACTCCAATACATAGAAAGAGGGAGGCTATAGAGCAAGGGTGATGAAGGAGGGATAAAACTAGTGTCCTGGGATCCCTACCCATAGGTGTGACATATCGGATGGCCATACAAGTCCTGTGATTGTCTTGTGGGATCTTTCATTGGCCTGCTTCAAGTGTTTCCTTGGGGAGTGATGGGAGAAGGACTCTTGCCAGATTTAGGAGGCAGTTTCTCACTATATCCAAAGTCATCACAGACTGAGATTCTATATAGCATTGGTGATATGCAGCTTCTTGCTTTGAAGAACATTTCTTTTAAATGGTACAACCAAACCAAACCAAACCACACCCTTAAAGGGTTCTTGGAAACCAGACAGTACCCTCTGAGTTACATGTGAATGAATCAAAACCTTGTTTTACATTACCCCTGAAATAGGCATAGAGTAGGGAGAGGGGAAAAAACTTCTTCGAGATATGGCTAAAATGAGAAAAAAAATGTTTTGCTGCTTTCAAAATGCCACTCACTTCTCCTGCCCCATTCACATGGATAGATTCTTTATAAATCACCTCTGCTTAGATACATGGTTTTCATCAGATAAACACCCTAAGGCCCATGTGCTCACCAATTTCTTTACATCAACAGTGAGAGTAATAATATTACAGCAAAAATGATAGTAGTAGCCGCAGCACATTTATATAAAAGCACTGTTCACATTAACTCACTTGATCTTTGAATAGGAGTCATTAATTTTGAACCCAGATTTGAGGACCAGAAAGTTAGTCCAGGCTTAAAAGAAGAAGCCAAGTCTTAGTGCTAAAGAGCCAGGCTTAAAACTTGGAAGACTTGATGGGTTCAAAGTGCGTCTCTGATGGCACTGGTTTGTGACCCTGGGCCAGACATTCAGCTTCTTATTACCCTAGGCAACTCTCTAAGAATGTAAGTTGTAGACCTTCAGAGAAGGCACTGACCTGCATTGGTAGAGGGAGTTTCCTCATCTGGGAGTTCAATAGCCCAGTGAAATAACTGGTCCAGAATCCACTTTACTAGTATCTTTTATTTTTTCTTTCCCTAGAGGATATAGAGATTTATGGCCTTCAGAAGTTCATCTTGGTCCTTTGAGATAAATGCATTCTACAAATTGGGAATGTTGAATGACCTTTGTAATGATGCAACTCTGAATTTGTCACTTGCCTATTTGCAAATTTCTAATGGCTCTCCATTGCCCAACAAGGGAAGTCCAAATGTTTTAGCCTGGCGCAGCTCAAGGTTTCCTATCCCACTCAATGCTCCTATCTGGAAACCATCTCTTCCTCATAGCTATTTGTGCTTCTTAGGCACATTTACCATATTCTAAAATTTGTATTATAATTATTTGTGTCCCAGGGACGCTCTTTTATTGATCTTTTTTTTGCATGTGCCTCCTCCACCTCCAGAACCTAGCATAATGCCCTGAATATAATTGGTGCTTAAATAAATCAGGTGTCATCAAAATGATATGAATGTTTCTGATACATTTGGAAATTGGTTAATTTGTTTTGGTAACTGATATGCTTCTTCATCCTATGACCAAACAGAAGTTGAAAGATTTAATGACCTCATTCTAAAGAAGAATCTAGGATGAACTGAAATGATTCTCCAGAGTGTATGATCATGATCCTATGAGAGAGGTGATAAAACTTCAGCAGACTGTGGCTCCCTCCAGATCCACCCCTCAGCCTGTATATGATTCACATTATTGTTATCAATCAGTATAATATTAACACCAACCAGGTAACATCGTAGGAATGTCCCCTTGTGATTTCACAAAAGAAGAATCTGCTTACTTATAAACACACTTATAAAAATATGCTCACTGATAAACATATTTATTAATTTGTAATTTGAGGCACAGAAGCAAAACCGCTGCTGTGTGTGTGTTTATGCTCGTGTTATGTGTGTATATTAGCTGTACTTACGGTACAGCTAATACTTTCCATCCTTTGGAAATGCTGCTAAGGCTCTGACCCCAACTATCTGAATCCTTTGGGATCAAGGGTGATGATATGATTCCTAGGGAGCTCAAGTCCGAGTGCAGGTGTCCCCAGTGGGCTTGGATGGCTCTTTCATCATCTGGATCATTAGATATTTTCCAAGAGATGTGGTATTTTCCACTCAGTCAGAGAGGCAGATCTGGGCTCAGCCTCTGGAGCCGTTGTGCAGCTGGTGCTAACAAGGTGGTAGCTGGGTATGTTGGTGATGGCATTAAAGTCGATGGGCAAAAATAATCCCAGCTGCTTCCCATGAAGGGAACAACTGAGAACCTGGAAATGCAAGCTCTCCAGGCAGGAAGCAACAACCCATGTGAAAAACTGTCAGCTCAGCAGCAGTGTCCAGACCTTCACTGTGGATTCAGTTGTAAGATGCTGAACCTCTGTGCTTCTCCTTCTTCCTCAATTACTCTGTGTCCTTCTCCCCTTCCAGGGGTCAGGTTTCCGAAACTCTTCTGTTTGGTAGATGCCTGAGGCCTCTTGGCTGACTTCACCCTTCAGATCCACTTGGCAATCAGCTGCAGACCCACTACTCTGCCATTTGGCCTGGCCTATATTTTCCACATGTGCTGTCCAGTCCAACTTCCGCCTTCAGTAAAGTCCTTTTCATCGAGTCATAAATCTGAAGAAAGGAGATGGAGGAAACAAAACAAAACAAAATAGAACTTACATGGCCTAAACTCACCAATTTGGGAAGAGTTTGGGAATGAAGAGAGGGAAATTAACCAATTTCATACTGTAGCAATTTTATTAAACAAGAATATTTATTGAAATTCTATTGTACATTTTTATTGTTGAATTTCTCTCTAAAAACAGAAATTGCCTTCACCCTCAAGCAAAGTTTTTTAGTTGTCAATAGGGTACTGGTCTCCAGTGACAAGGTCTTAGTTTCAAAGGTCAAGAAGTTTCTGGATGACTCCCATTGCTGATATATCTTTTTAAAACATCTATGTGTGTGTGTGTGTGTGTGTGTGTGTGTGAGGATTTATGTGTTTCTTAGTGACTCACTTACTGATTGCTCATTGTTTGAAGGACTGATGTTTATGTAATCACCATCTTCCCTCCCTCACCCCCCTCCCTCCCTCACCCCCTTCCCCCCCACCCCACTTACAATCTGGGATTTTCCATCTTTTGTCAGCCTTCCTGGAGGACTGTTGATTTTTCCATTAGATTTTGAGGCATGTCCCAGAGTGACCCAAACCAAAACCACTCCCTGGGACTTTAGGGCCCCCAGTACTGGGACAGAGCTTGGGATAACAACTATATCAATTCCTCTTTCCTTTTGGGAACAGAACACAGACCCTTAGCAGTTTTCTTGCAGCTTTTCTGATGGTATAAAAGAGATAACAATTATCTCAACTACAGTGTTGTGTTGGAGTCTCCCTTCACTTTGTGGTTTACCAGCAGTGCATTTGTTCCAGTTGCCATCCCCCTGCCCAATCTAATACTACCTAAAGAATTAAGAGCTTATTTCACTCTCCAAAACCCAGAGCTTGCTAACTGGGAGTGTTTCACTTTAACCTATCGCATCCTTTGAGCTCCACCAGTTTCACATTACTGACTAGATTCCAGGTTAGGGTAGGGCAAATGACCTTTGACATTAAAGTGAATTGGTGCCAAGGCCTAAGAGAAATTAGCCAGTAACACTAGCAGAAATTTCCCAATCTTTCTGTCTTTACTTATTAGCTTGTCAGAAATTGTACTTTTGGGTGAACTCAAAGGTACTTGATTTCAGCCAGAAGTCTATGTTCTTTTAGTCAAGAGATCTTAGAATTGAGGCTGGTAGAGCTCTCAGAGATAATTTATTCCTATATCATCATTATACAGATGGGAAAACTGAGTCTTAGGAAACAGAAATGACTTTGCCCCCAAGAGCCAACTAATTAGTAGCAAGATTCAAATCTACGTCTTCTGCTTTTGAACAATCTAGTTTACTGCTATATGAAACTGCTTCATTTAATGATATACAGGCATAGGAAGGACTGAGCATAGACAAAGAAAATGATGAATAACCTCCCAGTTCAGACCCTTTCCAACGGGCTCCAATCTGTCTGCCTTTCAGCCTTATTTCACTGTCCTCTCCTACAGGTACTCTATATTCCAGACACACTGGTCTTCTAGCTAGGTTCCCAAAGTCTGCATCCCTTCTGACCTTTCTGCAATTGTACAAGGCATTCCTCATGCCTGAAATGCATTCTCTCTCATCCCCACCCCTCAAAATCCATATCTCTTGTCATGACTCAACTTTAGGTGTCATTTCCTTTATGAAAACTTTCCAATTGTTAGCTTTTCAACCCTACTCCCCTATAGTGAATATAATTTTTCTTCCTCAAATTACCGCCCCCCCAGTTACCTTGTATTTTTAAAATTATATACATGTTATATACTCTGGTATATAGTAATCAGTTAATATTTTTTTTAAATTTGTACTCTTAGTAAAATGAAAATTCCTTGAATAAAAGCACTAATATTTTTGTGTGTTCATATTTGTCAGCATCTGGCATAAAACTTTGTATGTAGGTGCTTAATATAGGATTGATTAATTAAGTTGGAATGAGATTGCTCTGACAGTGGTTAGATCTTCTGTAGTCTGTGTAAGCCCTAGGATATATGTTTATAGACATGATTCCTTGGTTGTTGTTTGTTGTTGCTGCTGCTTTGTGTTTTTTATTTGCTTGCTTGTTTGTTTGTGTTTTGCTCTGGGCCTGGGATTTTAGTTGTCCGGGAAATTTGGGGTAAAGAAATGCCCTTCAATACCTCTCTGTAATTATTCTACAAGTTAAGAGTCTTGGGGAAGTTCTTGGGATCCTAAGGGTCTGGGCTACAGAACTTGTATGTGTCAGAGATGAAGCCTGAATCCAGGATCTCTCCTGCTCTAACGCTAGCTCTCCGTTCATTAGGTTGGGCTGGCTCTTTGATGTCTCACATATTTCGTCTAAAGTTAAACCAAGTGTTTCCTTGACTTTCTGCCCCTTTCTTGAGCTCTCTCTGCAACCGAGAGCCTTCAGGGCTGGTTATTTATTTATTCATTAATTTATTTAATTCTGGTTATTGAATTTGCTTGTGTTCCTTCTGCTTCTTACAGATATGGAATGTGCAGATGTTCCCCTCTTAACTCCAAGCAGTAAAGAAATGATGTCACAGGCACTGAAAGCCACTTTCAGTGGTTTCACTAAAGAACAGCAACGGCTGGGAATTCCCAAAGGTATGCTTTCTTTCATTCTTGGGAGAAAAAAGTTGGGCCTAGGCCTGTGGGGAGATCTGGCATTCATGCCATCAGTCTTTTCCCTACTACCCCACCCCCTCTTAACCATTAGCTTCTGGGAGAACATCTCATCATCTCTTAAAGTCTCCAGTGCTATCTTGCATGGTCCTTTTTTTTCCCTTTTGACCAGACGTAATTTCATCAGGGTGGGAAATTCCTGGAGGGGAACTCCTTATATCAACGCAGATCAATGCCTCATCTTCAAGGTATTTTCTTAGAAAGTCACCTGTACAGACTTGTACAGGGTCAAGCATGTAATATGTCAGAGGCAGGACTTGAACCCTTCCTGACTTGGAATCCAGCTCTCTCTCCATTCCCTCTTCCACACTGCCTCTCTCTGTTCATCCTTTATCACCTCTGGGACAACTGCAAATGCCCCTTGACTGGGATGTGTCACAGAAGCCAAAATTATTTTCTGCCCTGCTGTATTATATCTTTGCAATCTCCGGTACTATTAGAAGAAATATACGCAAACTTGATCATCTCGAACTTATGGATTCTATTTGAAAATATCTGAAAATAGACTATATAAAGACAGGACAGAGACGTAGCTAGAGGGGACTTCATTAAGCCTTTGTGGAGGAAGAAGACATGGAAAACTTGAATCTAGGAAGATAGTTTCTTCAGAAGTCAGGGGAAAGGGAGGGGAACAAGCATTTATTAAGCACCTACACTAAGTGTGCCAGACAAGCGTTGAGAAATTTACAAATATTATCTCATTGATCCTTTCAACAATCCTGGGAGGTAGGTGTTTTTATTATCTCTACTTTACAGTTGAGGAAACTGAGGCAGAGGTGAATAGACTTTTCCAGAGCTACATAGCTAATGCCTGAGCCTACATTTGAACTCAGATCTTCTTGACTCCAGGCCCAGCATTCTATCTGCTGTACCACCTTGCTGCCACAATATAGTCCCTGAACAGGCTTCATCCCCTTCTGACAAAGGCATTGACTCCCACTCCAGGGAAATCTGAAACTTAGTATTCTTGGCGTAGGCCTACTCATGTCAAATGAGATAATATTTATAAAGCACTTAGCACAGCGCCTGGCATATAGTAGGTGATTAATAAAAACTCATTCCCTCCCCTCCCACATGTATTTACCCTTATATACCACTTCACCAAAGACATCAATCTAATGAAAGATAAAGTAGGTACCAACCACTTTGAATTTCCATTTGTAAACCAAAATTACAGAGAAGGATCAAAGTGAGCTTTTGGTTCTTGGGCGTAGTGTGCCTTCTTTTACACTTCATCTTCCTGGCATTGACAGGATTCATCAAGGACTGATGTGATTATGGGAAATCTAGAGTCATAACTAAGGGTTATATATTAAGTATTATATAATCTGAGTTGAGGCTCAGGGAAGGGGTTTTGTGTATACTTTGAGCAATGTAGTAACTTAATAGAGATATTTTTATGACTGTTATGCACCTGGTTGTTTCTGATTGCCATGAATGCTATTAAAATAACAACTGATACATTTTAAAATAGGAATTGTAGTTTTACAAAAAAAAATAAAGTGGTGAAAGATAGAGCAAAGAAATATGTGCTTTGAAATAGTATCAATGTCATGAAAAAAAGCATTTAACCACACATCTAGGACATCAAAGTGATTAGGGTAATAGAAATAAGACAATAAGAAAGCTAACACACCAATGGTTTTGGATTTTTCTTTTCTCTTCATATTTCGTTTTCAATGATGGCTGTGTCTATAATGATGAAGGGTAGCGGATATTCTGAGTATGTTAGTTATAGATGGATTATGGCACCTAGCTGGTAAGATGGGAGAACAATACAAAAAAAGGTGGGAATAAATCAGGGATGGGGGAGAATAACCATATGATGGCATTGATAACTGATTTGTAAGTTTTACCTACAAAATAGTCTCTCCCTCCCCCATTATTGACTTCCCAAACCTTCTAATTATTAATTTGCTGAGCTCCATTCACTAGAGTATGTACAAAGGGGCAGAAACAAAGGGTTAACTTGATGGTTTCTTGTCTCATTCTTTTCTCTCAGATCCCCGGCAATGGACAGAAACCCATGTTCGGGACTGGGTAATGTGGGCAGTGAATGAGTTCAGCCTGAAAGGTGTGAACTTTCAGAAGTTCTGCATGAGTGGAGCTGCCCTTTGTGCACTGGGCAAAGACTGCTTCTTGGAACTGGCCCCTGATTTTGTGGGGGACATCTTATGGGAGCATCTAGAGATTCTGCAGAAAGGTAACGAAGCAGGGAATGACTGGGGTTGGTGGAGGCTTATTTGGGGGTTAGAGGTGTGAGAAGCAGTCAAATGATGCTCGTGTCACTGGATATCCATTCAAATAAAGTTGAATATAATCCAAGTTACCATGGTGCCTAATAATTTCATCATAGCACCTCACTTTCCATAGAATTATTTGATCTTTGTAAAATGTGATTTTAAAAGTATGAATTCAGATGGTAAACCTTATGCCTTAGAGTTATTTTGGGGTCTTTAGATGACATGGCACCTAATCTTGCTCAAGAAAGGGCGAAGCCCTTAGGATCTGTTCCCTTTCTGTCCTCATTTGCTTTGTTTGTCTCTCATGCAGGTGGGGAAAGGGAAGACATCTTTCCCATAGACAGGCCTAGAGACTCTTGTTCTTTTCACATCCTTGGCTATATGGATGGGGAAAAATGGATCAAAACATGTTTGACTACTTAAAAGTAATTTGAAATATGCCTTACTTAATAATATTTTCCTGGCTCCTAAATTTTGGCTGCCCTTAGATGCAAAGTAAATTTCTGTAGCCCTGCTTTCCAATGTCTTCAGAGCTCCTGAGATCTGTGTAAAGTTGCGACTTTGTTTCTGAGTTGTAGCAAGGTTTTATTCCTCAACTTCTTTTAGTACTTAGGGCCCTATCCATAGCACTTATCTCCAGCCTCAAGTATTAAAAAATATTTTCTGAAAAACTGGTGTTTATAAACTGAACATACACATGTAATTTATGACAGTGACCACCTTCAGCCCCCATGCCTAGTGTTTCCTCCCTCTCTTCCAATGCATACAACATTCAGCAGGGATCATACCTAGTCACGTCTATGAGAGGGCTTGGATCCCTAGGGTTCATTGGTAGGTCAACCCTGTCAACCATTCACCTGATTCTAAGTGGAAGAGTCCAGTGCACCTTTCACATCTGGGAAAGGAACAGTAGGTCACCTTGGGACACTGTGTTGCAACCTTGTAATGACATGGTCTCCTCTACTAACTCCTTCCAACCTTTTAGGACCAAGTGACTCATGTACCACAGTCCTGGCCGAGTATAGAAGTGGCAGCAGGAGGCAAACTTGGGTGTTTTTACTCTTATTTTTCTGAATTTCTTCTTAAAATAAATTGTAGTTACCAGCAGTCAGCAGTGCCCTCCAGCTGACTGTAAGGCTAGAAGCCGGTTGCCCTCTCTAACCCAGTCCCACCCTTTCCCTGTGGTCACCAGTTCTAGCCCTTGGCAGACTCTGGGGGAGGGGGAAAAAGCTCAGGGTTAGCACTTTTATTTTACACAAGACCTTGCTTTGTTCAAGAATATTTTCCATTCTGCAGTGCCCAGGAGAGAGACCCAAATTAGATTCCTCTGGGCGTACAATTGTTATCCTTAGCCCTTTTCCCCATCCTTTGCAAAGTAAATAAATAAACAAATAAATGAATAAGTGAATGAATGAATAAATAAATAAGTTCTAAAGTAAGCAGTGAAGAAGTGGGTGAATCTTCTTGTTTTTTCTGTTCTAGTAGACCAACATACAGCTGCACAGACTTTCCTGATACCCTGACAGCCTCCCCATGTACATAGAAAAACGAATGCCCAGTTTATAGAAGGAAAATATGCAGCAGGCACATAATTCAGTCCACCAATTCATCAGACACTTATTAGATGACTACTATTTGCCAGCTGTCATGCTAGGTGATGGAGACACAGAGAGTACACCAGTCTCTAATCCTCCAGAAGCTTACCTATAGTTTTTGTATTGGCTTGTTAACACGCCACCAAATTTGACCAGACTTGTCAACTGAAATGCACTCCACTAATGTAATTCCTGTCTCCTTGCTGACTGGCTATAACAGAACTGCTAGGATTTGAATGGGGTTTAGATTCCTCCTTAATGGTAAGATAGTTAGCTGGGGAAACCTATTGGTCCTTTCAGGCCTCTTGGAGACCACAGCACTCTGCTTGCTATGTCTTTTTCCCACCAGGGAAACTGAATTGGACTCAGATTTAATGTATTTTGATTACAAAAATCTCATCATCTGAATTGACTTTTCAATCAAAGGGTCAGTAAGAGATGGCTCCTTGCCAGAACAATGTAGAATCGGGCCATGGCTGTTTATTTGCACATAGGCTAAAGCATTAGGTAAGGAAACTATAACAAAGTTAAAAATTTTTAAAAAGCAAAAAATTAAAAAAAAACAACAACCATCCAGATCCTGCAAGAATAGAACCTAAATGTTTGGAGAGGAAGGTTTCAAGGCTGAGGGGTAAAGGGTGCTGGTGCTGTTTGATCTGATAAGCCACAAACGCTTGAGTTTAATAATTTTGTTTGAACTTGGAACTATGCAGGTTTGGGCCTGTCAACTGTAACCTTTTTTGCCCAACATACTATCAAATATCTGAAGCCCAAACTCCCAACGACCTCCCCTCCTGTGCCTCCTTAAAAACAATTCCACAACATGCTCACAATTCTATTTCTACCTCATTTGCCTGGTACAGACCCATTGAAAATAAACTCAGATACCCCCATGATAGAACTGACATATGGTTTAGTCTAGTTATAGGATTACAAGTTGACTATAGCTGCTCTAAGGAGATCTTTTCTGTCCTTAGTGCTTCATTTTTTTTCTTTTCTCACTATTAAGGATGAGTTTCCTGTTTTTGTGTGTTTTAGTTTTCTCTCTTCTTATGAAGGATTAGTTACATCTCAAGTTTGACCTACCATAGTAGTGTCCTACCTGACCAGGTATCTTAGGGTGAGATAAAACACCCCGGCAGCTTCTTTGTAAGGTGCTTAAAACCGGCCCCCAAGACTATCAAAAGAGTCTATGGAATCTGCATAACTGAACATCCCTAAGAATGAGAAAAATTACCCTCTTTCTTAGATGATTCAGAGGATGGTCTGCCTGGACTAAATAGCTTCCTTTCATATATTCTAGTTCTTTGACTATATGGTTACAAACTTTCCCAACTTCATCTAGATTAAAGGCCTGAATTTCACTGAAACCACTTGGTACTCTCCAGGAACCTACATCTGATTTCAGAGCTACTGAAATATTAAATTAAATGTCCTTCAGTGACTAGTGACCTCACTCCAGACAAGGCCTGGGGGATTGGGGGCAGGAAAGGCCTAGAACAGTAGCCTCAATGAATGGAAATGCTGATTTCATACAAGAACGGTTGAGATCACCATGGTGTTTGCATCCAAGATACTTTTGGGCCAAGTATTGCTTGTCTAATGACCTTTTCCTCTTCTTATCTGCTGCAGAGGACATGAAGCCATATCAAGTTAGTGGAGTCAACTCTGCCTACCCAGAGACCCGCTATACCTCGGATTACTTCATTAGTAAGTTCAATGTCCTACTTGTCCATGATTATCCTTCTTCCTATGGTGAGAACCTAGGGAAAAATTCCTACCTTCAGAGCTCTTTATCCTTCTTGATAATTCTGGAGGAAATAAAAGACTTTTCCTATACTTATTTTGCCACAGTGTTTCTGCTTCTTAAAGTGGAGCTGGTTTTGGATGGCAGGTAGAAAGCCTACTCTATCCCATCCTACTCTAGGAGTGAATTCAGGAGTGTGTACCATGCAGCTTTAAATCCTATTGTCGAAAGGAAGACACACGCATACACACACACACACACACACACACACACATACACACACACACATATACACAAACATAATATGGAGAAAGAGAGAGAGTGTGAGAGAGAGAGAGAGCACAGATGGAAAGTGACCTTATGGGGGAGGGTACTAGCCATTAGGGGTGGAGGAGTAGAGATTTATTTGGTCTAAGTACAACTCGCCAGTCATTTTAATTTTAACATTTTTCTGTCCAACTTTTGTTTCTGCAGGTTATGGTATTGAGCATGCTCAGTGTGTTCCTCCATCAGAGTTTTCAGAGCCCAGTTTCATCACTGAGTCCTATCAGACACTGCACCCCATCAGCTCTGAGGAGCTCCTCTCCCTCAAATATGAGAATGACTACTCCTCAGTCATCCTCAGCAGGGACCCTCTCCAGGCAGACACCTTGTCTACTGACTATTTCACAATCAAACAAGAAGTCGTAACCCCAGACAACATGTGTATGGGGAGAACCAGTCGTGGTAAGACCTTATCTCTAGATCCTCTCCTGTTCCCAAGAATGTCTGTTTTCTGTCCATTTTTCAAATTCTTTTCTTTTTCTTTTTGTTGGTATTATGGGGACCCTCAGATTCAGTTTTTCCTGAATAAGGGGGTCTTAAAAAAATTTTCATGCTGGAATTTCCAGCTATATTATTTTCATTAATAGCAAAACTCAGTGATCCTCATTGGGGATGAAATGACTTAAGCTGGCTTTCTTATTTTAGAGGGGGAAAAAGTGGGTAAGAATTGGAGCTGATTGTTGTAGTGTTTGGATTTGTCCATTCCCAAGGTGGAATTTGCTCTGAATCAATGTGGATCCAACTAAGTTAGTCCACCTGAGCAAAACATAATAGCTTCATATATTTCCCACTTTTGCTTCCAGAATGTCATTGGATCAAATTGCAGATTTGTTGTAACCTGGCTGCGGGGATTTCTCTTGTCCATGGTGAAATTGTTACTCCTTTGTGCTCTCCTTTGTTAGGACACTCTCAGGACAATTAGTTTGGGATCTGTTTGGAGCCAAAAGATTTAGAGTAACTTAAACTGTCAGAGTACACATTCAGCTGGAAAACCAGTGAAACAAGCAGTAGGAGGATTCCAAGAGGACTGACTCTTGTTGACATGCTATGATAAAATAATGCACTGAGAACATAAGAAGTGCTTTAAAAATAGGGCTGACTGACTTAGAACAAATAAACATAGTAAATTACCCCTTCTCCTAACCCTAAAAGTCAGGATATAGAAAAAAAATGAATATTAGGCAAAGTGATCAGATGGTTTTAATTTGAGCAAAGTGTCGTGCATTAGGGGTCTAAAAGAGGATTTGATTATTGAGGCAAAACAAATTGGACTGGAAGGAGGAAAGACAGGAAGCTTTTCAGATGAGTTAATAAGGTGTGAGTCAGTTTTCAGGGGGCAACTTGCATTATAGTGAAGGTAAGAGAACCTTTCCTCAAGAATTTCAGGGAAGGGCTTAAGAGTAAAATGCCAAATGGCATCTTTTTCTAAATTCTAGTTGGACTTCTCAATGGACTTCATGGATTGCCCAAAATAATATCTTTATTAAATATCCTGGCTCACCCTTCCCCCTGAGAGTCCTCACAAGTATCTTTAAAAAAGTGTGAGGAGAAGTCCCTTTAGAACCAAAACTAGTCATCCACTTTCTCTCCCATAGCTTCAGAGAATGCTTAAGTTGTTTATGTTTTAAGCAGAAGGGGAATGTGTGGGACTAGCTTTATCTTCCTCTTTTGGCATTTTATCTTTAGATTTGTATGTCAATATAAGTAAATGCACACATGCCTTTACCTATATGCATGTATGTGTATATGTCTTTTCTTTCAACAAGTCAGAACACTAGAAAGACTTTCTTGTGAGGTTTCTATTCACAAGCTAGGCAAATGTGGCAGAGGCTACAGTTTGAGTCTCAGATGTATTGTAAAGCTGGACTGATCCATTCAGAGAACTTTAAAATTGCCTCTGACTTTAAATACATCACCCCCTTTTGTGTATCTGCCCCCTTTCCCTGACTATTTCAGCTTTTCCTTCCTTCTTTCCTTCCTTCCTTCCTTCCTTCCTTCCTTCCTTCCTTCCTTCCTTCCTTCGTTCCTGTCATGCATTCATCCGTCTATCTATCTGTCTATCTGTCTATCCATCTATCCATCTATCCATGTATCTATCTCTATCTATCTATCTATCTAGTTTTCTAAGAAGAGGGGCAAGGAAATTCTTACACAGAAAAAAATGACCAGCTTCTTACCCTTTGGTTCAGTCTTGGAAAGTTCAGGCCACAGAAACCTCAGAGAGAGATCAGTGTTGTTACAGGGCTATTGTTTTGGTGTCAATGAGGCTTCAAACCAAACAGACCTCCATTGGTCCAGAAATTATTAATCTTGGTCTCCAAAAATGAAATTCTATAAAGATTAATCCTAATCTTAGTCTGTTGATTCAGTTGCATGGAGCCTTCCCACTTTCTCCTTTAGACTACTTTGATTTTGGTTTGTGGCTGTCTTATTCTGAAGCATGTCATAATGGTCTTAGAGACAGGTTTTGGTGGGGAGTTTCCCCAGAAACATTGAACTTTAGTCCTCTGGGAATGTCAATCCTCTCTTTTGGAGGAACATAGTAGCATAGCTGACTGTCTAATCTAGATGGTTTCAGCTCACTATGGAAGAAAATGATAGGAATGAAAGGTTTCCAGCTCCAGGATTGGGAAATAGAGTTGAATATACAAGCAGGTTACTACTGTAAACCACCACTCTCTCCACCTGCATTTGACTGTGGCTAAAAATGCAATAACAGCACCAAGAGGGTGGTTTATTGTTCTTCCTTATACAGCCTTGTTGGAACCACCAGTTCATACCTATCTAGGGTCAGCTAAGTTGTTCATGTTCCTCAGGAACACAATGCATTGCATAAGAGTCTTTCCAGATAAGACCTGAAGGATCTCTGTGTCTAAATTGTGATGGTCTGGTTGTAGAATAAAAATGAACTGATTTTTTTTGTCTAGTATCTGAGGCTACAGCAGACTTTGGGTTCCTTTCTTCTGTTGGCGTGATTGCCTAGAGAGAAAAAACAAAATCCCAAGTGACCCCTAACTTTAACAGGTTTCGTGATATAAACAGCTCTCTAATGAGTTATTCATACCCCAAAGTTTCCTATTCACTTTTAGGACCCAAGACTGGGTCTGGCATCTGGGGTCATGGATTATGTTGCTAAATGTATATTTCTGGATGGGAAAATCCAATATGTTTTAAATGCCAGTTGAGAGTTTATAACTTTAACAGTTAACAAGATGGATAGACCCAGTAATCTTATGGTTGAATTCTCAAACCTTTCCACTAAGTCCTTTCAATTTAATTCTTTGGAATTCGTCCTCCTTTGGATGACTAGGGAGTTGAGGGAATTAAAGCATAAATGTAGGCAGCTCAAAATTACCCATTCTAATATAGGGTATCAGTGGTTCAGATAACACAGTGAGTAATTCTTCAAATCATTTATTTGGCTTTAGAATATATTTTCTGTTTTTGTTGGTGGGACTGGAGGTAGGGCAGAGTTTGGGGGAAAAGATGAGGCTTTTTCTTTCTATCTTACCCCATCCTAATATCCAAGCAGTTGTCAAGTTCTCTTGATTCTATCGCCATAATTTCTCTTGTATCCACTCAGTTTTCCCCAACTCTGTGGACACCATTGTAACTCAGGCCCTCATCACATCCTACCTAGACTATTACAATGACTCTCCTAACAGGTTTCTTTGACACTAACTTTCACCTTCTTTAATTTACCATCCTTCACCCAGCTGTCAAAGTAATTTTCCTTTAACTGTGTCAGTCAGAAACCTTCAGTGGCTCCCTAACGCCTGTAGGGTAAAATACAAACTCCTGAATCTAGCTTTTAAAACCTCCTACAAGTAGTCTCCAATTTACCATTCCAGTCATATCTCATACTAGTCCCCTTTGTTTTAGCTAAATGGGATTAGCTTGTTATTCCATGAACTCTCATCTCCAGCCTCTATGCATCTGTACAGATAGCCTACCATGCCTGGAATACATTCCCACCTGTCAAGAGTCTCATTTCCTCTGCAGCTCAGCTCTGGTGCTGACTCCTCCATGAAGCCTTCCTTTGTCCTTTTCCAGCCAGTCCCTCTCCCATTTATTGGTACCCTCTCTCAGGTTGATTTTTCCTAGAGCTTTTTGCCAGACCTCTTCTTCCCTTCTCCACATATTCCTTACCCTGCATTATATTTATCTGAATTAGGCTTATCACAATTCCACATTATAGATTATAAATTCCTTGAGAGCAGGCATCATTTCATGGCTTTTTTTTTATCCCCAGCATCTAGCACAGTGCTTTGCCATTAGTAGGTGCTTTATATATGCATATATATGTATTGTGTATAGATGTATATGTAGCATTTACATATAGACACACATGGTATGCATATGTGTATATAGACACAGGTATGGCCTCATGTATAGTTCCATGTGTGTATAAATGCATATATACATATATTTATATATGTGTACATGTATAGATGTGTGTATTTGCTGAATTTGTAGGGGGAGCATAGCAGGATTTCTTGTATTAGCTCTAGTTCAGGTGCATGTTAGCTCAGATTTCCTAAGGAATGGCAGGGGGGTTGGCCCAAATGCTTACTACTTTGCAGGGGGAGGCACTAAAAACTTAGTGTGAATGATCTGTAGATGACTAATTGAGAGTTGATAGCATATGCATTTCTACATTCACACTCACTGCCATCCTTCTGCTTCCTGATATTCTGAATCAGGCAGATCATATTTCCCTTCCTAGTGTCACATATTCATATATATATATATATATATATATATATATATATATATATATATATATATATGTGTGTGTGTGTGTGTGTGTGTGTGTGTGTATGTATGTATGTATGTATATGTACATACACATGTGTACACACACATATATTCCAATACATATTTAATATATAATTAAATTATTAATTTATTTGAAATATTAATAAATAATTGAACACACATATATTTAAAGTAGAACATGGCAGGCATTCTGATAAGCTCCTCATCTCTTCCATGCAGCCTCTTTCTCTTGAAATTTGGTGGCAGTGTTTGGCCTTTGGACAGTTTTGCCAATGGAAATTTCTCCAGGAGCTGTTGTGCAATCCCAGCAGCTGTTTTTAACCTGGTTTGGGAAATTAATGAACTTGCATGATCTTGTGGTCAGTGAAGAATGTATTAAGCAACTCACAGAATAAGAGATTTCTGACATTGCTATGGACATGAACTATTTAAATCAAATCTTCAGTTTTTAGTTTTTTTTAAAGGTGCACTTTTAAGTAAAGAATCTGTGCTATACCTGGAGAGGGTGTGGAAGGCAGACAGGGGGTGGGGTGATGGTGGTGTCCTTCTTCTGGACAAAGGATCCCACAGCCTTACTTGCCTGTAGGAGACATAGGTTTATACATGCATCTCACTAAGATATAATTATAAAATGTTGCTGCCAAATAGCATTTTAGAACCAAGGTCAAGGAAGGCCAATGTACTTAGAGTGTGATGGATCTTTTTTTAAAGGCTGAAGGATTTTGACAGGTTATGCCATCCTCTTTTTAAACATTTATGCTGTTTTGACTTGGAATAGGACTCTGCCGTAAGTTCCTCATTTGGTCTGTAGGTCAAAAGTGCTACATGGAAATCCCCACAGTAGGACTTTCAAGACAGGGAAATTGCTTAGTGTTTGTGTCTCTGAATCTGAGGTCCTTGTATGGGAGGCTGGCAGATCATAGAGCTCTGAATGTGTCCCAAGAGCTAGCTGTACAGCAGAGCTGTAGAAGCGATTATACAGCTGTAAGAACTCTTTGTGTTCAGCCCAGAACAACTGACTTACTTCTGAGTATGGCTAGTAGCCCCAATGGAGCATCAGCATTGGCCTCCTTGCAGCTCTGAGCAATACCCTTTTGAAGGATAAGAGGGTTTTCACCATTGTCTTTTCCTGACTCCTCCCTCCCTATCCCCATTTTCCCTCCTTCCCTACCTCTAGGTAAACTTGGAGGCCAGGACTCCTTTGAGAGCATAGAGAGTTATGACAGCTGCGACCGCCTCACCCAGTCCTGGAGCAGTCAATCATCCTTCAACAGCCTCCAGCGTGTCCCCTCCTATGACAGCTTCGATTCAGAGGACTATCCTGCTGCCCTGCCCAACCACAAACCCAAGGGCACCTTCAAGGACTATGTGCGAGATCGTGCTGAGCTCAACAAGGATAAGCCTGTCATTCCTGCGGCTGCTCTGGCAGGCTACACAGGTAGGAGTCCCTCACCAACCACTCAAGGGGCAAGTGGTTATATGACTCCTGGTATGGGGCCGATGAAAAGTCCTGGAGTGGAGGGTCTTGGCAGTGGGGGAGCCTGAGTAACTATTAAGCTTCTTCTTTGGTCCTATTCTCTGTTAGAGGAGTAGTCAATGCTTTAGATCTTTGTTGGGTGTCATGGTCACAGTGGCTGCTGTAGGAAGTGAAAAGAAACAGATTGTTCCAGATGGCATCTCACATTAGTATGTGAGATATATTTGTGCTTTTGGCTCTCTTCTGTTTCAGTGGTAAAGGGAGCAGCCATGCCTAGGAGTCTCTCTACCAAAGTCAGCACCATCTGGTGATATCAGCAATTTACCTTCTCCTTCTACCTAGCCTGCTGAATGCTCTTCACTGTAGTCCATTATTTGTTGAGTAATCTTTTCAAAGCTGGGCTGAAAAGTCCTTCATCTCTAAGTTTTTTTGTAGAACTGTCCTTGGTGAATCTATAGGAAACACTAACTTCTGCCTTGATTTGTGAAGGAGGAAACAAAGGATTGTTTCACTCATTTTTAAATTTAGCCTCTTATTTAGAGTTCATTGTGAATGCAATAGTGATGAAATGCAATGATCATAGGATCATAGACAGAGAGCTTAAAAGGACCTTAAGATCATCTAATCAAACCTTATTTTTATTATTGAAGAGCTTGAAACCCACAGAGGTTAAGGGATTTGCCCAATGTCACACAAAAACAAGGAGAAGGCTAAGATATGGGTTGTGGGCATTGGTTCAGAGGCCAGAAACAAAGCTTTAAAAAGGCAATGTCTGAATGGTTTGCAGTTTGGAAGCTTCTCTGCCTTGAAGCATATGAAAAATATAGCTAAATATGATCCACAGAACACTAAGGTTTTAATAATTGGATACTTTCTTGAAGGCTTTAAAATCATCTGAAAGTGAAATCATTATGAATTTTAATTAATTTTAAACTTAAAAATTTAAAATATCAAATTTAATTAAATTTTAATTTATTTATTTAAATTTTAATTAAAAATTAAAATTCTAAAATTTAAATAAATTTAAGCTCTAAATAAAACCTACTTCCTATTTTTTATTTTTAAATTTTTTTTACTCTAGACCTAACAGGTTGATAAGTAGTGATTATTTATGTGGGTTAGTAATCCACTGGACTGGAAACAGTACAGGATACAGAGAGGTTGGAGAAACACTTGCCTCCTGATGTAGCAGAAAGAGCCCTGGTCTTGGAGCTAGAACATGGGACCCCTGTTCTGACTTTTACTAGCTCTGTGACCTTGAACAAGTCATTTAAAATGAGGGTGATGTTCACTGCAGTGAAGATCTCCCAGGACTGTTGTGAGAAAAACACTTTATAAATCTTAACGCCTAATACAAATGTGATACAATAGCAACCCTGTGAGTTAAATGCTATGTGTTGGTATTATCTCCATTTTATGGATCAGGAAAACTGAGAATCAGAGATATGGAGTGACTTGCCTACCTATGGTCCTATTGTTATTAAGTGTTGGAGGCAGCATTACAAGTGCAACATTCTTTCCCTGTTCCCACCTGCCCCTCATTATTGCTCTTCCCAAGTTACACGTTGTATCTCTCCAGGATGGTGTAACTTTGGGTAGATCATACTGAACCTTGCCATAGAAGTGTTGACAAATGTCTTGGATTTGGCAAACTTTTGACAATTGAAGGAATGGAGGGATAAAGCATTTGATAATCGCTTACTGCATGCAGAGCATGATGCAAATACAGTCTGCTCTCAAGGAATTCCCATTTTAATGACGAGGGAGAGAGACAAGACAGGGAAGGTTTCAGCGGGGAGTCAGATTGAAAGATACCGGGATCCTTAGGGTGCAGTGGCAAAGCAGATGTCAATGCCTCTTTCATGTCATTTCCCGCTAATGAAAATCAGATAAGTTTCTGGTGTTGAACCATTTGACAGTGCCAAGGACTTTGGTGGGCAAGAGCTTTCCTTTCTGGGGCTTCTTCAGGGGCAGTTGCCAGGCTGTATCTTCACAGGGATTGACTCTCAGAATGAAGTCTGAATGCACTGGACCTGAAGCATCACTATTCCCAAGGCTCTTGGGATCAAATCCAGGGCTGTCTTCATCAGGGCCCAAGGGGAGATGAAGAGACTAGCTAGCTTATAGAAGTAACTTCTCAAATGACCTTCAAGGGAAGGCTTCCTATTTATGTTTCATTCTCCCTGGTTCAGGGAAGGAAGGTATGTTTTATGGCCTTAAAAATAACATTGTGACTTTAAAGTTCACCTGGTTCAATTTCCTTATTTTACAAATAAAACCTTTTACTTCTCCTGTCCTCTGCCTAGTGAATACAGGAGGTGCTCCATAAATGTTTTTTTAGCCACTTGAGAAAAAAATCTAAATAAAAATGGGGGTCTCCATTTTTTAAATTAAGGCCACCTGGAATGAGGAAAGCTTGGGGATGAGCCACACCCATGGTACAGAGTGTTAGCTGACTATTAGGAATGCCTTCCAGATGTTACAAGAACAAGGCACTGAAAGTAGGGGGAGGGGTTGCCTTATTAGGAAGGGGGAAGGAAAGACGGGGAGAACCATCAGTCATATTGGTCTTAAGAGTTTGACAAGACCTCAGGGCCACCCTAAAATGGCAGGGCCTGCTTCTGCTATTGAGGTGGCTTGAAAGACCTCACCCCTCTTTGATACTCTCACTTCCAGTACCAGATTCTTGGCTCTCTTGTTGAACTTGAAATATAACCCTTCCCCAACCCTGGCAACTAACTAACCACTGGTGAAATAAAAATCATAGAGCATGACCTTAAAAAATGTCAATGTGATCTCACTACTGGAATCCTAGACCTTTGGAGCCAGAAGGAATGTTACAGGTCATTTAGGCCTACTCTACTTTACAGGTGAAGCCCCTTGCCTCTCTTTTTCTGTGTTCTGTCTGTGACCTCTCATGGGTGAGCAGTATCGAAGTGTTAGGTACTAAGAACACAGCTGGCTTTGAAAACTGTTGAAGGTTTTGTGATGGTTTAAAATTGTATTTCCAGCTCCAGGGCTTGAGAGGTACTCACAGGAAAAGCTTAAATGAATCTAGGTTGTTCCCTTCTGAGTTTCCTCACAGCTGAAGGGTTGGAGAGAGGGTCAGGGAAACCCTATTTTGGCCAATTCTTTGCCAGCCAGTAGCGGAGGTTTGTGGTCAGCCCTCTGGGGTGGGATTCTGGTAGAAATGGCTAACTTCAGTGGCAAACAAACACGGAGAAGTGGCTATATCCTCATTCCAAACTGAAACAGGAACTCTTCTGATTTCATTAAGTGTTTGTTATTGGGTTTTCTGAATGGGAGATGTATTGAGGCCTACAGGCAGAGTGCAGAGAGATGACTTGTACCCTCTCAGTTCCCCAGGGTGGTTTGTGGGAGCTTTCAGGAGGATTACTACAGCACCATTAACAATAATTTACTGAGACCTGAGTGATCTTTACCAGAACTACCTAACTTTGGTAGGAAGAGAAGATTTGAGATGAGGCCTCAGGGACTGAGGATACAGCTCAAAAAATGAATGTGAAGTTCAAGTTGAGGCAGAGACAAGGAATGAGCTGTCACTAAGGATGCTTAATCCAAAGTGCCCTTTGAAAGTAATGAAAATTGGCTCCTCTGGCAATCAGACCTCAGAGCCTGAATGGCAAAATCGAAAACTGCTCAGAAAAATATATAAATAATGTTCTAGAGGTGTGAGCACTTCCTTAAGATTTTCCCCATTTTACTTGTTAATATTTTGTTTACAAAGGGTAGTATATAGGCAGAAGCCATTCATCAGTGAGAGAGGGAACAAAGGAAAGTTTCTGGAAGCATCCTTGGAAATCATAGCCAGTTAGGTAAAAAAAAATCTAGGAACCCATAATCACGCCCCAAACCATGATTCCAAATTACAAAGAAATTATTTCTTCTTTGAAAACAATGAATCCTGAATGAGGCATATAACAACTGTGTGACCTTGGGCAATCATTTAACCTCTCTGGGCCTCAGTTTCATCATATACAAAATGAAGGAGATAGATTCTATGTCCTCTAAGGCCCCTTCTAGCCTTTAATCTATGATCCCATGATCCCAAGAATATCATGTGAGAGCTTGGGCTGATTGGTAATAGCTCTGCTCATCAGTGTAGGGATCTGATATAGTGAAGAGGACAGCAACCCAGAAAATAGAAGTCTTTGGGATCCTCTTGTCTGTTATTAGTGCTTTGTGTGACCCTAAGAAAATCTATTTCTGTCTTGATACCTCCTTTTCATTTCTGTGAAGGGGAAGGAGGAACCTTCTTATCTTGCTCACAGGAGGTCTCTTGGGGTTTAATGTAAGCTTAAAATATTCTGAGATTGTTTGCTTAATGCTGTTGCCTATGTTTTAGTCTTTGACTCGCCTTTCAGTGATAATGGAGCTGGTCCTTTGGAGGGTTGTCAGTTGCTAGATATGGGTGGGAGACTTGAATGTAACTGATTTCCTTGTACTCAAGGCCTAGTGGACCCTTTATCACAGCTCTGTGACTCCCAATAACTTTCCCCATGATGCCACTTTTTCTTACTCTAACCCTCCAATGGCTCTGGTGTTGTGCAGTTCTTTCAGTCATGTCTGACTCTTCATGACACCATTCAGGGTTTTCTTGGCAGAGATACTGGAGTGGTTTGCAATTTCCTTCTATAGCTCATTTTACAGAGAGAGGAAACTGAGGCAAACAGGGTTAAATGACTTGCCCAGAGTCACTCAGCTAGGAAGTGTCTGAGGCTGGATTTGAACTCATGAAGATGAATCTTCTCATTGCAGGCTCTGACCTCTATACATTGTGCCGCTTAGCTACCTCTCTGTTAGTGCATTTCCCATTTATAACACAGAATTTCCAGTTTCTAGGGGCAAACCCCTCTCTACCTTCATAGAAACAGGTAGTGAAGGCATGCTTGGTGGAATACCTCTGGCTGAGTTTCTGCTTTCTGTTGTAGCCCCTGCCTCCAGACTTCAAGTATACCTTTCTGGTACCACTTTGGCCCACCCAAGTATGCTCAGATTCCTCAGGCTCAAGGGTCGTGTGTGTGTGTGAGTGTGTGTGGGGGGGTGTTTTGTGTGTGTGTGTGTGTGTGTGTGTGTAGCAGGAGAGGGGGTAGGGGAGGTACTTTCTGTTCCTTCATTTGATGTCTTAGTTGTTTCACTGTAAGTAAAAATCAGTTAGAAACTGAATTTTTGTGTTCTCTTGCACAGTTACATTCTTCCTCCATAGATAAGAAAAATTGCATCAACCTTCTCTGGGCTCCCATGGCAACTTGTTAAATTAGGTCAAGATGTGGGAACAGATAACACGGCTTGAAAGGCTGCCTGTTAGCAGAGTTAAGAATACATCAAATGCAAGGCTGGCTTCCGCCAAAATGTACCTTCTTACCTTACTGGGAGCTGCTTACGGTTATCAGGCTGATAGCATCAGAGAGCTCCATTTTTTCTTGTATTCAGATGCGTCATGAGCAAGTTGAGATCACAAGTTGGAGGTGCCTAGGGCAGTATTTTCTGTATGTTGTTTTGGCATCAGGGAAATATCTTTGGGGCCCTCGCCTATGGAATAGTCTGACAACTTGGATCCTGGCAAACTTAGATTACCTTCAGCATATTGCCAGACAATGTTTCCCCCGTTGTACAGATGACTAAAACTGAGACTGAAACAGTGGCTTATCCAGGGTGGAACACAGCAGGTAGGACAGCTCCTAAATGCTGAACTCCAGATTTTTCACCAAAATGCAAAACCTTCCCTTCTCCCCCCTCCACCTGCATATTAAGCAATCAGAATAATATTTGGAATCTGGGTATTTTCCTTGCTTCCCAAATAAGACAAAATGATTAGGAAACTTCTCTGCCATTTATCTTTTTGTAAAACAACTTTTTATTTATTTTTCAAGCAACAAGTTAAAAAAAAATCTATCCTTCTCTCTCCCCCTACCCCCAACCCCAGTTGAGCAAATTTAAAACATAAACAAACAAATCCCTCAATACATAGCTACATGGTCTAGCAAAACAAATTCCTACATTGGCCATAACCAAAAATGTGTCTCTTTCTACAGTTTTAATTCATCACCTTGCAAGAAGCACAGCATGTTTCTTCTTCATTCTTTTGGACTCTCCAGTCCCTTGATTCCTTAGTTCTTTTCAGACCACCTCTCCTGTACTGGCTATATATTCCCTCTTCATATTACTGTTGAGGATATCACCCCCTCCCAGTCACCCATGCTCTTGACCTAGGTGTCCTGTTTGACCCCTCACTCTTTGTCCTCTCATCCATATTCAATCTGTTGCCAAAGCATACCTATTGTACCTTCATAATACCTCTGACATTGGAATCACCCTTGTGCAGACCCTCATCCTCTCACACCTGGGCTGTCATCAGCCCCTCACATCAGCTCACACCTGCTGCTTGGACTGTCTGCCATAAGTTTTTCCTCCAGTCCATCTTCCACTCAGCTGCCAAAGCATTCTTCCTAAAGTACGGAAACTTGGAAAAAGTTGACAAATACTATAATGAGAAGACTTGGAATGAATCTTAGTCTAGTGGTCAGGAAGAGGGAATAGGCATAAGATGAGACCAGTGTGTTTACTGTGGGGTTTTGTAAAAGCTGTGCTCCTTTTCCAGAAAATTATTGTTGTTGATTTAAAAGCAATTATCATGATACAAATTGAAATTGATTTGACAGAACTTGTTGCTAAGGTATATTCTAATGGCTGCAGATCAGCTAGGTCTTTAGTGATGATCTCTTGGACATGGCATTTCCAGATTCCAGTTTAGGATCTTAAGACTTACCGCAATGGACCTGGCATAATTTTAAAAAAGGCAATTAGGGAAGAATGCCGAGAAGAAATATAGCCTGAGATGTCAAATCATAAAATTTTAGAACTGGCAGAGACTTTAGAGGTAATCTAATCATTTTATGGATGAGAAAAGTTAGACCCTGAGAAGTTAAATAATTTGCCTAAAGTCAGTCACCTTGTTAATTGATAAATACTAATCTTTCCTGAATATTCATAAAGAATTCAGTAAAGACTGTCTCTCTAGCCTCACTCCAGGATTATTTGAATTGAAATAAAAAAAGGAGGCTTGCATTATGTAAGGCTTAGGAAGCAAGGATTTTTCTTCTGGAGGAACATGCAGAAGGTAGGTTGGGCAAATCCAAGTCAGGTACTAATAGAAATTTTATGCTAGACAGAGTTTCATAGGCTAAAGATGCCACAGAATCCCAGATTGAGGATTAGGGACCTTAGAGATCAGTTGAGCTGCATCATTTTGCAGACAAGTAAAACTAGGCCCTGAGGGTTGAAGCGACTTGTCCACAATCACACAGTTAGCATCTTCATTTTCCGTGGTTAAGTGAGATTGTAAAACTTCATTTGGAAATTGGTAATACTTTCCTGATGATTCCATATGCAGGGTTCTTACCATTATAATATATTATATATTACATAAGATAATTACATGTCAATAATATATTAATTATATAAATTGAAATTATGCACATATAAATCCTGTAATGTTTTATACTTACACATATATGTGCATATGTATATGCATGTAATATAGCTATACCAATATCTATCAGGTTGCTTCTCCAAACTGTGATTTAAAGGGAATCGAGTAGGACTCTGGCAGGATAAAAGGCTGAAATTGAGCAAAACTGTGATATTGATGAAACCATAGAAATTGGGCAACCTTCACCTGGACAGAAGCGTGTTTCTTTGACCTTCAATGTCTGTCTTCACTGCCTCTTCTGAACTTTTCGCCTTTGTTGCTGTTGTTTTTATCATCTTCCACTGATATAAAGGAATTGTTGCAGCGGGACAATTCATATCTATATTCATCTTTAAAATGTGTGGTGTTGTATTTGTTCTTTCTTCCAAGCAGTTGCCAGTGATTTAGGGAAGGCAATTTACTTGCAGGTTGTATCTGAAGCAAAGGGTGATTCCTTTTGAGCCTTTTGCCTAGGGGTAGAGTGCAGTGGGGGACAGCTAGATGGTGCAGTGGGTAGAGCACTGGGCCTGGAATCAGGAAGACATAAGTTTAAACACTAACTGTGTGACCCTGGGCAAGTCATCTAACCGCTGTTTGTCTTAGTGTCCTCATCTGTAAAATGGGGATAATAATAGCACCTACCTCCCAGGTTTCAAGGATCAAATGAGACCATAATTGGAAAGTGCTTAGCACAGTGCCTGGCACATAGTAAGCGCTATATAAATGGTAACTTTTAGTATTCTGGTTATAGCACTTTGGACTCTTTGATCAGGTAGTAACTGTCAAATCATTGGCACTGGTAAGCAAAAACAGGGCTCTCTGGGAATATAGACGGCTTGTTTGTGGGGTCAGTTTCTAGGTATGGTCTCCATGCTTGTTTCAAGCAAGACTTCCCTCCAACACCTCCTCCCCCCTTCCGCCCAGGAGCCTCTCAGTCTCACACAGCACGAGTTTGTCTTTTGACCTTTTGAATAAGACCTGAAACTGCAACTTATCCTGAGAGAGGTTGGCTACCACCCCGAGATGCTTCTCAGTCTCTACTTCAAAGATCAATCGTTTCTTCTTTGAAGTGAAATGATCCCACTGAGCCAGATCTCCTTAGTTCTGCTGTGATCTCCAGTGCTGGGGTCATCCTCACAAAGTCCACCTCTGATAATTAATTGAGAAGTCCTGGAAAAGCTTTGCCATCTATTGGGAAATAGACTGCCAGAGTTGGTTGGTTTTCTCTGCTTTTATAATTTGGCATTTTCCTCTTTCTTGATTGAAGTTTCTGTGGCTTGCCTCCCTTCACTCCCCTAAGCCTCCTCCACTTCTTCCTCAGGCATCCCAAAACTTTTAAAAATTTTCCTATCTCCCTAAATGCTTTTATTAGAGGCAACTAAATGGCTTAGTGGATAGAGAGCTAAGCCTGGAGTAAGGAAGACCTGAGTTTAAATATGGCATCAGACACTAGCTCTGTGACCCTGGGAAAGTCACTTTTTGCCTTAATCCACTGAAGAAAGAAATGGCAAACCACTGTAGTATCTTTGCCAAGAAAACTCCATACAGGGTCATGAAGAGTCTGACATGATTGAACAACAACAACTTTGTTCTTATTGTGTAATATTGAATATTCTAGTGATCTGTGTTGGTATTTTATCCCTTGGTGGCCTGTATGCTTATTGAGGACAAGGGCTGTCTTCATCTAAACTTTGTGCCTCTTCTAGTGTTTACACAGTGCTCTGCATACAGTAGGTGCTTAATAAATTTCATTGTAGTTGCTATTTCCTTAGCTCTGAGTTAGGAGGGAGTGGTCCAGAATCTTAAAGGCTAGAGTCAAAATAAGGGGAACCTTCAAGTCTTGCATATACTGGATTTAAAGTGGAGGTTTTACTTGTTTACCAATGACCTAGTAGTTACTACTATTCATCAGGGAATAAGTAATAGTAACCATCACTAATCATATCAATAATAATCATAAGCAGTAATCAATCAGTAAATATTTATTAAGTGCCTACTATGTGCCAAGTACTATGGAAAGGACTAGAGATAGAAAAAGATGTAAAAGATAGTTCCTGCTCAGCTGAGAGAGTAGAATAAGTAGCCTGATCTCTTAGACTGGTTATATTATCAAGATTTGGCATTAGGATTAGACATTTAAGAATATATTTATTCAGTCGTTTCAGTCATGTCTGACTCTGTGACCCCATTTGGGGTTTTCTTGGCAAAGATGCTGGTGTGGTTTGCCATTTCCTTCTCTAGTGCATTTTATAGAGTTTGCCTTAACCCAGAGAAGTTAAGTGACTTGCCCAGAGTCACACAGCTAGTAAGTGTCTGAGGCCAGATTTTAACGAGGGAAAATGAGTCTTTCTAACTTCAGGCTTGATGCTCTATCTACTTTATTCTCTTATATCATTCTATAGTATTTTGTGAAGTCAATCCTGCCCTCCTAAGTAAGATATTAAGCTCCTTGATGCCAAGTATGATGTTTTTGTGGTAATCTCTCTTAACATATGGACATCTGACCTTGTCATCACATTAGGAGGTGCTTACTGCTAGAATCATACAATCATAGAGCATTAAATCTAGAAAAAACCTTAGAAATCAGCTAATGCAACTGTTACATTTTACAGAAGAGGAAAACGGGACGCAGAGAATGACTTGTATTAGGTCATGAAGCCAGTTAGTGAGTTAATGGCAGAGCTTGGCCTTGATAGACCTCAGGGTTTTTTTAAATGTATTTTATTTTTCCCCCAATTACGTGTTAAAACATGTTTTTTTTTTAACATTTTAAAAAAGTCTTGAATTCCAAATTCTATCCCTCTCTCCTCTCCTACCAGGATCTCAATTTTGTTGTCTTGTTCTGACTAAAAGCACTGACTATAAAGCTTATCAGTTGGGAAGCATCATGGTACCCACTAGCTTGGGAGTCAGAGGACCAGAGTCCAAATACCGCCACTCTCTTACTACATGTGTGACCTTGGTCAAATCACTTAACTTCTCTGGGTCTCGTTTTCCTCATCTATAAAGTGAGATGGTTGGATTGATGGTTTCTAAAATCCCTTCCAACTCTTCATCTACAATTTCCAACATTTTAAACTGAGAATAACCAAAGCTGCATCTCTGAGTCCGTAGCTGATTGAAGCCAGTCCTTATCAGTAAAATTTCCCCCAAGTTTTTTGTATGGACAAGCCATGCTCATGGGACCCAAGATGCCTGGGTGGGTCCCACTGCTCTTCTGAGGTATGAGAAATAGAGCATAGTGTTCAGCACAGAGGAGGTACTGAGTGAATTTTTATTGACTACACAACCTTCTTTCTGATTCATTCGTGCCTTAGACATGAGACCTAAGAGTGAAAGTTCTCCTGGGTGACTGAATGTGAAAGTTGAAACTCTGAAATTAGGCTAGGACTAGGTCTGGTTGAATGATGCTCACAGAACCCACCTCTGTAGAGGCACTGAACTTTGGTAGCTGAAATGGTTGGAACGTTACTCAGAGACCTTCTCAAGGATCGATTCTTTGATAACTTTTTCCTTGCACATGGAAGGTGCCTATTGTGTTACATTGCTGGAAAACAGGGGAGGGGCTTCCTATTATTTTCTTTGATCCAGCTTCTAATATGCCTCTCTATTTTGTTATTAATGTTATTGCATTCTCAGCTGTGCTACTTATTACCTGTGTGAATGTGGTCAAGTTACTTAACCTCTCTTCAGAGAGGCCTCAGTTTCTTCATTTGTAAGATGGAGGGAAGCCTTAGACTAGAGGAGTTCTGAGATCCCTTTAGCACCAGATTTCACTATTCTTTCAACTCCTAGGCCCGGTGTCTTGCTTATCAGTAAACATTTGCTGAATGAATGAGGTTTCACAGTACCAGAATTTTCTCCTTGGATTTAAATCACCTAACTAAGAAATCTAAAGGGTTTGAGTTTCCTCAGCCTAGGTTTCCAAGGAGCTCTATAGCCCAGGGAAATGTAGTAACTTGCCTGATGGTACTAAGAGTCATTACTGAAAGAAAGTTATGAACTCAGAACCTCAGTTTCAGCCCTTAACTCTGACTAGTGACAATCATTTCAAGTTGTCCATGTTATTAACATAAAATACATTGTCTTTACCAAGATCCTCACCCCAAATCCAACTCCACCCTACCTTTAAGAGCTTCTTAAAAGAAACAGTTACCTAGAAAACATTGGTAAGAAAAGACATAAAGAAACCCACTTCCTGACATTAGCTTCACTGTTCCACTATCAAGCATTGAGTCAGTGCTGGGTTTGACATGGTTAAAAAGAAATATTTGTGGGTTTAGAGGAAAGAAGGAGCTGCTTTTGAATATACTGTCTATCTCTTTAAGAGAGTTACAGCTTGCCCTCTTCCCCCTCCTCCCTCCCCCGTTTTTGTTCTTCCACCCCCATATACTGAACTTGAACGCTCAGGCAGTGCAGGTGTGAGGAGATGACAAAAATAAGCGTCTTTTCTCCAAAACTTTAAAATCTTGTAACTGACTTGGTGTTAAGCCCTACAAACTCACCAAATGAGCTATAATGAGGTATGTCCCAAGTGGGACAGCCCAACTAGACCCTATCCAGATAGAACTGGACAATGGTGCCTGTCAGCCTAGGTGTGGCTTTTCTCCTTAGATAGTCAGTCCCACAAAGCTTCCCTTCCAGGGAAGTGTTGGAACCTAGGTCCAAATGCTGTCTCTCCCTAATAGAAGACTCTAGATTTCTCTACAGAGCTTTTATGTATAGGAAGGTTCATCTATGATAATCGGGGGCATGGACACGAAGAGAAACAAACACCTTTTGGAGAAAGAGGATCTAGTCCTCTTTGTGGCCAAGGTCTCCCCAGATACTTTCTGTAGCACTTTTACTTGTAAAGCAGTTTCTATCTATTTATTTTTGTGTTCACAGACTTAGAAAAAATAAATTTTACAGGGATGCATATCTATGTTTTTTTAAATAGATGTGATTGTGTTCTTATTAACCCATACATTTTATAACTTTTAGCCATTTTATATGCTCTATTTTCCCCAGATAGCCATGTCAAGGTCCACAAATTAAATTCCAGAAACTCATTTTCCTTCTTTTTCCTTTGTAGCTTTCACTTACCTACTGATTAAAATTTTCTCCCAAAAATTAAATTAAAGAAAATTTCTTCAATTTCATGTGATGCTTTTAGTGCAATGGCATTTATAATATCTGCATCCATTCCTTCCATTCCCATCTTTTATAGCATTTGTATCCTTTCCTTATGTGTGGATTCTCCAATTTACATTTCTGTAAAGTAGGAGAAACATAGTATTCTTTATGGCTGGAGAAACTAGAGATTTGTTGAGGTTATATGATTTGTCCAAAATTGTACATCGAGTCAGATGTGCAAGTTCCTAGTCACTTCACTATGGTGGTCTTTAAAGTAGATTTTAAGGTCTTGTGGAGACTAAATGCTTTGTTTCTAGGGCTCAATCTGTGACCATTTAAAAAAATTGAGATGGCTTATACTAACTCTTGGAGTAATGTGTTTGTAGTATTAACTAGGCTATAAAAATTGCTTTTGGTTCACCTGTCAGTGATGGCTGCCTTGTTAGTTTCCATCTTTGCTCTAATGCAGGTTCTAGGGAGGCGTTTTGCATCATACTGAAGCTTTACAAGAATTCTTCACCATTACAAAATATGTTCAATACACACTTAATTACCCATCCTTTCGTGCTTGGTAAGAGCAATGCATAGGTAAACAAGTGTTGTCCCTGATGTATACTAGCTACTTGACCACATACATGTTAACTAACTTCTCAATCCCCTGGGTAATTCTCTAAGACTGCTGAAGACAAGTTCCTGATCTGTTTCGGCAAAAGGAATTTCCATACCAAGTACCCGACATCAGTGAAATCACACATCTAGGCTCTTTCCCAATAAAGTAAAATAAAAGTTTCAGTTCCTGCCCTCTGGGGGTTTAAAACTTAAGACAGACAGACCATAGAGAAACCCATTTTAAGTCCTATGTGTAGAAGATTAAAAACAATTAGTGGATGGAATTTATGTCATATGCAGATAACACTTCTTGGACTATTGATTCTTATACCCTTCCATTTCATCTGGGAGCTTTCTCTGAGGATTACATTCCCTCTTTTATCCTCTGTCTTCACACATGCTCAGGTTTCCCTTCTCTTAAAACCTTCCCTTGACCCTGTTACCATTCAGCCATCATATTCTATCTGTCTTCTCCTCATACTAAACTTCTACAAAGAGTAGGAATCTAAACTCATAGCCTCCACTCCTCCTTCCATTCACTATTCATCGGAGCCCCTGTAATCTGACTTCTATCCCTACTGATCTATCAATGGAAAGGGCTATCTCAAGGGCCATTAATGAATTTTTAATTTTGATATCCATTGGCCACATTTTAGTGCTCATTCTCCTTGATCTTTCTGCAAAATCTAACACTACATATTGTTTGTTCTCTTCTTGAGGAGGTCTTTCCTGATCCCCCTTAATTCTGGTCCTTCTTTGTGTTATCTACAAATTATCCTATATATATATATATATATATATATGTATATACACACATAGTTTGTTTTGTACGTAATTGCTTTCATGTCATATCCCCTGTTAGACTATGAGTTCCTTGAGGGCAGGGACTGTCTTTTACCTTTCTCTGTATTCCCAGGGCATATCACAGTGCCTGGCACATAGTAGGTGCTTAATAAATGTTTATTGACTGACCAATAACTCTCTGCTTCCTTGGTCCTCTGTGACACCACTTTCTCCAAGTACTTCTACCTCTCTGACTACTCCTTAGTCTCCTTCAGTAGTTCATCTACCTTCTTTAATCCTATAACTAGGAGTGTCCCCCAAGCCTCTGTCCTTGCCCTTCTCTTTCCATATTTTCTCTGTTGGTGATCTCATTCATTCACCTGGCTTCAATTATCAACTCCATGCAGATAACTTCCAGATTTGTATATTTAGCCCTGCACTCCCTCACCAGTGCACTATGTCCTACTATCACCTAAAACTTAACATGTTGAAAACTTAACATGTCAAAACTGCACTCCTAACTCCCCTTCCCCCACTTAAACCCTTCCCCCTTTATCTTTCCTCTTTTTTCCCAGTCAGATCTTGGAGGCCTCTTTGAGTCTTTCCTCCCCTTCCCCCCCTCCCATCCCCTGCATCCAGTCAGTTACCTAATCTTGTTGATTCTGCCTCTGCAATGTCTCTCACAGGTATTATCTCAGTGCCACCGTCCCAATAAACTATCGTAAGAGCCTCCTAATAGATTCCCTTCTTCCAGTCTCTCCCCTCTCCAAACCATCATTTATTAGGACTGGCCAGGCTTCTCCCTGCTCAAAGGTCATCAGCTTCATACAGGATAAAATAGAAACCCCATTCTTAAGGGTTAGGGGAGCCACCCAAGCTCCAGAATCTGCCTCCAAACTATTTTTTCCTAACCTCTTTTTATATTACTTGCCATCATGTGCCAAAGTGAGTTAATTGTTCCTTGCTCTTGTCCTGCCCTCTTCTGACTGTGCTTTGTTTAAGCTGGCAACATGGTACAGTGGGAAAAACAATGACTCTGGAGTCAGAGAATCTAGGTTCAAATTCTGCTTCTGACACTTAGTACCTCTCTGATCTTCAGAGAGTCACTTAACTTTTTTGGTCCTCCATTTTCTCAATTGTAAAATTAGGGCGTTTTAGACTTCGCTAGACTCTGAGGTCTCTTTCTCACTCTGTCTAAAGCAAAGGTTCTTAATCTGGGGTCTACAGACCCCCAAGGGGGTGGTCTATGTATAGATTTCAGGTCTGTGAACTTCGATGGGGAAAGAAAGATTACATCTTTACTTTCAGTAACTGAAATTTAGCCTTTCTTCAATTCTGATTGTAGGCAACAAGCATTTTTCAGAGTAGACGTAGACTTCATTAGATTGTTAAAGTCATCCTTGACACAAAAAAGATGAAGAGCACCTGCTGGTGAGCTAATGTCCTGTGACCCCACTTCTAGGAACATGCTCATGCTATGGGCTCTGTCCTTGGAAGGCCATTTCTTCCTTGCCCAGCTCAGACACCACTTTTTCCATGAAGCCTTCCCTGGTTGCCTATGCCAGAAAGGACAGCTCCTTCTTTCAGCTTTCTTATAGCCACTCGCCTGGTTCTCTGCTAGCGCATTCTTCTTTGTTTCATAGTTATTGGTGTATATATCTTATCTTCCCTTATTAGACTGTTAGTTCCTAGAGTTTATATCACTTTTCATCCTTTACCTCCAGCGTTTAGGACAGGTCCTTTCCATCAATCGGTTAGTTAACAAGCATTTGCTAAGTCTTCCCCATGTGTCAAGCTTTGTGCCAAGAGTTAAGGAAATAATTACAAAGGATAAAATAATCTCAACTCACATTGAGCTTACATTCTAATGGGGGAGACAAATGCATATAATATGTGGGGTATGTATGTGTATGTATAAAATAAAACATTTATATATCTATATTATATATATACATATCTAGATATACATACATATATGTATGTGTAAATGTGCATACATATGCACATATACATAAACATGCTGCATATGTATGTATCTATCACCTGTAATAGATACTGAATAAATGTTGGCTTTTGGAATGAATTGTAATCCAGGTGATTTTGGTTTGGGGAGGGTCACTAGACCATTTTGAAGTAACAGAGATTTTCCTTTCCCTTCCTCAATTTTTCTCTGTCCTAGATGTAGGTGATAGTACCTTAGCTTGAGTTAGATGCCCTTTCCCACAGACAGGAAGGCAGTCAGGCAGAATGTTTCACATGAGCATCATCTTAAGTTGGGCAAGATGGAGCTAGGATACTGAAAGTCAGCCAATGTTTGGTGCTCAATCTGAAAGGGCTTCATGGAGGAGAGGAGTTTTCAAGTTCTGTTTGATTTATAGAAAGGCAAGGAATTGGTAAAGGGGAGAATGGGCATTCAGACATCAGAGTTCCTTCTGCCTGAGGAACGCAGTAGATGTGCAGTCTTACCAAAGGATGTCTTGTGAGCAGATGGGGTCATTTCTAGATCTGAGTGTTCTGTTTTTGCTATCATTGTTTGACTGTGGGTTGAGACATCTGGCTAGAAGGGAGGGACCAGAAAAGACTGTTTCTCTGTTTTAGGGCCACCTGCCAGATGTGTACTGATCACAGAGGAGTCAACTCGTGTGCAAGGCTGACCAACCATGAGAGTTTCATAGGTTAAAATAAAATCTGGTGCCCTCCCTGTGCAGAGGCCTTTAATGCAGCTTACCTCATCAACAAAGCAACAATTTAACCCCCGGTTGTCAACAAGGTGTGGAACCTTGTACTCCTGCAGTGATGGTGATGAGCTGAGATTCAAGAGTCCTAATGCTCCTTTCACCCCGAAGAGAGAGAAGCAAGGTGCTTGAGTCTCTCATCTTGTCTTATTTTTTTTATAGTAGCAATCAGTTTCCATATTTAAGATGCCGATTCTTTCTCCAAGAGACATCTTGGGACATCTCTCCTCATTTTAAATTTTCAGCTTCCTCCAAGTTTGAGATTTCCATCTATATGGAAATGAACTCTTGTAAGTCAGTCCTTCGTAGGGTACAGATAGAAAGGCAGCTGTGGTCAATGGGGAATGAGGAATTTGGGAGAGAACCTAAGACCAGTTTCATCCTGATGTTGATGTGCTTTCAGCAGAGCAGGGCCAGAAGAAAGGGCAATTCAAGTTATTAAAATGTTGCACTTAGTGTTGGGTACAATTACAATCAGGGCACAGAGGAAAGGATAGGGGCTATCTGTCAGTTTGGTTTGGTTTCTTTGAGAAATAGGTGCGATAGGCAAATGTGAAGTGGGCAGGCAGTCTTTTGAAATCAAAGAGGGGATGAATGGTTGGCCAATCAGCTGAAACAGATAAAATGAGCTTTGTGGGCTTTGGGGCTGGTTCTGCTTTACTGATCCAGACTCATCTCAGCCTTCTACAAGATTGGCAAATCCAGCCTCCTGTACATACTAGCTGTGTGACTCTGGGCAAGTCACTTAACCTCTTTCCTTTAGTCTCCTCATCTGTAAAATGAGCTGGAGAAGGAGATTGCAAATCACTCCAACGTCTCTGCCACGAAAACAAGGCCAAAAGGGGTCCCTTAAAGTCAGACACAACTGAACAACAACAAACTATACGCTGAGCCCTATGCTAAGTGCTTTACAAATATCTGATTTGATGGCCCCTAAGGACCGTTTAATCTCAAGAACTATGATCCTATGAAGATAGAGTTGGATTATTTGAGGTACCTGAAGTTCCCCTCTGTAGAAAAAAGCATCTGCAGTGTGGCTTGCCAGTTGGTTTTGTTCCTGTTTTAAAGTAGTCTCATTAGCTCGTGTTACTAGAAACTCATCAGTGTCTTCAGATCAGCATTGTTAATTTTGAACCAACCATCTTCCTCTTGGTCCAGGAGAGAATTATAATAATGGTAACAGTAATTAATAATAATAATAATAATAATAATAATGATAGCCCAATCCATTGTCCATGTTCCAAGAAAGGAGGAGTGTCAATGCTGGAAGTTGTCAGGCATAATTATAATGCTAAGGATAATAATGTGAATTTACCTAATACTTAAAGATCTTCACAGAACTTTATATGTTCTATGTCCTTGGAGCCTCGAGACTGGTTCTATTGGACTCCCCATTTTATGGTTGATGGTCCTGAAACTCAGAGAGACTGAGTGACTTGCCCACTGTCACAAAGCCAGTAGGGAGGAAGAGGCAGGATTCAAACTCAGGTTTTCTTGATACTTAGTCCAGCATTCCATCTAGAATTCCATTCCATCTTGAAGATACCTAGATATACAAAGCCAACAAGGAACTATCAGTCAATAGAGGGAAAGGACGGAAGGAGCAGCGGGGGTTGGGTGGGGGTGAGACGGTTGTATGGACTGCTTAATGGTATGCATGTGTACATGGTGTGCTGTTAGAATCCCACCCCCCCCCCTGCAACCCCTACCCCCTAGGCAGAGACTTCCCTCTAACAGGGACCCCACTGTAGTTGTGGCTCTGTGCTCTGACTTGAGAAGCATAGTTTCCCAGTGATGCCAGTGAATTCCTGATGTGTGACACTCCTGAGCAGTTGTGGCAAAGGACTCTCTTGACTACCAATGGGGGCCTTCAGACAGGGACACCATTGTGAGTCACATTTAGCATGTGAACTTCCCCCTTCCCATGACTGACGCTATTCTTAGTACCCTCCTCCTCCCCCCAGGACAGAGGTCATCAGGCCACAAGCAGTGCCTGGAGTGTGTGTTGTGGGGGGGGGGGGTTACAATTTAAAGAAATTCTAGGGGCAGGGCAGTTTGAAACTGAGTATGAGCAAACCTACAGGGATCACAACTAAAATATCCTCCAGCTGAGGCTGTGATTAGGGTCTGCTGTACTCATTGTCTGTTTTGGGGAGGCCTGGAGGTGTGACCCAGTGTGCCGGCTGCTCGGCCAACGTACATAAAGTACCTGTATCTTTGGTTTAGCACAACATTCAAGTTGTTGGTTTCTAACTAGATTTTTTCTTTTTTTTTTTTTTAACTCCGTCTTGGACCTGAGGGGACAGAGATAGCCCATTACAGAAATAAAGGCTTCTGTTACACAATACTGTGAGGGTCCTATGGGAAAAGCTTTTAACCATTGTACCTATGAGGGAGCCAACTTGACTGGAGGCAAGGTCAAGGCAACCCTTCGGGAATTCCCCATCCTTCTAGGCTTCCTCTCTCAGGCACTTAAGAAATGTGTTGTGTTATATTGAATTGAGTTGAATTGAACTGAGTTATTTGGCAGAAGGCAGAGTACTGACATTCTTTCTCCTTATTCCTCCCTATGAGAGAGGACACAGGCCTTGAACTCTTAAAAATGAATCATGAATCCTGGTTATTTCCGGCCCCCCCCGCCCCCACCTCCCTGTTGGTATCAGAGGACCTGGATTCAAATCCAAGTCTACGTGCTACCTATCTGCAAATCACTTAACCTCCTCCTCTATAAAATCAGGACGTTGAACCAGGTGACCTCCAAGTTCCCTTCCAAGACACTATACCTATATGCTTATTTTCTTTTGGTGAAAGAATAAGGGTTTTATAGAGGGTGATCAGTGACTTGCCCAAAAGCCGAGGATAAGAAGCCTAAACTTTTCGTTTACCCAAGGGTTGGGTATATTTCTCTGTTACTATTAGGACTTGCAAAGTCAGGTACTGGGAAGGAAGGAAGGAAGGAAGGAAGGAAGAAAGGAAGGAAGGAAGGAAGGAAGGAAGGAAGGAAGGAAGGAAGGAAGGAAGGAAGGAAGGAAAGAAGCATTTTTTTTAAAATGCCTACTTGGAGCCAGGCACTTTATAAGTATTATCTCAATTAATCTTCACAACAGCCCTGGGAGGTAGGTGCTATTATTATCCCCATTTTACAGTTGAGTAAACTGGTTAAAAGCAAAAGAGGTTAAGTGTCTGAGGTCAAATTTGAACTTGGGTCTTCCTGACTCCCAGTGCAGCATTCTGTCTACTGTACCACCTACCTGCCTCTTTGGAAGTGGAAGAGTAGGGATATGCTGACAGCATTATGATCTTGTCCATGGCTTTGCTCTTTTTTTTTATATCCTCTGCACTTTGTACAATGCCTGGCACCTAGAAAGTGATCAATAAATACTCTTTCCTGACTGATTTGTCCTGAGGCCAATAAAAGAAGTTTTTCTATTGCAAGTTTCTTTCCCAAAACTAATTTTCCATTGGATATCAATAGGTTTTCTCTAGAGAGTAAAAACACCTTTTCATGCTTTCTTCTTTCTTCCCTTCAGTGAGTCAAAAGGGGAAAGGAGCCAAATGGAGCAATGGATCTGAACTCCCAGTGTCTTTGCTTAAAGTTTTTGTAGTCTTTTTGAGTAAGGAAAAAGTCTCAATGAAAGGAGGCCCATAAAGGACTCTCCCTTTCCCCCTTCCCCCCCAGTTGTACCCATATAAGTGGTCAAATGTTTCCTGGGAAAGGGCATGTACACACAGGAAGACTTGACGAATGGTTCTGGCAGGACCAGCAAGAATAACCTTCACTCTTTTTCCTCCCTGGCTTGGTGCCAACAGAGATTGAACTGCAATCCCCCTTTTTTTCTGTGTTGGCAAGCGCCAGCCAAATGTCATACTCAACTCTGCGTGCTCCACCCTGATGAATAGTGTGCTTCAGGGGCTGTAGGGAGCCCAGTCTTGCCTCCTCTTTCCCCATCCTGGAGTATTTTGTCCCTTTCACCTTGACTAAAAGCTTTACATTTTGGTTCTGTTATTTGAATCATTTGAATTTTTCAGACTTAAACACTGTTCTTCTGCTGGTAAATCCCCAATCCCCCTTTTCAGCTCCCTTTTGTGTGTGGTCTTTTCCATTAGAACTCAAGCTTCTTAGGGTCAGGGTCTGTCTTTGTCTTTAATTGTATTAGTAGCCCCAGTGCTTAGCACAGTGCATGGCACATAGTAAGCAACAAACAGATTCTTTTTGTCTTGAATCAGTCTATCCATTTTTCGGTTGTTGTTTAAGAGAATTTTATTGGCAATTTTTTGGTATACTGCCTGCATTTCCCTGTATATTCCATTCCCTTTCCCAGAGAGCCATTCTTTATAATAGGGAAGAAGAAAAAAGAGGTGGGAAACCAGTTGATTTTGTATGAAGTGTTCCACACTCGTAGTTCCTCAGTTTTTCGAAGAAGCATGGGAAGTATCTTTTCTTATCTCTCCTTGGGGCTAAGCCTGGTGAGTGCTCCTTATAAGACACTCTGCAAGGTGTTGTTTCAGGGCATATAAAAGTAGTCTAGCACACATTCCTTACCTTCTGGGAGCTTAGAATCTAGTTAAGGGGAGAAGCTAAACCTGTAAGGGGATAGATAGCCATATAAGAGTTAAGTCAGAATGTGTCTAAGGACAGCCATAGTCAGTCTGTGCTTTATTGACGCATCAGTGGTGTCAACAAATGAGAGGGCAGTGAATTCAGATGTGGGTAAGATCACTTGGGACAAGAAAAGGTTTCTTGGAGGAACTGAGACTTAAATTAAACCTTGCAGGTAATTGAAATTTAGTATTAGAATGGCCAGGGGAGGCTTGGAAGATAGAGAAGATTCACATTGGTCACGAGAAAATTAGATGATATGATGGAGCCATGGACTTCTTGTCCCTTAAAAAAGCCATAGCTGAGGAGGAAAGTTGCTGCCAAAGACCTTGGGGGACCACCTCTGACTGCCTAGTGGCATTCCTGAAGTGTAAGGATGCGTGAATTGTCATGTAGCACAAAGTGTCCTCACAGGCCATCCCAGAGCCTCCCTCCTCTACCTTCAGATTCATTTTGTGGCATAAGAAAAAGCCTGCAAACTCTCAAGTCAGATTGCTTTGGGAAGTGTTCCTTGGTGTAGTTTGGATAGCTTTTTCTTGTTGATATTTAACCATTGCTCTGCTCACCAATTAAAGTCATCAGCCTTCATGCCTTCCCTTACAGGCCCCCTTGGGTCATACTTTTCATCAGCACACACAGACCAAGGATGTTTATGCCTCTAGAAATCACAGAAGCAAAGAATGTTAGAGTTGGGTGGGACCTGTAACGGCATGTTATGCTCAGAGCTCTAGAATAAACAGTAAGGACTAGTGACCTCCTCACCTCCCTCTGCTCCCTGGGATGGCATGTCTCTGGGAAGTCTTTGCGATTGCTCATCTTGAGCTTGGCATCTCAGTCAGGGAGTATTCAAGTGATTTTTATTAACTTCCCTAGAAAAAGTTATATATATATCCGTCAATTCTATTTAAACCTTCAAGCTCTTCTTTGATGTGAAGAGGCTCCAGCGTGACTTAGGTACTTTCCTCAAAGGCAGATATTGGCTGTCTGTTTTACCCTATGTAAACCTTCTTACCTTATTTGTAGGGTGTTTTTTTGTGGGTTTGAAACTAACTTATCTTGAAAAACTTTTTTTCTCTTATTTTGCCTTATTACACTCTGAATTTTTTCCCTTACCAATTAAGAGGGATGTAAGGATTATAGCTTCCAGTGTTTAAAAAATTTTCCTCAATTTAAAAAAAAATTATCTTCAAATGGAGTGAAAGCTTTGCCATGTATTATTAAAAAGAAGAGTCAGGAGCTGGCTTCAGAATTGGGAAGACCTGGCTCCTGGCCCTCTTTTGCCACACGCTGGCTATAGGACTTTGGACAAGTCACTTAACCTTTCAGAGCCCCCAGGCCTCTCTAAAACTGTAGGTTACAAGGCAACTGCCATCTAAATTGATTGAGAGTCTTTCCTCAGTGGGAAAATCTAAGTACTGATGAAATCAAAAGGGCAAGACCTAAAAAGAAAGAAAGAAGAGCTGGGGATGGCTAGCTTTGAGTTATGGTTTTGATGGAGACCAGTGATGTGTCTCATAAGTCGCTGTCAAGAAGCCGCTGTTCCTGGAGGAATTTGCCTTTCTTCGGTTACCACATGATAGCCAATGCTTGTAATTCCTTCCCCTCTAGTTGTAGAGACTTCCTTTCTTCTTATCTACTCTACATGGCTTTTCTACATTAGGTTGAGAATAGACCTAAAGTCTGCTGATGAACTCCTTTAAAAAACTTATTTTATCTCAGCATGCCAGAAGCAAAGGGATGCTCTGAAACTGAACATATTTGGAGCATTGAAATGCTAGCTTTTCCATACCCAAGCTACAGCACCAAGAGCCTTATCCTCATAAGTCAGCTCATCCCCAGCCTATCCATAGTATCATCCTACCACATTGACTTCTACCTCTGCTCATATTATACTCATAGCATTTTTCTAAGGTTCACTGCCTGCACTGATGTAAAAAAGGCCTGTTGGTCATGCACTAATCTTTTCATTTACAGCCATATGCAAGTACAGAGATCAGTACCAGTAGAGTAGTCTGTGAATACTGAGGACAGTAAAAGTATTGAAAAATAAAAGCCATGGAAGGAGCTGTGACATGTAGCTTTCAGTATAAAATAAACAAACCACTAAATTGTTTGAGCCCTAGCAGACCTTAAGGTTTGGCAGCTACAAAGTCCAAGACAAGGGATAAAAATTTTTTAAAAGTAGAGTTTAGTGACTCCATGTATGAAGAATTTCCAGTATGGTTCTCAATCCAGTCACTTAGGGTTACTTAGATGGCAAATTAGTCATTTGTTTCCAATGAAAAGAGAGAGAGAGAGGTGGGGCAGGGGGAGGGAGGGAGGAAGAAAGGAAGGAAGGAAGGAAGAAGGAATGAAGAAAGAAAGAAAGAGAGAAAAGAGGAACAAAGAAAAAGAGAGAGAGAGAGAGAGAGAGAGAAGTTTTGTAACAGCTATGTATAGTTAAGCAAAGCAAATTTCCAAGTTGATAATATCCAAAAATGTATGCCTCATTCTATTTCTCAATAGGTGAGAAATTGAAGATAGGGAGAAGAGAGTGGTCTTAAACACAGCTAATTCCCAAGGAAGTGACTTGATGGTAGAGATCTTTCCAATTTGCAAGTCAGGAAGCCAAGCCTAAAATAAAGAAATATTTATCGCATCCTCCCTGCCTCACATTCTAACATTCTTTTAGGGGAAATATTGTGGCTTGATTTTTTTTGAAAATCACAGTGAGAAAGGTACAATGTCATAGCAAATCTCAAAGGACAAGTAAAGCAGTATATATGTTGCTTATTGGTTAATGATACCATGATTGTGATATTGATTAATCAGAAGTAATAAGGCCATTGATGTGTCTTTAAATGCTAGTTTTTGGAAGAAAATGCTTTGCCATTCTTTCTACCTCATCTAATCATATCTGACTTTAACATTTGTACTGTGTACCTCTTTGTTTTGTCCTCGAGATGAATGGAAAGTGGGGGGGGGAGGAGAAAAAGTTCTGTAATTCAGTTACATTTGTGAGAAGTGGGTTACATCTGGTATAATGCTTCACAATTATTTGTGTTTCTAGGCAGTGGACCAATCCAGCTGTGGCAGTTTCTTCTGGAGTTGCTCACGGATAAATCCTGTCAGTCATTTATTAGCTGGACAGGAGATGGCTGGGAATTCAAGCTCTCTGACCCAGATGAGGTAAGAAGCGAATATGTTGAGAGTACTATGAGAAAGAACTCTGGACAAGGACTAGCTTGGAACTGGATGCCACATTCCATTTTTCCAGTGATATGAATTCTTGACCAGTTGGACATCATGGGATCCAGAGATAGAAGAGATCTTAATGATCATCGTATCTACTCTCATTTTATGGGTGAGGAAAGTTAGGCCTAGAAAGGGAAAGTGATGAGCCCAAGTGAGTTTATCAAGCCTTGGAATTCTTCTCCTCATATCTTAAACAAGGGATACTTGTGTGAAAGATTTGGGGGTTTTCTCAGACCTTTGCATATTGATGGCAGTAGCAGCCTACCTCCTTGATCAGATAAGTCATTCCTGAGATGACTAAATACTGTTAATAGTATTGATGTCAGAGTAGGGCTTTGGCTTTTGTTCATTTTCCAGATTAAGAAGCTTTGTCCCTAGTCATTGTTTAGGGTCCTAGATTAGTTTCCCCACTTCTTCTGTATCAGTATTCATTGCAGACTGAAACAAAAACCTACCAACTTTGATTCTTCCCTGGCCCTTAAAAATAGAACTTACCAAAATGTCTTCTAACTTTATAATTCTTTTTTTAAAATTTAATTTAATTTTTAATTAAATTTTTATTTTAAAAATAAAAATAAGTTTTTAAACTAAATGTTTATTTTTTTCTCCTTCCCATCTCCCAAACAAACAAAAAAGAAGGCAAAAGTAAACCCCTATGGTAAATGTTCATAGTTGAACAAAGCAAATTTCTGAATTGACTGTGTCCAAAAATGTGAATCTTATTCTGAACCTTGAGTCCATCACCTCTCTGACAGGGGAGATGAATAGCATGCTTCATCTTTGGGCCTCTGGAATCATGGTTTATAATTAATTATATTGATCAGAGTTCTCACGTCTTTCAGAAATTTTTTCTTTATAATGTTATTGCATTAATTGTACTCCTGGTTCTGCCCAGTTCACTCTGTGTCACTTCATGCAGTTCTTCTCAGTTTTTTCTGAAACAATCCATTTCATTTTTATGGGTCAATTATATTATTTTCTTATGCCACATTTTTTTAGCCATTTCTTAATAGATAGGCACTACTTGAGATATTGGGTTTATTTTTCCTCACTGCTATTTTTTTTTTACATAAAATGTCCCAGTTCTTTATGATGTTACGTATCAGTGTGGGCATATGTCAGACACATTTTAAAATTACAGTATTAGTTACTTTTATCCTACTACCTCCTTCCAGGTGGCCAGGAGATGGGGCAAAAGAAAAAACAAGCCTAAGATGAACTACGAAAAACTGAGCCGGGGCCTACGTTACTACTATGACAAAAACATCATCCACAAGACGGCGGGGAAACGCTACGTTTATCGCTTTGTCTGTGACCTGCAGAGCCTGCTTGGGTACACGCCTGAGGAACTCCACGCCATGTTAGACGTCAAACCTGATGCAGACGAGTGACAGAGGTGGAAGGAAACAGGGAGAACTTTACTGAAGCATTTCAAAGATCAACTGCATCAGTCGGACTCTTGATTTTAAATTGTTTTGTTTTTTTGTTTTTGTTTTTTTATTATTATTATTTTCCAGACGTGAGAAAACTCAGTTTTTACATTCAGGGGTGGGAAGCTGAGCCGAAGCTATAACTGATGGTGGTGTGGCCACCAACGGAAAGTAAGGAAGGACTTTTGAACTAGGGAATGACAGATTTTTAAGGGGAAGGGAGGGTCTTCGTAGAAGCCAGAAGAATCTGGTTTAAATGAGCAAGAGAGTCCACTATTGAATCATTTGTAGAAACCATTCATTGAAAAGATGCCACTTTGGTTATGGCCTTATTAATAAGCAAAAGAAACTGACACTTCAGGAAGTCAAAAGACTGATGAAAGGGTAGATTTTTTTAAGGGCTGGGAGGGTAAAAAGGGTGGGATAGAAGGTTCTTTTCTGGGGATGGACCTTGGAAAAACACAAGAATTTTACTCTTTGCCTTTTACTCTGCTTTCGGAGCAAAAAATGGACTTCAGTGGGGAGGGGACCAAACTTTTTTGTGTTTAAAATTTATTTTATTAAATTTTGTGCCAGTATTTTTTTTTCTTAAAAATCGTCTTAAGCTCTAAGGTGGTCTCAGTATTGCCATTCTGTGCGAGTTTGTTCTATGTGCCGGCTGAGAATTCGGTCACACTGAAAGAAAACTGTTTATATAGACCCCACTGGAAAAGTGTAGCGTTGTCATTGAGATTCAGAAGTCCAAAATTGAAGACTCGTATATGTAGGGAAAATAAGGCTGATTTGGGTATCAGGGACGGAAAAATGTTCTCTGATGCATGTGCATCTCACCCATGTATATTTCTTATCATCACATCCATTTTCTCATTTGCCATTAGCAGACTCTTGGGGTTTGGACTTAATGCAGAACTAAGAAAATCATTAAGTCTTTTAACTGAATGTATTTCACAGCTGTAACCTGGAACTGTAGTAATTGTAGTAGCACTGGCCTAGTAGTAGAAAAGAAAGTAAGAGGGGAAGATGAATTTGGAGATGGTTCCCTGTTAGTTCTCAATTATATATGTAGATTTTTAAAAAAATTGAAGGTGTAGGCATGTAAGATAGCAATCAGATCTAGAGAAATGAATTCTGAGTGCAGTGAGATCCTAGCCATCCACTCAAGCATCCCCACCCTGTATTTCCTCCTTGCTGGGATCATCACACATAATTCTTCTGTCATCTCCTTTTTCTCCCTCCCCCTCCACCCACCCATTTCTCAGTAAGGAGAAATTTGTAATTTACTGAATGATGAATGAGAGGAAGCTACCAGAGAGAAGGCAAGATCTGGAGATTTTCTAATTAAGCCACTTTGGCTTGTTGAGTTTTATTTAGCAAGGAGGGGAGTTATAGAAGTTTAGATAGCAGTGCATAGCAAACAGCTTGGTGTAGAATTCCACAGGGAGAAAAAGCGTGAGGTTTTCCTTTAAAGAACTGAAGTCTACTGAGACTAGGAATGTTAAGCATGTAGTCAGTATGTGCCTTCTTAGGGCCTGGTCCTTGGATATGTTATCTTGTTATAGGAGAAGTAAGGATGGATAGATGGTGAAGAGGAGAGGAAAGGTTTGCAGGTAAAGGAAGCATGATGGGAGGAGACTAGATTTAGTAAGAAAAGGTAGTCTGTGTGTTGTGAGGGAACACCTCCCCCTACCCTACCAGACTCCAAGAGTTCAGTGCTTTTCATTTCTTTTTTACTTAGGCATGGATGGCCCTTGAGAACCATTGTCTCAGTCTTGGGTGAAAATGTGGTGTTAGGGGGGAAATAAGCAGCCAGTGAGAATAAAAGTGCCTGATGTTAGTAGGAGTTCCTTGATGGACACCTGATAAATGAGATGATGATGGAGAAAAGGAAAAGGAGGACTTGAGTTTAGCTTTCAGCATGAGAATGGGAAAAAAATTCAAGATGGGTTGCTTTCAGGCCAGCCCTCTCTCAATGAGAAATTGGATGCTCGAACTACCTTGTGGTATATATACTAGGAAAGAGAAAACCTATTCTTAGGTCAGCTCCCAAAGCCTGGATCATCAAAAAAGGGGCTTTGTGATGGATCCATAACTGTCCCAAGCTTGCTAAGGTGGAGACAGGAAATGGTGGACAAAGTGGAGTTAGGTCAGGCCATTATGCATTTTGCCTGTTATATGCCAGGTGCCTTAAAAAAGCTCCCATTGTGATTTTTGGGGCTGCTCAGGGAGGTTTTTGGTGGAACAAGTTGGACTATGTTGCTTTCCCCCACATTTTATCGTGTCTTGTTGGTCACTGGCAAAGCTGTGTGTGTGTGTGTGTGTGTGTGTGTGTGTGTGTGTGTGTGTGTGTACAAACTTGCATGTGCTGTAAAACTTTGAAATAGTGTCTGAGTTTCCCAGTTCAATCTTTTCCTGTTTCAACAGTGGGGGAAAGAAGAACCTGTGGCTTACCATAACTCTTTGCTTGCTATTTGCAACCTGGCATAAAATCATGTATTCATCTCATCGCCCTTTTCCCTTTGAGTTTAGGCTGAATATGCCTGCTTTTCAAACAATTCCATAATTCCTACAGTTGTATAGTAAACATAAGAGAGTGCTGAAACACCTAGTAGTTCCTAGACCTTACAAACCTTGCTTTTCATGAGGGCCATTTCACCCCAACCCCTAATCCCTCCTTAGTGTCACCATACTCAGTATTTGCAGCTTCTGCTTTTGCCCAGAAAATGTTGTTGGCCTAGCCAGATTCTTGTTCTCCCTCTCTCTGTCCAAAAGACAGACCATCCCAGGATGAATGGTGGATGGTTTATACACTGGAAATGTACCTGAATTGTTACCTTTTTGCTTTTCTTTAATTAAAAAAAACACGTTAACTCTAGAGGAGGGATGGGCAATTCTGGTTCAGTTCGATGTTACCCTGACTTTTATGGAGATGTCTAATGTACTGTCAATGGATTTTTGGCTTCAGGTTCTCTCCTGTTCCCTCTTCTCTCCAGGAGAAGGATAACCCTCTATTTAGCCCACTTCCATGGCTAAAAGGGTTGAAGGAGCATCAAAAGGTTGGGGCCTTCTCTGAACAGGACAGCTGGATGTTCCCCAGTGTTGCCTGTCCTTACTTTGGCGTTGAACACTCTGGGTTTTTGGAGCATTAAACCTACCTTTTCTTCATGGTGGATAAACACACCATCTCTACTCTGGTCATGCTGTGCATGCTGCTTTCTCTGTTGGGGTCTATATAAATCCGTTGAATTGTTGCCTACATTCCAAAGAAGTTTCAAGGAACAATAAATATATGTATACATATATACATATATAATATAAAATATATATTGTAATGGAAATATCTCCACCAAGAATACTGCCTCAGTTATTGAACATTGTTGTTTTTTTACATAAGAATTTTTTTAAGCTGAGAAGTGTAGGGGGAAAATGTTATATTGTGTTTGACTATTTTCCAACTTGTATTTTCATATAATTTATATTTTTTAAAAGTGGAAATTTTAAAAGCAAGATTTAAAAAAAAGGAAAAGCAGGTGCTTTTTAAAAAATTGGAGCTGAGGTAGCTTAGAGATGTAGCGATGTACGTGTCTATGTTTTATTGTGTTTTTTTTTTAAGAAAATGCAAAAAAGCCATTTCTTATGGGGGAGATTTTTTTTTCCATTTGTTTTAGTAGCTGATGCTGGCACATCATTTTGCTGGAGAGTTTTTTATATACTGTAGCCTGATTTCATATTGTATTTTAAACTGTGTGAGATTAAAAAAATCATTCATAATGATGTGGGTTTGACTTGATTTTTTTCTGTCTGGTTCATCAATTAATTTAAAAAATACACTTTGACCAACAAGAGGCAAGCACAGAGATGAAGGCACTTCGTGACAATCTATCAGAACTTCAGTAGTCTTGTTTTAGAACTTCCATACTCTATAATTTCATGTTGTGTGAGTATTTTTCCCCACAGATTTAGAACCAAAAGTGATCTTTAGAAATCACTTAGTCCAACCCTTATACTTCAGATGAACAAACCAAAGTGCAGAGAAGTGAATCATCAACCCTCACACCATTAGTAAATGGCAGGGCTGGAATTCAAACTCAGGTCTTCTAATTCCAAATACAGAGCTTGTTCTGCTGTACCACACTGCCCCTACAACCTGATTGGGGATCATTTCTCTTGGTCTTCACCTATTAGTCAGGAGTTATTATAGCCAAAAAAATCACCTTGTGTCTAACCTTCTGGAGATAAATGTCTTTGAAAATATCTAGACTGTTCTGCAGGCACACAGACAGACAACGGTTAAGTGACTTGTCAAAGGTCACAGAGTTATTAAATATCTGAGGCAGGACTTGAACTCCAGGCTCATCACTCTATCTACTATACCACCCAGCTTCCTTCCCAAGCACAATGTGAGGAAGACCACTGAATGAAATCAGAATCCTTGAATATACTGTATCAAAGGTTTTGTCCTCATTAAAATACATCTTGGTCTAAATTGAGAGGAGGGATATATTCTAAACATTTAAAAGCTACTCAAGTAATATAAACATTTGATTTTCTGTTACAATTCCTAACACTAATTAGAAAAATCTTTTTTCAGTGAATTCATTGGACTAGAAATTAAGAGGCTAGCTTTCTTGTTCCCCACTTTGCCACTAATTTACTGTATGGCTGTGGTCCTATGATATCCAACTTTTTAAAACTTGCTTCTTTCAAAGAGATTGAATTCAGTAAAAATTTTTGTGCTAGTTATCGGGCTGATCTAGTTGTAAAATAAGAATGATGGTATTTGCCTACAAATCCCTTGCGGAGGTACTAAGAGATGAATTCAATTTTATTTGCAAAGAAAATTGAGCTCTTTAGAGAAAGGTACTCCAGGATAAAATCCAAGGTTGTAGTCTTCTATTCTTGTTGCCAAAACTGTAGAAGTTAGATGCTTTTAATTAAAACCATAACTCCCAACATGAATCCCAACCTACATCTGGAATTTTATATATATATATATGTACACACATACATATTTACATACATATTTTATACATACATACATACCTTTTTTTGGCTGAAATTGTTCACAAAAAGAGCTCTGTTTTGGGAAGATCTTATTTCTCCAGTCCAGGAATTTGAGGTTTGCTGAGCATACATTAAACATTGGCTGTGTGGTCTAGTGGTTAGAGAACCTGACTAGTAACTGGGAAGGCTCTTGGGCTCTAAATCCCAGCTGAGCAGCCACCACCCACCGGGTGACCTTGGGGAAAGTGCTTGACATCCCAGTATTTCTGATTTCTCAGCTAGAAAACTGGGCAAAACCTCAAGTCTTCTGTGGAACCTGAGGCCACATCTGAGCTACTCTATCCCTGTGTAAATAAGAGAGCAGGTTTCTGTCTCTCTCAAGGATTTGGTCTTGGAGGTTTTCTAAAGTATGATGTATCTGCTATCCCTTGATGTGACTATTTTAACCCTAACTCTTAAAACAAAACATGCTTAGAGTGTTTCTCCAACAGAGATGGAGGTGGGGGGGGGCGCAGGGGGCTGTGTCAGGAGTTCTGATGGGAGAGGAGTAGAGACAACTAACAATTTTGTGATCTTCAAGAAAGAGGCAGAGACCAATTGAAGCATTGAAATGGTTGTGATGAGGAGACGTGCTCAAAGCACTGCCTGTCACTTTGGTGGCTTTCTTGCTGTGTGTGTTACTCTGGCGAGGAGGAGGGGTGATTCAAGATGGGGGTTGTCATGGAAAAGGTGATAAGGGACTGGGTAGAGAACCTTCAGCTCCTTCGTGTTATACCTTTATCATTAGTTATTGTTACTAACAATTGAGGACTGAAGAGCAATGGAACTCATGCCAGAGAGTGAATAGATAGATGGATGGATGAATAATGAATGAATGAGCATTTATTAAATAAATTCCATAAAGTTACAAGGGAAAGAAATGATACTGAAACGAAGGCATAAAATTTTCCTATCCAAATTCACACACCCTCTTAAATCAGACACCCCAGTCTAAGAACTACTGCTTTAGAGAATGAGGAAGTATCTTTACTTCCTTTCCCAAACTTTCACCTCACACCTGGTCCTCAAAAATCACTTTTCTAGATTGTGACTCAGTGATCACAATAGTAATGTGGTCACAATTAGTAATAGCCCATAGATCTCTTGAAGGTTTCTCAAAGTGCTTTACATTTGTTATCTCATTTGATTCTCCCCTCCAGTTTCCTGGGACTCCTCCCAAACCTTGTCTTCAGGCCTGGAATCACTGAAACAATAGCCCTTCAGGTAGGTGTCTAGCTGGCCCCAGGGTGAGGCTCTACCTTTTCAAGTTTTTGCGGGTTCCATCCAGCTTTGTCCCACATTCATTCCTCTAGCCTTTTTAGACTGTGAGAAATAGCCCAATGGTCTGCATAGGCTGAAGCAAGAGGTTCCTTCCTGGCACCTTCCAGAGGTGGAGAAGAACTTCTTGGGATCTAAACAAGGCAAAAACTTTTGGGAATCTCCTCTAGGATAAGTGAGGAAGGCTAACAGGAAAAGAGCTGTGGATAGGGAAAGTAAGTGGTGGAAAACCAACTGTACTCTAACTTTGCTTAGAACCTTTGGGTAGTGTGCAGAGATGGACAAAGGCTGTCTGTTCTTTAGTCTCTGCTGTTTCTGCAGAAAATCACTGAGGAGTCAGATTCCAATTCCACCATTCTCCTTGTTCCTCTCTCCTCAGCTGCTTTCCCTTCTTTTCATCTTTCCTGCCAAAGGAGAAAGCTGATTCTCTTAGATTGGGGCTGGCATCCTCCTGAACTGTTTATTTCCAGAGCATCTGGATTAATAGAGACCCTTCTTCCCACACATACTGTGCAGCCAGGAAATTAACAGTGGCCAACCGTCATGACTCATTGGAAGATTCTCAATGAAAATAGCCAGCTTGGGCTTCTTGCTACCCCATCTTCCAGCTCCCATCCTTCTCATTCATGTCTCCTCCCCACCTTCTCTCAGTTGCAGTGTCCTCAGGGCACTGAGGTCAGCTGGGGCTGCCTCATCTGGCTGGACACAGAGGAGCATGCAGGCTGTCAGCAACCACTTGTTAGAGATGGAGAAGGGTGCAAAAGATAGTCACTATCTATCTCCTGTCCACTCCATATAGTGTCAGGCTAAACAAGACTCTCAAAATAACAGTCTTAATCCTTTGGCAGACAGACTCCAGGAATCTCCACCTCTGATTCTTCAGTACAGGTCACCTTAGATGCAGCAGACATCAAGAGATAACAGAAAGGTGGTGAAGGTCTCTTTAAACCTGGCCCATAGTTATTCCCAAACCAGGAAAGTTATTTTTTTCCCTTTGACTTGGAAAAGTCACTTAGTCTCTCTCCTGCCCCTCATCAGTTAAACATGCCTCTCTCTCCTATTCTTACATCCTTCCTGGGAAGGGAAAACCTGCAGCCTTTATGGATGAATAACATAGTTTGGAAGTTCTTTCTGCTAACCTCTCTAAGTGCAATTTGGGCCCATATCTTCTTGATTTCTCTTAGCCAAGTTAGATAGATGAAGTATTAATTAAGTACTTAATATCAGGCCCTGTGATAAGTGCTGGGTATACAATCAAGTTAGATATATTGAAAAGGAAAGAGTTGTGAGACACAGAAAAAACAATCGTGTCTCCTTTACAGCAGTATATATATATATATATATATATATATATATATATATATATATATATATATATATATATATATATATATATATATATATGGGTCTGAGAACTGAATGATGGGGTAGAAAATGAATATTTTAAGCTTAGTGGAGCGGAAAGAGTTCAGATCTTGGGACTGGGGGACCTGACTTTGAATCCTAGCTCTTCTACTTAATTACTTTTATGATTTTAGGCAAATCCTAGTAACTATTTGAACCTCAGTTTCCTCACCTAGAAAATGAGAGTAATAGACTGATACCTAAGCCAGGAGTAGGGAACCTGCGGCCTTGAGGCTTTCTAGGTCCTTAGGTGAGTCCACGTTTTACAGAACAAATCAGTTTTTTAAGGGGATTTGTACTGTGAAGTTTGGATTCAATTCAAGGGCTGCACTTGAGGACCAAGAGGGCCACATGTGGCCTTGAGGCCGCAGGTTCCCCACCCCTGCCTAAGACCCCCTCTAGCTCTAGCATTTGGTGAGCCTGGGGAGGGGGGAGGAAACAGCCCAGACGCCTGTTGTCTCCAGGGTGAGGATTGACTGATAAGAGGTGGGTATCTCGGAGTAGTGTATTTGAACGCTAGGAGAATGTAAAACCTTTTCCCTTCAGCTCCTTGTTTGTTCTGGAAGGGGACCAATGACACCAGGCAGGTGATGTCTTGATTTGCAAGTGAATTGGATTTAAGTGAGGCGGGGCAGCCTCACTCTATTCTCCGGAGCCTGTTGGGGTGGGTCCAGACTCCAAGGTCTTCTGTCTAGGGGCTTTCTAGCTCTGCTCTAACCCTCACTGTAGGGGGGCAAGTGAGGAAGCCCTACTCCACTTGAAAGAGAACAAAGCAAGTTGAACAATGGGAACTCCTCTTGACTTGGCCTTGTGGAAATTCCCGAACTGAACTCTCACTGACATGCTAATTGGTCTCCTTTCTGTCCACTGCAAATAGATAACCAGAGCTACGGCTGCAACCCACCAAGAATTCATTAAAACCCAAACCGACCCTGGAGACCTCAAGAAGAACAAACTCTTGGAACTTTCACTGGAGACTTTTTGACGGCTTGTTTCATTTTGTTTTGATTTCATTTTGGTTTTTTGCTTGTTCAGCTCAGTTCCCTTAATGGCCCAGTCCATTCTGACCACCCCCTAGGTACATTTGGGAGACTCCCTCTGAATCTGAAAAGAAAGTTGTGAAATACCAAGGGGGCCAGCAGTTCCCGGAGGCTAATTACAGTAATTAGGGGGTACTAGGCTGGTTGTCTGCCTGGGGCTATTCCTGGGAATCTCCGAATCCTAGATTTTAGAAGAGGGTTTGAGGGGTCCATTGATAGGTTTCAGGGGATCTGAGAAGCCAAGTTCATACTTTAACAAGTTTATTATTCTGCTACACAAAGTACTTTAGGAGAGTCTCATAGAAGCCTGCCTACACTCTATAATGTACATTTCTGACCAAAAAGCTGATCTCAGGTGATTATAGACTTATGTTGAAAGCCAAATAAGTCTAACCCTGATAATTTTATAGATGGGGAAACTGAAACTCAGAAAGGTTAAGTAATAATAATATTAATAATAATAATGATGATGATGATGATGATGATGATAATTATAGCCAGTATTTGTATAGTGCTTTAAGGTTTGCAAAGTGCTTTACTTCTGGTATTTCATTTGATTTTTCACAACTGTTTGAGTTAAAGTGTAATTATGCCTGTTTTATGATGAAGAAACTGAGCTGAATGAGGTGGAGTGACTTGACTAGTTAATAAATGTCTAGGGCAGGATTCAAATTCAGATCTTCCAAACTCCAGAAATATCCCTTGTAGAAGAGTTGCCTATGGCCAAATGGTAAATAATGGCAGAGAACGGAATTTGAACCCAGAGCTTCCAGACTCTTAAATCTGATCCTCTTACTAGTATATCATTATGATAACTGTTTCCCTTTCCTTTCTCATGTGGCTCTAGGACTGAACTTAAGAAAATGAGTTTGAGCAACTGGGGCCCTGAGAGAAACCACTGATGCAGAAATTTTGTGACGTAACAGGGTGCTGAAACATGAATATTCCAGGCCTCACTGGCAGGTTGTATTACCTTGTAATACCTTGGTTCAATGTGGTCCTATAGCAGAATCCACAAAACTTATTACCTTTTATATCTTACCTGATGAGGAATGGCGACTATTGCCCTTTGATGCCCCAAAGGAGATAAAAAAATAGCTTCATCTTTCTAGCTGTGGTGGGTCATTATGCATTCCAGGCTTCTCTACTTCCTTCTCCTTCCTTTCCTCCTTCAGAGAGAAGCCATTTGATCCATAAATGGATCTGACCCAAGGCCCTTCTGTAGCTGACACCAGCTGTCTCTTCCAATCAGGATGCTAATCGCTTCTTGGAGCCCTGGGCACCTGCCTCCCAACTAGGCTGTAATTGGAAATGGACTTGGAGGGGAAGGAAAAAATGGTTATCACCATTCTGCGGCAGCTGCGTTCCTCAATAGCCACCCTAGTGCTTCCAGCACGTGGCTGTCATACCCTTCTGGGTTTGATTCTAGGGTCCTGTTGACTACACTGTGCCCTTCTCCCTTCCCCCTAGCTTCCACCTTCCTTACCAGTTCCCCTGCCGGTCCCCAAACTAGCCCCTGGCCTGGGAACTAGGGTCATGGGGGAAGCCTGGGATCGGTGCCAGATCAATTGTGGGGATCCGCATCAAAGAGCATTTCCAGCTGGTTCCCAACATTCCCACAGTAAACTGGCTGCCAATAATACCCATAGTAAGCTCAGTCCTGGCCCTCCCTAAGTCATTATCCCTTGTTTTCATTTTTTACCTGGGCTCTCTGAGAACTTTTCTCTGTTGTGGCTCTAAAGGAAGGTAACAGGATTTAGCCCCTGTGTTAACATCCTGGCTCTGCCACTTGCTATTTAGGTATCTTTAGACAAATTGCATCACCTCTGTGGGACTTATTTTTCTCATCTCTAAAATATGGGGCTTGAACTAGATGACCTCCAAATCCCTTACTGCTTTCAATCCTGTGATCCCAAATCAGAGGTTCTTAACAATTTTTGTGCTACAGACTTCTGGTACACTGGTGAAGCCTATGGACTCCTCAGAATAATGTTTTTAGATAATTGAAAGAAATTCTATATTTCAGTTAGAGGTCAATGAGAATAAAGATGTAATTTTTCTCCCACCCAAGTTCATAAGGCCCCCTGAAATCTGTCCATAGACCCCTAAGGGGTAAAAACGTGGGGGTTTCCCGTCCAAGATCCTTTCCTTTCATATTCTACCTGGTGCTCAAGAAAACTTAGCTTTCTCCTGAAATAGCCACATCTCTTTGCACCCTCTTTCCTTGGCTCTGGTTTTAATCTAGAGGAGCAGAAAATAGGAAAGGTCTCTTACCTAAGTGATCCAGGAACATTGCTCTCAGCTTCGTTTTGGGGGATGACAAAAGAATTGGTGGCTTCTTCCATTGACATCATTTTGATTTCTGTCACTGGGTAAATTTGTCTGTTTCTTGAATTTTAACCTTGCTCCCCTTCTCTGGATCTTTCTTACTTACTATACTTTTTAAAAAATAATAATTTATGGAATAAAGCTAGCATTTCTATACCATAGTATAATAAAAAAAGATGATTGCACATGAAACTGCAAATCTATTATGTACAACTTGCTATTCCTTTTAAAGAAATAATAAAGTTCTTTTTTCTTTCCTCCTCCCTCACCTTGCCCTAGAGATGGCTAACATTAGACACAAATATATATATAATATTATATGTACATATAATATGTATATACATATACATAAACATATATACACATACATATATGTGTGTATAGATAGCTATATATATATACACACACATATACATATGTAAAATTATTCCATACACACTTCTGTCTATCAGTTCTTTCTCTGGATGCAGATAGCATCTTTTACCATGTGTCCTTTATTTTTAATTTATGTATTTATAATAGTCAAAATAACTTTATCATTCTCCAAACAATATTGAAGTTACTGTACACGATGTTCTCTTGGTTCTTTGCACTTCACTCTTCACTATTTTGTGTAAATCTTTTCATGCCTTTCTAAGATCATCGAGCTCATCATTTCTTACAGCACAGTAGTGTTCCATCACAAACATACACCACAACTTGTACAGCCATTCCCCAATTTATGGGGATCCCTGCAATTTCTAGTTCTTTGCCACCACAAAGAGAGCTGCTATAAACATCCCATTCACATTCAAAGTTATGATTATTTCTAAATTTCCCTCCATCTTATTTTACTTACTATTTTTCTTCCTCAGCCACTCTTTTTATCCTATCCCTCTTACCTTATTTTCTCTCCCTATCCTCCCAACCCCCAATCCACACACCCCTCCAAAAGACCTACTTCCTGTTCTTAATCTTTTTTTTTTTAACCAGATCTCAGAATCCTAGATATGCAGCATTAGAAAGGATCTCAGAAGTCATTTAGTCCAACCTCTTCCCAGAGCCATAACTAGGAATTCTGGCACCTAGGGCAAATCCAGTTCAGTTAGGTGGCAGCCCAAGTTATGTGTCTGTGTGTCTGCGTATGGGGGAGGAGTGATGTAAAATAAGATGACTTGTGTATGTGTGTATGTATAGTGTCTTGGAGACAAATCATCGGAGTTGAACAGAGTGAAAATTTGGAATATGAAGTATTTGTAAAGGGCAGGTAAAGACAATGAGCCAGGAGCTGATGGACTTATTGGGAAGGAAGAAAGTGACCAATATGTCTGTAGATAACAGCAGTAATGATTTGGACAAGATGAAGTCAATTATTAAGAAAAAATGTGATGACTGAGCAATGTCTGAAAGTGGCAATGAAGAGCAGAGAATGCCAATTTCTCCTCCTAGCCCTGTGGGTCAGTAAGTGTGATGGATGTATCAAACCTTGAAGAGGATACCAGGAGATGGGGTGTCTCCAGGAGAAGGTGAGTTTCTGTGAGCATCAGAAGATGGAAAGAAGGTGAGATGTGGGGCAGCTAGGTGGCGCAGTGAGTAGAACACTGGCTCTGTGGTCAGAAGGACCTGAGTTCAAATCTGGCCTCAGACACTTGACACATGTACTAGCTGTGTGACCTTGGGCAAGTCACTTAACCCCAACTGCCTTGTCCCCTCCGCCAAAAAAAGAATGTGAGATGAAAGGATCATAGGTTTAAAGCTGGAAAGGACCTTCAAAGTCCTTTTTAGAGATGAAGAAACTGAGGCACAGGGAGGTAAAAATTTCACTTAAGGTCACCTAGGTGAAAAGTGGAGAATTCTCTTACTCTAGCTTCAACTACTTTTCTTTGGCATCACAAGAGAAACACCTTGCCCTCCCCCCCTCCGTCACCCCAACCACAAGATAATGGAAAATTACATCAGAGGGTTGTGACTAAGACATAGCTAGGACTGAGTTTACCATAGGAGTTTTTGGCAGCCAGCTGGAAGCTACTTTTAATATTGATCTCCCCAGCTGATCCTGCCCACACTTGGCTGAAACAATAATCTCATGACTTGGGTACTCAGGACAATTGACTTGTTCACCTGCCTGGGGTCTGGGTGGTGGACTGGAGTGGAGGTTGGAGATTATTTAGGGACATGTAACCCATCTGACCTTTGTGGAAAGGCAACCTAGAGAGGGATGTGACAGCTGTGGGACCCTGGGTATGGTGAGCCAGCTAGGCAAGGGAATGAAACCAATAGTAGTATGACTGGCGCTGGAAGGAGAAGGCAGGGGCAGAGCAGCAATTCAACCCCTTCTCCCTCTCCCCATCACATATACAAGTAGGTAATTAGTGAATGGGCACTGCTTCAGTCAAACTAGGACCTGTTAAAGACCTTAGCTTAAAAAGGTCAAGGTCCCCCACTGCATTGGGACCATCTTCAGTCATCCTGATCTATATCTTGCCAGATGTCTCAGGAGGAGAGAGTGAGGCTGGTGACACTGTACATCCCTACCTCACTTACATCCACTTTGTTACAAGTCAAGACATCTCCTCCTTGATGTCGTGATGTCAAACAACATTCTGTGAGTAGTAGTAGCTGCCCCACTGTGGACCCAACTGGCCAGTTCCAATTGGGCCGTGAAGCTCCTTCCTCCCTCCCTCCTTTTTTTCCTTCCTTCCTCCTTCACTTCCTTCCTTTCTTCCTCCTTCCTTCCCTCCTCTTCTCCTTCTCTCTCTCCTTTTTCTTCCTCCTCTCCTTCTATACACATAGGGAATCACACTCTTACCTGTTGGTGCCCTGCCCAAAGGAATATAAATTTTGATCATTGAAACCTCATAAGATATCTTTGGGGTTTATGGGCTAGGTTTTTGCCCCTTCTTCGCTACTTATTTATTCTATCATCTTTAAAAAAACTGGGACAATTAACTCTTTTCCCCCATGTAGTTTATTTATGATTCCTTGAAATATTGCACTGGAAAACCAGGCTTTGATAAATCCCATTAGGATTTAAATGGAGCTACTTGACCATGCCTTAAACCCAAACCACTCTGGCTCTCATTGATTGTCCAACAACAGGTCCCAGCCCAAGCCTCACTTGGTCATTGTTTTGGGTTTTGATGACTCAGAGTGAGTGTAAATAGCAATTGTTTCTGTTCTGGCCAGAAATCCTGAGGGTCATCCTGTCCCAGAAAGATTTTTTTTTTCAGCAGGTAAAAGAGGTCATTTTTTGCCTCATTTCTTACCTAGCCTTAATTACCGAATGGGTGTGGCCTCAGACAAACTGAGACCTGGGCTTAAAAAGCTTAAAAAGTACTTAAAGTATGTAAAGAAAGGACTTTAAGTACTTTAGTACTTAAAAAGGACTAAAGCTTAAAAAGCCCAAGGTCTCCCACTGTATCTGGGGCCATCTCCAGTCTTCCTGATCTGTATCTGGCCACTGGACCCAGATGACTCTGGGGGAGAGAGTGAGGCTGGTGACTTTGCACAATCTTCCCTCACTTTAAGTACTATTCACTTGAAAGCCATGGCATCATTTCCCTGATGTCATGATCCTCTTCCAGAATGAAGGACAAATAACAACGACAAAACACATATACAGCAGTTGGAACAGCCCTGGGATGTTTATGGATGGGCTGCAGCCTGGTAGCTTTGTGCTTGTTCTGACTCTGCCTGTATCTTTGTACAGATCTTCATTTCAACATCCCAGATATTTTCATCACCATCACATGAAAGTCTCCAGTGAAAGGCAAGCCACTACCTCCTTTACAAGGCCTATTCTACTTGAGATGACTGATTGTTAGAAAATTTTTCCTTATATGGAGATGAAGTCTGCCTGTCTCCCATTTCCATACAGTGCTCTTTGTTGACAATCAGAACAAGGAGCCTACTGGCGTACTGGAAAGTGTCCTGGATTTGGAGCCTGGTACTGAATTCTGGCTCAGCCACTTACAAAGTGTGTGACCTTGAGTAAGTCACTTGATATCCTCTGGACTGTAGCTTCTTCATCTGTAAAATGCGGATGATAATTCCTTTATTACCTACCCCCATAGGGTTGTTGTAAGGATCAAATGAAATATATGTGGTGTGCTTTGTCAAACTTAAGGTGCCATACCAGTATCTGCTGTTATTATACTCTGTGACTTCTACCTGATGGCCCCCACCTACTAAGTCTTTGCGTGAAAGTAAATAGCCCTAGTGGTTTCTTTGCACGTTCTCATATTGGCACGGACGCCATTTCTTTCATTATTCTTGTCACCCCCTTCTGGATGTGCTCCAATTTGCTCATTAACATCTGAAAATATGGCATCCAAACTAAACACGATAATCTAGCTGTGATCTGACCAGGGAAGAAAATATAATATCTATCACCTTCCTTGGTTCGGATACCACGCAGCCTAAGATTGCTATAGAGAGATAGTGTGGCGTAACAGAAGGAAGGAGAGAAGGAAACACTTACCAAGTGCGTACTATGTACCAGGCACAAAGAGCTAAGTACTTTTCAAATATTATTTCCTTTGATCCTCATACCAGTCTTAGGTGCTATTATTATCCCTACTTTATAGATGAGGAAACTGAGGCACAGAGAGGTTAAATGATTTGGACTCCACATCTAGCATATGTCTGAGGTCGTATTTGAATTCAGGCCTTCCTGACTCTAGGCCCAGCTCTCTAATCACTGTACTTAACCTAACAGCCTTAGTGGCTGGAGGGCTGGCCTTAGAAACATGAAGTCCTAACACTGCCATATCCTGGCTTGGTGACCCTGGGCAAGTCACTCCCTCTCAGCACACTGGGCAAATCTCTAGAACTAATAATTAAAGCTGGAATTTATATTGCTCTATAGGTGTTACAAAGCTCTTTATACAACTCATCTCATTTTATTCTCACAACAACCTTGTGGGGGAGGTGCTTTTATTATCCTCATTTTTACAGTTAAGAAAATTGAGCCCGAGAAAGGTTAGGGACTAGACCAAGGTCACACAGCTAAGGAAGTCCAGATTTAAACTCAGGTCTCTCTCACTCTAAGTCTACAACTATGAGATGGTGATCAGCACCAGAGGGTATTCTCACCTCAGGAGTTCCCCACACTGATTCAATCACAGGTCTAGACCAATAAATAAATAAATAAATAAATAAATAAAATAAAACACTTTAACTGTTGGTTGTCCTTTAACACTGTTGACTCATACTGAGTAACTCCTATTCAGTCCATTAAATTCCTCAGGTATTTTTCACCTGAGCTGTTTAGTCATGTCTTGGAAATTCTGGCCCTCTGCTCCTCTACCTTTTTCCTTATCTTTACAATTTTCGCTGGCCGGCTTGTTCTCCCTGCCTCCCCATCTCCCTCTTCTCCACAGCTGTCCCCCGGCCCCACCTCCTCCAGAATATATCTCAGATTTCTTAAGTTAGTACTTGCCAGAAGGAAAATGTCAAAATTCTTCCCACTGCCCCTTCCCCACACATACACATTATTTAACAATCCACTGCCTCAGTTTCTCTTGAATTTCCTAAAGGAAGTCAAAACCTAAGTTTTCAAGCATTCCAATCAAAAGTTCTTCCAGATCCAGGCTAAAGAGAGGGGAGTCAGCTTCCTGACTGTCTTGTCTCACTGGCCTGAGTTGTAGGCACCAGGGTCCCAGGCCAGGCCTCCAAGCCCTGGTGGCTCCTTCAACTGCAGGTGGGCAGCCTCAGCTTCTGGCTCTGAGGGGATGGAAAAGCAGAACATTGCCAGGACAAGCTCTGACACTCAGCATTTTCCACTCTTCCTTGTACTGCTTATTTTCCTCTCTGGGTCTCTGCCCCCTCCCTTGAGTGGGGACTTCTGAAAGGCGTCCAACAGCAATGTTTGGCCCCATCCAACGTGGTCTCCCCCTACCAAGTTTCTGAGCCCTCTTGTCTCCGCCTGCTGGTGGGCAGAATGAGGAGTGGGGAGACTGGCTGGCCCTTGTTGAAAGTCCCTCACACAAAGTGCCATTGTATGGGTCTGGTCTGTGGGAGAAAAATGAAGGGATTTCAAAATCAACGGCAAGTTATTTTTATCCATGGAAAGGCTGAAATGCCTTTATTTTCCATTCTGGAAAACAAACCTTAAGGGATCTTTGTGCTGCCAATAGTGTTTTCATTTACTCTGGTATTTAAGTATTTGGGAGGCTTCTGGCAAGATGTGGGCACAGATATAGAATCTCAGAATTCTGTATCCCAACATGTACCTCCAGTTGAGTAGGGCTTGGTGGGAATAAATCAATTAAGAAGCCATAATTAAGCACCTTCCATGTATTAGAGATTGGGGCAGATGCTAGGGATACCAAGCCAAAAATGAAATAGGCCATGCCTTCAAGGAGCTTACATTCTAGAAGATGCTGGTCTGTTCCTCCCTATCTCATATTGCTCAGTCCTTGGAGTCTGAGTGGGAACTGAGATGATCAGTCAGTACTTCTTCAGAATAAAAAGATTAATAGCTCCTTTTTAGAGGTGGTCAGTATGCTGAATGGCCTATTTTGGGTGGTCTCTGGTTTCCCTTTGCTGGAGTTTTTCAAGCAAAGGCTTCATGAGCACTTGCTCTGTATTTTGGGGAGGGGATTCTGGCTTAGGCATGGGGTGGAAGATGGCTGCTGAGACCTCTTTCAGCTGACTCTGAGATTGTGTGACATGATTTCTACAGCACTTCAAAGTTTGCAAAGAGCTTTTCTCTTCCCACCTCCGTGAGCAGATGTGTTATTGTCAGCTAAAAATCTCCTGCCATGTTTTGCACCACTTAAATTTTTTTTTAAATTAATGCCTTTTGTTTTGATAACGATTGTTTGCAGTTTGCTTCTCCCCTCACCTTGACAATAACATAGTGAGTGAGCTTGACCCTCTAACAAGAGAAAACAGTTGAACAAAACCAACCAAAAACAATGTGGTACAATGGAAATGACTATGAACTATGTTTGAATCCTGCCTCTGACACAATATTTTTGGCAACTGGGGCAAATTACTTCATTTTTCTGGGTCTCGGTTACCTCATTTGTAAAATGAGGGGTCAAGACTTTTTGACTTCTGAGGTCCCTTTGCAGACCTATGATTCTATACCACATCTGACAGCATATGCAATATTCTATACCCAACCCTTTCCCCCACCCCTCCTTTTCAAGGAAAAGAGGTGTATTTCCTCATCTCTTCTCTGGTGTAAAGATTAGTCATTATAATTTACCATCTTTGTTCCTTCCTCTGTAAAATGAGAGGCTGGACTGATGGTCTAAATTCCCTTCTAGATCTAAATCTATCATCGTAAGAATTAAGACTCATATCATTTTAATGTTCTAAACTTACATTACTAGAGTCATGCATATTGTTTTTCTGGCTCTGCTTACTCCATTCTGCATCAATTCATTCAAGCCTTTCCTTGCTTGTCTGAATTCCTCATATGTGTCATTTCTTATGGGCAATAATATCCCATTACATTCATATGCCATCATTTATTTAGCTTTTTCTCAGTTAATGGACAACTAAGTTTTTTCTATTTTTTATTACCACAAAAAGGGCTACTATGAATATTTTGTTATATATGACACCTTTCTGTCTTTGATCTCCTTGTAGTATATGCCCAGTAGTCGGACCTTTGGATCAAAGGGCCATCAATCATTTCCGGGGAAGAACTTCCAACAAGGTCAAGCAAAGTTCCTGCTATTCCTTCTGTCTGACAACTACAAGCAACCAGGGACTTATAATAAGGTCCCTCCCCAACAGACCCTATTATTGACACCTAAGAAATGGGTGGTGGTAGTGGTAAGTGGCTGTGGGTGGGAAATATTCATGGGTGGGGAGGCTGGTCCTGAGGCTATATTCTTCACCACAACACTGAGTAGACGGTAAGAACACCAAAGGTGTGTGTGTGTGTGTGTGTGTGTGTGTGTGTATGTGTTTGTGTATGCTCGTGTGTGTGTGTATGTGTGTGTGTATGTGTGTGTGTGTTGGATCCCCAGCTAGTATGTAATAAAGGGCCTTCTGCAGTTGAATTTGTTGGTTCCAGTCCAGTTCCCAGAAGACAAATATACTCATCATAGAAAAAAGCACAACGCTCCCACAATTGGCAGTAATTAGCCCCCAAATCTAGGCAGCCTAGCCAACAGACTCAGAAATGAATGAACCATGCAAACTGAAGTCCCTTCTCCACCCTGTTGGCAGCCTCTCTGAGCCAAGGCCTTGGCCTTTTGTCAGAAGGAAACATAGTAGGAGTGTGGGGAGGGTGGATATCTGGAATGATGGAGCTATGTCAATAAAGAACCTCAGTTTGATTCAGAGTCAAAAGAAGAGGGGAATTCTCTTTAGACAGGGAATCTAGGGAAGATATGGAAAGGTAAGAGATGAGGGAAAGGCAACCATGGGCTCATACCTGAGGCTTTAGCCAGGAGTCAAAAGAGATGGGAAAAGGTCTTAATTCTAGATCAGGAAAAAGATCCTACCTCTGAGAAGAACAACTTTAAAATTCACAGAATGCTTTCTTCACCATGGCTTTGCGAGATGAGTATTGCTAATATTATTATTCTAGTTTACACATGAAGAATCAGAGGGATTGTGAGGTTGAAACTTTCCCAAGTCTACACAAGCTTTCTAGTAAACTGTTGAACCAAGACCCAAATCCAACCCTCTTTCCATTAGATCGCATCACACTGATCTGAAAGTTCTATGCCCCAACTCTTGGAAGCCTCAGTAGAGATTCAGATCGATATGCTTACCCTGGTACCTTCCCCCTAATCTGACTTTCTGCAATTAGTCAGGGGCCAACTACCCATGAACCTTCGGAGAACCCTTTTCTGAGATTTTTAAAGTAAAATTGACCTCAGACAACTGACATATTCTGACACACATAACTCTGTTAGATGCAGAAAGACTGGACTAAAAGCTATTTACAGACACCTATGCTGGGCGGTCAATATGGGAATTAAAATCAATTTCATCCCTCATAAAAGTAGTATAGGGGTAGAGAGCTGGTCATTCTTCCCAGGCAGGATGAGACTGGGCCTGGAAAAGAACCAAGAGGGAAATTTACCTGGTTTATAGATCCATAGATGACATCATCTACATGCCCTCCTGCAATCTATTCCAGACAGGTAAAGAGAGTCTGAGTCATGATTTCAGTAAAAGGCAGCACCTGGTAAGGATAATGCTCCATTCTTTCAGCCTGACTGTACCTGTGCCTCTGAGCTTAGAGTGATGCCCCTAAATACGAAAGTCTTGATTCTTAATAGTACTCCTCAGAGTTGGCAACCTTTCCTCCTCTCTCCCACCCTCCATATTGCTGGTACCTAGTACGTAAGTGACACAACAAATTCTTATTGATTGACTGATTCTGTATGTAGAACTCCATTCTGGTGCTATTTTCCCAACTCTTGATTGCATTGGTGGACCAGGTCCCAAGAAGGCATATTCTATTTCTCCTCAGAATTCTAGGGATAACCATGGAGAGATTTGTTTTTTAGTACTGTGGGTCATGAGCCCCAACTGGTATGCTTCCCCTTGATTATCAGCCAGTGGATTCAATTAGCTTTTACAAAAGTATTTTACTGAGAAGATATCTTAAAAGAGTTGGCACAAAACATTCTACCAAAACCCACAGTGGGTTTGAGCTCTTCTCCCTTGGACTCATAAAGTTCCTGGGATACTTCCTAACTCTTGCCTGGAAGCCTTTTTCTCAATTTGTGGAGTCCTCATGAAGTTGACTTTAGGAGATTGTGTTAGTGATAAATCAATTGCTCTTCTGGGATGACTCTTTGCAGGGTGAGGCATCTCTATAGGATGGGTTGCAGGGGCATGCTGGAGACAGCTTATAACCAGCTTGAGAAAGCTAATCATTAAATTTTCAGCATGAACATTTATATCTTAAAAACCTGCAAATACTACAAATCAGGGCTTAATTTTTTTTCTTGTCTAGACTTAAGAAAGTAATAGAGAAAATGTGAATAATGCAGATTAAGCTCAAAAGTGCACCATGTGCACTCCCCTCCCCCACCCCGAGAGCTGGTTGTTAAACATTTACCAGCATCATATTTTTAGCATCACCGTTGTTATAGGTTGAAGCGATGGGCTGATCTACTCTTTGGCCGCTTAGATACTGCTCTGCAATCTCCACAGACTTGGCAATGTTTACAAGGTTGCTGTCCAGGTTCCTACCTGGTCACCCTCCAACTCCTGTGTTTATTACTACTGGCTTCATTAGACTTTTATACCGACTCCAGCTGCCGTTGGGACCCCAAGATCTTGTGAACTCACCCAACACAGCCTGGGGTGGGGGAAGAGCATGAAAGAGAGGGAAAAATTCTTCTGCCTAAGTAATTCTTTCTTAAGGACCCATCTGGATGGAGCTCTACCAAGCAGTGGAAGACTGCCTGCTGCTAGATTGTGCAGTTCTGAACTGATTTCTTATCTTAATAACTCTACTTTGTGATAAAAAGGCATAGCTAATACATGAATCCAGAGGTGTGTTTGATTTTTTTCAGCCAATCACAAGATATTTCCTGTATGGCAGTCATCCATATTCAATGATTAAAACAATTGATTCTCAAATTAATTAAGGACTTGTTCAAACCTAATTTATTTTTTGACTGATTGGTTCAATCAAGATGCCTAGGTCTTTTGCGATTACATTAATTGGAATTGGGGTGAAACCCTTCTCTCTTCACATGTAGATACTCAGAGCTTACCAGTTCTCTTTACTCCTTCCTGGATCTGCCTCCTGTAGTGGTGGAGAAACAATACTGCATTCATAAATCTGAAACTTGAAATACTTCACTGGGTGTGTTGGTGAGCATAGCCACAGAGTGTATCTAACTACTGTTGCCAATGGGGCAGGGCTAGATTACTGAAGCCAGCCCTTTCTTGTTCTTAGCTCTTTCTCCCCTATGCATCTTATTCAGTCTCTGATATCTAGCTCTCCTGCTAGGTGTTATTTTAGACTAGGAAGTGAGTAAATAGCCCTTGTTTACATATCACGAAACAATTTGATTTAGTCAATCCACTAATCAGCCAATTCAGTGGGGTAAAAATCAGCTAATCAGGTATTTGGTGCCATATATACTAAACTGACCAGTTATCTAGACCGCTCACTTGTTGACCTGGGCGACTTTGGACAAATCACTTAACCTCTCTGGGCCTCTATAAAATAAGTGGGGAAGAGGCAGAGAGGTTAGGATAGATTGGTTCTATTATCTCAGAAGCTATTTATATCATCGCCGAGGTGGCTGAGGCAATAGGAGCCAGGTGGTATTATTTAAAGGACTCATAATCAAGGTAAAGGAAAGCTACAAAGATCTTGGGGCTGCATGAGGGGCATGTCTGCCATTTAAAAGGAAGTGATAATCCTGTACTCTGTCCTGGTTATACCATGCAGTCCATAGTATTTTGTTCAGTTTGAGGGCCCACTGTTTAGGAAGGACGTTCATTGATAAACTGGAGAGGGCCCAGAAAAGGCCAATCAGAATGGTGAAGAGCCTCAAATGCACAATTTCTGAAGGTCGGTTGGAGAAACGGGATAATTACAATAGAGAAGAGAAGACTTGAGACAAAGGTTGAGGGGAGGGGCAGGAAAGGGGAAGGCCCTAATATCTATCATCACATACTTGAAAGGCTGGCATGTGGAAAGGTGGTGAGACACTCCATTTGACCTCAAATGATAGAATGAGGAGCAATAGATAAAAGTTGGAGAGAGACAGACTTAGATGTCATATAGGGGTTCCTTTTCATTAGAGGTCTTCGTGTAAAGACTAGACAACCACCCATTCATTGTGCTCTACTGGGGATTCCTCTTCAGATGGCCACTGAGATCTCGTTGGACTCTGCCAGTCTGGATTCAGATTCTATAAGTGCTCCTCCGCTTTGGGATTATACATTATATGAAATATAAAAAAGAGATTTTTTTTTCCTCTCCTGCTGAGAGAGAACTCATTGTGGAATCAAGATCCTAAGGCTCTTTTCCTTACTTTTTATTTTTTATTGTTCTGAACTTGATAAACACAGACATACATGAATATTTCTATACACAAAAGAAAACATAAAAAAAGATTGCATGTGAAACTATGAATCTCTGTTATGTACAACTTGATTTTTAATAATCAAGACTTTGATACTAACTTGCTAGACAGATCACTCAACCTCTGTTTGCCTCAGTTTCTACATCAGTAAAATGGAGGTAATGATAGCATTTACTTCCCAGGGTTGTTGTGAAGATCAAATGAGATACTATTTGTAAAGTGTCTTGCAAACCTTAAAATGCTCTAGGACTGCTAGCTATGCTGACTTAATGATGAATTTAATAGGTTGGTCTCAAAAGTGTTCTGCTTCTTTGTTGACCATTGAACTTCCTTCTATTCTCTTCTAGGCACTAAATAAAAATTTCAATGACACTCTTCTCTTTTTAGCATCACTATTGTTAGCTTTTCTTTCCTTCCCAGTCTCCCACCCTTCCAAATTAAAAAAATAATCCTACCCAGTACTAAAAAAGTGTAGTTGAGTTAGTAAAACAAATCAACAAATTGACCATATCTGAATATGTATGTCTCATTTTTCACCTCTATCACTTCTCTGACAGTAAACGATTAGCATATCTAATATTAAGGACTGCTACCAGTTCACTATAGGGTTTGGGGGTACAGTGCCTACTCTCTATTCTATACCCAACCATGGATTAGATTGAGTTTAGTTCTGGGGAGTTTGGCCTTTAATGGAATGTGGCTAGACTCCTTTTTCTCACACTTTTCACTTATTAAACTCCTACTGTTCAGTTGTGTTCAACTCTTCATGACCCCTTATGGGGTTTTCCTGGCAAAGATACTAGAGTGGTTTTGCCATTTCCTTTTCCAGCTCATTTTATAGATGAAGAAACTGAGGCAAATAGAGGGCAAAAATAGTGCCCAAGTGTTTTCCCACATGACCTCTAATAATTGTCATTTTTCTTTTCTGTCATCTTTTGCAGTACGATATGTATGAGGTAGAAGATCAGAGGTCTTTAATTTGCACTTCTCTTATTAGTAATTTGGAGCATTTTTTTTTATGATCATTGATAGCCTGGATTTTTTCCCTTGTGAATTCCTTCTTCATATCCTTTGATTATTTTTCTTTTGGGGAATAACTCTTTGTTGTGGTTGGATTCTCAATTATATTTCATTATATTATTTTCTATATTATTTTAGCTTGACCCATTTGTAATCATAATTATGATTAATAATTACATATTTCCTTTTATCTTTTTATTCTTTTTCCTCTTTTTAATTCACCCTTTGTGAATAAGAAGGTGGTGAAAATGAAGGATTGTGATCAATACCATAGATTTTGCTTCCGTTACACAATTCCTTTCCTCCTCTTGCTCAGATTTTGTCATTGGTACTTATTCCCTTTTTGTTCTCCCCTTTGTGATCCTAGGACCCACCTCCTGTTGTCAACATTTGTTTTGCTTGTGACTAGACCCCCGACTTCAAGGCCTCCATGTTTCCTCTCTCCCTTCCTTGCTACTGCCTAATATCCTGCTGAGTTTAATATATTTCTGCACCAAACTCTATGTAAGTTCAGTCTTGGTTTTTTTCTGAATCTCTTAAGAGTGAAATTCACATGATAACCTTTCATATTTTCCTCCTTGCTTGTATACTCTTCTTCTCACATACCCCAATTATAAGAATTTTAAAAGTGCACATCCTTCTTCCACATCATCTCTAGTATATCCCCCTTTAATGTGTTTTTCCTCCCTTTTCTTTCTTGTCTTAATACCATCAAAATAATATAAAACTAAGCACAGGCCTTTGTTTATTTTTTTATCTAATTTAACTCCATATGTTATATTTAGAGGCATTAGGGGTCCTCGTCATTGTTTGCCCCTTCCAACTTTTTAAAAGTATTCACCTTTCTAGTTTTCCCCTGGATAACTTTTGGTGTAGGTACTAGGCTAGGTGAAGATGATTACTCTAGTAGCTTTTCAAATTTCCCATTCATTGTTCAATCTGATGCTCTTCTTAGATATTTACTAGAATAAATGTGGGAGAGCTGGACTCCCGTATGATTTTTCATACACACACACACACACACACACACACACACAACATCAATTAGATTTTCCAATGTGCCCCTCTTTCTTTCTCCCAGGGAGCCACAGGGGGGAGGCCATGCTGTTATCTTACGCAGAAGGCCCTATTACTGAGTTCTTGAAGGTTATACCAATAGAGTGTAAATCCTACCAAGGTAGAAAAGCTTGAAACATAGACCAAAAACTGGACTGTGTATCTTTTTTTTGGGGACCAGTCTATATTACCTCAGAGGGGTTCCACATCAGAGTTTTGGCTTCCATTTTATTTTATTTTATTTTTGGTCACAGAAACTTATGAAACCATCTATTAAGGTATGAATGCTTTTAGAACTTTTAGTAGATTGAATATTTATTGTTGTTCAGTTGTGTCTGACTCTTCATGACCCCATGGACCATAGCATACCAGGCCCTTCTATCTTCCACTATCTCCCCAAATCTATTCATTGCTTCCATGACACTATCTATCCATCTCATCTCTGGAATCCCCTTCTCCTTCTGCCTTCAATCTTTTCCAACATGAGGGTCTTTTCTAATATGTTCTGTCTTCCCATTATGTGATCAAAGAATTTAGGCTTCAGCTTCAGTATCTGGCCTTGCAGAGAGTAGATTAAATTAATTTCTTTAAGTATTGACTTATTTGACCTCCTTGCTGTCCAAGTGACTCTCGAAATTCTTCTCCAGCATCAAAATTCAAAAGTGTTGATCTGCAGTGTTCAGCTTTCCTTACAGTCTCTCTCACAGTCATGCATTATTATTGGAAAAACAGAATAGTTTTTTTTTCATATACGGACCTTGTCAACAGAGAGATATCTCTGCTTTTTAATATGTTGTCCAAATTTGCCATAACTTTCCTTCTGAGGAGCAAGCATCTTTTAGTTGCATGGCTGCAGTTGCTGTCTGGAGTGATCTTTGAGACTAAGAATACACATAGCTGAGGAAATAAGGAAAGGGAAAGGAGAAAGATGGAATTCCAGAGAATAGCAAGGAGAGAGAAGAAGGATTTGTTAAAAGAGCAATGCAAAGAAGTAGAAGAAAACAATAGAATGGTAAAGACAAGAGGTCTCTTCAAGAAAATTTGAGGTATCAAATAAATGCTTTATGCAAAAGTGGGCATGATAAAAGACAAAATAGTAGGTACTTAACAGAAGCAGAAGAGATTAAGAAGAAGTGGCAAGACTACACAAAAGAACTGTGCAGGGAAGATCTTAACATCACCAATAACCATGATGGTATGGTTACTGACCTAGAGCCAGACATCCTGCAGAATGAAGTCAAGTGGGCTCTAGGAAGCATTATTAACAATAAGGCTAGTGGAGATGATGGAATTCCATCTGAGCTATTCAGTCCTCAAAGATGATGCTGTTAAAGTGTTGCACTTAATATGCCAGCAAATTTGGAAAACTCAATTGTGGTCACTGGATTGGAAGATCAATTTATGTCCCAATCCTAAAGAAGGGCAAGGCCAAAAATGCTCAGATTACTCAACAATTACACTCATTTCACATGCCAGCAAGGTTATGCTTAGGATACTGCAAGCTAGGCTTCAACAACATGTGAAATGAGAATTACAAGAAGTGCAGGCTGGTTTTCAAAGAAGCAGAGGAATCAGAGACCAAATTGCCAACATTCATTGGATTATGGAGAAAGCAAGGAGTTCCAGAAAAAAAAAATCTACTGCTTCATTGACTACACTAACCCCTTTGATTGTGTGGATTACAACAAAATGTGGCAAGTCCTCAAAGAGATGGGAGTATCAGATCATCTTACTCATCTCCTGTATGAGGGTCAAGAAGCAACAGTTAGAATCAAGCATAGAACAACTGATTTGTTTGAGATTGAGAAAGGAGTATGACAAGGCTGGATATTGTCACCTTATTTATTTAACCTATATGCAGAGTACATCATGTAAAATGTCAGGGTGGATGAATCAAAAGCTTGAAATGAGGTTACCAGGAGAAATATCAACAATCTCTGATATGCAGATGATACCACTCTGATGGCAGAAAGTGAAGAAGAATTAAGAAACCTCTTGATGAGGACAAAAGAGGAGAGTGTAAAAGCTTGCCTGAAGCTTAACGTTAAAAAAAATAAAAAACAAAACAAAACAAACAAAAAAAAACTAACAGCACAGCAACTGGACCCATCACTTCCTGGAGAATAGAGGGAGAAAAAATGGAAACAGTGTCAGTTTATATTTTTAAGCTCAAAGACCATTGCATAAAACTCCCAGTCTTTTGAAGTATGGAATAAGGTGAGAGTTTGCATGCAGACTTCCCCTTATGGCAAGTCTTTAGTTAGTCAATCAATAAGCATTTATTTAGTCTCTACCATTTGTCAGTTACTATGCTGAGAGCTGGGGATAGAAAAAGAAGTAAATAACCATTTTTGCCCTCCAGGAATTCGTAGTCCAATGGGGGCATTCTCCATGACTAAGTAAGTGCTTGTAAAATTAGGGATGCAGTCTTGAATTCAGAAGTTATAGATCCTTAATAAGCTTAACAGTCCCTTAGTTTTTGTCATTGTTCAACCATATATGTTAAGCTCTTCCATGCAAACTTTAAAAAAAATCAGATTCTTAAGATATTTAGTTATTTGAATATATATTATTTCCTCTTAGTAGAATGTAATCTCTTTGGTGTTTGGACTTACTCGTTTTTGTTTTTAGGTCCCCAGTGCCTAGTACAGTGTGTTACAGGTAGTAGGCACTTAAAAATGTTTCTTGAATCTAGTTAAATTGAAATGGTACAACTTCCTTGCAAGAGAAATAAATGGGTCTCCTATGCAGGGATTCAGCCAGTTGCTTTGGTCACATTAGCAAATGACCCAACCAGCCACAGACAATATTAGGATGTGGTCAGAATGATTAAGGAGAAGTTGGATATAGGCTGGGATTTTGAGTATCCTCCTTGCTTGATGATCTAATCAATAGATTGTCAGATCAGATAAGAACATAGTGGTGACATGGCCAAGCCCTCAGAGACCCATGGATGAATGTAACTGAATAGATAATGTGCAATGATGGATTCTTATTGCTTTTGTTCTGCCAGGAATGGAGTGGTTCTGGGGCATTGTAATAATACCCTGGATGTATATAGTGGGTTTCTTTTCTTTTCAAAGTGCTTTCATAGGCATTATTTCATTTGATCTTTAATATATCTGTCCATATGCAGTAGGTAACGGAAATATTACAGTCTCAGTTTTACAGATTAGGCGATTGATGCACTGAGAATGAAATGACCCCCAATTTCACACAGATTTAGTGGCAGAGCTAGGATTACAACGGCTAGTCCAGTCATTCCCTACTATGCAACAGGATACAATAAAATTGGATTTTAGGAGGAAAGGGATTGTGAGGAGGAAAGGACAGCCATATCCAAGTGTTGGGGGAAAGTATTTCCGGATAAACAGGGGTGCCCCAAAGTAAAGTGGACTTCCTTTTCAGGTAGTAGGTTTCGGATCACTTTTTCAAGCAGAGTCTGGGTGACCAAGTGTCAGGGACATTGCAAAAATTATTCCTGACTGAATACAGATTGTACTGAGGGATCTTTCAACTCTGAGATGCTACAATTCTAAACCTCAACCTTTCTGAGCCTCAGTTTCTCTATCTGTAAAATCAGGTGAATGATATCTGTGCTACCCATCTCATGAAGTCACTGCCACCCAAAAAAAGTTTTACAAATGTTGAAGTGTGGAATAAATGCAAATTAATATTAATTTGCATGTTTTATGCACTCAACATGTGCCTTGAAAACACATGGAAGGTAGGAATTATTGTAATACATCTTATACATCCTGCTCCACCCTGCCTAGTAACTAGCATATAATAGGTGGATGATAAAGATTATTTTCATTATTTAGCTAGCTGAGTCTTATACAAAATTTACTAGGTAGATTTTTATTTGGATAGAGGGAGACTTAATCTATATTTAACCTACTTAGAGATTAACATAACTTATTTTTTTACCCCAATGTCACAGTAGATTGGAGCAAAGGGACAAGAGAGATGATTTCACTACAGTCACAGAATGTTTACTACCTATGTGAACATGGGCAAATTGCTGAACCTCCTTGGACTGCAGCTTCCTCCTTGATAAATGGAGGGGTTTGGATTCATTGGCCTAATAGCTCTGGGTCTGTGGTCTCATGATCCTAAGACAACAGCTAGAGACTAATGGCCAGTTCTTTGGATGGCAATGTAAACCATGGAGTTTCTTGGGGATTGGTGCTAGAGCTGTCTTCAAGTCACATTTTAATAAATTATTTGGAAGAGAAAATTCACAGTGATATCTCTAAGTCTTCAATTAGTATAGCATATTTGAGGTGAGTAAGTTTTGAAACTGTCTTAGAAGTGTACTTCCCGAAGATCACGGGATCATAGATTTTCAATTGGAAGGAAAACTTAAAGGTCTTTTTTGTCTAATTCTATCATTCTGAAGAGGAGGAAATTGAGGACCAGAGAGGTTAAATAATTTGCCTAAGGTCATATAAATAATAAATCACACTCCTGGGATTCCAACCCAGGTCCCCTGATTCAAAAATCAGGAACTTTTTGGTCTAAAGACATTGACTCAAGGTATAGCTCAGATCAAAAAGATTCAAGAAAATGCTACATCTCATCAGTTAGATAATGGGGAAAGGGTGTGAGAGAGGTCTAGGCAATTTCTGTCTTTGTAAAAAGGAGGCTGGGCCTCTAAGATCCTCCCAACTCTGAGTCCTACCAGCCTAAATGGCTGCAGAGAACATGTGAAAGCAAAAGTGAGTACAGATAGGAAGTGAAACAAATTGCTTCCTTTCTTTTTGCCCCTACTATTTCTGATTCTCTGAATCTGTGATCCTCTTCCCACCGGTGAGTTTGTTTGTTTTATGATAGGTTTTTTTTTGTTTGTTTTTTATCAAGAGCAGGCAGTCTGTGAGTTTCCCTTTGGCCAAGGCCTCATGCCTCTGGGATGACATCAGGCTCCCTGCAGCATTCTTCCAGAATCAGACTTTCATCTTTTCAGCAGGACTGGCCTGAGGAGCTGGTGAAATAGGCCAAAGGGGTTGAAAAGGCTTTGGTGGCATTATGGGATGGAAGGAGTATGTATGTCTGTAAGAGGAGGGGGGGACAGGGGACTGGCTTTTCTCCATAAGCAAACCCACATCCCCCCAAATATTTCTCTCAGTTACTACATTCTGACCTTAGAGATGCATTTCTCTGGGTCTTGAAGGATTTAAGGTCCTCAGGCATCCCCTGTTAAAAGAAAAATATCCCAAGGGAAGTTAGTATTTGAAAGCTAAGTAGCTAAAGCCTTAAACCTGTTGAGGTCAGGGTGGTGGTAAGAAATAGAGGAGAGACTCTAACAGTCAGTGAGAGGCAGGACACAGCCCCAGGTTTGACACGCAGGCTAGTTGCCTACATGGCAGGTTGCCAGGAAGCAGGGAAAAGCATGGAGAGCCTCCAGGTAAGGAAGTGGTATTGGAGGGAGGGGTTAAATGTGGAATGATGATTGCTGTCCAGGGACAACCCTCTTTCCAGTCTCCTGGGGGTGGGAATGGGGAAGGTAGGGGGAGAATTCCCTTCATGCAAGTCTCAAACATCTGTTTCTCATCTCCCCAGCCATTTATGATTCTCTCCCCCAACTTTCTCCCTCTGACTCCCAGGGTCAGTTGTAGTGGGAAGCCCATGTGGAGTAAAGTTCTCGGTAAATCACTGGGAAGCCTCTAGGGCCCTAAGGCTCTTTTTTTTCCTCTCCCACTAAAAAGAGGCAAAACCATGGGAGGTTGGTGAGATAATAGAGGAGGGGAAGCCAGAGGACCTCTGAGCCCCTAACCCTAGCCAAGCACGAGAGAGAGATAGTGTTAGCTCCCCAGGTCTGGCAATCCTGCTGAGGACAGGACTTTGCTCAGCCATGAGAAAGCATCCACTGAGCTCTGGTCAGTACCACTACTATTGCTCTGAGGTCTGAGAAGCCAAGTTTCCCACCCACAGGCATGAAAGTTAAGTAAATAGAGTCAAGGAAGAGCACTCAAGGAATTGCAAGAAGTAGCCAAATTGGAAGAATGATAGGAGAAACCGTGAGACTAGGAGAAAAAAAAAAGGAGGGGGATGGGAGGGAACAGGATATGGTGTCTTTTAAAATCACTGCAGGGAATAATTATCAAATCTTATTTTATATCCTTTAATATTCCCTCAGGTTGTAGAGCTATTTTATTCTTTTTTTTAAGGGGGGTGTGTGGAGGGGAGTGTGGGGACGGAATGGGGAAGCATTACATCATCTTGTCTTTAGACCAACTCTACAAGGGAAACCGGACAAGTATTGCTATCCTCATTTTGCGGATCAGGAAATCAGAGCACAGAGAAGAGGTCATATCTAGAACTTTGAAAGAAAGAGAACTCAGGACTTTTAACTTCATGACTCTCTTCAAACTCGGTCCAAGCCAGAACTCCCAGGACTACTTCTCCACCTTACCCTGGCAGGCAGGAACTTTAGGTTCTAACACTCTGGCCCTCAGCCCTTTTCAGCTCTCTTTTATGTTTTATCTGCCTCCATTAGAATGGAACTTCCTCCAGGGCAGGGACTTATGTGTATTCTTAGCCCTTAGCACCATACTAGACCAGAAATTTAGATTACATAATCTCAACTGGACCCTCCCTACCACAAAGCAATCATTGTATACCTCCCAAACCAATTCACTATCTTACTACATTGGCTTTTTCATACCTCTTACCCCTACTCAAACCTTCCATGACTCTCCTTTCCCCTACACTCTCTGCCAATGACTTTGTCTTATATTTCACTGAAAAAAAATGAGGCCATTCTCCAAGAACCCCTGCATCTCACTTCACTCAAATGTAGAGAGGTTTGTCTTGATAAAGAGAAGGACCATCTTTTTTGTTGTCTTTTTGGAGGGGGGAAGGCAAGGCAATTGGGGTTAAGTGACTTGCCCAAGGTGACACAGCTAGTAAGTGTGTCAAGTGTCTGAGGTTGTATTTGAACTCAGGTCCTGCTGACTCCAGGGCAGGCGCTGTACTCACTATACGACCTAGCTGCCCCTAGGACCATCTTTTCTACCATGGTTTCTTCCTTCATCCCCATTTCAGGGGACGAGGCAGTAGGAAATCATTACCAAGCGATCCCCTCTACAAACACAAGTGGTTCCATTCAATCCTGTCTTCTCCAGCAGATTGCCCCCTTTATCATCTTTATATCACTAATTTTCAATCTCTCCCTGCCTACTGACTGCTTTCCTAGTGCCTTACAACATGCCCATGTCTCCTCCATCCTCAAAAACCTCCCCTTTGCTCCATCCCCACTATCACTCACTCATTCACTCTCTTCCCTTTCAGAGCTAAACTCCGTGCTAAGGCTGTCAACAGTCAATGCTTCTACTTCTTTTCTTTTCATTCTCTCAACTCTGCAGTCTGGCTTCCCACCTCATCATTTAGCTGAAACCGCTCCTTCAAAGTTACCGGGGATCCTTAATTGCCAAATCTTACAGCCTGTCTCCAATCCTCTTCCTCCTCGATCTCTCTGAAGCCTTTCACGTTGTTGATCGCCTCTTTTGATACTCTCTGATTTCTGTGTTTTTAGGACACTGCTCTTTTCTCGTTTTCCTTTTCGACCACTCCTTCTCAATTTCCTTTTCTAGATATCCTATAGACTTTATAAACTCATTGTGTGCAAAACTGAACTCATTATCTTTTCTGTCTTCCTAGCTTTCCTAGTACAATTGAGAGTAAGTACCACCCAGGCTTCAAAACTAGGCATCACCCTCTAATATCCCCCACTCCTTTTCTTTCTTTCCCTCCGTATTCAATCTGTTACCAAGTCCTGTCACCTCTACCTAACAAGGTGAAAGTCTTAGGAATTAATAGAAAAGTATGCTAATTTCTAAAGAGATCACTCAGAACCTACCCTTTAGCTCCCATCATCAACATCATCCACACACTGCTGTGGTAGGGCACATAACTCAGCTCACCTATTTGTGTTCTTGGACCCACTTAACACTTTCCTTGCTGGAGCTGCATTCTTTGCTCTCATACTTTGCCCCTATATTACCCCACCATTCAGTGGCAATAAGTAGCTGACTTCAACTTTTTTCAGTCCAAGCATGGGGAAGGCAGGTCCATGCTCTGGTTGGTACAGCAGTGTTCTGCCAGAGAACTAAGGAATAGAGAGGAATTGGGACAGGGTACCAGCATGTGGGACTGCATCAGATCTGAAAAAAAGGGGACTGATTTATAGCTGGTGAAAGTCTTGTCCCCATAAAAATCACTTGGGACTGGGACAGAGGGAAATGAAAATAAATTTCTCATTGTGGAAGGAGTTTGAGATTGCAAGTAAACTCCTCCTTACCCTGGGCTAATCCTGCCATCAAAGGCAGCTCCCAAGAAAGGATGTTGATGAAACAAAGAACCCTGTGGCTTCTCAGGTGAACATGGAAGCACAGCAAGGTGTTCCTGAATCATTCAGAAGATAATTCAGAATATTGAAAAAAGTTAAAAGGAAATGAATAGAAGACTATATACCCTGTACAACAATAACAACAAAAATAGAAGAATGGAAAACCTTGAATTAACTGTGTCAAGCCTCTCCAAAGAAGCAAAAGACAGAATAACATACGGAGAATATAAATATATTTAAGTGAAGGACAATCCAGAAGAGAAAGAAGAAACAATAACGTTAATACACATGCACACACACAACACACAATCTCTATACAAACAAAACATATTGATCTTGAAGACAGGATGTGTAATAGCATTTTAAGAATCATAGGCGTCCCAGACAAATATAATAAATTTTAAAAATCTGAGCACCATAGTTCAAGAAATAATACAAGAAAACTGCCCAGAAATTCTGAATACAGAAAGCAAATCAACAAAAGAAAGGACCCATCATTAACAGAAGAAAAAAAACACCTATGCTTCAAATCCAAGACACAGTGGTCAAACTGAGTAATTCCAGTGATAATAATTTCTCCAAGTTACCAGGAAAAAGACAATTTTTTAAAAAAAGGAAAGGAAATTTGAATAACAGAAGACTACTCTGCATTCACCAGAAACTGCAGAAGGCAACAATATATCAGTTTAAAATATATTATTTTCAAAATTTTCTTTTAAGTTTATTATTTATTGATTTTCAACATTTGTTAAAATTTTTTTGAGTTCTGAATTCCCTCTCTTTCCTTGACCTTCTCCCACTCATTGAGAAGGCAAGAAATATGATATCAATTATACAACTGAAATTATGTAAAATGTATTTCCATATTAACTATGTTACAAAAAAAGACAAGAAAAATAAAGTGAAAAAAATGCTTCCATCTGCATTCAGATTCCATCAGTTCAACCAGATCCCCTCCTCCTCTGTGATTGCAAGTGCTAGTTTTCCTCTTGGCCCTGGAACTGTGACCCTGAGCTGCATATGGGCAATACAAGTAGGTTCTGTACCCATTGCCAGGAAAAGGCTCCCTGTAATCATTTTCTGACCAGTTACTGTCTCTGGTTGAGAGGTTCCAAAGCTCTAGCTGCTGGTGTTGCCACTGTGTTTGCTGGGCTCTGGGCTGACCCCCATCCTGGTGTCACAGACCCCTCCTGCCTACCTCCTAAACTGTTTCGGGCTGGATAAACATCTCACCCCTCCTTTTTGTTGGCTCTTCCACTACAGAATTTTATTTGAGGTACTATTTTAAAGATGTTTGGACAGTAATGTTGGCAGAAGTCAGTCAAGGTGCTGCCTGTACTCTGCCATCTTGGCTCCCAATAATATGCACTAAAAAGCAAAGAAACTCAATATCTAACACAACCTCACAACCCTGCAAACCTGAACCCAATCATCCATGGGGAAAAAATTTTTAAAAAATATGGACATTTATTGAGAACCACTTGAAGCACTTCTTTGAAAAAAATTGTGAGCAGATTATTTAACTTACAAACACCCCTAAGAACAGAAACACAAGAAAGGTAAATAAATGTAGCTATGAAGGAAAGTACAATAATGAAATAAATTGTCCAAGTTCTAGTACTATGGAAAGGAAAAAAAATAGTAAGATAAAGACACCTATGGGATTAAAAAAGAAATAACCTAGAGAGCATTAAGAGATTTCTTTCTAAAACCTGGAAAGATTTGCATGAACTGATGCTGAGTGAAATGAGCAGAACCAACAGAACATGGTACACAGTAACAGCAACATTGTGTGATGATAGACTTTGTTAGACTTATCTCTTCTCAGAGATGCAATGATTAAGGATTATTCCAAAAGACTCATGATGGAAAATGCTATCCACATCCAGAGAAAGAACTATGGAGTCTGAATGCAGATTGAAGCATATTATTTTCTCTCTCTTTTTTTTTCTGATTCTCCTTTCACAACATGACTGATGTGGAAATATGTTTAATATGATTGTACATTCATAGCCTATATCAGATTGCATGCCATCTTGGAAAGGGGAAAGGAGAAGGAAGGGGGAAAATTTAGAACTCAAAATCTTATAAAAGTGAATGTTGAAAACTAAAAATAAATAAATAACTTTTTAAAAATTAAAAAACGAAGAAAAAAAGAATTTCTTACTAAAATTACACAAGAGCATAAAGTTGTAAAGAAATAAAAGTAATGATGGAAAAACAGGCTTGCCTGAAATACCATGAACTACCACATCCCTCACCAATGAATGCATTTTCTGGGATTAAAACACAGAATGAGAAGTTAACTAAAAGGGGAGAGGGGAGATATAATATGTGATGTACTCTAATCAAGTCTACAGGCAGGTAAATCAGAGCTTCTGGGGCCAATAGTAAACAACTAAGCATATCTGATTCCTGCAATCTCTCAGCAAGAAGAAAAGAAACAGGAAAATGATTGAGGTGATAAAGAATGGGATTGAAACAGGGAAAGAAAGGGGGATGTAGAAAATGTATATATACATACATATATGCATGTGTATCTTGTAATGGGAGATGGATACTTAACAATGGGCAAGTCTATGGTGATTTATTTGGTGATCAGGATGACCGCATGTTCTGAGAGTGTTTTGATTCCAGGGACAACATCCTGCCTTAGGAGGAGGAAAAGTAAAGCTCCTTGGGCCAACCAACATTGTCCACAGAATACTTTTCATGGCAAAAGGGAAAGAAAATGATCATGAGAAGGGCAAGGGTTAGAATTGGACCCCACAATCTAGAAATATCTATCACATGGCAAAGCTTCTATCCTCATTACCTCTCATAGGAATTGGTACTTCTAGGAGTGATGTCCAACAGAAAAAAAAGGAGAGAAGGGGCAAGATCTACCAGGCAATAACATATAAATTGTTTAGAAGGGGGATCTCAAGTTGGAGACTTTGTCATTTTCCATGAGGAATACAAAGAGACTTAAGGAGGAACAAATAAGTATAAAGACTATGAATCAAAGAACAAAAGTCTAGAATAGACAGAGAAAGAAGAGAATTAATGAAGAGAATAAAGTAAGGAAATTTTTTTTTAGGAAAAGGTACAGAGAATGAAAGGAAAAAAAGTAATAAAGAAAAGAAGTTAAAAGGGAGAAGAAGTGGAGGCAGAGATGTTTTTAGATGACTAAATAAAAGGAGTAATTAAAAAAAGATATTTTTTAATCTGGGGGATTTGCTCCCAGGGGAGGAAGGGAAAGGGGAAAGGATTTGCTTATTGTAAAGAACTAGCTAGCCATTCCATTAAGTGTCTGTGTTGTCTTCTGAGCTCTATGTGAGTCTCTCCTGAGACACTGTGTGTGATGGTCTCTTCCACTTGGGAGAAGCAAAGTGGCATAGTGGAAGGAGAGCTGGCCTCAGAGCCAAGAAGACTTGGATTCATGTCCTTTCTCTGATCCATTCCAACTGTGTCGCTCTGGGAAAGTCACTTAAACCTTTCAGTACTTTTAGCAAGTCTCTAAAACCATATGTTGCAGAGAAGGTACTAACCTGCTTTGGTGGAAGGAGGCTCCTCATCTATGGAGATCCTTATACCCACAGAATCACTAATCCAGCCCCCCATCCTATCCTCCCATTCCCTATCATGCTTCACTTCAGCGTTCAATTAATAAATATTTATTTTCTCTCGGTCTTACCTCCTCCTCCATTGGAAAAAAAAAAACAAAAATGAAAACTCTTCTAACAAATATGTTTAGTTAGCAAAACAAATTCCCACATTGTCCACATCCAAAAACATGGGTCTCATTCTTCTTATTTATAGACCGTCAAGTCTCTGTCAGGATGTGGGCAGCATTCTTCAACATTTGTTTTCATGAAGTCATGGTTGGTCATTGTCTTGGTCAGAGTTCTTAATTCTTTCTTTCTTTTTTGGTAATTGCCTTAAACTTTATTATTGCATTTAATCACAATGAAGAAATATTGTGAGTATTAGAGAAATCCAAGAAGTAAGAAGAGAAGGAAAAAAGAAAAGTGAGAAAGTGGAATAGCTGTCTGATGAGGCTTTAGTCAAGGAAAGAAGGAAAGTGAAAGTGAAAGGAGGAAGGGAAATACATACCCAAATGAATGCAGAATTCCAGAGACTAGATAAGAAAGTTTTGTTAAATGAGAAATTAAAAAAAAGTAGAAGAAACAATAGAATGGGAAAGACAAGAGATCTCATTAAGAAAATTAGAGATATCAAGGAAATTTTTATGCAAAAATGGTATGGGAAAAGACAAAAATGCTAAGGTCTTAACAGAAGCTGAAGAGATTAAGAAGAGGTGGCAAGAATACACAAAAAAAATATACAAGAAAGCTCTTAACATCAACAATAACCATGGTGATGTGGTTACTCACCTAGAGCCAGACATCATGGAGAATGAAGTCAAGTGGGTCTTAGGAAGCATTGCCTACAATAAGGCTAGTGGAGATGATGGAATTCCACCTGAGCTATTTAAAATCCTAAAAGATAATACTCTTCATTAAAGTGCTGCACTCAATATGACAGCAAATTTGTGGTCTCTGGATTGGAAAAGACCAATTTATGTCCCAATCCTAAAGAAGAGGAAGGCCAAAAAATGTTCAAATTACTGTACAGTTGTGCTCATCTCATGCACCAGAAAAGTTTTGCTTAAGATTCTGTGAGCTCAGCTTCAGCAATATGTGAACCAAAAAGTAGTAGAGGAGCAGGTTGGTTTTTGAAAAGGCAGAGGAGCTAGAGACTAAATAGTCAACATTCACTGGATTATGGAGAAAGCAAAAGAGTTCCAGAAAAATATCTACTTTTGCTTCATTGACCATTAAAACCTTTGATTGTATGGCCCACAACAAAATGTATTAAGTCCTTAAAGAGATGGGAGCACCAGATCATCTTACTCGTCTCTAGAGGACCTGAATCAGGGTCTAGAAGCAACAATTGGAAACAAACATGGAACAACCAGTTTGTTTAAGACTGGAAAAGGAGTATAACAAGGCTGTGTATTGTCACCTTATTTAGCATATTCAGTATACATCATGTGAAATGTGGGACTGGATAAATAACAAACTGGGATTAAGGTTGCCAGGAGAAATATCAGGAATCTCAGATATGCAGATGATACCACTCTGATGGCAGAAGGTGAAGAGAAATTAAGAAGCCTTTTGATGAGAGTGAACAGGAAAATGTAAACGATGGCTTGAAGCTTAACATCGAAAAAACTAAGATCTTGGCAACTGGTCCCATCACTTCCTGGCAAATAGAAGGAGAAGAAATAGAAGTAGTGTCAGATTTTATATTCTTGGGCTCAAAGATCACTGTAGATGGTGACTGCAGCCATGAAATTAAAAGATGCTTGTTCCTTGGAAGGAAAGCTGTGGCAAATCTGGACAGCACACTAAAAAGCAGAGAGATCACTTTACTGATGAAGGTCCATATTATCAAAGCTATGTTTTTTCCATAGTAATGTATAGCTGTGAGAATTGGATTATAGGGAATGTTGAGCGCCAAAGCATTGACACTTTCCAATTCTGGTGCTGGAGAAGATTTTTGAGAGTCTCTTGGACAGCAAGGAGATCAAATCAATCCATACTTAAGGAAATTAACTCAAGCTATTCATTGGAAGGTTAACTATTGAACCTGAGGCTTAAATATTTTGGCTACATAATGAGAAGACAGGATTTATTGGAAAAGGCCTGATGTTGGGAAAGATTGAAGGCAAAAAGAACAGGGGACAGAACAGTATGGGATGGATAGATAGTGTCATGGAAACAATGAACATAAACTTGGACAGAATAGTGGAGGATAGAAGGGCCAGGCCATAAGGATTCCAAATGTAGATTTTATTTTTGGTAAACTTTTTATTCATTTTAAACTTAAAAATGAGAAAAGAAAAAAAAAGAACATTGCCATGTATACAGAAAAGCATAAGAGAGGATTCAATAAAAAACAACACATTTTCATTTCAAGAAAATCTATGTAATAAATACTACACGTTGTTTTCCAAGCTACCCAACTTTCCTTTGCTTCCTGATAGGTTTCCTTTTTTTCCCTGTTGTGCACTTTTTACTTTATTTTTCCCCTCCCTCATCCCCCCACCCTAAAGAAAGCTACAATTAAACATGAATACACATACATATTACACACATATATAAATATCTACACATATACACTCATACACATATGTGTAAGACCATGCTATGCATATTTCCATTTGTGGTCTCTTTTTTGAAGGTGCATAGCATCTTCCTTCATAGGTCCAAGTCTTTCCATGCTTTTCACAATCTACCAGCTCATCATTTCCTATACCATGGCAATATTCAAACACAATCACATTTTATCTGAGAGATTGTCTATCAAAGTTTTTGCCAATTTTCTGCATTCCTTCTATTCTTGCCTATATTGGTTTCATTTATATAAGAAAATTTTAATTTAAAATAATAAAAATTATTCATTTTATACTTCAACAATGCTTTCACCTTATAATAAAGTTTAAGGTCTGATATTACTGAATCTCCTTCCCTTAAATCTTCTTTCCCTGATTTCTTTGAAATTCCTGACCTTTTGTTCTTCTAAATGATCTTTTTTCTTTAGTAATTTAATTGGGATGGCATTAAATAAATAGATTAGTTAAAATTATTATTTTTAAAACTCATATTGGCTTTGCCCATGAACAATAATTAGTTAGATAAGACCTTATTTTTATAAAAAATGTTTTATGTTTGTATTCGTATACTTTCTGTATCTATTTTGACAGGTGTACACTCAAGTATTTTATATTGTCTAGTTATTTTAAATGGTCTAAAACAATATTGAGCAATATTGTTGACACATAGTGTAGTTTCTCTATTTTTCTCTTCTGCTGTTTTAGTTTTAACTTTGTCTGAGATGATATCTGAGATCATTACTTTCCCTCCTTTTTTTATGTAGTAAGTTCTGCTCTTGCTTTTTAATTTATCTCTGTGTGTATCTCTCATTTTTATTGTGTTTCCTGAAAGTAACATATTGTTGAATTCAAATTTTTACTCTGCTATTCATTTCTTCCTTATGGGCAAATGTAGATTTAAGAAATGAAAGATGAGAAGTGAAACTAGCGTCTTGAGAGAAAAAAAATAATAAAAGGAGAACAAATAGCTTAGAATAGAAAAGAATGTTTTCCAAGATGAGGTCAAGATGGGTATATGATTAAGACATAAAGGGTGATAACATAAGCAAATTAGGAGAGCAAGGAATAGTTTACCTGTCAGAACTATGGAGAAGGGAAGAATTTATGACCAAACAAGAGATACAGAACCTTATAAAATGCAAAATGGATAATTTTGATTACATTAAATTAAAAAAATTGCACAAACAAAACCAATGCAACAAAAATGAAAAGGAAAGCACAAAGTTGGGAAACAATTTTTACAGCCAGTGTCTCTGATAAAGGCCTCATTTCTTAAATATGTAAGAGAACTGAGTCAAGTTTATAAGAGTACAACTCATTCCCCAATTGATAAATGGCCAAAGGATATGAACAAGCAATTTTCAGAGGAAGAAATTAAAACTATTATTTATAGTCATATTAAAAAATGCTCAAATTCACTATTGATTAGAGAAATGCAAATTAAAACAACTCTCAGGTACCACCTCACTTATCAGATTGGCTAAAATCACAGAAAAGGAAAGTGATAAGTGTTAGAGAAGATGTGGGAAAATTGGAACACTAATGCATTGTTGGTAGAGTTATGAACTGATCTGACCATTCTGGAGAGCAATTTGGAACTATGCCCAAAGGACTATAAAACTGTGCATACCCTTTGATCTATCAATACCACTACTAGGTGTGTATACTAAAGAGATCATAAAAAAGGGAAAAGGACCTACGTGTACAAGAATATTTATAGCAGCTCTTTTTTTTGGTGGCAAAGAATTGGAAATTGAGGGGGTGTCCATTAACTGGGGATTGGCTGAATAAGTTGTGGTATATGAATGCAAAGGAATACTATTGTGGTATAAGAAATGATGGTCAGGTGGATTTCAGAAAAACCTGGAAAGACTTACACAAACTGATGCTGAGTGAAGTCAGCCAAACCAGGAGAACATTGTACACAGTAACAGCAACATTGTGCAATAATTAACTATGATAGAATTAGCTCTTCTCAGCAATACAGTGTGGTCCAAGACAATTCTGAGACTCATGATAGGAAATGTTATCCAAATCCAGAGAAAGAACTATGGAGTCTGAATGCAGATTGAAACATACTATTTTGACTTTTTTTTTCTTTCTCATGCTTTTTTCCTTTTGTTCTGATTCTTCTTTCACAACATGACTAATGTGGAAATATATTTAACATTATTTTACATGTATAATCTATATCATATTGCTTGCTGTCTTGAGGGGGGGGAAGCATATTGGTAATTAAGGCGTGACTTTTTTTTTTTTTACAGTTTTCTCTTTTAGAATGCTAAAGTAATCAAGTGCCTTTGATTAAGTCTTGCAAGATGCAAAGCCCCAGGTCCACACCCTTTTGTTAGCTAGGTGTGAAGCCCCAGACCCATACCCTTTTGCTGATTAGGTGTGGAGCCTTCCAGCCCTAAGAAGGGTATATAAACTCAGAGATTAGCATTTTGTTTAGGAGCTCACACTCCCTACAAGAGTGTTTTGTGATTTGACCAGACAAGACTTGGTAGCCATTATTAAGGAGCCCCCTAGCTTTGGAAAAAACCCAGATTTTGGGACTTCTCTGGCAACTATGTATGTTGCGATTTGGTAGACAGAAACATTGATCTGTTTATATTTTTCCTGTTCATAATTTCTGTTTGTATTTGCTCTGAAGTTCTAGGTGCTGTCTTCTCCCCCAGAACTAAGTGAATTATATATGTATGTTTGATTAAAGTGAGATTGTTAACCCCTTAAAGTTGCTTTCCTTAGAAAAGCAGATCAAGGAATCAGTGCTGGCAGGCTTCCTGTGTGCTGGTGTTTTTCATCTTATGCCCCCACAGCAACTGCTAGCAACATTGTTGTTACAGGAAGGGAGGGAGAGAAATTTGGAATTTAAAATCTTGTAAAAATGAATGTTGGAAAATATCTCGACATGTAATTGAAAAAAAATAAAATACTATTATAAATAAAAAAGAACAGAACATATAAAACATGGCCTGAATAGTGAACTCCATGAAAAATAGAATGGAGCAAATAGAAGGCAATGATTCCATGAGACAAGAAATATCAGAACAAAGTCAAAAGACTGGAAAATCAGAATATGTGAGATATCTATTATCAGAAACGGCTGACCAGAAAAAAAGATCAATGAGACATAATTTAAGTTAAACTATCCCTCAAAATCAAAACCTGAGTCAATCAATATAGTGGTGTGATTTCAGGTGATTTTTATGTTCCAAATAAAGCAGAGCTGCTGAATAAAATTGGAGAGTTATCTGGATAGAATATATTAGTTATCTTAGAATCAGAAGATGAGTGAAAATAGAAAGAAACCATTGGTCACTTCATGAAAACCAAGCTACATTGAAAACACCTAGGTAGGTCATAACCAAAATCTAGAGCTTCCAAGTAACACACACACACATGCACACATGCACACATGCACACATGCACACATACAACTAGTTAGAAATTAAGTTCAAGTACTGAGGAACAATAATTAGAATCATACATGACAATGCTATCCCTACATTAAAGAAAATGAAATCTTGGAATATGATGTGCCAAAAGGCAAAAGAAAAAAAGGCTTATAAATAAGAAAAACAAAACTTGCAAAACTGAATAAAATTCTACAGGAAAAAAAAGGACCTCTTATAAAATAGAGGGCTTTCATGAATAAAAGATCAGATTTGGTCAGAATCTTTGAAACATAAACAGAAGATGTCAGAGAAACTCAGAGGGACAAAAAATTTCCAGCAAGTGGAATGGAGAAATGATGACTAAGTTCTCACATTCTGTTAAGGAGAGAATAAACAAGTTTCTTTCCCAAATCCTGTTGTCCTTAAAAGTCAAGAAGAAGTAAAAGAAAAAAATACACCTTTGGTATAATTTTGATGTTTTGTTAGTTTTAAAAAAGAAAAGAAAAGGTAAAGGAAAAGAAACACATTATAGCAAAACGTGAGGAATAAAAGGGAGTAACTTATTATTTCTCATGATTGGGGTTCATTAGAATGTAAATATATAGAAGAGGGGTGGAAGGAGTGATTATCTTATGAATCTCATTTTTATCTAATTTGGGCAATGCAGTGTTGAACACACACATTCAGACAAACAGAGTTTGATGTCATCGATATATTGAATTCAAAGCAGAAATAAGCGTGGATAAGAAGAAGCAACAGTATGGTTTAAGGGGGAGGATAAAGTTGGGGAGAGAATTTAAAAAGATCATGGGTGACTCTGGGAAAATAAGAAAAAGGGATTGGAAAAGAGAAAATCGGGGACAGTTAGGTGGTGCAGTGAATAGAGCACTGGCCCTGGCAAGTGGCCTCAGACACTTGACACCTATTGGCTGTGTGATCCTGGGCAAGTCACTTAACCTTGATTGCCTTGTGCCTCCCCCCCAAAAAAAAGAAAAGAAAAGAAAGAAGAGAGGGAAAGGCATGGAGGACTATAAAGAGGGTGTGACACCAGAAGGGGTAAGGAAAGGATGCCACTAGGGAATGTTCCCATGGGTAAGTCTGTAGTAAGAGACAGAAACTTACTCTATAATATGGTTTGTGTAAAATTTGCACATTGACATGATCTTCTTTAAGAAAGGATTGTACTTCTCCAGATAGCTTCTCGAGAGGGAAAATATATGAGTTCCTAAGGGCAACCAGTACCCAGAGCAGTAAAGATGATATATCAACCAGGGATAAGATATCATAGTTTTAGGTTTGGAGACTGAGTATGGTAAAGAAAGATACTAGGACCTGGCCTCATGATTTTTGAAGCAAAGTAACTCTTATGATCCTACACATTACTTTCTCCATCCAACATTGCTTCCTCATGGATTGATATTTTAAAGACTGAGTTACAGCACATGAAAAAAGGTGGATAGGGTAAGGTCTACAAAAGAAATAACAGAAATTGACTAAAAGGCAGAGCTCAACCATGCTGCTTCAGAAGCTTTAATCCCACAGAGAGACTAAAGAAGGGACAAATAAAGGTATAGTCAGAAATCAGAATAAGAAATTAATCTAATTTAACCTAAATTAATCTAAACTAATCAGAAAATAAATTTCAGAATAAACTGGAAAGGAAAATAAACACTTTGGAAAACAGCAAAGAAACGCTTCTTTAAAAACTACAGTAAACTAGTGTTAACAAAAATAAGAGGTTGGAGAAGGATGATTTTCAACCACTCATGTAACCTATTAGGGAAAGAGAAGGAATAAAAAAGAGTGAGAAATCAGGTTAATAGTTAGTAACCTCTCACGAAAATTTAAGCCCATGAAAATTTCAACTGTATTTTACAAGACACCTTGCTGGAGTTTACTCCTTCTTTCAAACCTAAGGTAAAGGTAGCTTAGCCTAATGTCATTTTCAGGATAAGAATAATACCTACACTGAGCCAGCTACTCTCCCTGACCCCCAACCCCAAGAAAACAAACAATTGCCTCCTTAGGTTACTGAATGTATGTGATACTTAGGTGAATTTTGAAAAACTGCTGAGTATAGGCTTCTCTTTGAAGTAACACCCCCTGTGTATCCAAGGCTGTGAAAGTGTGACAAGGCCAAATTGCTGCAAAGAATACTTATAAGTTCACGAAATGCTGCCCAGGAGATAAGCCATATGTACCCTAGACAATCAATATTCTCTAAACCTTCAAAGCTAGATCAGAGCTGAAATTTTACTGATAGGTGGCACACAACTTATCCTCTGTCAGTAAATATAGACAAAAACAACTTATCTTCAATTTCTACTCTGCACAAAATTCGCTTTGCTGAATGTGTTGCTCGATCATTCAATGTTTACTGGGTGCCTTCTAGATTCTAGTCACTATGCTAGGCATTGGAGATACAAGGACAAAAATTAAATTGTCCTTGCCCTCAAGGAGCTTATGTTCTATCATGAGAGATGACATGGGCATAAACAAATATGTGCATGTGTGTGCTTGTTTGGGTGTGTATAATATACAAAATAAGTACAAATTTATTTGGAGGGCACCAGTAGCTAGGGTCATCAGGACAGGCTTCATGAACAAAGTTTTCAATGAACAGAGGGTTCTTAGAGGTAGTGAGGTGGGAGTGAATTCCAGATCTGGGGGACAGGCTGTGTGAAGGCATTGAGAAGGAAGATGGACTGTCATATTTGAGAAACAGCAGAAGGTCAGTATAGCTAGACTGTAAAATGCTAGCAGGGAAATAATGTATAAATAAGGTTGGACAAGGGGCTTATCATCATCATCACCATCGTAAATGTATGCGTATCCTGTCTCCTCAGCGACATTGAATCTCACTTGAGAGTTTTAATTATGTCTATAGTGTTAGACATAAGCATAGGTAGAAATTTTCTATTCTATGTACTTTTAGGGACTCTTTGCCTAGGGTGTTCTGCCTTACAAATTGTCTACTTTGAGTAACTGGAATTCCTTTCATTGGGAATCAAGATTTCTTTCTATTTCTGGGAAAAAGATTCAAAATGTCAACACCCCATGGGAGAAGTGATGATTTTCATTTAGAAAAAGAGTAAATGGGGGCAGAGCCAAGATGGTGGTTGGAAAGCAGGGACTTGCCTAGGGCTCTCCATCAGGACCCTCCGAACACCGATAAAAAATGGCTCTGAACAAATTCTAGAGCTGCAGAACCCACGAAATAGCAGAGGGAAGCAGGGCTCCAGCCCAGGACAGCTTGGATTGTCGCTGGGTAAGGTCTATCATGCATGGAGCTGGGAGCATAGTGGACTGGAGCAGAGCCCAGTGTGGGCTACTCCTGGAATAAACAGACCAGGAGCTGGGCGTAACAGGCCCTAGTGACCTGAATCAGTGAGCTGTGTCAATTACCAGAATTCTCAACACACAAACACCAAAGACAACAGAGAAGGTTAGTGGGAAAAGCTGCAGGGACAGAGTGAAAGAAGTTCCCAGTTCAGCCACTGCCCCAGGGACAGCAGAGGTGGTGTAGCTACAGAACTACAGCTGCAGTTGCTTCCAGTCCCAGGCCCACCTGGTGGGAGGAATTAAGTGGCAGATCAGAGCAGGAGTGCAGAGCCTCCTTAAGATCTGAGTCTGGTCTAGTTTGGTGGTTCTTGGGGGAGGAGGAGTGCTGGGGTGGCAGAGCTTGCTGTGAGAAATAGCTCTGAAAGCAACAGCACATACCCTCAAGCTTAGATCAAAATACTCTCTACTCTACAAGCAGTCGTACCCCAACAAAAAGCTCAAGGGTCAAGTAGTTGGCTGGGAACATGAACAGGCCACAAAAATGGTCTCAGATTCAGACTCAGACTTTGGAATTTTTTTTTGGTGAGAAAGAAGATGAAAATATACAGCCAAAAGAAGTCAACAAAGTCAAAGAGCCTACATCAAAAACCTCCAAGAAAAACATGAATTGGTCTTAGGCCATGGAAGAGCTCAAAAAGGATTTGGAAAAGCAAGTTAGAGAAGTACAGGAAAAATTGGGAAGAGAAATGAGAATGATGCAAGAAAACCATGAAAAACAAGTCAATGACTTGCTAAAGGAGACCCCCAAAATACTGAAGAAAATAACACCTTAAAAATAGACTAACTCAAATGGCAAAAGAGCTCCAAAAAGCCAATGAAGAGAAGAATCTCTTGAAAGGCAGAATTAGCCAAATGGAAAACGAGGTCCAAAAGACCACTGAAGAAAATATTACCTTAAAAATTAGATTGGAGCAAATGGAAGCTAGTGACTTGATGAGAAATCAAGATATTGTAAAACAGAACCAAAGGAATGAAAAAATGGAAGACAATGTGAAATATCTCATTGGAAAAACCACTGACCTGGAAAATAGATCCAAGAGAGATAATTTGAAAATTATTAGACTACCTGAAAGCTACGATCAAAACAAGAGCCTAGAAATCATCTTTCAAGAAATTATCATGGAGAACTGCCCTGATATTCTAGAGCCAGAGGATAAAATAGAAAATGAAAGAATCCACTGATCACCTCCTGAAAAAGATCCAAAAGAGAAAACTCCTAGGAATATTGTCAGCAAATTCCAGAGCTCCCAGGTCAAGGAGAAAATGCTGCAAGCAGCCAGAAAGAAATCATTTGAGTATTGTGGAAACACAATAAGAATAATACAAGATCTAGCAGTTTCTACATTAAGGGATCAAAGGACTTGGAATATGATATTCCAGAGGTCAATGGAGCTAGGATTAAAACCAAGAATCACCTACTCAACAAAACTGAGTATCATGCTCCAAGGCAAAATATGGACTTTCAGGAAAATAGAGGATTTTCAAGCTTTCCCAGTTAAAAGACCAGAGCTGAGTAGAAAATTTGACTTTCAAACACAAGAATCAAGAGAAGCATGAAAAGGTAAACAAGAAAGAGAAATCACAAGGGACTTACTAAAGTTGAACTGTTTTATTTACATTCCTACATGGAAAGATGATGTGTATAATTCATGAGACCTCAGTATTAGGGTAAATGAAGGGAATATATATACATCATACAGACATACATACATATACATATATATATACACATATACATACATACATATTTATATATATATACATATATATATATATATATATATATATATATACACACAGAGGGCACAGGGTGAGTTGAATATGAAGGGATGATATCTAAAAACATAAAAACAAATTAAAGGATGAGAGAGGAATATATTGAGAGGGGGAGAAAAGGAGAGATAGAATGGGGTAAATTATCTTGCATAAAAGTAGCAAGAAAAGCAGTTCTGTTGGGAGAGAAGAGGGAGCAGTTGAGGGGGAATGGATGAATCTTGCTCTCATTAGATTTGACCTGAGGAGGGAATAACATACACACTCAATTGGGTATCTTACCCCACAGGAAAGAAGGAGGAAGGAGATAAAAAGAGGGGAATGATAGAAGGGAGGGTAGACAGGGGGAGGAGGTAATCAAAAGCAAACACTTTTGAAAAGGGGCAAGGTCAAGGGAGAAAATTGGGTAAAGAGGGATTGGATAGGAAGGAGCAAAATATAGTTAGTCTTTCACAACATGAGTATTTTGTGGAAGGGTTTTGCATAATGATACACATGTGGCCTATGTTGAATTGCTTGCCTTCTTAGGGAGGGTGGGTGGGGAGGGAAGAGGGGAGAGAATTTGGAACTCAAAGTTTTAAAAACAGATGTCCAAAAACAACAAAAAAAAAGTTTTTGCATGCAACTAGGAAATAAGATATACGGGCAATGAGGCATAAAATCTATCCTGCCCTACAAGAAAGTAAGAGAAAAGGGGATGGGCGGGGGAGTGGGGTGACAAAAGGGAGGGCTGACTGGGGAACAGGGCTACCAGAATATATGCCGTCTTGGAGTGGGGGGGAGGGTAGAAATGTGGAGAAATTTTGTAATTCAAACTCTTGTGAAAATTAATGCTGAAAACTAAAAATATTAAATAAATAAATAATGATTTTTTAAAAAGAGTAAATGACCATGTTAGACCTTAAGATATTTTGACAAAAGGGATTAGAGAAAATGCCTGAGAGTCATCAGTGTCTAACTATGTTAGAAAATAGGGAACTTCAGAGAGAGGAAAAGGGCAAAGGAAGAGGAGCCTGGGGCCATAGAAAGAAAACTTTGCTTACTTCATTATTTTGTTTTAAATTAGCCTTCTGTTCTATTTTCCAAAGAGGACTAGGGTAGTACTTAGAGTAGTTGTTCAATATACTCTTCCAAAATTTAATTGTAAATATCAGTTTTGAGGTCTATTTTCCCACTTTACATGACTTTCTTGTTTTCCATTTGCATAGATACCACACAAATAATACAGCCATATATCAAGTACCTACAGTACATAGAGCCTGGTGCTATGCACTGGGTGACAAACAGCATTTAGCTAAGACCTAGCTCTTGCCTTCATAGAGCTGATCATTGTCCAGAAGAGAAGTAAGATGGAACCATCAATAGCTGTTCATGCTCTTTGCAGTGGAAACATCATTTTCTTTGTCCATTTTATGCCTCCCTTAAAGCCTCCTGAATTATAAAAGCTGTTTTAGTTGATGCATATTGAACTTGAGACTCAATAAACAACATCACACTCAAACTGTTGCTTAGCCATGCCATCTTGTCCTTATACAGTTGATTCCTTAAATTCAATTATAGGACTGTATATCCATTTCTATTAAATTTTAGTCCTATTAGATTTGACCCATCTATCTAGTCTGTTGAGGTAATTTTTTTAAAGAATTCTCATTTTTGTCATCTGATATATTACCTATCTTTTTTACAAGGATATTATCAGAAACTTTGTCAAGTGCGTTGCTGAAATCCAGGTATATGTGTTGTTCTGCAAATTTGCAGCATGTCAACCATATCAAGAAAACCAGTGAGTTTTGGCTGGTATGAATTGTCCTTGATGGAGCCTCATGGCTCCTAGGGAATCACCATTTTCTTGTCTAATTGCCCACAAAGTACACACACACACACACACACACATACACACATACACATATATACGTATATACATACACACATGTAATCAAGAACACCTATAAGAATTTTTCCAAAATACCATCAAACTCACTGCCCTCTAGTTTTCAGAGTTTACCTTTTGCTCTTCTGAAAATTGTTACATTCTCCGCTTTCCAATCTAATCACAGTTCTTTCATTTTCCATGATTTTTCAAAGATTACCAGCAACAGTTGGCTTAACTATCCCATCTCTTAGTTATTTCAGAATGTTAGCATGTAGTTCAACTGGGCCTGATGTCTGGAACTCTCTTAGGATGCTCAGTCCTCTCTTACTATCTTCTTGCTTAGCTTGGATTTCAATTTCTTGCTATCTGTTCTAGATTTATCCTTTCCACTCCCAAGGTTATCTTTCCCTTGGCAGAGAAAATAGATGCAAAATAAGAAGACTGGAGTGGGTTTTGAATGTTACAGATCTCCTCGGCCACATTTGTGAAGAGAATAGAGAGTTGATTGCACTGTTTTGTGCTTTAAGGAGGGCTGTTCTCTCTAAATGTTTTGATGATGGGTACAATTTGTATTACTGTTAGGGTTATTAATCCTGAATCACTAACTGGGGGGAAGGTGGCAACGGGAAGGGTACAATCCTTATGCTCATATGTTACTGAGAAATGCACAAAGGATTGTACAAAATGTACAAAGGAGAGAGAATGAGGGGTCAGGCTTGTGGCTTTTCTACTGAGTAATGTCCAAATGAGGAGGTATGGAGCTGAACTGTGAACCCCACTGCCGTTCTTAAAACCTCTGTACTTAGGCAACAAAGGGAAGACAAGAGATGGGAGCAGTTAAGCTAAAGGGGAACTGGCTTCTTCTGTAATCCTCACTGATGACATCGCATCCCCACCACAGGGTTAGCCAATCTTGCATAATTTCCTTTAATAGTAATAACAATTTCCTATAATAATAAGATGAGAAGAATGAGGCAGTTGTTATTCATTAAAATTATAATTATTCATCTCATTCTTATCTTTTTCAATGGAGTTCAGCTAATAAAGCTAGTGGGACAAGTTGTTATCCTACAGATATTCTTTTTTATTCAATGTTCTGTGAGCTATTGCACAAATGGATAAAATAACTGCTTTTTTGTAATTGAATAAAAGTTTTGGGATATAAGCTTTAGGCTCACTGAAAGTATCTTTGGGATAAACTCCAGTAGCAGACCAGATGACAGGGATGATGTATGCCCCATCCTGTTCCCACATGGTTTTAATTTTTTTTTGCTAGTTCTCTATATTTTGAAAATTTTTAAAAAATTGTACATAGTTTGGGTATTACATTACTATTTGGTATGTTGGCAGCTATTAAAATACTCTTAAATTTTTATGGAATAATATTATGTCTGTGTGATGGTGGGCAGCAGTTTGGTCTGTGATAATGGTCTGGTCCAATTTATTTGTTGAATTTTTAAGGATATGTTGAGTTCTGCATCTCTAATAAAGAGATTTTTCCACGTATTAAGTTATTAAAGTGAGTTTCCGACGGATAATTCTGGCCACCAGGGCATGTCTTGGTATTTATAGAGGTGGTGCTAAATTTTTGCAAACTACAGTGATGTCCTAGTTTCCATTGTTTCCTTATATAATCTGTATTTGTCCATAAATCTGGGCTCCTTAAAGATCACCTTTCTACGATTTCTGATGGTGGAGACTTGATCATGAATTGCCAGCATAAACCCCTCTAAATCAACATACATATTTGAATGATGCAGTCCTTTTTGACACTTTTTTTCCTGACATGTTGATTCTCTTTATGTGGATAGAGGATCTTTCAGTTCCACTTTTGCCTCTTTGTGATTCCATAGGCTCCATTCAGAGGTAACAACTTTCAGTTACATTGGACAATTCCAGTTGTATGAACTTTTGGTCAGAAATTGTCGGTATTGTTATTAACTCTTCATCTTTTAGATGAGACTTATCATTATTAGTATTATCTCATTCTCCTATTTTTCCAACAACATTCAAAGAGAAACGATCCTGGAATAAATTACTATTTTGCTTTTCTTTTATTTCCAATGTTCTACAGATTATTGCATAAGTGGATAAAATAACTACATTTTATCGAATGCAGTTACGCATTTAAAAAATTTTATTGGAATTAAAAGTATTAAGATGTAAGCTGATCCACTATGGGCTCACTGAAAGCAACCTCAGGATAACTCCAATAATAGATGAGATAAGACAACAGGGATGCCATTCACCTTCTCTTGATTGCACATAATTTTTATATCCTTGGCTAGGTTTATTATACATGTACCTATCATTTCTTTATAATTACTATCTTATTTTCAACTTTTTCCATGGGGTTTAAGTAGAAATGGTCTTGGGACAACTTGCCATATTGTTATTATTTCATGTTCAATATTTGAGGGACTGTTTGACATGTTAATAAAACAGTTGCTATTTGTGATTGAATAAAAGCATTAGAATGTAAGTTTATCCTCTATAGGCTCACTGAAAGTGTCCTTGGTATGTCTCTAATGGCAAACAGAAAACAGGGAGGATGTATTCCTTTTCCTATTTCCACACGATTTTAATCTCTCCTCAGTCAAGTCTCTACATTTTTAAATCATTTTGCTCCAGGTAATTGGTTATACTTATTTGGATGATGACATCTAATAACAAACATTATTATTAAGCCTTTATTAATCAGTGTGTCCTGGTGATTGTTTAGTTTAGGATAATGGCCCAGTTCCAGTATAACATATTGATTGAAACCTCCAGGATATTTTTAGATCTGTATTTATATGTGGGGATTTGTCATCTTTTAGTCTAGGAAAGAGAGCTTCTGATATGTAATTTTAGCCACCAAGTAACAAAACAGCAACAACAGCTTTAGTCAGCATGATTTTATATGTGAATGGCCAGGATAAGAGTCAAGAAAACTTGAGTTCAAACTTTGCCTCTGACACATGCTAGCTGTTGGACCGTAGGAAACTCTCAGGGCCCCAGGGCACTCTCTAAGACTACACATCATGGATGCTCTGCCATTCTGTGTCAGTGAAGAGTGATCCCTTCAAAAATAAAACCATAGGCCTGGACAAATATGTGTATATATATATATATATATATATATATATATATATATATATATATATATATACATAATATATACCTATACATATATTTATATATCATATATATTACTATTATTGTTGTTGGTGGTGATTGATAACTTTAAAGGAGGAGTCTTCCTCATTCCCTTTGATTCCAAGGAAAATTTCTGCTAAGGGAAAAAAAGTCACCATAAGTCTTCACCTCCCACCCCAGGACTCTTACTTCGTCCTTTGTCCTTAAGCCCATATTTCTGGGGAAACTCCAAAAGCAGTAGCCTTCCATTTTGGAGTGATTGCAGAAGATAGTAGAAGTGGAATCAATTTCTGGATCTCTAAGGGCACTACTGTCATCTGCAATCTCCTGTAACCTGCTATTGGACTTTTCCTGATTCTTAGTTTATACATCCCCTTACTAAGAAGGAAAGCTGCTTAGCAAAAATAAGTACAATTTTAAAAGCCAGAACATCAATAGAACGGGAGGAAATCAGGACTGGCTTACCCTAGCAGAAACTAGGGGGAGAAAGACTCACCTAGGAACATACAGCTGGTCTGCATCAGAGGTACAGCTTGAATCCAGGTTTTTCTCTCTCCAAGGCCTATTCCCTATCCACTGTCACACTGCTTTGTATATTGAACAAAAGGTCAAGAATAAATGTCAGCCTGTCCATGGTACCTATAGCATGTTTGAGAGTCTGGAGACTGTTTAGAAAAGTTCATCCCTGAGCCAACTTTGGTACCTTTGTTCTTTATTTTTCCCTGTAACCCCTTATGAACTCAGGGCCAGTGTAGAAGAGTGGAACCCTGAACTCTGGGAAAATTCTTCAGAGGCCAGTCAAAACCACAAAACTTCCCCTGATCTATAAAAAACAGGCCCACACAGTTAGTAATGAGAGTGAATCAGACTCTCTCTTTTCTCTCCTTTTCTTTCTCCTTCAATCCCTTTAACAAATTACAATGCTCGAAGATTGACAAAGCATGCATTTGGGATCATATGCAGTAGATAATGCCTGATTTCTCTACTGATCTCTTGCTTAGAATTCATGGGAAGTAAAGACAGTTGGTGTAATACCACCCGCCACATTGGAGACGACTGTTTATAAAAAAGGCAAATGTATGAATCAGTCTTTATTGTTGTCTCTGTTCCCACCTTCTACCCTGAGGTGATCTGGCACTGTCTCATAGAGCACTAATGGAAGTCCATCTTGAGATGCACACCTGAGAACTTGCAGCAACCCCCTTTTCCAGCTCTTATCCCCTCTAGGTTGATTGTAGAGATGATAAAACTCATTTAGATGCTGGTTTTGTGCATGGCCTCTTTCCTTTTCGTGTCCTAGTGTAGACATTGTAAAATCGCTCATTTGAATTCGTTATCTCTCTTTCAAGAGGTGGGAAGTAAGACTCATCATCAGTCTCCTGGAGGTGTGATTGTAATTGCATTGATCACTTATTAAGTCCATCAAAGTTGTTTTCTTTTACTATGTTGTAATCATTGTATAAATGTTATGTTTCAACTCATTTCACTTATCATCTGTTCATACGAAGTATCCTAAATTTCCCTCAGTCTGTCTCTTTCATCATTTCTTAGGTCAATTCCCTTCTCAGTATACTCCAGTGATTCCCTATTGCCCCCAGGAGCAAATACAAAATGCTCTGTTGGCATTCAAAGCCCTTCATAGTCTAGCCCCCTCCTACCTTTTCTGTCTTATATCTTACTCCCTGATATGTACTCTCTGATTCAGTGACACTGGCCTTCTGACTATTCCGTGAACAAGAAACTCCATTTCTTGACTCTTGGCATTTTCTGTGCCTGGAATGCTCTACCTCCTTTGCTCTGACTACTGACATCTCTGATTTCCTTTAAGTCCCAACTAAATTCCTACCTTCATCAAGAACCCTTCCCTAACCCTTCTCAATTCCAGTGCCTTTCCTCTGTTAATTATTGCATATTTATCCTTGATATAGCATTCTTTGTATATATCTGTTTGCATGTTGTCTCCCTTATTGTATTGTAAGCTCCTTGAGGACAGAGATTGACTCTTTTTGTATGTCCAGCATTTAGCACAGTGCCTGGCACATGTTAGGTGCTTAATAAATGTTTATTCATTGATTGAAGAGGCATTTGACACAAAATATAGGATATAGCATTACTAGGAAAGATTTAACACTTTGCCTGTCCATTTTAAGAAAAAAAATCCTATAGACATAGAGAAATAGCACTATTGATTAATCTCAAGGAAAACTTGTTAATTTGCCTACTATGTGCCAGGTACTCTGCTCAGTGCTAGTAATGCAAAGACATGAATAGAATACTTCTTGCCCTCTTATAGGGGGAAACACCATGTACACATAAAGGTGTACACACAAATATATGTGCATATACATATACATATATACATATACACATATACATATTTTTTGGGTGGGGGAAGAAGACATTAGTAGCTTACAGAACACTAAGTAATGTAAGAGGTGGAGGTAAGAACAAGTGCATCCCAGGCAAATGGGAGAAGAGTCTACGCAAAGGCACAGAAATTGAAGACAGAATGATGCATGTGAGAAGCAGGAAGAAGGCCAGTTGGGCTGGACCAAAGGCTGAGTTAGAGGAATACTGTTTAATAAGGTTTAGTAAGTATGTTCAAGTTAGGTTGGGAAGGCTTTTAAATGATATTTGTGTGGGATTATTTATTTGATGGTACCAAAAGCCAAGGGCCTGAATCTCCTATTTACCTCACTCAGGACCTTCTCAAGAAACACTGCATTTTTCTTGGGCTCACGTCCATGATGTAGCAAGCTCTCAGGAGCTTATGGCCCTGTGGAGAGCCAGAGAGGCCCCTGAGTGGAGGAGTTTGGATTACCTAAAAGTCACAGTGATAACTGACATCTATATGGTAATTAAAAGCACTTTATATACATCATTCAGTTTGAGTCCCGAAACAACTCGTAGCAAATACTACAGTTATTATTGTCTCTTTCTCTCTTTATAGCTACCTAAGACATATGAATATATAATATCTCTATATTATAGCAATCTCTTGATAATGTCTATATATGCCTATGTATGATATCTATATATTATTGCCTATTGTTGTTATTCAGTTGTTTTCAATCATGTCCTACTCTCTGTGACCCCATTTTAGGGCCTGGAGTGGTTTGCCACTTCCTTTTACAGCTCATTTTATGGATGAGGAAACTGAGGCAAACAGGGTTAAGTGACTTGCCCAGAGTCACAAAGCTAGTAAGTGTCTGAGGCCAGATTTGAACTCAGGAAGATGAGTCTTCCTGATTCTAAACCCAGTGCTCTATCCACTGGGCCACCTAGCTGTCCCTATTATTGTATGTGTGTGTACATACATAAATGCATCCATGTATACGTACATATGTAGGTAGATAGATAAGTACTATAGTTATTATTGTCCCCATTATATAGACAAGAAAACTGAGGATCAGGAAGGTTCAAGTGTCACAGTCAAGAAGACCTAAGTTCAAATCTTTTGAACTTTGGTCTTTTTGCATTTAAGTATAACACTTGATAAACCACATCATGCTGCTTCTTGAGGAATGAAGCCCTGGTATCCTGGGTATGGTGATCACACATCACAGAAAATAAAGGATATGTTTAGTGAGGTTTTGCAAAAAAGAACATTCTTTGTTAGACAAAGCCATTTTTCTTGATTTGGGGTCTGGTGCTCGCCACCCTCCTGGTAGATGGGAGACAAGAAGTTAAGGAGGAGAAGGACAAAGCATTCAGTTTACAAAGCACAGCCGTGGCAGAAAATCAGCCCACTTTACATGTTTTCCTGTGGGCTGGTCTAGTTATTGGTGCCCTGAAAAAAAGTTAATGGCTTCCTAAGTGGAGAGAATGGAACTAGATTGGAGAGGGAAGGCATGTGGTAGGGGAGAGTGGGTGGGAGAAGGGGCAGATGTTATGAACAACTTGACCCAGACTCATCTTGGAGGAGGACAAGCCCCACCTACATGTGGGTTTGCATCATAGAGTCTCCATTTCCACCACAGAGTGGCCCAGCTGCCCTGTCTCTGAGTACCCACCAAACTCAGTCCAGGCCTGTGGTCAAAGAATGGCAGACTTCATGGAATTCACCATCCCTCACTCTTTCCCTCAACTCTCTGATCTGCCTCAGGTTGTTAGCCTTAGGATAAGGATCAGTCAGTTTTGTTTTGCCATAACAGCTGTGACCATAGTAACACCATGTGATATCACTGGAAAAGTGATTTCTAGAATTGCATAGAGAGGTGGAGAAAGCTATGGAGAGAGAGAAAGAGCACATTCTATCCCTGAATCTCCAAGGTGTTTCACACACATGTCCTTTCTCTCTGGTTCATGTATCATCAGAGCTTGTTGTTGGGCTTAGTAAATCCAGATGTTCTTCAAATATCTCAAATTTGTTTGGTCTCAGACACAAACCCCTCTTCATTTTTTGTCTGTTTTTTTAGCTATTCTGACACATATTTGGAACAACCTCACACCAAAATCCTTTCTCCATCATAGACTGAGTGTGGACCTAGGGCTAATCTTGGGAAGGAGGGGTTTAGTGGGAGAGGCCTTCCATAGGGTCAATTCCCTTTTATCTTGCCCACTGCCCCTTGCTGCTGCCTGGGTAAGCTTGATTTGCTGTCTAATGTACCTTGTGATAACTCCTTGCAGTCTTTTCTTAGAAACAGGAAGCGGTCTTTGGTCAATTCCAAATGAATTGGAGCACCAGAAACCTAAGTCTAGTTCCAAGCACATAGCCCCAGAAGCAGTGGGTTTAAGTCCTGCCAATTCTGGATCTTCCCCAGCTCATCTTCCAACAGACAGGATGGCTCTCAGCTGTGGCTCCAGCCTTACTAATTGCGCTCCTTCTAGGAGGTGAGGGCAAGTTATAAAATCACTGAAAGATTTTCAGCAACTTCTCCATCACTTGATAAATGACTCAAGTTGAAATTATTCACTTGGCACTTTTGTCAACATCATAACCTTTTCATCAGACAGACAATAATTAGGCACCTGATTGAAAAAATGCCTCTGACATCTTGCTTAGACAGTTATTTTGACTTGCACAGAATGGGACATAATGATGAGTTATTCTCTCTGCGGCTGCCACACTGGCAGCCTTCTGAGCTGTGGTAGTGGAGGGAGAATATTCTCTGGAACAAAGTGAACATTTCGGATTTCTTGTTTGCTGGGGCTGACTTGGGTATATATTAGGTGCCTTGGTTGCTTATCTTTGGTGATAATAGTTGCTCCATTTACAGAATGGAGGAAAATCCCTTTTGGTTTTGGGTGGCTTATTGGTTTGGACTAACATCATTGTGACTAGCTATACACTTGAATCGTGACAAATATGCAATATGCAAACAAGCACTTAAGAACTCCATTTTCAGGTTATGATGGCTGTAGCTATTTGGTTGACCCTCTTCCTCTTCAACGTTTCCCCCCATCAGTCAGAGGGGCAATGAGAAGTTCAATGGCAGGATGGGTATAGAGGAGCTGGGGCTCTTCCTAGGAAGCATTCTTTGGAAGCAAGGGGAAGACAGGTGCAATGGGACGGATTCTGGTAGAGTCACCAAGCCAAGTCTTTTGGCCTGTCTGATTATATTTCTGCTCACTTTTCTGGACGTGCCTCCACATCATAAAGTGTTTACTCCTTTTGCTTTCCTGGCTGGTTATCACAGGCAGTCCCCAGTTCCTCATTACTTGTGGACTCAGCAGAAGAAACGTGGAGGACAACATGGTTCACAGTACTCCTCATTGGTTTCTCTTTGCATCTTAACCACATGGCTTCTCTCCAGGAAGAGGGTTCCTTTCAAGATGAGAAGCCCCTGGAAACTTGGAAAGATCTGATCAAAATGTATATGTACACTGTACTGTCCCAACAAGTCTCTATGGTCATGTCTCTGGGACAAGTGCAATCAATACTCCTATTTTACAGAAGGGGAAACTGAAGGCCAGAAAAATGAAATGGCTTACTCAAGGTCAGACAGCTGGTCACTGTCACCTTTCTGATAGCAATCAAAGTGATTTTTCCTGTAAGGCCAATCTGACCATATTACTCCCTAACTCAACAAACTCCAGGGGTTCCCTTATGCCCGTTACTTGTTGCATCAAATATAAACTCCCTTATTCATCATTCTAAGCCCTTTACAATCTGGCTACAATTCACCTTTCTAATCTTATTGCCCTTACTCCTCTATACACACACTACAGTACTGTCAAATTGGCCTTCTCATTGTTCCTCTTGCATAGCACACTATCTCTTCATCTCCATGATTTTACACTGGAAAAGAATGCACTCCATCTTAAAAATCTTTGTTTTCCTTCAAGATTTATATTCTCTCTTCCCCAAATTATTATGTGTCTATATCATATATATATGGATGTGTTCATATGTATGCATATATATACACGTACATATATAATATGAATATATATATATATATATATATATATATATATATATATATATATATATATATATATTTTACCTCCTGGGTCAAGTATAAGCTTTTCCAGGGCAAGAACAACTTCACTTCTGTTTTTGTATTCCCAATCCCTAACATAGTACCTCGTACATGGCTGGCATTTAACAAATGCTTGCTTGCTTGACAGTGTTATTATAAAAATCAGTGTTTGTATCTGGAGTCATGTATCCTGACTCTCCAGTACTTCCCACGACACCATGCTGCTTTACAGACGATGCCCTTTTAAGTTACAGCAGATTTTACTTCATCAAGATTGCAGCACGCCATTTCTGGAATGAAGAGAGACTTATGCCAGAGATAAAGAGGGTGGCATTCTTTTTTTTGTTGTTGTTCATCCTTCATTCTCTTTTTTAAAAAAATTTATTTAATATATTTAGTTTTCAGCATTGATTTTCACAAAAGTTTGAATTACAAATTTTTTCCCCATTTCTACCCTCCCCCCACTCCAAGATGGCGTATATTCTGGTTGCCCCATCCCCCAGTCAGCCCTCCCATCTGTCACCCTACTCCCCTCCCATCCCCCTTTTCCTTCTTCTCTTGTAGGGCAAGATAAATTTCTATTCCCCATTGCCTGTGTATCTTATTTCCTGGTTGCATGCAAAAACTTTTTGTTGTTGTTGTTTTTGAACGTCTGTTTTTAATACTTTGAGTTCCAAATTCTCTCCCCTCTTCCCTCCCCACCCACCCTCCCTAAGAAAGCAAGCAATTCAACATAGGTCACATGCGTATCATTATGTAAAACCCTTCCACAGTACTCATGTTGTGAAAGATTAACTATGTTTGGCTCCTTCCTATCCTATCCCCCTTTATTGAGTTTTCTCCCTTGACCCTGTCCCTTTTTGAAAGTGTTTGTTTTTGATAACCTCCTCCCCCCGTCTGCCCTCCCTTCTATCATCCTCCCTTTTTTATCTTCTTCATCCTTCTTTCCTGTGGGGTAAGATACCCAAATGAGTGTGTATGGTATTCCCTCCTCAGGTCAAATCCAATGAGAGCAAGATTTACTCATTCCCCCTCACCTGCCCCCTCTTCCCTTCCTACAGAACCACTTTTTCTTGCCACTTTTATGCGAGATAATTTACCCCATTCTATCTCTCCCTTTCTCCCTCTCTCAATATATTCCTCTCTTATCCCCTAAATTGCTTTTATTTTTTTTAGATATCATCCCTTCATATTCAACTCACCCTGTGCCCTTTGTGTGTGTGTGTGTGTGTGTGTGTATATATTTATATACACACACACACATATATACATACACACCTACACATATACATACATAGACACACACATATGCATATATATGTATACACACATATATATATGCATATTCCTTTCAGCTACTATGATATTGAGGTCTCATGAATCATACACATCATCTTTCTATGTAGGAATGTAAAGAAAACAGTTCAACTTTACTAAGTCCCTTATGATTTCTCTTTCTTGTTTACCTTTTCATGCTTCTCTTGATTGTTGTGTTTGAAAGTCAAATTTTCTGTTCAGCTCTGGTCTTTTCACTAAGAAAGCTTGAAAGTCCTCTATTTTATTGAAAATCCATATTTTGCCTTGGAGCATGATACTCAGTTTTGCTGGGTAGGTGATTCTTGGTTTTAATCCTAGCTCCATTGACCTCCGGAATATTGTATTCCAAGCCCTTTGGTCCCTTAATGTGGAAGCTGCCAGATCCTGAGTTTCCTGATTGTTTTTCCACAATACTCAAATTGTTTCTTTATGGCTGCTTGCAGTATTTTCTCCTTGACCTGGGAGCTCTGGAATTTGGCGACAATGTTCCTAGGAGTTTTCTTTTTGGAATCTATTTGAGGAAGCGATCTATGGATTCTTTCAATTTCTATTTTACCCTCTGGCTCTAGAATATCAGGGCAATTCTCCTTGATAATTTCTTGAAAGATGATATCTAGGCTCTTTTTTTGATCATGGCTTTCAGGTAGTCCAATAATTTTTAAATTATCTCTCCTGGATCTATTTTCCAAGTTAGTGGTTTTTCCAATGAGATATTTCACATTGTCTTCCATTTTTTCATTCCTTTGGTTCTGTTTTATATCTTGATTTCTCATAAAGTCACTAGCTTCCACTTGCTCCAATCTAATTTTTAAGGTAGTATTTGCTTCAGTGGTCTTTTGGACCTCCTTTTCCATTTGGCTAATTCTGGCTTTCAAGGCATTTTTCTCCTCATTGGCTTTTTGGAACTCTTTTGCCATTTGAGTTAGTCTATTTTTTAAAGTGTTGTTTTCTTCAGTGTATTTTTCAGTATTTTTTTGGGTCTCCTTTAGCAAGTCATTGACTTGTTTTTCATGGTTTTCTCTCATCACTCTCATTTCTCTTCCCAATTTTTCCTCTACTTCTCTAACTTGCTTTTCCAACTCCTTTTTGAGCTCTTCCATGGCCTGAGACCAGTTCATGTTTTTCTTGGAGGCTTTTGGTGTAGGCTCTTGCACTTTGTTGACTTCTTTAGGCTGTAAGTTTTGGTCTTCTTTGTCACCAAAGAAAGAATCCAAAGTCTGAGATTGAATCTGGGTGCATTTTTGCTGCCTGGCCATGTTCCCAGCCAACTTACTTGACCCTTGAGTTTTTCATCGGGGTATGACTGCTTGTAGAGCAAAGAGTACTTTGTTCCAAGCTTGAGGGGATGCACCATTGATTTCAGAGCTATTTCTATATAGCCAGCTCTGCCACCCCAGCACTCCTCGTTCCTCAAGAACCGCCAACTCGGACCTGGCACAAATCTTCAGCAGGCTCTTCACTCCTGCTCTGATCCGCCACTTAATTCCTCCCACCACGTGGGCCTGGGGCCAGAAGTAACTGCAGCTGTAGTTCTGTAGCTGCACCTCCCCCGCTGCCCCTGGGGCGGTGGCCAAACCGCGAACTCTGTCCCCCGCAGCTTTTCCCACTAACCTTCTCTGTTGTCTTTGGTGTTTGTGGGTTGAGAAGTCTGGTAGCTGCCACAGCTCATTAATTCAGGGTGCTATGGCCTGTTCTGCCTGGCTCCTGGTCTGGCTGGTCCTGCTGCCTCCCATGCTGAGCTCTGCTCCCCTCCACTCCGTGCGTGATAGACCTCATCCAGCGACCATCCAGGCTGTCCTGGGCTGGATCCTTGCTTCCCTCTGCCATTTTGTGGGTTCTGCAGTTCTAGAATTTGTTCAGTGCCATTTTTTATAGGTTTTTGGAGGGATGTGGTGGGAAGCTCATGCAAGTCCCTGCTTTCCAGCTGCCATCTTGGCTCCACCCCCGAGGGTGGCATTCTTGCATGGAGGCAATGAAATAGACTTCTCCGTGGGGGAGGCAAGATTTCAGTAGGCTTGGGATTCTGAGTAAACAAAACTTAATATACTAAAAATGGCTTTTAAATATTGTTTCCTTTTTAAATATTATTATTATTATTATTTTATGTAGCTGTTTAACCTCTCCCCCCTTGTTAAAAATTGGGGATTGTTTGTGTTTCCTATATGAAGGAACTAAGGATCAGAGGGGTGAAATGAGTTGTCCATGGATTGTATGCTCCATGGGGTTGATTCCCCAATCCAGTGCCTTGTCCACTCACTAGGCTGATTGGGGCACTACTGCAAACATTGCCTGTTGTATAAATGAAGGAATGCACAAACCCGCAGCTGCCAGTGTGGCTCTGGGTCTCCTCCCCTCCCCTTCCTTCCCCTTCCCTCTCCTCCCCTCCTCTCTCCTCTCCTCTATTTTCCTTTCCTCTCCTCCTTTCCTCTATTTTCTTCTGTCCTTTCAAAGGTAAGATAGAGATATGCATTGCAGATTGTGTTAGGCTACCCCCTTCCTTTATTGGTCTTGATCCCAGTATTCACCAGGGAAAACAGACATTATACATAAGTTCTTCAGCTCTAAAGCTCCCTCTTCTTTATCTCTCCCCCCACCCCCCCACAGAGGGACATTCAGGATCTTTAGAAGCAATATTTCTAGAGGACAGTGATGCTTTCTCTACACCTCCTCTACACTTTCTGCTGAGCCTGCCAGCTCAGGGAGTGGTTTCTGTGGCATGGTCCTATCACTGATCATTTTCTGTTAGGGTCACCAGGCAACCACCAGAAAAAGACAGCTCCTGACGTAGGCTCTATTTCAATCAGCAACCAGTTCTGTATCTCATCCCTATCCTTTCATAGGAGCCAGGCCCAAAGGCAGGGAAGATTTGACTTGCTGAACACACTCTTACTTGGGAGTGACAAATTTTGTTTACACTTATATTACCTCAGCACCTCCAAAACATGGGGCTGGTAAATACTATGCTTCCCTGGAAGACTTAAAAGTAATAATAATAATGATTTTTAGAGAATATGTTTACTAAGTACTTTCTCAACAATAATCTTGTGAGAGCCAAGAAGGCAGAGAAAGGTAGGGATTTGCCTGACCTCTCACAAATTCCCCTATAAACAACTTCTGAAGCTGCAGAACACACAAAAGGATGAGGCGAAACCATTTTCCAGCCCAAGTCAACTTAGAAGGTGGGCAGGAAAGATCTGTCTCATGGGGTGAGAATGGAATGCAATCCAATGCAGGCTGACAGCTGTACCAGTGCAGGCAGACCTGGGAAAACCAGCAACAAGTTTTAGAGGTGACTAGATCTGCTGTAGCAACTTCTGGAGCTGTGAGGCCACAGACAACCAGTCAGGAGATTACAGGGGTCCCTTTGCTGGCACTGGGTGCAGAACTCTGTTGCATTGCCCATATACAGATCTCCATTGCAGTCTTGGCTCTCAGTCCCAGGGTAAAGAGAAGCACTAGCACACCAGAGTTTGCAGTTGCAAGGGAGCAGAGACCCTAGTCATGGCTCCAGGGTGGAAAAGAGTACTTATGGTCATTCACAGACCACCCAGGAAAGTAGTAAACACACCCCTCTTTAGATCATACTACCTTGGAAGGACTGAAAACTTGCAGACCCTCCAGAATTAGCTCTGATAATAGTTGCACAAAAAAACCTGAAGCTTGAGACAATGCCCTCTTTATTCTGAGAATGGAGCCCAACTTTGACATAAAGTTAAAAGTAAAAAAATAGGCTGGTAAATGAGCAAACAACAAAAAAAGAACCTGACCATAGAAAGTTACTATGGTGGCAGGGAAAATTAAAAAAAAAAACTCAATAGAAGATAACAAAATCAAAACAGCTATATCCAAAGCCTCAAAGAAAAATGTGAATGATCTCAGACCCCCCAAAAAAGCATTTCTGGAATAAGTCAAAAAGCATTAGAGCCAGGACTTCAATCCAATTCCTTTGACTCCAAGTTCAGTGCTCTTTCCAATATACTTTTGCTTGTGTCTTCTTTCATTTCCCCAGTAAGAACTTTGCCTTTTGACTCATCTACTCTTTTAAGACATCTACATATACCTAACATTGTGCTAAGCACCAGAGATGTAATATAGTCCAGGATAAGAAACATAGTAGATGTGGAATGAGAGACTTGGATTTGAATTCTGGTTCAGTTTCATACCATAACTGTTCCCTTGGGCATGCCAGTAGGGTCACAGATCTAGTGCTGGAAGGGACCTTAGAGGCTACGTAGTCTAGCTGCTGCTTTTTACTGATGATGAAATCAAGGTCTGTGGTTGGTGGGAACTTGCTCAAAGTCACCCAGATAATATAGGGTCAGAGGTAAAAATTGAACCCAAATGCATTGACTCCAGAGCTATTGTTCCTTTCATTATACCATGATTTCTGTGAATTCCAGTTTCTAAATGTTTAAAATAGAGATATGAATACTGTTTATCTCATAGAGTAATTTATGAAATAAAATGATATATACAAAATGTGTCTTAACCCTATTATTATATAAAAATATAATAACAACATTCTGTAACTTGTGTTCCCTTTCACCTTTCCTCTCTTTCCTTGGAGAAATATCATTCCCTCCCTCCACCCCATACTAAATCATGAGTTGCAATCATGGGCAATGCAATCATGGCTTGCATGATGACTTTTCTAGACAGTACAGAGTATTACAATCAAGGAAGTAGGGAATGTAATGCTGTGAGAGTAGGAAGGCAGCAGGTAATGCCCTAATAACAATGGCAATTCCTCTACTACAGTGAGGCTTCCTACAAGTAGCAGATAAAAGCAAGGAAAGCCTAGTACTCCAGGTTAGTGTGGATCAAATAGGATAATATTCATAAAAACCCAGTGCCTGTTTCACCATAGGAGCTTAACAACTGCTTGTTCCCTTCTCCTAAACTGGCTTTTATGCTATAGCTATAGAGATAGTTGCATCAGAAGGGAAGAATGTGAAAGCCAGTGATTTTACTGTGACAAAACAATGTGGTAGAAGTGGGGTGGGGTGGGGGAGGGCAGGGGTGGAGAGGAAGGGGGGGAGTTTGGTTATTTGGGTAGTTGGCTTTGTGTATCTGTTTTCACATGCTTGTCTGTGTCCTGGAAATGTCTTATGCAATGGGCTGTGCCACAGGTCCTAGAATAAAGTATACCAGAAGGCTGAACACTAAATACTCTGGATCTTAAGGCCAGCAATAGCCATGTACTTGACAACATCTGAGCCTGTCTCAATCATTTTTTTTTGAGCTTATATTTTTCTTTACTTATCAAGCATTTATTTTTTTTTATTACTCATCTCCCTCCACTCATTGGGGAAAAAAGAGAGATAGAATGGAAGAAAAATAAAGAAATACAGAACAAGTATAGCACATAAACATGGTTAAGCAAAAGAAATTCTCATGTTCGCCATGTCAAAAAATGTAAGCCCATCATCTCTCTTCCATGAGCTAGGCAGCATTTTTATTTATCAATCCTTGGAAGTCCTTGTCAAACGTTTCTTTGATCTGAGTTCTTAAGCCATTCAGAATTGCTTAATTTTGCAATATTGATGTTATTTTATAAATTGTTTTCCTTGTTTTACTCACTCCATTCTGTATCTTTTTTGTACCAGTCTTTTGTCTTTTCATGGGACCTTTGTAATCAGTGTATGATGAAGACTTGCACTATTCCATATTTTGGACTTTTTTCCAAACCATTCTTTCATTTTCTTTCCCCTTCTCCTAAATCCAAACTTGCCTATTCTATGTCCCATTCCTAGAGAGGCTTTATTTTCAGTTGGGTGTCATACTGAAAAGTGAGCTGATAAATTCATTCATGCCAGGAACAGAATGACAAATAATGGGCTATTGGCTCTAGGGCCATTTGCATTTTAACATGAAATAATGCCTCATTCCAAAGAATGGAGACTTCATGGGATAATTTCGAGCATAATACCAGGGGAGAGATTCTTGGAAAAAGAAGACTTTCCAGCGTTACTTGAATCATACAATAATAATAAAAATGATAACAACTCCAATGTATGTAATACTTTAAAGTTTTCTCATATTGAGGCTCACAGAGCTAGAATGTATCAGAGTTCAAACATAGACCCAGCTTTCTTGACACTAAGTTCACTGCATGCAACCAAGAGAGCTTCTTTCTCCACTTCTCCAGGATACAGGCCCTGTTAAATGACTTTCACATTTCATATAATTCACATTTCTTCATTTTATCCAACTGATATTATAAAAGATTTTATTAAATGTCTTGCTGGAATTTAGGTATAAAATATTTGTGGCATTCTTATCTTAAAAAATTGTCTGAAAAGTGAATTAGTTTAGCCTAGGATGATTTTTTCTTGATGAACCTGTACTGGCACTAAGTAATCTCTTTCTTCCTTCCAAAATATTTACAGAAACTTGCTAATTTGTTTTATCATTTTAACTAGGAATTTATGTCAAGCTCATCAATCTGTAGTTTGGGTTATTAACACATACTGGTTTTTTTTGGAGAAAAAAAAATTTGAGTGTATTACTAAATTTTCAAGATGATTAACATATTGAGATGGCCTGGCATGCATGAGACCCTATCTGCCAGGCAAAGACAGTTTAAATGCATTCAGTGCTGACATTCATATGTCCATGAGACAGAAAACACTGCACTGCAGACTCTGACATGATTCCATATTGCTGATCCTTCTCATGTGGTTGCTAGTAAGCAAAAGTCCTACCAGAGTGTATCAATTTCTATTTGCTTAGGTTGAGCCCACTACATAGCATCTCCTCTGGGTCGGTAAAACTCCTCTTTCTTCTGGCTTCAACTCTTGGGAGAAGGAAGAGAGAAATCAGACGGCCATGAATCTTGTTCTCTTCATGCAAATGTTAGCAATATAATGGAGTGGACCTGTACTGAAAGAGGCTTCTGTTAATGAAAAATTTACAGTTCAGTATCAAGGGTTGCTGTCCCTTTGGGTGAGCCACAACTGTGGGTGGGCTAGAATTCTTCCTAAAGACAGCCAAGTCCAGCCATAACCTGTCTTTGTCTATACACATCCCCCAGCCCAAAGCACTGACAGTCAGGAGTGAATTATAAAAGAGAGTTGGAAAGGAAACAATTTCAGCCTTAGACAGCCAAGACCTCTAACAATTAGAAAGTCGTATCTATAAGCATAATTCACTTTACTGAGCTTCACACATAGTAAGTTACACTTAATAAATCTTGTCTTATTCATCCATTTACACAATAGATATACTCTTGAAAAATTGCATGCAATTTGAATTTTAAAAATAAATCATTTTTTAACATAGCAGGAGACTTCACTTACAAAAGAACCCTTCAATAAATCTCATTGTGCCCTGGGGGTGGAGGGGGGAAGGAAGAGGGAGAAAATATATGTGGTTTCAGATATATATATATGTACATATATATATATACATATACATATACACACATACATACACATACAGTTACATATACACATACATATACATATGCACATGCACATATACATATACACACATATGTATAATATTTGTAATCATCCCAAATTTGCCTTATATTGCAAACTAAGTGTGGTATTTTAGAAAGTGACCTGGGTTCCACATCTGGCTTTGTTACTGTTGATGGGGGGAGAAGGGGAAGGGAATGAGGATTTAGGTGCCTTTGTGCCAGGCACTGTACTAAGTGCTTTACATATATTATCTCATTTGATCCTCATAACAGCCCTGGGGGTAGGTACTATTATTATCCCCATTTTAAAGTTGAGGAAACTGAGGGAGAGAGAAGTTAAGTGGCTTGCCCAGGGTCACACAGTTAGCAAGTTTCTGAAACAAGATTAGAAACTCCATCACTTGATGTCCTAGTTAAAATGATAGAACAAATTAGTAAGTTTCTGTAAATATTTTGGATGGAAGCAAGTGATTACCTAGTGCCAGTATAGGTTCATCAAGAAGAAATCATCCTAGGCTAAACTAATTCACTTTTCAGACAATTTTTTAGATAAGAGTGCCACAAATATTTTATACCTAAATTCCAGCAAGGCATTTAATAAAATCTTTCATAATATCATTTGTGGATAAAATGAAGAAATGTGAATTTGATGATAGTGTAATTAGCAGGGCTTAGAACTAGTTGACTGATGAGACTCAAAGAATGTTGTTTAAAGGGTAGATATAAATCTGGAAGATGGGCTCTAGTAGAGCACTACAGGACTCTGTTCCTTGGTCCAGTCTTGTCTATAATTTTTATCCACGATGTAGGTGAAGATAAGAAAGGGTGAGTATTGAGAAAAGGCTTAGACTTAGCAATTAAGAGATCATTGGAGACTTTAGAGAGAGAAGGGTCAGTTGAGTGATTAGATCAGAACCCAGATTTCAGATTTAGCAAGACAGTGAAAGGAGAGGAAGAGGAGGCATCCAGTGCAGATGGTTTTCTTGAGGAGTTGGCTTGAGAAGGGAACAGGAGATAAGGCATGATAATTAGTGTGAATCATAATGATAGACAGAGAGGTTTTCTTTTTTTAAATGATGAGAGAAATGGGTATGTTTGTAGGCAGAAGAGAAGCCAATAAATAGGGGTTGAAGATTAAAGGAGGGGGTGATGGTGGTGGTAATAGTGCAGGCAATCTGCCAGAGAAGACAGGAGGGGATGGAATCAAAGCAACATATAGAGGGTTGGCCTTGGACAAGAAAGATTCTCTAGTTAAACTAGAGTAAAGGAAGAAATAGCAAGATTGAAGAAAAGGAGTTTAGAGGGAAGATGGAGGACCTTTGGGGGAATGGTTTTGATTTCCTCAGAAGGTATGAATAGATGTCCTCAGATGTGAGTATGGGGGAGAGGGTGCTGTGGGAAGCTTTAGGAGAGAAGGAAAGGTCAGATTGTGAAGTAAGATAGGAAATTAGGGAGGAGTAAAAGGCTTGCCTAATTAGAGACCAGTTGAGATCGGTTAACATCCAATTTGTAGTTGACCCAGTTAGTATGGTTGTGTGACTTCCTTCAATTCCATACAGTGGCCCACGAATAGGAGCAGAGGAGGAGGCACATAATAGGGCTGGCAAAGTGTAAGAGGTGATAGGACAAGGGAGCAAGGATTTCAGAAAACAGGGACAGATCACCTTTAACGAGACAGAATCAGTTAAGGAGCTGGGGTGGCAATGGCTGAGAATCTACCATATTGCTCTGGGGTGGGATGGGGAGGGGGTGGATATAGAAGAAAAAAGTTGCATGATAACTTTATTATATGTTTGAAAGGAATAGCAAGTTATACATAATAGATTTACAGTTTCATATATGATTTTTTCTATTCTACTATGTTATAGAAATGCTTGTTTTATTTCTTAAGTTCAGAACAAAATAAATGAAATTTTTAAAAAGACATTGTAGACTTCTGTTCAGTTGCTGCTTTGGATTCAAACTTAGTAAAGAATTTGTATGTACATATATTATAAAAATAGACAGCTAGGTGTTGCAGTGGATAGAATGCTGAGCCTGGAGTCAAGAAGGATCCTCTCCCTGAGTTCAAGTCCAGCCTCAGACACTTTGTAGCTGTGTGATCTTGGGCAAGTAACCCTGTTTGCCTCAGTTTCCTCATCTGTAAAATGAGCTGGAAAAGGAAATGGCAAACCACCCTAGTTTCTGTGCCAAGAAAACCCCAAATAGGGTGACAAAGAGTTGGACACAACTGGAAAATGACAACAGCAACAAATTATAAACACATTTACATCCATATATACATGTATATGCATATATTAAAGATGATTTCTTAAACTGTTTCATTGATACCTTTTGATTTTATAACACAATCATTTACAACATATCACCCTCCTTCTAATTCTTTCCAAACAACCTGCCCTCTATAATAAAGAAAAGAGTTAGGCAAAACCAATGTATGTCCTTTCTGACAACGTTTACAACATTCCACACATACTGTTCTCTGCCTCTAGGGAAGGTGGAGGGAAGTAGGTTTTATCATTTGTTCTCTGGCACTAGTTTAGGTCATTGGATTTAATGAGTTCACATGCCTCTTAGTGTTGTTTTCATTTCTATTAATGTAGTCATTATTTATATTGTTCACCTGGTTCTGCTTTCTTCACTTTATATCAGTTCATATAAGTCTTTCCACATTTCTTTGTATTTCTCATATACATTTTTATTGTTTCAATTTTTCAAAACTGTGAAGTACTTATTTTTTTCCTCCCTCTCACCAAACCCTCCACTGGAGAAAGAAAAAGAAATAGAAAACTAAAGGAGATAATTTTAATCAGTAGTATCTATCTATACGCAGTTACTGGCCTTACATCCCTAAAAATAGCTCCCTATAATAGCTCACAATTGTGCAGCTTTAAGATTTACAAAGAACTTTCTTTACAACAATCCTATAAATTAGGTAGTTTTTGTTGTCATTTTTGCCCAGACTTGTGATTTTATTGGTGTAGGGAATTTTCAGTGAGGAAATCCCTTTACTAATGCAGACAAGTAATGGTTCTGCAAGTATGGTCATAAAGTGTTGTGTGGGGCACTGAGAGAGAGGCACAGTGCTGTGTCAGAAGTAAGATCTGAGTCCAGGTCTTTCTGCCTTGGGGGCTAGCTCTATATTCCCTGTATAATGATGCCTCTTGAGACACTTAGTATAAGTATTATTATCCCCATTTCATTGATGAGAAAATGGAGGCTCAGGAATATTAAGTGAGTTGTCCTAAATCAAACAGCTAATAAAAAGTATGAGACTCAAGCCAATCCTCTGATTCCAAGTTCAGTCTTCTTTCTATCTCCCATTGGCCAATTGGGTTCTAGTTCTTTAAGCATGAAGGACTTCTTTTGCATGGAATCAATGTGGAGGTTTGGTGAACCTACTTCTAGAAGGATGTGATGGAGGGGTGGTCCTACCTCCAGGTTTAAGAGCATGTGCAAAGATCTTCTATTTCTTGACAGTTATCATGGTTTATCTCACGGTGATGAAAAGCCTTTTCATTTGGCTGCTGAGATGTTGATACGAAAGGTATTAGCAGATGAATGCCCCCTACCTCCCTGGTGGCTTTTGAAGGGGGAGGAAGAAATTCTGTGAGCTTTAGAAGACCTCACTCACTTGGTTACCATGTGTGTCTGGACACTTGGTGCTGCTGTTTCTTCTGTCTCTGTCATATTTATTTTTCCTTGATCTTAAATTAGTTTCACAAATGGAATAGACCATATTCCAACATTGTGGTCTTTGAAAGATCAGAAAATAGAGCAGAGGTCCAGCACGGGAAGGAAACAGTGGAGTCTGCAGAAGCTACAGTAGCCTAGCCTGGTGAGGATGCAGGCCTGAGAAGCAACCTGCTTCGTTCATTCTAGCAGTAAATTGACCTGGCAGTGAGACACTGTGTCATACAAGAAAAGTAGTGATGCCTGTTGTCTACACCACAACCAGAATTAAACTTGGTGGTCTTGCTTTGTAGCAAATACTTTACGTTTTATGTCACTGTCCCAGGGACTACGTGTGTATGCAGGGGAGAGAATGTGCCCTGGTTGCAGGGGCACATGAGTTATATTTCACTCTCATTCAGTGACTTTGAATTTTATTAAGAGATGGGAATCATCAGTGACAAAAGTGCTATGTTTATCAAGAGCAGAAGACTGAGAGGTTGCCATGGAGCCTACTTGTTAGGAAGAGTCCTGGAATGCTCTTTGTGCCTGTAAAGGGCTGGTTTTAAAAAAATTTTTTAACTCCATGTTCTTACAATCTACAGAAAGCCTTGTACATTGGAGGAATCCTTGAATGAACCTCCCAGAAAGCTATGCATGAGTTCTGTAGACTCTGATGGGATAAATGTGCTCCCCAAACACTCAATTTAAAGGGTGATGGAAGTTTTGTAGGCATTAGCAAAGCTTATGGTTGTGGGAACATGGGGAAAGATGTGATGGAAGTGGGGAGAGATGTAGTAAGAATCTTTCCTTCTTGTTTCCAAGAAGTCAACAGTATTCCCTAAGCTTTAATACTGAGATTGAGACATAAGGGATCAAGCAAAACAGTTTGAAGCCATTTGGCATGGTTACCGAGGATGCTTGCTACCTGATTCAATTTGCTGTTATTTGCCCTGCTATTCTATTTTTAATTAAATTGCATGCTTTCTTGCTTTACATTCATATGTTATTTGCTCTGATATAGTGTATAGGTTTGTTGGAATGGGGACTTGGAGCTATAGACTGGAATAGATATTAACCAAAATAATACCATGGATTTGGGAGTCAGTGAGGGGCTATCCAATTTTTTTTTGATGCCTTGAATTGAGCTATGGCAAGTATTGCTTGAAACCAGTGAGCTCTTGGCTAAGTGGATGAAAAATGTGTTATTGTGTAGAAATTTTATACATAATGATATTTGGTGGTGATGGGATTTGACTTTTAAGATGGAAAATGGCACTATTATCATTCCAAGTTGCCTTAGCCTTCTATAGAAGGCTAATAAAGAATATCACTGAAATTCTTTATCTTTCTACTTTTGGAACAGGCCCCAGACCTGGGCAACAGCTCAATTCTGTCCTCAGATGAGGACTGTGCTGAGAGTCTTGCTTATATAGACTCTGAAAACAGATATAATTTTATCCAGACCTAGAGAATGTGGGAGATATGATACATGAATAGTTCTGTAACTCTTCTGGCTCCTTTCTTATTAGGGGGAGGAGCAGGAATAAGCATTTATTAAGTACATATTATATACCAGAAACTTATAAATATCTCATTTAATCCTCAATAACAATACTGAGATAGGTGCTAATTTTTCTCATTGACAGTTGAGGAAATTGAGGCAGACAGAAGTTACATGACTTGCCCAGGGTCACGTAGCTACTTAGTATTTGAGACCAGATTGTGTAGAACACAACAAAAGTATCATCAGGTACATTAATGGACAGTCTCTTAAGCCACCAGAGGCAGTTAGGTAATACAGAGGAGTGCTGGGCCTGCAGTCAAGAAGACTTGAGTTCAAATCCATATTCAGACACTTACTAGGTATGTGACCCTGAGCAAGTCACTTGATTTGCCTTAGTTTCCTCTACTGTAAAATGAGGATAATAATGCTTATCATAATGCCCGGCATGCAAAGGTGCTATGTAAATATTTATTCTGCTTCCCCTCATGTCTGCAATGCTGATAAGCCTTTCTCCCTGCCCACATTCCAGGGCAAAAGCTACCATAGAATAAAAGGGATAAGGTGAAAATATTGACAACCAGGATTATAGAAAGAAAGCTACTGCACAACTAATGATCCTTCCATTGCCCAATTAAGCACCAGTAAAAGATACACATTCCTTTGCTTACAAAAAAGGATGAGTCTTCTTGGCAGAGAAGTGATGTATGCAGACGAATGGTTGCAGAAGCAATGGTGCAGAGGGAAGCATGTATTTTCAGACATGGCCAATGTTTTGCTTCACTTGAATGTACTTATTAGTTTATAAGGGAAGGGTTTTAATTTTGGGGGAGTGAGGCAAATGGACTGGACTGGGAAAGGGGAGGGTAGCAATATTGTTTCCAATGAAAAGGAAGAAAGGAAGATCATCAAGGAAATGTTCTAAAAATACAGAAGAGAATAGAAGGAATTTTCATGATGGTACACAGACAAGCTGAGAGCAGTGACCAGTCCACTGGTCAATTTCATATATACTTAAGGAAAACCAAACCGAACATAGTAGAGATTCATGGTTTCACAGACAACCCTCTTTTTCTCTTTGGGTTTCTATATGGAAAGGTACATGTTTGTTGACATTTAAGTTCATAGTAATAAAGAAACTTTAACAAAAGGAAAAGGGATGAGGCAGTCAGGGTTGCTTGTGGAGAGAAAGAGCGGGTATGTAGAAGTCCAAGTCATAGGGCACACCTTCTCATAGCTGGATAAGAGATATTCTTTCAAAAAAGTTATTTCTACAGCAACTTCAGAGAAAACCTCAGAAAGAAGGGAAAAAAACAAATCTGTATCTCTTCTTTTTTAGTGTTGTTGTTCAGTCATTTTCGGTGGTGTCTGATTCTTCATGACCCCATTTGGGGTTTCCTTGGCGAAGATAGTGGAGTGGTTTGCCATTTCCTTCTCCAGCTCATTTTACAGATGAGGAAACTGAGGCAAACAGGGTTAGTTGACTTGCTCAAGGTTACACAGCTAATAAGTGTCTGAGGCCCGATTTGAATTCATGAAGACAAATCTTGATTTCAGGCCCAGACCTCTATCTACTATACAAATGCCTATGCTCATGCCAGATGCATACATTTGTAAGTTCATGGATAGAAGATACATACGTAAAGAAAGGGAAGTGGTGTAATTTAGTTAATAGAGATCTCTGGCCTAGGGGTCAAGATTATATCAGGTAAAGGAGAACCATCCTTATCTTTTGGGACATTGAGATCAGAGAGCTGTTTTGGAACAAGTCCTTACTTAGAGAAAGAAACCTCTATTTGAGGTACTTTGTCTCTTTTGCTGGGCTCTCCATCTGGGAAGCTATGAAGTCTTAGTTCCTTTCATTGATCCAGATTTAGGGTCTTGTTCATAAAATCCTGGTGCTGTCATGGCAGCAACTGGACTGAGGGGAAAATACTTCTTTTGTGGGAATAAAGATTCCCTAGCAAAAAAAGTGTGGAACTATTATTGCCATTGGGTCAATCCAATTTCAAAGCTGGTTAAGGCAGACTGAGCTGGAAAAGATTTATACTGGACCTAAGGAAATAATTTGCGGGGTAGAATTCAATTCCACAACCATTTGTAATGTATCTACTCTTTGCAGAGCTCTATGCTAGATGTAGGAGTAAATATAAAGTTTAGATTAAGTTTATTGCCTGCCCTTATAGACCTTAGTCTAGCAAAGGGATGACATAAGTACATATAACTCCAATATAAAAGAAGAAACAATAACTACACATGAAGTATAAATGAAGAGGTATACCTCTAAATAAGATATAGGTGGAGCAAGAGGCAAGAAAGTCTTCCTGCAAGAAGTGACTTTTGAATTGGGGTTTAGAGACTGCATACAGAGACATATAAATGTATTGCGAGTTTGATTGGAGCACAGCCCATGGAACATAAGTGGGTATAGGCCTGTGGGAGGCCATTCCATGGAGCTAAGCTCCTTTGGTCACTTTTGGTGATACATGTGACTTACAGCTGAAGGACTTGTGTTTGGGGATGATGAAGCAATCCTCTTACTGTTCCCTTGATCCCCTTAAAGGGGGCACCAATTAGTTCAAATGGAATGACTCTACCCTCTGGCCCTCTTTCTTCCTGTGTGTGTGTGTGTGTGTGTGTGTGTGTGTGTGTGTGTGTGTGTGTGAATCTCTATGAATCTCTTTGTTATACTTCACATCGGGGAGAGTCTCCTCTCATCTACCTATTCTCCCTACTCAGCAAGCATGGTGGCTGCTTGCAGCAACCAGTACCCGAGCCTGGATCTTCGATTTTGTGTTATTTTAGTGAACATAAGTGGCTGAAAATCAATTCACAGATGGATGCTTCTAGCCTTGGCAATCGCCTCATGTGTCTGTGAGGGTAGGAGTTCCTGGTTTGGGTCAGCTTCCTTCAAGTTTCAGCTAAAACTCCGTCTTCTACAAGTTTTTCCCAGTCCTTAATGTCAGTGCCTTCCATCTGAGATTAACTCCAATTTGTTACATATAATTACATATTATATATAATCCACATATAATTATATATATTATATGTGTTTGTATATATGTGTGTATAAATATGTGTATATATGTAGATGTATATGTGTATATATATGTGTGTATATACATATACACATATATGTGTGTGAGTGTGTATGTGTGTGTGTGTGTGTGTGTGTGTGTAATTTGGACATAGCTGTTCGCAAATTCTTTCTCCTCCTTCCCCACAATTAGATTGTGATCTCCTGGAGGGCAGAAATTGCTTTTGCCTTTCTTTATATTCCCAGTGCTTAACACAGTACCTGGCATGCAGTACGACTTGTTGACTTGACCTGTTTTAGCCAATTTCTCCAGGACAAATGTCTCTTCAGATTATCTTTTGGGACCCAAAAGAAAAAACAAAATTACTAGCATTTACACTTGAATTGTTTTCGGGTAAAGTTTAGTCTGGCAGGACTTTTAGTGGCTTGGTTTTGCAAATTGACAATTGCACAACCATGGGCCTGGCAGAGGCCAATAGGAGGGTGGTTATCTACTGACACCCCAAGGAATGGCTCTCTCAGAGTATAGGAACAAAATAGAAGCTTGGAAGATTTCTGCATTGGCTTGAACTGCCTGGAGTGAACCAAATTCTTGAGAATAATAGAGTAAACAGCTGGAGGAAATATTCCTCACAAGGAATCCTCTTATTATTACTCTTATAAGTGAATTTGCATCATTGTTAATCACCCCTCTTCCCACCTTCTTCTAGCCTTGATCCAAATCAAAAGATGCTGTCTTTGGCTAGCTAGGTTCTCTGGAAAACAATTTCCCACCCTTTCCCCCCTCTCCTTTTGAAAGAGAGTTAAGTTAAGCTGATAGAGTGGAGTCTGTCTGGTCAGTGTGACAGTGGGAACTCTGTGTGTGTGTATGTGTGTGTGTGTGTGTGTGTGTGTGTGTGTGTGTGTGCCTGTTGGGGTTTGGGACTGGGAGAAATGTGCTTAAATTATTATAATAAATATAAATAAATACTTTAGATTCCTGGAATACATACAGGGCAGTTTAAGTGAGGAACGGTAGGTAAGAGAAGATGGAGACTGGCTGAAATTGTCCCTAAAGGTGGGTCTTTTTTCCTGCGCCAGTAGAAAGCACATAAATACAAGAAGTGTCACAGATCACAGAGAGAGCTTTTCCATTTGAATGTTGAGGTCAGAAGCCAGATTGCAGAGGTCTAGAAAACAGTGAGAGAATGGAAAGTGAAGACACCAAGCATAAATGGCTTTTTAAGGTTCTTAGCTCAGGAGGGAAGAGACAGCTTGAGAGACAACACGTAGTGGAAGGTACTGGACCAAACTGCTTCTCTAATTCAGTGTCTGTCAAAGTCCCCAGTATCCAGAAGTCTAGAGCAAAGGTTTCCAACCTGTGGGCGTCAGATGCTTGGATTTCTTCAGAAACATTACAAGGGTAATGGTGTGCTTATACCATTTAATACTTAAAGGATGTATTTTCATAGATTTAGAGCAAGGAAAAAAGGATTTCAATCTGGAAGGGACTTCAGAAGCTATCTATTCTAACCCTGTACATTTTACTGAGCTCCATAATGGTTGAGTGGCTTGTCCACATTGCATATGGAAGACTTAGGGTCTGAAGAAGTGCAATAACCATTTTTCTATTGTGATTTAATAAAAAAGCAAATTCGTCTGTAAGCATTAGGGAATTTATGGAAGTTTTTTTTTAACTTCAAGTTTTTTTCTCCTCACCTCTATCAATGGATGCTAATTGTACAACTACCTCCGTGTGTAGGAACTATACTTTAAAGGATTGTAAACCTACTGGTCTAGAGAATTCCCTACCAGAAACATCAGGCAACAGCCAGCAATTCTTCCTGTGATCCTCTGCACAAGCCTCCCAATCCCTCGTTCTTCCAAGCTCAGCTCAACCTCTACCTGACTCAGCAGAGGCCCCAGGAATCATTAGAGCCCCATGCCAATCCCCCAAGCTGGGGCTGACTGGAAAATTTGTGTGGTCACCAAGTTGTTTGTTTCCATAATGAGAAGACCAGAAAAGCTGACGATGCCCCTTGAAAAAGAAGAAGAAAAAGAAAACACCCAACAATCCCAATCCTATAAATAACCCTAATTAAAGTGAATACACCCCCTCACTCTGATCTCTTTCTAAATTCTCCTGGACATCATGGGAGGTCCCTGAACAGAATCTTAGGAGCTTGCCAACAATAACGCAGCTTGGAGAAGAAGTTATTACATTGCTCCTGTGTTCCTTGCCAGCTCAAATCTGACCCTTTCCTAGGGCCCATAGCTATTCACTCTCTCTTCCCCCTTCTTCTTCAAATAGAACCTTCAGAGTTTCCCCTTGTTATCTCCTGAAGTCCCAACCGTTATCCAGTTGATTTACTAAAGCAGTTCACTGGGGCTTAATTCATCACATAATTAAAACAGGAATATGAGGATTTCCCTCTGAGGGAGGATTTGAAGTTGTTCTGGTCTCATTTTTTAAAAAGTTGCCAGATAACATGAGATACATGGCAGGCATTTCTTTCTCTCAGGAGTTTCACTGGGGAGAAACCACTGGACTAGGATGAAGGGGTGCAATGTAGCATCTCTACTATTATAAAGACACTGTGACTGAATCTGGGAATCAGCAGTGTGGTTCCAAGAGCACAGGAGGAGTTCAATATTTTTTTCTGCTGCCAAATCCTGTATGCATGCAGAAAAATCTTTGACATTCTATCCCGGTCTTCATTTTTCCATCTCTAGGGAAGACGGCTGGAGAGTGTATATTTTTACATAAAGATAAAGATAATTGGAATTTTTAAGCAGAACCAGATAAAAAAGGCAGGAATAAAGAAAAATCATATAGACTCATAGAATGTTAAGATTCAAAGAGACCTTAGGGTTTGTCTAATCTAGTCTCTTTACAGGTAAAGAAAGTGAGCCTTAGAGAAGGAGAAGTAACCCAACCAAGATCCTACAGGGTCATACCCCTGTCCATAGCAGGGAAAACAAGGGCTTTTGTTATTGTCGATGTTTTGTTTTGTTTTCCGGAGAATGGAAAAGAGTTCAAGCTCTTCTTTCCTTCTGCACTGGTAGAAATACCTCATGAACTTTCCTTTTTCCTTTGCGTAAAGTTATATTAGTTCTACTGTGCTGAATACTAATGAAATTAACTTATTTAGACTTGTTGGCTGTGGGGCTGTTGGGAATTCATCCATGAATTAGGGTTAGGAATGTCGGAATTAACAGTACCAAAGCAAAAATAAGTAAAGTAGGTTTGTAAGCAGGCAGCTAATTTATATCAATGCCCAACTTATTTATGTAGTAAGTCAAAAGTTGATTTATTTAAATTGTAGCAGAGCAGCTTACTAGCTCATAGGACTATAGATTTATTATTGCAAGAGACCTTAGAGGCCATCTAGTCTAACCACCATCATTTTGTAGAGAAGAAAACTCAGGTTCACAGTGGTTAAATGAACTGCCCACAGTCATATAGCTACTATTGGAGGTGGGCTTGGAAGGCAGGTCTTCCTGGCTCCAAGTACAATATACCCTCCATTATACTGTCTGTCTCTAGTTAAAGGAGTCCTATAGTGAAAATTTTTATAAATTAACAATTACTCCTTTACCTAACTGTTTTTGGAAATGTGGATTTTCTTCATGTGAGGGTAGCTCTGTGTGGGAGGGTGAGCAGTGAAGGGAATTTCAAGATCTTTACTCTATGCGTCTTTTACAAATCCTAGTGGGTAATTTTTTTTTCACCCAGCATCATCCATTGCCCTCAGCATGTGAATTTCTCCACTAAGGGGAGAAGTCCAATACTTCTAAGCAGGAGATCAAATCTATGGTCATTTGATATATCCACTTTCATTCTATCTGCTTCAAGATCTGGGTGGCAATTAGTTTTTATTGAAGTTGTTCTTGCTGGTGGTGGTGGTGGAGGTGACTTTCCTCAAAAACAAGGATATTATTTTCTTGAGCAATTTGTGTCATTTCCATATTTTGACCAATTTTCAAAATGTTGGTCTTTAATTGTTACCAGGGAGGAGCACTCTGTGGCTACTATCTTTCAAGAGTCTTGATCCTACCCCCTCAATCATATCTCCTAATTCTGGAATTAAAATAGACATTCTTGCACTGTCCAAGACAAATCAAGGGATGGAAGGGAGAGGCAGGCCTAGGCTGAAGGGCTCTTGTTCATAGTAGACAAAAGCAAATATAGAAGATCCTCTCACAACTCCTGTTTAAAGAAGATTTTATCCTGATATACCTAACAATCTTAAAGGCACAGTCATACTTCAACATCCATATGATGGGGTGAGGGCGTTTCAACCAGTTATAGATGATCACATATAATTATGCACAAACATAATTACATGTTTGTGTATAGATTAATACAAACATATATGTATACATATTATATTCAAGTTCCACTTTACTATGTTCAAACATTTCTGTAGACTTACAAAAGTGCTTAACATTTTTAGGGAGTAATACAAATATAGTTATCCCTTCCAAATAGTGGGGGTTAGGGGAGCAGAGCCCCTGTAATCTGGAAAATCCATGTAAAAATTTTTGACCATCCTTTTGTAGCAGATAAGAAGTCTGAATTTTTTTATTTTTCTTTTATGGGGTGTTTACAGTACCTTATTATAAAATTTGGGTTAATATTATGCAATACTATACATATATTTTATGCATTTCTGAGTTCCTAAACATTTCTGTGTCATCTACTGGCCTTCACATGTCGTCTGAGCTTCCAATCAAATTCTCCAAAATTCCCAATTTAATTTCTTACACTAACTTGTGATGGAGAAAGTCATAGTTGTAGAAGGAATAACCATAATAAGAGAATACAGCTCAATATACTTGGTTCTCTGTACCGTATGTATGAGACAAAGTTTGCCTCAAAGTCTTCCTTAATGAAGAAAACTTCTCCATTTTGTCTTGTTGTGGAAAGACTGCTGAATTCTGAAATCATGGGACCTGAGTTTGAACCCTGGCCCCAAAACTTGCTAGTTATATGATCCTAGGTGAGTTAGCTGGCCCCCCTTCCCCTTTCTTCATCTATAAAATGGAATAATAATACTCCAATTACCTACCCCAGAAGGTTGTTTTGAGAAAAATGCTTTATAATCTGTAGTGTATCATATAAAAATGAGTTATTATTTTCTTCAAGGACTTGGAGTAATAGACATGACTATTGCATGAGCACCTTCTACAAGAATGAAAGGGGCTGCCTGTTAAAGATAGAGCTGTCCCAACTCCAGGATGCTTGGTGATGCCATATGAGATGGCAGTGGGCAAGACAGGAAGCCTCTTTCCAAAATCTGGCTTGTTGGTTATAATTTGTTTGTGCCACCACTCAGGAGGAAAGTATGGCAGATGCGTATTCTGCTTGCTATGGTTCTCTGTGGATCTCAAGGACTGAACCACCCAGGAACAGAACATGAAGGTCAAGAGTGAGATCAGAAGGTTTGACTCATCCATCCACCTATGCATGCCTGCCTGGAGTGGACAATGGCAGCTGGAGGATTGTTGATATATTTTGTGTCCAGGGATTACCATTATCCAGAGAGGTTAACTGATGAGTTAGGGGATGGTGGAGCAAATTTGTCATATGGGCAAATGGTACCCATGCTCTGTCTGTGGACCTAGGGCTTCCATGATTTGTGCTCTCATGTGTCTTCTCTCACTTGCCTCTATACAGCTAGAAATGTCATTATCTGAGAGGAGATATAATGGGAAACCAAAACCAAAACCAACTTGGCTTGAGAGGCAGAGAACCTCAGTTCAAATTCTACTTTCTCACTTGCTACCTTTGGGACTTTGGTCACATAATTTCCCTGGGCATTAGCTCCCTCATCTATAAAATGAGGGGGTTGGACTTGATGGCCCCTAAGGTCTCTTGCAGCTTTTTATCTGTGATACTACCATTGCTTCTGAGTTTGTCATTCTAGATTGCCATTTGAGAGTCTAAGGCAAATTTCTCTGCTGGAGGGAAGATGTCCTATAGTGGAAAGATGCTTAGTTTCCCTACAGCAGATCTTTTCTATGAGAAATGATAAGATTCTGTTGATATCACACTACACACAATAGGCCAAATGATTTGACCAAGTGGTTTATGTAGAGAAGACTTGGAATTACAAGATATATGTCTGTTCCATGTCTAATGGATGTTGGGTAAATAAACAATGGGGAATGGGCCAATGGATAAATTTGCTCTGCCTGATGCCAACCCATGTGGATACTTGGGGAGCTTACTTGTAGGGCTATATAATGAATGACTTTGCCCTTTGCTTCAGAGCTTGTGCACTCATTCTGAGGCTGTTCTGTGAGTCTGTTCACTGTGTGGTAAAGAAAAGCCTTTTTAACTGGTGGTTAAGCTGGAACTGTGTATACAAAAAGTTTACAAACGGCTAAATTTAGCTCTTTTCTGGTAGAGAATGAGGCAAGGAGTTCTACAAGCCCTTAGGTGAGGAGAGAAGTAAGCACCAGCGGCCTAATGTTTCTACCTGGGAAAACATGAAGCCATCAATGCATGGAGTGGTTGTTTTTTCTGTACGTATCCTATTTTGTTCTTTCCTGCTCTTACGTGAATGAGTGTAGGAGACAGAATGGACTAGGCTATGATCTTCTGAACTTTAGAAGGCTGGAAAAATCACAGGAGGTCTGAGAAGTGGGGTTCATAGCAGAGTTTGCCAACAGATAAATTCAGTCAGTCCTAAAGAGTCGCTTGCTTGATCCAGCCAAGGAGTGGCAGCCAAGCCACCCGGGCACCAGGTCTTACAAATAAAGGAGTGACTTGTTCAAAAGTGAGTTTGCTTCAGCCAATGTTTGTAGCAGCTGCTTTAAGTATGAGCCCACTTTTCTTAGAGACTGAGCTGGTTGAGTGGAGAATGTGTTTCAGGGGTTGTGTTTGTAATTTTATTCATGCTATAAGTTAATAAATTGTTTTTCATAAAAGTTGATTGATATTAATTGCTTGTTGATTGTATTGAAAAGATAGTTGGCTAACTATACTGAAGGACTAACCACTGATGATGATATTTTGGGGAACACAGCAGAATGGGGGCATTAGCTAATAGCATTAGAAGAACTCCCCTGTCCTTAAGAAGAACCTTGAGGGGGAGATGTAGACATCCAAGCTTTGGGGAATCCAACCTGCTGGTACACATGTGGGTTAGGAGAGTAAGTCTAGAGTCATGCTACAAATGTATGCCTGGGGGGGAAAGATGGGTCAGTCACATAGTGAATTTGAGGGCTACCAGATGGATAGTTGAAGTGCTCCATAGATAGCCCTTTGATTTGAGGAGAATGAAATAAAGGCTTCCCACATGTTAAATGGACCACCTGTGGTGAACTAATGAAGAAGGATTATATAGGATGGTATGGCATGGATGAGATCAAATATCTATTGAACTCCTTGAAAATATCTCAAGTCTGATTTGAGGGACAAAACCTCATATGCTTACTCCTTCTTCTGTTATGCCCTTTGAATCCCATCTTAAGTAAAAATGAAGAGACAGAGGGTGATGGAGATGAAGAGGCAGGGCAAAGAGACAGAAATCATTGTCTGTACATGGCCAAAAATTGGGCTGTGGTATAACTGAACCAATTCACTTGGATTGGCACCCAGGTAATATGGCTGAAGGACATCTGCATAGAATGACTATATTCATATGTGGTGATTGCTACGGATACATTTTCCTAGAGAAATTTGACTGGCTATACCCCATCTTCAAGATTCTTGGGCTACTACTGAGGTATTTGAGGTATCTCCCTAGTGCCACTGACTTGAACCCTCCTGTTACACTCCCCTCATTGTTAGCTACTAGTAATTAAGACCTCAGTTCCACTTTAACAAATTAACATAAATCAGCTTTTAAAATGGGATGCAGCCAGGTTCAGATTAGGAAGAATTAGGAATCTCCTGAAGTGGTTGCATTATTCCAATTTACACTGCTTATTTCCAATGGGCTGGAATCAATTACCATATTTTACATAATTATAACTTTGAAAAGTGCGAATTTGAATAGGTTAGCCACTTCAAAGGGTCCATTATTTGAGTTAATCAGACTTAGATGATTTACTTCATAGGTACAACAAGAATAAAAGTAAAAATATTTCCCACCCCCCCAATACCTGAAGGAGCACACTCTTCCCTAGAGCCCCTTGGTCTCTGGAGAGAATGGATACAGTCACTATAGATTTTTTTAAATAGCTTTGGTCGCACAAATTTCATACCCAAATGTGGCTTCAGGGCTGGAAGATTCTGTCTCTCATCTACTGCGAGCCTGGGTGCCCAATGTCATACCTTGGATTGTCAACACTGGACTGGGTGTCCACTAAACCCAGCATAGACCCTGACCTCTTGGTGGTTCATTCTTCTAACCTTTCAAAGTACCCACCTCCATATCCACCTTTAATCTCCTTCACTTAGAAGAGAGAAGAGTAGATACAAGAGAAACAGCACAATAGGGCTATGAACTCTTGCTTTCATGCTGGCTCTGGGTGGAAGAGGGCCTCAAGCTACTGGGAGGCTCTTCCTGGCTTATCTTCTTTCTCCAATGCAGCAAGTCTGGAAAGAGCCCATGCAAGAAGAACTGGCTCTGGCTGATTAATGTCTTTTTGTGAATGCATCCTAATTCAAGCCCCAAAGCCAAGAGGATCCTCTTCATTAGGAAGTTAGCTGACTAGGAGTAGTTTCAGTATGTCTACACAGGCTCCAAGTCTTTCCAAGGTACTTCCATTATACATCATCATGTCTTTCTGGGAGCAGGCTCCCCCAGCTCTTCCACATGTGACACTGCATCAGCTGATCATACCCCTCATACCCACCCCTTATTGGCTTTGGATATATACACTGCAAGTGTGGCATTCTCTGCATGGCCTATTAGATGAAGTAATGAATGTGGGGCATGAGTTTAAAACCTGGCTCTGCTGGTGACTATTTGTGTGACCTCCAGCAGGTCACTTCTTTCTGTGCCTGTTTCTTTATCTATAAAATAAAAGTTGGATTAGATGATACCTAAAGTTCTTTCCACTCTAAAATCCCCAATTCTGTGACCCTATGCTTATTCAGCTGCAAGTATATAGTAAAGGAGAGAGAGAGAAAGACAGAGAGACAGAGACTGAGAAAGAATCAGAGAAAAAAATGGAGGGACAGAGATTGAGAAAGAGACAGAGATAGAGACACAAACAGGGATAGCGAGAGACAGGTAGAGGAAGACAGAGAAACAAAGTTAAAGATAGTGACAGAGGGGCAGACAGAGACAGAGAAGTGTTGGAGAGAAACAGAAAGACAGAAAGAGATTGAGAGAGAGATACACAGAGACAGTGAGAAACAGACAGAGATAGAGGAAGACAGAGACAGAGAGACAAAGTTAAAGATAGTGGCAGGGAGGCAGATAGAAACAGAGAGGTGATACAGAGAAACAGAGAGAGAGAGAGAGAGAGAGAGAGAGAAGACAGAGGAGAGAGGGAGACAGAGAGAGAGGGAGGGAGAGAGAGAGAGAGGGAGAGACAAAGTGATGGCCAAGAGCGAGAGAGAGAGAGAGAGAGAGGGAGGAAAGGAGAAAGGAGAGGATAAATGTGATCCTACTCATGATCCCTCAACTCTGCATTCACCTGACAAGAAATTGAACAGCATCCTTTCTTAATCATTGATTAATAGAGTATGCTAATCAGTCTGGGACAAGTTGTCTGATTCATGACTTGTCTGAATCCAGGCAGAGGGAACACAGGACACAAATCTTGCTGCTTGCTGATTGTTCGCAAGGAGCGATATGATTTCCTATACAGGTAAAGAGCAGATAAGCAGGTCTCTTGAATATTGAAGTGAAAGGCCATCCCATAGTTGAGAGTAGGTTAGACAGTAAGATAAAGAACTTAAGCATTGCTGGGAAAATTATGGGAAAAGGTGATAAGGGAAAGGATAGTGCTACTTATTGTCAGACTCAAGCCTACTTTTGACTGGAGAAGTATCAGGGAGATGGTCATAACTCAACAGTGTCAGAACCAGAGGATTTTCTCATGAGTATCTGGTCACCAAATTCTAGAGAAGGGGCTAGCCCAGACCATTCCCTAATTGGTTATCAGGATCATAGATCAAGAAATGGAGTGAAACGCAGACACCAATTAGTCTAACCCCTTCATTTGATAGATGAAGAAAATGAGGTCCAGAGACATAAGTGATTTGTCCAAGATCATGCAGACATTAAGGTTCAAGGTAGGAGTTCAACTGAGGTCCTCTGACTTTGTGTTCAATGCTCTTCCTATTGTATTATGCTACTGCAGTGTTGATTGACTCAGTCATAATTCTCAGCCTCATTATCAATGAATTCTTCCAGCAGAGTTCCAAAATAATGTGTCAAAGTTGGTGAGTTTCTCTCTCATTCAAGCCAAAAATGCTCCAAAGATAGCAGAGGATATAAGAAGTTATATAAGTCTAGAGTTGTCCTTATCTTGCCATTTCTAGGCTTCCCAGCTGAGTGCTGGAGTGCGTATTTATAACCCAGTTTCCTCAGGCTAGTGAGATATTTAGAGATAGGTGAGGTGGGGAGACCGTGGAAGAAGAAGAAACTGGAATCTGGCTGTGCCTGGGCTGTGAGTATGCTATACTCAGGGGATGGGGAGAATCCTATACATCATTTGTCTAATTTACCTATTAGCGTCTCTCAGACTCAACCCCATCCTTACCCTATGTAAGACCTTTAAATGTTAATATTTATAAACCAATTATAAGTACCAAGGCCCAACCAATTTGGTGCCATTTTGGGAAGTACTTTCCCAATAACCTTCCTATATCCTAACTCACTTAAAAGAAGATTTAGTTATAATGATCTATTATCAAAGGGCTGGCTTAATTGAATGTTGGTTGTGGTTTTTCCTTGTGAATGATGTCAGCTCTTGCCCTGGAAAATGGAGGCAGTGGTATGAAACCACTATCATGTTCAGCTCTGACTTTTATCATAATCCCCTATGAGTGTCACTGGATAAAGTCTGGCAGTCATCAAGACTTGGGAAAGATACTATGTTCACTGAGAATTCAAGTTTGGATGATCTCTCTTCATTTCACTCCCCCTCCCCCTTACTTCTGAATTGCCTCTGGGACACTACTTAGCAATTTGTCCCCTATGTCCACACACCCCCGCAGCACTGGAAGTTTTTATCAGAGCCTGGTGCCTAAATTCCCTCGACCCTTAACTAGTGTATAGACTCAGCGAGTATAAACACAATCCCTGGCATTAATCACGGGTAATAGAAACCAGAGATGAACTGTCACGTAGCTGGCTATCGGGCTGCTGAGTCAATGCAACCTTCTTAAAACACACTGGGAAACATACACACAGGCTGGGAACAGAGCATGAAAGAAATTCCAAGGAACATTTTTCTTTTCTTTTTTTTTCTTTAAAAGGAATTCTGTAATTGGGGGAAGAACATGAAGGGATTAAAAATAGGAACAAGAACTAAGGATCTGTGAAAAAGAAAAAGTGGAAGAAAAAAGGATTTTTATTGTCTATATGCCACACTCCAAGGGCAAGAGGCTTAATTATTTCAATGTGGAAAAAATGTCACTTATTCCATGACTCCCACCCCATCCCATCTGCTTTTCCCAGCTTTCTCCATTGACTAGGAAATATCTCAGGAGCATAAAAAATTCATGACTATTTCTTCCCATCTCTGCTCCCCCGACCCCCAACTTAAAATATAAGGCCTTAATCATAGCCATTCTTCCCCTATGCCACACAGTGTTACTTCTCTATTAATTCTCTTCTATGGTGGTGCTGGTCATCATGTAACTTTGACTCTGGAAAGTACATTGGCCAATGGCAGTAAAAAAAATCTGGAAAAGGGTGTTTGTCTAAAATCATCATCATCATCGAACATTATGGACATATAGGCATGAGAAAATATATGCCAAGCCTTGAAATTGTAGAGCAGGGGCAGGATGACCACTTGTTGGGCTATTATAGTGGAGATTCCTTTTATGCGTATCTTGGACTAGAGGGCTGTTGAATTCCCTTTCAGTTGTCTAGTTCTGCGATTTTGTGACCTTATCACCTGACTAGCTAACATCTAAGACCCCTGTTCCCCTCATATGTACCTTCTGGGAGGAAGCAGGGAAAGCAGAAATAATCTCATAAAGCATCAAGGAGGTAGAGTGGGTTGCATACTGGACCTGAAGTCAGAAAGACCCGAGTGAAAATCTGACCTTGGAAACTTACTAGCTACGGGACCTTGGGAAAGCATTTAATATTGTCCTGTCTCAGTTTCCTCATCTGCAAAATGGAGGTGATAATAGCACTTGCCTCCCAGGTGCTATTGTGAGGATAAAATGAGATAATATTTATAAAATACTTTGAATATCAACGTATTATAGAAATGCTTCCTATGATGATGATGATGACGACGACCATGGTGGTTGTATTAATCAGAGATGTATTTGGCAGGATAACCAGGCACCCAAGATTCCTCAGGGGAATTTTCACCAGCTAAGACACTCATACAATGAGATATAAAGAGAAAAGATAGCCCAAACTCTTCTATCTTGTTCCTGGTGACAGAAAAGAGCTAAATATTCTGAGACTGCTCTCTGCTCATGGAGTTTACATTCAGCCAATTAACCCATCCACAAGCAGACCTAACATAAAGATCAGTATGCACAAAGAATAAGAATAATTATAATTGCTAAAATTGTATAAAACATTGTTAGCAAAGAATTTTACGTATCTCGTTTGATCCTTACAACAACCCTGTGCAGTAGGTGCTATTATTATCCTGATTTTACAGATAAGTGACTTACCCAGGGTCACACAAATAGTAAGTGTCTGGGACAGGATTTGAACTTAGGTTTTTCTGACTCCAAATCTGACACTCTTTCCACCATAGATATATACATAGATACTATACAACACAGAAGTCAGTATCACTGGGCCATACAACAAATTTACCTTAACTGAAATGTTCAGAAGAATTTCACAAGGAATGAAAACTTAGAATTAATTGAAGATTGAATTTCATTGTAAGGGTTTTTGCTAAGGCTGACTGCCACCAACATTTATTTATTTTAGGCTTTGTATTCTGTAGACTTCTAAAAAGCATCTGAGGCAGCACCCACTGTGGAGTATCTCCCAAGTGGGGTAATGTAATCCCGTCCAGCAAGAATTTATCAAGCATTCACTATGTGGAAAGCATTGTGCTGGGTACTGGGGCAGCAAACTAAGAATGAAGAGCAATCTTTGACTTTGAGGCTAGGTCCTGCCCTGTTCACTTACCCCAGCTTTAGGGCATGAGCACCTGTATGTTCCATGAGAAGAAAAAAGGGATTGAAAGTGGGAAGATTTTTTTTCTTACTCTCTCTCTATCTCTTTTTCTCACCTCAAAAGATGGTGAACTAGGAGGACTGGGGCTCTTTAAAAAGATGCCAAATGTTGCAGCAAAGGGTAGAAAAATCAAAACAAAGCAAAACAACATGTATCCTAGGGTGAATTTTCCCACACAAAACTCAGGCCCTGCAGAGAAATGTGAAGAATGTGATGACAATTCCAGCCCCTATTCCAAAGTCCTGGGAAGTTCCCAAGGGGGCTGGTGTGTTTGGGGCCATTCTGAAACAATACCACTGCAGACCGCCTCTGAATGGCATTGTGGGCTGATCCAATGGGTTTGTAGCATAGAGTAGGAGCACTCCTAGGTTCATGGTGGCCACTTGGAGATTCCTCATGGCTTTCACAATTGCCTGAATATGCGGCATTAATGCTGAGTTGAGAAAAGTTGTGAGGAGGTATAGCAGGAGATACAATGTAGCCCACAAATTCCATTCACAAAGGTCTATTCAATGATGAGACAGGAAGGAAACTACTTCACCTTGCTGGGTTTCCTCAACTGTAAAATAAAAGGCTTGAATTAAATATTTTTAATGTTTTTTTTCAGTTTTTCAATGTAAATTCCTTGTGAGTAGAGACTGTTTCATTCTTTGCACTTATGTCCCCAACACCTAGCCCTATGCTTGCACAGATGAGGCATTTAATAAATGTTTGTTGACTGACAGATGAAATACACACACTGCTCTTCTCCATCTTCTCTTTCACTTTATGGATAAAGTAAACCATCATAGATATGTTGAGAAATGTTACTGTAGCCACAAAGCAAATCTGAAATAAAACAATGATCAGAGTTTGAAAAGTTATTAATTTATATTGGTATGGAATTTCTTAGGCAGCTGAGTCCATTTCTGTTTAATTAGACCTGATTAGTATTTAGTGCATGTCAAGCTATGAACAAGATGGGGGTAATGAGCAGTACTGGAAGATTCCTGGGCTCAGCCCACTCATCCAGATGGTACAATGGCGCTCTATGTCAACGGGGTACCCTAGCAGGGAACTTGCCTCTGGAAGTTAGCTTCAGCTTGTCCCTAAAGACCTCTGCCCAGTCTGTCACGGGAGCTGTGTCTGGAACATGGTAGCAGGGAACAAAATAATAGAGGGAAGAGAGGAGAATATTCACAAAGCCCCCAGTTGGCTAGTGTATATGCGCATGCGTCTATTTTCCTCTCACTGTTTGATTGTCTCCTGTGATGCTATTCTGGTTCCCAGATGTGATTACATCGATCAGTTTCACAATCTATGCTGCGCTTAATGAGGACCAGACCCTGCAGAGTGGTTTTGAGCCTAGCTGCAGTATGTCTGCCTAATGGATCGATTTCATGTTAGTTTAACGACTCAGAGTAGGGGCTCTTTGGAGGTGATGTGCAAAATATTTCAGGCTAGAGGATGAATTATCAATACCTGATACTTTATTTGCTGTTTTCGTAGGACACCAGCACCCTGTTGACTCTTCAGAGAAACAGTTTTTGAAGGAAACCGAGAATCAAAGGCTTTACTACATGGAAAAGCCCTTAAAGGATATCTAGCAAACCCGTCATTATACAGGTGGGGAAACTGAGGCTGTCAAGGTGAAATGATATCCTCAGGTTTATACAATGAGGCCAAGGCCCAGCAGAGAATCCCACTTTCGCAGGCCTGTGCTCTTTTCACATTTTTATCTGTTTTCAGCTTCGACAGGATATTGATACATGATTGTAATGTCTAAGCTTGGCCTAGAAGAAAAGATGAGAAACTATATCTCCCTCCCTTCTTTGTAGAGATGGGGGTTTGTGGGTGAGGGACATTATCCTGGGCTGATGTTTGAAGTGTTTCTTTCTTCCTTTTTTTCTTCACCTCTTATTCTTTGTTTGCTAGGTAGAGGAGTGGGTAGGGATACATTCAGAATTTAAAGTGATGTAAAAATATATCGATAACCTTTTGTTTTGTTTTTTTTGGAGGCAATTGGGGTTAAGTGACTTGCCCAAGGTCACACAGCTAGTAAGTGTGTCATATGTCTGAGGCCGGATTTGAACTCAGGTCCTCCTGACTCCAGGGCCAGTGATCTACTCACTGAGCCACCTAGCTGGCCCCAGTAACATTTTTTTAAAGGTCAGTATGGTGAAATATTTGTCTGCTTGCCTTTCAGGGTTCACAGAAACATTCTTGAGTCTTGCTAACCCTGCTATCTTTGGGGTTCTTGTGGGATTGCCTCAGAAGTGAGAATGTTCTTGTGGCATGTCAGTGGGCTTCTATAACGTCAGGACTGTTTTATTCACTAGCATGGTGTCGAGAAGTGGTTTCAGACTCAAACAGGAACAGGGGCCTCTAAGCTGTACATAAAGATCCCTGTTGCTGTTATGGGCAGCTAGATTGTACAGTGAACAGAGCACCTGGCTCAGAGTTAGGAAAACTGAAGTTCAAATCTGGCCCCAGACACCTACTAGCTGTGTGACCCTGGGCAAGTCACCTAACCCTGTGTACTTTAGTTTTCTCCTCTGTAAAATGAACTGGAGAAAGAAATGCAAACCACTTTAGTTTCTTTGCCAAGGAAACCCCAAAAAGGGTTACAAAGAATTAGGCATGACTGAAATGAATGACAAAAAACAAATGTTCTATTGTAGTTTTAATTTATTTTTGTTAAATACTTCTCAGTTACATTTTAATCTGGTTTGGGCTACACCTTGGGTGTGTGGTAGGCCCAGGGCCATGTGTTTGACACCTCTGGTTATAGAGGACAAAATAATGAACCAGTCAGGAGAGTTGTATTTTAGTCCCTTCCCACTACTAACTGTCTCTCTGTTGGTTTTACTTCGGCATTACCAGCTTAGATGTGCTTTTGGTGGATGTAGATAGAAGGGTCACTAAAGAGAACCAAGATGGGGAAAATGGATGGATTTAACCAGTTCTACAGTAAAGTTATTGTAGTTAACACTTTTTTTGTGAAGCAGTTGGGGTTAAGTGACTTGCCCAGGGTCACACAGCTAATAATTGTCAAGTGTCTGAGGTCAGATTTGAATTAAGGTCCTTCTGACTTCAGGGCTGGTGCTCTATCCACTACACCACCTAGCTGCCCCTGTAATTAACAAATAAAGTTAATGCTGGAGATGACCCACCTGTAAAAACCTCAGGGGTCTGATTCATTAGTTTTCTGAAAGAAGGAAAGATACCAAACAAAAAATCTTGGACCTTAATGGTTGAGAAGAAGCCAACTGAAAGTACATAGCAACTACTGACTGCTATGTCTACTTTCGGATCCGTATAAAAATGTTTATGGGAATTATCAATATGTACATCAAGGGCGTTGTCTTGAAGGCTATTAGCATAGAGCAGGCAGTCATTCAAAGGGAATACTCCATATTTGATCATATTTGCTGTTGTTTGGTCACTTTTCTATCATGTCTGACTCTTCGTGACCTCTTTTGGGGCGTTTTCTTGGCAAAGATACTGGAGAGGTTTCCCGTTTCCTTCTCTAAGTCCTTTCACAGATGAGGAAACTGAGACAAAGAGGATTAAGTGACTCGCCTAAGGTCACCCAGCTAGTTAGTGTCTGAGGCAGGATTTGAACTCAGGTCTTCCTGACTTCAGGCCTGGAGCCACCTACCTGTCCTCATTTGATCATATCTTTCCCAAAACAAAATTGGTTGACAGAAGTAGGGAGTACTAGATTGCACTTTAATTATTGCTTATTGATTATTAATAAAACAACAAAGCTAACATTTTATTTAATAGAGCAAAATTCTGCTTTAAAGATTTTCTTCCAGCAATATATTTCTATCTATTTATCTAAGTCATTCAAGATTCCTGGTAAGGAGAGAGCTTTGAAGAAATCATTTTGTTCTCCCAAATCAAATTTCATATATTCATTCATTCATTCATTTATTCAATCATTTATTTGTTCGTTTGTTTTGGTAATCAACAAATAATTAGGAAAATGTAATCTTGAAAAGGTTACAGTAAAAGCAGTAATTGGAGACAGCTAGGTGGCCTGGAGTCAGGAAGACCTGAGTTCAAATCCGACCTCAGACAATCACTAACTGTGTGATTCTGGGCAGGTCACTCAGCCTCTGGTTGCTTTCTTTCATTGGACAAGGAAATGGCCGACCACTCAAGTATCTTTGCCAAGAAAATCCCACAGACAGGGTGGTCCATGGGGGTTATGAAGAATCGGACACAACTGAACAGCAATAACAACAGATCTTGAAAAATATGACAATAGAGAAAATCTCTATATCTCTCCTAGGGACTTTCACAAAAGCCTCTCCTTCCCTCCTCTCACACGAGTTCCTTCCTTGCCTCACCCTTTAACCTGAACTCTATCATTTTCCTTAAACTACATCTCAGAAACCAGTTGACATCCCATTTGTCATCTACTTCCACTTTTACTCCAGTCTCTGATGAAGAGGTGTCTCTTCTCTTCACCCAGGCTAACCCCCTTCATGTGTCCTTCATCCTCATTCCCTCTTAGGTTTTCTATCGTGTTGCCCCCTGCTTCTTAAAAACTTTTTAAAAAATCTTTTCTTAGCTATTGGTTCCTTCCCGGAGGCTAGCGAATATGCCTTTCTAAAAACAAGAACAAAACAAAACAAAGAAACCCAACTTTCACTAGATCTCACCATCCCTGCTCACTGTCATCCTGTATCTCCCCTGCCTTTCTCAGCCAAACTTCTTGAAAAAACTGTCATCACTCTATGCTTCTACTTCCTTTCCTAAACCAACTGCAAGCAGACTTCTGACCTCATCGTTCCACTGAAATTGCTTTCTCCAAAGTTAGCAGGGATCTTTTAATTTCCAAACTTGATGGCATCTTCTCAATCCTCATCTTCTGGGTCTTTCTTTTACCTCCAGAAGGTGGCTGGCTATTACTCTTTTGGGGTTGTAAGGGTATGTACCCTCGAGAGTCTGGGTTTCTAGTACTGATGCTTATGAGCCCTGCCCCCTTTCCCACTACACTATTAGGCAATCTTAATTAGGAAGATATTTTCTAAGATGGTATATAGTAAAAACAGTAGTTGCAAATTATTTCCCCCCCAAAGTCTTGGGTACATTCTTCCATAGATAGAAGTTCTGCAGGGAGAATGGACAAAAATTTGAAGTACGAAGGTAATGAGGCATAAATGTAGTGAATACTTACGGTAAAGGGATAACTCAACTCTTTCTGACTGGAAATATTTTTCTCCTTTGATAGATTCCTCATGAAGTTCCCCTGAGTACATAGCTCTTGGATGGATTTCATGGGTCCATGACTTTATAAGGTTCATTCCTGATACTTCTCTCTATCCTCTCCCTCAAATTGCCTTTTCTCAGATGATTATAGCTTCTAGTTATGCGTGTTGTCTTCTGTTGTTTCAAATTCTTTGATTCCAACTGGATGCCCTAAAAGTGTGACTGGTCCTTTTTCTCTGATGACAAAGTCAAAAACAGGGGTTCCCCACACCAAACCAAATGAGTTACCCTCAAAGGGCTTGATTCTAATTCTCCAAAACTTTCACAACTAAACTGGCTCATCTCTTAACTGACTTACTCTGAACCAACTTACTAGTTGTGATTTGTTCTTCCTCACCAATTAGAAGATGTTTCTCTCCTATGTGGCCTTACCTGCCCTTCACCCAAGGTGGGGAGGGGTAACACACCTGTAATTGACCTAGGACTTCTTCACATCTGGCTTGCACTTTTGGTTGACTGATTCAATCAAGCTGCTTTCTATGCTTACGTTAATTGGGATGCGGGTGGATATCTATCCTTACTCATCTCTTATTCTCCTATACTGTAAACTCCATAAGAGTAGGGAGTAAGTCTTACCTAAATTTATATCTCTTTCATTGCCTAGAACAGGCTTTTCACACTTAAAAATATTTGTTAAATTGAATTGAATTCAATTGAACACCTGGTGCTCCACTTTGAAAAGGGCTACATGTCATCCTTGTGATGTTGAGATTCTCTGGGTACACATGGCCAACTGCTGCATTACTATCCCAACTGGAAGCGTTACATTCTAGTGGGGTCTAGAATCTCCAATCTGGTGTCATTATCAAGCACAGTCAGAAGGTGATTCAGTAAATTAAAGAGAACCAGTGGGAGGCTGTCTTGTTTTGTCCTTCTTTGGGTATTATCTGTTCTAAAGTCAATTTCTAACCAGAATTAAATGGACAACAAAGGACCGGGTGACCAGGAGATATGTGGATAATTTAGTTTCAAAATCTAAATGACATGGTGATTGGTTGGGTCTCTCAAGAGCCTGGCATAGCCAGAAGAGGAAAAATGTATATTGTAGAATTTTAAAGCTAGAAGAATCTAGAGATTATCTAGTAAAAAAAAAACCTTTCATTTTGGAGGATTAAGAAACAGAAACCTCAAACAGTTACGTGAATATTCAATGTCACAAAGAATTCCTGGTAGAGCTGGGACTGAACTGAGATCTCTTAATTTCTGGTGTAGTGCTCTTTCCTCTACAACATACTATTTCTAATTTTAAAAAGTTCGCATGAAAAAGACCTAGAAGATTTAATTTTGGTACAGCTTGGTGGTATGGTGGATAGGGTACAGAGCTTATAGTCAGGAGGACCTGAATTCAAATCCTGCCTCAGACACTTACTAAGCTCTGGAACCATGGGCAAGTCACTTCAAAAAACTCTGTGCCTCAGTTTCTACATTTGTCAAATGTGAATAATAATAGCCCTTACCTCCCAGGGTTGTAGTGAGGATCAAACAAGAAGATAGCTTTACAAACCTTAAAGCACTCTGCAGATGTTCTGTTAAAAAGGTAACAACTATTTTAATTTTGTAAGGCTAAAATGAAAATTATCTTGTATAGGTTGAGTGTATATTGGTTGGGAGAAACTATGGCTTAATGGAAAGCACGCTAGTATTGGAGTCAGATGTGATCTTGGACAAGTCACTTTATGTAACTAGGGCTTAGTTTTCTCACATGTTAAAATGAAGGAGTTAGACTATACTATTTTTTGGGTCCCTTCTCATTTTAAAACAATGGTCTTATGAATGCGCTGAGTGGAAGATGAGGTATAAAGCAAGGGCTTAGAAAAAGAGGTCACATCTGTATACTGTCCCTGTTTTACAGGCAAAGAAATTAAGTTTGAGAGGGCTTGAGAGACTGACCTCAATCATACAACTATGGAGCATTGGATCCAGAATTCAAACCCAGGTCTTTTGACCTTGAATTCAGTGTTCTTTCTACCAAACCATGCTGAGAGAGATAATATAGAAAATTGACAGCTGACTCCAAGAAAGGATGCTGATTTAATTCCTTTCACTCCCTTTCCCATTCATTTTATTGCCCACGTGCTTCCTAAGAAAAGGCTCAGCTGATTTTGAAATCGGGTGGGATGTTCCATGTTTAATTACCTTTTTCAAGGCTGCTGTACTGAAAGCAACACATGGTGACAGACTGTAAGTTGCTGTGGGGAAATCAGACCCATCTTGTCTGCTTTCCTTATAAACCCAGAATTTAGAGCTTGAAGCTTAAATTGATAAGGGCTGAATTTTAGGTTTTATCTTTTAATAGGAAAGATAAGATCCTAATGCCTCAGCCCCCCTGTGCTATCTGGGTGTTGATGGTGCGAAGAGCCACTGGAGAGAGGGTAATGCGATTGGGGCTGGAGAGAGGGTGAAAGGCAAGGCTAGTAGGTGGCTGGAGGGCCCTCTGGTTAACCTCAGGGAAAGAAAGTTGGGAGTGGGTGGAACTGCTGTTTTCCATGAGAATGTCTCTCCCTCTTTTTCACAGCCTGGCTCTCACATCCGGCCTTTTGCCAGCAAAAGCTCACTGGATGATTTTTCCCATTGATCAGAGGAAAAAGTTCGTGTGGGTGGGTTTTTTTCCTTCTATTTTGGACGTTGTTTTTGTGAATGGAATTAAAACCTTTCATTTTGGAAGAGGAACCACTGAAGGAGCTTCAGGAATCTCATTTTACCAAAAGAGGGACCAATCAGGTTCCCAGGAAACAAGATGAGCTCAGGGCCATCGGTTACAATTATAAACTCAACTGGAGCCTAGTCTCAGATTTCCTTTGTTGCATCAAATAACCACTTCTACAGAGCTGATCGCATAAGGCAGCTAGGGGTTTTCCCACCATCAGACATTCTATTCACAGTAGCTACCATTTATACAGCTCTTACTACGTGCCAGGCATCATGCTTTAGAATTATTATTTCATTTGATCTTCACAACAACCCTGGGAGATAGATGCTTTTATTATCTCCATTTTACAGATGAGGAAACTGAGGCAAATGGTGGTTAAGTGGCTTGCCCAGCTAGTAAGTGTCTGAGGCTGGGTTTGTACTCAGGTCTTCCTGACTCCAAGCCCAGTACTCTATCTGCTGCCTCCATTCATTTCAATTTATTTCCATTCTGGGTTTTATTATGGACTTTCTAGAGCCTAGAACTTTGCTAAACAATATAAAAATTAGTAAGAGAAAATATGGTTCCTAGAAAAGGAGTTTTTAATCTCATAAGGAAGATTAGATTGGCATTCCTGAACTGGTTTCCTAGCAAGACAGGGCCATAGATGACTTGAATGATTGACAATCTGTGAGAGATAGCGTGCTACCTTGGAAAGAGTATTGGCTCTGGGTTCTGAGAACCTGGGTTTGAATCCCATTATTGGCACTTACTATTTGGATGACCTATATTAACTTCCCTGGGCCTCCTTGGGCCTCAGTATTCTCGCATGTATAATGAAAGGGAGAGGTTATATGGCCTCTGAGCATTAGATCTGTGAGCCCCTGTAAAATGGATGTGAGCTATGGGAGCTAGGGAAGTTGAGATATTCCTGTGATATTTACATTAAAGCCTAAAAAGGATGATTGGCTAATGGTTGGGGAGAAGGAGAAGAGAAGGTCAAAACAGAAGCATGGAATTTACAGACACCAGTGTAGGTTTGGTAGCTTAACATTGTCAACCACGACTATGTAACTCACTTGGATATTTTAACTACTCAGGTTCAACTTAATCACAGCAATGGAGAGACAGAAATATTTGATTATTCACCTTATAAAAGTCACTCATTGTGTCCACCACACATAAGGAATTATGCTAAGAATTTAGGATACAAAGAGGGCAAAAACACCAAACATATCTGACATATCAAACATATCTGACATTATAGTCAAATAGGTAGGGTATGTACACAAACCGAGATCATACAAGGCAGAATAGATTTTGGCGTTAATTTTAGACATTTGTTTAACCAACTAAAGTTTACCAGATCCAAAAAAAATTACCACCTTCAAAGGCTCACTCATGGTGGAGGGAGCAATGGGTTTGGAGTCATCAGACCCAAGTTCAAATCCCAGTGCTGCCATTTGCTATCTGTGTGACCCTGGGGAAGTCAAGTAACTCTTTTGGTCCACATTTTCCTCAACTGTAAAATGGAGGAACTAGATGACCTCTGAGTTCCTTTCCAGCTCTAAGTCTATGACCCAATGGTCATTCCTCCTTTCTTTGGTTACTCTCTACTTCACTGGTCTCAGAGAACTTGCATCACTGGGAGGCTGATCCCCCAGAGTGTCATTCCTGACCCAAAGTCCTATGAATTGGAAAGAAGGACAGAATCTATTTTCTTTTAGTTGTACTCTTGCAACTAAACTAAGCCCCAAATGGTTTTAGAGACCAATGAACAAACTGTGGATACACAAAATAAAGAAGGATGAGTTCATCATATGTAGATGCAAAAGAGGGGGAAATATGGGAGTTGATGTTTTAGATGAGATAAGGCCAAGAGGAAGTCACTCAGGCTCTGACCATATGGCACCAGACAAAAAGACTAGAAAGCAAACTCTAGGATTGAGTTGGAAAGGACTTTATAAAATGTCAATTTGAGCCTTTCCATTTTGCAGATACTGAGGCCTATGTCAGTTAAAAGTGACTTGTCCAAAGTTGTATACATTAACCACAGGAGAGTCAGGATTTGGTTCCAAGTCTTATGATCTTTCTACTGTAAATGACAGTTTTCAGTCACTGGATTTGTTTTTTAACTAATTGTCTTACAATTAGTTAGAATTTCTTTCCTGGTGCCACTTTCAAAGTCTTTAACACAAAACTTCATAAAATTTTTGCAACTTAGTTTTCCCCTTTTGTAAAATGGGGAAAAATTAATCAGAGGCCTGGGGGCTGACTTCAGCTGAAACAAAGAACTTTAGCTTTGATCGACAAATCTTTCAGAAGTCCTCAAACATCACAGAAAGTCAGCAATCCCTTTGGGAGTTTTCTAGTCCTTATGATAATTTATAGGGTGTCTAGGAAGTGAATGGACCTTTTAGGAGACTTTGTTCCCATCTTTCCACTACCTTCAACTCTGATCTACCCAGGAAGCTACTTTCCCACCCCATTGGTTATGGACTAGGGGTGAAGGGCCTGGCAGGGCAGCTAAAATGAGGCATGGAGGCAGACTCATTTATGTCTTGGGCTCTTTCACACAAATTAAATTGGATTTCCTGGGATTTCAGTCCTTATCAAGATTTGTTTTCAGTCTTTTATCAAAATGAACCCTTTTCCTCCTCCAAATAGTCAGCAGCCAGTGGCAGCTCTGTTTTTATGAACCTGGGGGCAGCTCCAGAGGGCTCTAGGGGCTCAGAACAGCTGGTCTTGACAGTGGTGGCTGACTTAGATTGCAACATTTTCTTTGCCTCCCCCCCTTCTTCTAAATAGAAAGGAAATTCCTTGGCAATGGTATAGAACATCCATTTTTTCCCTCCTTCATTATCGAGAAAAACATTGGAAAAACAACTGCATGCCCAGGCTGTTGGCTCTTGAAGTGCCTTCCCTCCTCAGTCCCATTATCTCAGTAACAAGAGCAGTTTAGATAGCATAAATCCATCCAATGTTCACTTCAATTAGCCTCCACTAAATCATATATCACGGCTGGGGCTGACAGGCCAGGCCTCCTTTTGGGGGGATAGGACCTTGGCATCTTTAGGAACTTAATTCCACCCAAAACTGAGGCCAGAAGCTTCACTGGTTGTGTGTCATATCCAGTTGACTAGGCTTTTCTGTAACTGAGCCAACAGAAGCAATGAATGATTGTAACTGTATCTCCTCACCTATTTCCATAGGCCTGATGAGGCATCTCCACAAGGGCTGAATGAAGAGCATTCTGGGTGAGTGGGTACTGCTCCCTAAATTCTCTTTAGGGTTAGGATACTACAGGGTAGAATCATGTTGTCCCAGGTGGGAATATTTCTGTTTTGGGCATAAGAGCTGGAGATGCAAACAATTAAACAGTGAGTCTGTGGTTAATTTCACAGTACTCCCACTCATTCACTCGACATTCCAGTCAAACTGGCTTCCATGATCTTCCTTGTACAGAGCATTATTTTTCCTCCTGCCATGTTTTTGCAGTCTGTATCCAATTTCTAGAACATTCTTTCTTCTCACCTCTGTCCTTTGGAGGATTTCTATCTCCCTTCAAGATTCAGCTCAAATGCATGAGGCCTTTCCTGATTTTCCCAGGTGTTGGTATGTATTTGTATATAGTGCATGTTTACTTACATATTTAAATGTTGTTTTCTCTAGTAGAATGTAAGCACTTTGAGGGCTGGGACTGTTTGGTTTTGCTATCTCTAGTGCCTAGGACAGGGTCTGGCCTGTAATATGTGCCTAATAAATGCTTATTGAATTGAATTAAACTGAAGTCTTGTGAGCCCTGAAGGAGGAGTTCCAGGGGGAATGCTGAAGGGTGTGATTTCTTTCAGAGGCAGCTCCCTCACTGTCCTTAAGTAAACTAATGCCCTTCAATAGCCAAAGAGAGGGGAACAGTTTCAGACTTCCATCCATCATGTAATTCAGCTTCAAGATAGGACCTGAACCAAGTGTGAGACTGGACTTCCTATGGAATTCCCACTAGATCCAGTGTAGCCCTTCGACCTGATCATTTTTGAAGACAGAAAAAACTTTCATCCTCCACTGAGCCTTGCACATAGTACAATTTCAAATGCTATTTGTCGAATGACTGCCGAAGCAACAGACGAGTGATCTTGGTGGCCATAATATAGTTCCTTTGGATGTAGGCTGACTGAGCGTTCTATGTATTTGTGGTTATCCCTTTCAGTCCTCCATAGATGGGTCCTAATTGCAGAGCTTCTAGTCCCTACAAAGGACAGTCATTGACAGTGCATCTTACTTGGGGTCATCTCCTCTAAGGCACACCCCTGCTGCCCACTGTGACACTAACAGCTTCTATTTCACATCTGCTTTTACTTCAAGCTTGGCCTTCTGGGTCACCTTCTTCCCTCAGTAACCTACCCTTTCACCTTGCCTCCTCCCCCGCTTCAGGTCAGGGCAGAAAGACCTTCTCCTCTTCCCTCTCCCCCAGGGCGACTCTCTTTGGACTTTGACAACCCCATCCAACTTCTCTGCGGCCTTAATGTGCACCTCACCTTTCCATGCTCCCTATACAAAATGATAAGTCTCTCTCTCTCTCTCCCTGCTCCAGGGCCTGTTGCATGGAAGCTGTGTTCAGGCTGACCGAGATGGCTCCAGTTGTCTCTTTCTCTTGCCTCTGTGAGGTCTTACTCACTTCTCACATTTGCTCACATTGACCTTTGGCTCTTGGAGTGTCCAGTGAGCATATGTGGCAAAGAGAACCTGATCTGTTATAAACATTAGGCCTTCAAATAGGCTGGACAAAGGGAGGGTTTCCTGGCTTCAGCTGCTTGTGTTCCAGGCCTATCATTTCCCCTAATTCCCTAATCATTTGGGTCATAGTTTATGAGCTGGGTAAAGCTGATTTGATTTTGACCTGGGAGAGAGGGAAGCAGAACCTTCATCTGCACAGAAAGAATCACCAGTGCTGGACATTCTACCCCAGGGTGGTTGAATAGCAAAATATACCTAATATCATAGAAGAACATATTAGTATGGATCCAAGAGCCAGAGGAAACTTCCTTATTATACAATTAATACATCAATAAAACAAATCCAGTCAATAAATCAAGTGTTGACTATCTTCTGTATGTACAACTGTGTTGAGACGATACGAGGGACAGAAGGAGAGCTTATGGCATAGTCCCTGTCCACTTTACTTCCATCCTTTCATCTATCCATCCAACCATTCATTTGACATTCATTTACCAAGTGTCTACTGTGCCCAGAATACTGTGCTATGCCTTGGGGGAGACACAAAGATTAGATAAACATAGTTCCTGCCCTCAAAGAGCTTAGTATGCTCTCATCTGAATAACTTCTCTGATTTCTATCTGCTGTCAGCCTAGATAAATGGGTTTATTTGCTGTTCCTTATGTGTGGTCTTTGTGCATCTGGAATTTAGTTGAGAAGAGATACAGAAACTTAGGATATGTAGCTTAGGGCACTATTTCCTCATTAAACTATCAGGAGAGCAGCTTAAACTTGAAACTTATTTCCCTTAGAGTCTAAGATTCCTTACAGTCTAAGGCTTAGATTAACAATATTCAATGGGGGAGGAGGGCAGTTATAATTCTAACCTGGGACCCTCTCACTGAGAAGAGCAAAGCAGTTGGTTTCCTGAATTATCTTCTGTTTCCTCTCCTGGAATGAATATAAACCTCTTGGAGAGGTGTGTGTGTGTGTGTGTGTGTGTGTGTGTGTGTGTGTGTGTGTGTGTGGAGATGCTAGAGATATCTATTCAAGCCTCCCTGCAAGATATGGATAGACCCATGTTGTTGTTGGTCAGTTGTTTCATTTGTGACTGTTTGCAACCCCATTTGGGGTTTTCTTGGCAAAGATGCCAGACTGGTTTTCCAATTCCTTCTCCAGCTAATTTTACAGATGAGAATCTGAGACAGGGTTAAGTGACTTGTCCAGCATCATGTAGCAAGTAAGTGTCTGAAGCTAGATTTGAATATAGGAAGATGGGCCTTCCTGACTTCAGGCCCAGTGCTCTATCTAATGCACCACCTAGCTGCCTCCCAAGTAAGGTTTTGTTGTTTTTAGTCATTTGCAGTTGTATCTGACTCTTTTAAACCCCATTTGGGATTTTCTTGGCAAAGATATTGGAGTAGTTTGCAATTTCCTTTTCTAGCTCATTTTATAAATGAGGAAACTGAGGCAAAGAGTGTTAAGTGACTTGGGTTACACAGTTAGTAAGTGTGTGAGGTCGTATTTGAACTCAGGTCTTCCTGACTCCAGGCATAGTCTTCTATCCACTGTGCTATCTAACTGCCCCTTAGACCCATGTGGATACACACATACTCTACATGGACAGTATGCACACATACCCTACAATCATGTAATGAGACAGTCAGCACAGTATGAAATAAAGTGCTAGGTGGAGTTGGTGAGAGAAGATTACAATCAGCTGGGAAAGCTTAATGGAGGAGGAGGCTTTTGAACTGAACTTAAAAGGATTGGTAGGAATTCAACAAGAGAAGGAGAACATTTTAGGTATAGGTAAGAGGTTGAGCAAAAGCAAAAAGATAGGGCAACAGAAGGCAAATTCACAAGGCAGAGAATGACCAGTTTGTCTGGTTAAAGAGGGGAAGGTTGTGATAGGAGATAAAGAATGTGAAGAGATTGGATTGTGCCAAATTGTAGAAAGGCTTCAACCCCAGATAAAGGAGTTTGGAAGGCAACATGGTGTACTGGAAAAAGCACTTGATGTAGAATGAGGAGAAACAGAATTCCAGTCATTCCTCTGTCATTAATTGGCTTTGTGAAGTTGAGCATGTCACTGAACTTCTCTGGTCCTCACTTAGTGCAACTTGCAACCATGGATTCAAATTTTTCTATTTTGCCAACTTTTTTTCAGTGTTGGCCATAAATTCTACTTGAATAATTCTTATTTCTCTTTTGAGCCAGGTAAGAATATTACAAAGTATTTCCATGCTTTCTTGAGAATACACAGGGTTTTCTTCCTCATTAATTGTTAGTTCACTATCCTTTGTCTTGAGATATTTATTCATAGATGTCTGGGCTTTTTTAGCTGATCTGGAGGCCATATTACCTTATTTTATTAGGAAATAAGTTCCTTGCTTGTGCTCAAGATTCTTAACTGAATTTTCTTTCTTACGAGATTTTTGGTAATTTCAGTAATTTTTTTCTCTCTTATATTCCCCTATCAGTCACTTTCTGACTCCTTCCTCTTTGATAACAGTTTCCTTGGGGGTTATAACTCAAAGCCATCTCAGCCTTTCCTGATGCCAAGCTACTCATACTTTTCACAGGCCATGCCTTTTCTCCTGAGTGACTTCTCGGGGGACAAAACTGGGCCCAGCTTGATGCTAGACTCTTTTCCTCAAGCTTACTTTAGTGCCACACTTGTGTCCACACATGTAGAACAAAATGAGTAAACGTATGGAGACAGAAATAAGCCTGGTACATTTGTGGGACAGTAATGGGGGCCTGGTTGAAGCAGAATTATCATATTACAGAATAATCTGAGATAAAATTGGATAAGTAAGTATTTCTTCCAACCCCCTGACCCATCGCATGACCTTTTGTTTATGTCTCTCACAGGCACTTATTACATCATCCCAAATTTATGGGAAATTTTGACTATAATAGGGATCACAAACATGGCATTGCTGATAAGGATGGGTAGTTACATTCATTGTAGGTGAGCAACGTGCAGTCATTGAGATAGGATTTTATTACATAGCAAAGATCAACCACGTAACTGTCCCACACACAGAACAAACAAAACTATAAAACAAAATAACCTATGTGCCATTTTCCAATAGACAAATAGTCAATGGATGCAAACAAAACATTTCTCAGAAAAAAGTTCAAACCATGAATAACCATAAAAAAGAAAGTCCCACATCACTAATAATAAGAGAAAAGCAAATCAAAATGACTTTGAGGACCTGCCTTGTACACAGCAAATTTGTTGGTTGTTGTCCTTCGTGCTTGAAAAATAACATCACTATGTCAAGGTGTACACACTATGTACAGTGTGTCTGACTATGGCTGATTAGACAAATATGAGCTTAGAACGCTCCCCCACAGGTCTGGCACAAATAGTCTACGTGACCGTTTGGAGTGGAGATGTCCCTAAATTTGCACATCTCATTTTTTTTTGAGCTACAGATATTCTGCTTTGCTCAGGAAGCACAGCACTATCTTTGATGCAGGCATGTCATGCTGGGTCTGTGCCCAGTCTCTCCCATGTCTCACAGTTGATCCCAAAGTTTTTTAGAGAAACCTTGAGAAGTTCTTGTATCACTTCTTTCTGACCTCCTTGTGAGTGCTTGCTTTGTGTGAGTTCTCCATAAAATAGTCTTTCAGGCAAATGTATGCTTGGTATTCAAACAACATGGCCAGCCCATCAGAGTTGTGCTCTCTGCAGTAGAGTTTGGATGCTTCACAGTTTAGCTCAAGAAAAGACCTCAGTGTCTGATACCTTATCTTGCCAGGTGATCTTTAGCATCTTTCTAAGACAATTCAAATAGAAGGGACTAAGTTTCTTGGCATAGCACTTGTATGCTACAGGCATACAACAATGAGGTCAGCACAATGAATCTGTAGACCTTCAGTTTGGTAGGCAGCTTAATACTTTTTCTCTCCCACACTTTCCTTAGGAATCTCCCAAACGCTGAGCTAGCTCTGGCAATGCTTGTGGCAACCTCATCATCTATGTGTACATCCATAGAAAGTATGTTGCCAACGTAAGTGAGCTTATCCAAAAATTCAAAATTTCTTCATTTGCTGTAACTAACAGTTCCTTGTAGGGATGGTGTGATGTTGGCCGGCAGAAACCCTCTCTTTTCTTGTCGTTAATCGTCAGGTAGACGGCCATCTTCCAGGTAAAGGATCAGCTTATTAAGTAGGACTCTGGCAATCTTGCTGGCAATGACTAAGAGAGAGACTCTCCCTTTGATTGTCACAGGATTGTCCTTTTCCTTTATAGAAATGGACAATCTCCCTTGGACTCCTGTCAGATAACCTTCTCTTGCCATATAACCTGGAAAATTTGAGTCAGCTTTCGTATGATCAGTGGACCCCTTGCCTTGTAAATCTTTGCTGTAATAGAATCACCACCAGGCATTTTGCTACTTGAGAGGAGCCTAATGGCATTCAAAACTTCTTCTTCAATTGTAAGTTTGGCTAGAGAGAGATTGACTTCAACCTGAGATATACTATTAGTGGCTTCAGCATTGGTTGATGATGGTCTGTTGACAACACTATGGAAATGTTTAGCTTATCTCTTCAGGATCATGTCCTTATCACTAATCAATGTGGCTTCCTCGGCACTGAATAGTTAAGATGCACCAAAAGTCTTTGGCCCATAAATAGGCTTTAGGTAATCATAAAAGTGCTTTAAATTGTTACTATCTGTTTAAAACTGAATTTCAACTGCCTTCTTACTGAGCCAAGAATTCTGCATCTCCTAAGCTTCATTTGCACTTCAGTTTTGAAGGAGTTAAATGCCACCTTCTTAGAAATGGGCAAACTATCCTGCTGGAAAACCCTGTGAAGTTTATATTTTTTGTTTAGGAATTTCTGAATATCCCCATCATTTTTGTCAACCCAGTTTTGTTGTTTGTGAGTACTCTGGCTCAGATGGACAAATGTGGTGCTGTACACCAAATCTCTGAAAGCTGTCCATTCCTTTTCTGCTCAACTGTTGCCAACTATATGTTGGCTCAGCTTTCCCTCCAAGTCAGTGACAAACTATTCATGCATGGGGAATCACTCTAATCTGTTGACATCTGGTAGTCATCTTGCTTTGGGGCCACCACTTTTGTTGAATGCAAATGTTTAGCTTGGAAAGGATAAGTCCATGATTGGCCCAGCATTTTGTGCCACACATTACCTTCATTAATCTCACATCCTGTCTGTCTCTTCTCTTTACAATGATATAGTCTATTAAATGTCAATGTTTGCTATGAAGCTGCATCTACAAAGTTTCATTGTGTAGACAGTGTTGGTGATGAGGTCATGAAATGCTTAAGTCTTCAGTAGTAAGTGACCATTGCTGTTACTGTTTCCAATTCCATTCCTCCCAAGGACTCCCTCCCATCTCTGATAATCTGTGCCTACTCAGGAGTTAAAATCACGTAGATTTACAAGCCTGTCCTCTTTTAGTACATTGATGATAAGGGACTACAGGTCTTCATAAAATTTTTCTTTGACCTCATCAGGGTTCATCATGGTGAGAACATACACGCTGAGGATGGTGGTGTGGCACTTTCTTGTAAGTGGTAATCACGTCATCATGAGCCTGTCATTCACATCTTTTGGGAGGTGTACTAAGCTGGATGATCATATTAGCTTTTATGAAAAACATACACCACCTTCACAGCATTCTCCATCACTGTGGCCACTCCAGAAAAACATGTACCAGTTCCAACTTTGATAAGCTGGCCTTCATTTGCTAGACTTGTTTCACTCAGGGCTGCTATTTGGACATGATACCTGCTGAGTTCTCCTACAGCAGGAGCTGTTTGTTTTTCAGGCCTACTGAATTTCTTGTTGTCCATGAGTGTGCACACTTTCCATATACCAATGATGAGTGGAATCATCTTCACAAAAGTTTTTATACATTTTTTTCCAGAGAGGACCTTTGTTTCTTTAGTTGATCTTCATAGAGATTCATCTGTTGTCCTTAAGTGACACAAGACAAGGCCTAGCTCTTCCATCTGGGAATCTCAAATGGGTAAAGTAAAAGGAGTTTTTAAAACAACACCATGTAACTGGCTTCATCTCCAGCTGTGAGCTAGTATTTGTCTGTGTGAGATCTGGGGTTGGGAAAGACATCAGTTCAATGTGAGGCAATAGTAAAAGGCTGAGACATGAGTGTGATGGAGAACTGTATGCTATCTTCTAAAGCAATCTTAGCCCTAGGAAATTATCAAAGACAGCTGAGATGAGAGACACGTAACAGAAATGGGAATCCCGGAGAAACCAACAATACAAGAAAAGACATACATGATTGCTTATGATAGTTGAATTCTGCTGTTTTATTATATGGCATTAAGGGTCTGCCATATCTGGAGACAGAGTTAGATAATCAAAGGATCATAGACTTTGAGCTGGAAAGGACTTTATAATACATCTCAACCTATGGTCTCATTGAACAAGCAAGGAAATTGGGGCCTAGATAACTGATGCCACTTGCCCATGACCATACAGGTAGTATACAAGTGGTATGCTGTGGTGTACAAGTGATATAGAAGTGGTGTACAAGAGGGCCAATATTAAAACCCAGTCCTCTGCTTCTAAACCCAATGTAGTTCTAAACCCATTTCTACTCTACCATTCTGCCTTCCCGTGATTTCTATGGTCTTTATCTAGGGATCTTCTGCTACAATTTATACTCAAACCCAAACTCTATAGTCCTTTTTAGCACAGACAAGTGAAAGTTCATTGTATGCATGTATGTTGTACTCTATAGATGTATAGGATTTATGGAAATATATCATACATCTGAATTTCTTATTTTTAATGACTACTTTGACACTTTTGATGGTGCTAAGTATTTTCCAGTGCATTGCAAAGGGAATTATGTCAGCTAAAGAACTGCATGCCATTGGGCAAACTCTTTAACTTTGCATCTCAATTTCTTAATCTGTAAAATGGGGAAAATAGAACATATTATGGTTACCTTACAGGGTGTAATTCAATTTGACAGATATTATTAAGGCATTGGCGTGTTTAGGGCACTATGCTAGGTGGTAAGTTGTTGTGAGTAGGGGGACTTAAATCCTTTTTGTCTATTATGGATCACTCCACTTTGGTAATCTGGTAAAGTCTGTGGACCCTTTCTCACAGTAAGGCTATATAATGCATCAAATAAAATACATAGGATTACAAGGGAAGTTTATTATATTGAAATATAATCAAGATATTATTATTTTTAATTTTTGGAAGAAAACACATATTTCTATTACATAGTACAATAAAAAGATGATTGTACATAAAACTGCAAATCTACTATGCACAACTTGCTATTCCCTTCAAATATATAACAAAATAATCATGTAATTTTCTTTTTTTTCTTCTCTCCCTCCCTGCCCTGCTCTAGAGATGGCTACCATTAGATACAAATAGGTATATGTAAAATTATTCTATACATCTGCTTATCATTTTTTTTCTCTGGGTGCAGATAGCATCTTTCTTCCTACACCTTTTCTAGTCAATTTGGGTATCTATAATAAACTCCAGATTCAAGGATCTGTGATTAAAGACTCCTCGTTGTGAGAATCAAATGAGATAATGTACATGACAGCATCTCATGAGCAAGAATGCTTCACTACCCCAGGGATCTATTATTTTGCTGATAGAGAGAATCCTTCCACCCTATAAAGACTGGTACCTTCTTTATAATTTAGCAGGAATCCTTTAGTACAAAGCCTTCATTTGTTTCTGGTGGCATCAAGTGCGGGCTGTGGACTTTGAGCTATGGATGAATGTCTACTCTACAGGGTCACTCAGGTTGGTTCACAGATGGCAATTGTCCAGTTAGTTGCTGAGCTTTCCCAGCTTGATAGGACCTGCCAGAGTTTATAATCTTCTGGGATAACCTTCAGGATCCCAGAGTCACTTCCATCTAAGAAGAGGTATCTAAGCAGGATTTTATGCTACCCCTAATGAGGAAGAAACATAATTTACTATTCAAATATAAGATATTACATAAGACAGGAAATCAAGAAATGTAAAACATAGTGGCTTAGAGGGTAGAAAGGCACCCTAGGGGTGTTTGCAGATGATATGATGATATTTTTGGAAAACCTCAAAGACTCAACTAAAAAGTTAGTTGAAACACTTGATAATTTTAGCAAAGTAGCAGTTTATAAAGTAAATCCATATAAATCATCAGTATTCCTATGTGTAACAAACAAAACCCTTCAAGAAAAGATAGTAAAAATGCCCCATTTTAAATAACTCTATGCAGTATAAAATACCTGGGAGTATACCTGCCAAAACAAATCAAGGAACTATATGAACAAAATTATAAAAAAAAAACTTTTTATACAAATAATATCAGATTTAAATCATTGAAGAGATAGTAATTGTTCATGGGTAGATAGGGCCAATATAATAAAAATGACAATTTCACCCAAACTGATTTATATATTCAATGCCATCCCAATTAAATTAGTGAAAAATTATTTTATTGAATTCAAAAAAATAATAAAATTCCTTTGGAAAAGCAAAAAGTCAAGAATATCAAAGAAAATAATGAAAAAAAGTGTAAAGGAAGGAGGTTTAGTAGTACCAGATCTTAAGCTCTATAAGGCAATAATTATTAAAACTATCTGCTACTGGCTAAGAAATAGAAAGCATACTAGATGTAGGGAAATCACTTCATCTCTCATTGCCTCTGGCAACTCTTTAAAACTAACTTGTAGAGCTGGTGTTGATTAGCATTGATACAGAGAGTTTTCACACTGGGAGTTCAACACAATGATCAACATCGCAACTCTTTCCTATTGTATTTTTGATAACTTTAACAAAGTATTGTCCTTCATATATAAAAAAAAGATTACTGCCCTTTAGTAGACCAATTATTTTGACTTTTAATACTTTGAGTGTTTTATTAGAACAAATTGTAGAAAATCGATTAGTCAATAAGCGTTTGTTAATTACCTGCTATGTGCTGGTTACTGTACTAGGTGCTAGGGATTCATATACAAGAGTGAGACAGTGCTTGCCCTCGTGGAGCTTTTATACTAGAAGAACTGCAGGTCCCTTTCCATAGACTTTTGTCTACGAGACGGGACAGACTACCTAGCCATTGAAGGCTTGTCCAGCTCTGAAATTCTGTGATTATGTGATTGGGTGAGACACAGAGACTCTTTTTCAGACTCCTTTGTGACCATCACTTCAGGATCACAAAAGAGATGATTGGAGTTAGGTATCCAGTCTGAGGCCATAAGGCTGAATTCTCCTCTGCATGTAGCTAACTGGCCCTATGGGGATTGAACCTGTGACCTTGGCCCCATTAGCACTGTATGATAATTGAGTTCACACACTGAGGCTAACCAGCATGGAGAGCTATGGTTGTTGTAACAGCCCATCTACCCAGGTGTGGACAGATGCAAATGTACATGCACCCTACAGCATGCACATGTGGGTTGAGCTATCCAGACAGCGCAGTCACACTCCGGAGAATATGAGCACAAAATGGCCTTTGGCATCAATGCTGCCCTGAAGTTCCCTTAAAAGGGCCTTCCAGAAAGCTAAGGCTTCCCTTGCAAAGCAGGAGCATGGTTTCAATTTTCCTTTAGATCCATAAAGAAAAAAAAAAGCAAGGAGGTGGGGTAGAGGGTGGGAAGGAGATTTATGACCTCAAATTCTCTTCAGTGCCGTTTGGAAAATAGCATTTATCAGGTGTTGGGCACATGGCAGTTCTGGGGAGTGCCAGACAGCGATCAAAAGGAAAGCACAAAAAAACCCCTGCTCCTTTCAACAGGCCGAATCTCCTTTTATCGATCAATGGCCACATTAACCCTGTTGGTTCAGGGAAGAAATTCATTTTGGCATTTCACTGTCTGAAGTATCAGACATGAATGTTGGTATAAATAGGCTTCTGTGTGCCAGGCCCACCTGCCTGTTGCTTTGATATTTCTTTCAGAAGACTAGGCCCTGTGGCATGGGGTGGGGGAGGGAGGAGAGGATGGGGTGCTCCATATCTTAGATCCAGAGACAAAGGTGCTTCATTGGTTTGGAGGCTTTGATGTCTTTTGCTATAAAAAAGTGACAGATCGGGAAACAGGAAGAATGTCAATCAATCTCTCGAGTATTTTTTTTTTAATCTCTATTGTGTGTCCAATGTGCTTTGGGAGATACAAAAGCATAAGGTCTGCTCTCCACACACAAGAAGTTTACCATCTGGCTGGAGAGTGAAATCTAGCACACACATGAGTATGCACAATTTAAGACCATCAAAGTGATGTACTGTGTGCTACTAGGTGCAGAGATGAGAGAGAACAGTGTGTACTGGCGCCATAGCCAGCAAAGGCTAGATGGAATTTGATCTGGACCTTGAAGGCTGAGTAGGGTATGGAGGGAGGAGAGAAGGAGGGGCTCTAGGTAAGGAAACTGGAAGGAGCAAAAGCATGGAGGTAGGAATGAAAATAACATATTAATACCAGTTATAGGCAACTGAGAGGAGGGTGAAAGTCGGGGAGTCTTTGAGTGTGTGGGAGCTACATGAAAGTGTACCATGCTCCTCTGAACCGTGGATTGGAGTTGTGAATAAATCAGGAGGGAGCATGTATGTATTCAGAGGTAAAAGGAAGCTAGGGGAAGCATTAGAAACAATTTTGCTCATGCATGGCCAGACAAGCGTTAATTCTGGGGGAGAAAAAGGAGAGGGACCAGAGGAAGGTCTTTTCTCTTCTGTCCTCAGAGAATTAGTGCTCTCTGATGTGGGAGGGGATGAAAAACCATAGAACCCCAGAGTTCAAAGAGACTGTACATCTTTTAGGAGAAAGTAGCGTGCCCAAAGTGATCTGCTCACTGGGTCAGGAGGATGGGGTGCTCCATATTTTAGTTGTAAGGTTGTAAGAATTAAATGAGATCACATATGTACAGGGCTTTGTAAACCCTAAAATACTATATAAATGCTGGCTACAACTATTATAAATCTCCAGGAAGTTTGTATTGGAGGAGATATGTGTACATACAAATATAGTTTCACAGATAACATACGAGAGACACTGGAGGTTTCAGACTCCAGCCTCTAACAGGTTCACTCATGATCTGGTCAGACAGGAAAGAGAGCTTCAGAGGGATTAATAATCAGTTTTATTCTAGTCTAGTCTACTCACAAGGGTTGCTGAGAAGTTCAACTCCTACAACATTTCCTAATCACCCTTCTCACAAGGGCTGGCAGCTACCCCTACATCTCAGGAAGACCGAGGTTTGAATCCTGCCTCAGATACTTACTAGCTCTGTGACCCTAAGTTTCAATTTTGAGTTTCAATTTCAGCATGTCTAAGGTGGAGATAATTATAACATTGTACAGAGATGTTGTAAGGTTCAAATGTGAGAAAATATGTAAAGTGCTTAGCGAATATGAAAGCCCTATAGAAGTGTGAGCTAAGATCAGGCCCATTTGTCTCCATCGTGGGGGGGTGTCCCCCAAGAGACCCTGGGAACACTAGAGGGGCAAGGCCTGACCCTCAGGACTATTAGATCAACCAACTGGAGGGTAGGAATGGATATGGACCTCACTTCCCTCAGTCAGTCATAAGAATTGTCCACAATAGGACCACACTTTCCCTTGTCTCCCAACAGTACAGCATTCTACTCCCTCCATCGATTGTGTGATCCTCCCCAGACCTGCTCCTGAGTTGAGAGTTGGCCCCTTAGAAGAGTTAGAACCCAGACTAATCACTATATACAACATCTCTACAAGTTCCATTGGGAAAATCCTGTCCCACAGATGACCTCTGGCCCTTAAAGGTTATATGCTCTGTGCTCAGAGACTGTGACGGGTGAGTAAGAGTCCTATCCCTTTTTCGTTTCGGTGTAGGACAGAGTGAGTCACACAGAATGAGCCATGCAGAATGAGCAGGCATGGATGGATTCTGCTCCAGATTGAAGATACAGATATGTTATCTTTCCCAAATCACCAGTCTTATCAATGTTCTTGGTTCTGTCGAGGGCATTGCCATTCTTCCCTCACAGTCACCACGCTAATTAAGACTCCCCCCTCGACTACTGCAGTAATCTTCTACATGGTCTCCCTGCCTCAGGTCTCTCATCTTCCAAACAATTGTCAAAGTAATTTTCCTAAAATGCAGGTCTCACCGTGTTATTTTCCTACTCAATAAACTTTAGAGACTCCCTGCTAACACTGGGATCAAGTATTATTTAATCTTTATTTCATATTTATAAATTTCTAGTTTTTGAACACATTTTATAATGTATATAATTATTAGCTCTGATCAGTTGTTTTCAGTCGTTCTGACTCTTCATCCCCTCATTTGGGTTTTGGTTTTTTTTTTTTTTTTGCAAAGATACTAGAGTGGTTTGCCATTTCCTTTTCCAGCTTGTTTTGCAGGTGAGAACTGAGGCCACCAGGGTTAAGTGACTCAGACAGCTAGTACATATCAGAGGCCAGATTTGAACTCTGGAAGATGAGTCTTCCTGACTCTAGGCCCAGCACTCTATGTACTCTGCCACCTAGCTGCCCATAAATATCAGCACAGCATTATATTATGTAATTTTAAAATAAGTAAATGACACATATTTCTAGTTTATGCTCAAATCACTTTTTACTTACAGTTGCGCGTGATCAAAAAGTTTGGAAATTGATGATGTAGTCCATCCCACTCAGGAATTCCTAACTGGTGATCATTCAGTCTTTCCTTGAATCCAGCATTCAGCACGCTACCTGGCCCATAGTCAGCCTTTAATAATTGCCAGTTGATTGACTGACTGACTGCTTGAATCCTTATGGGGGAGGGATATGAGGCAAGCTTTCCAGGCTTTCTCTGCCTGTCTGTTAATTTGTGTTATTTTCTCTGTTTATAATTTCTGCTTGTAATTTCTCTTTATCTTTATTCTCTCTGAAGTCCAGGGTGCTGGCTTTTCTGCCTGAACTAAGTGAATGATATATGTATGTTTAATTAAAATGAGTTTGTAACCCCCCAAAAAAAGAAGTGTCTGGATGACAATGAGACCACAGATTTAGAGGTGGAAAGGACTTTAGAGATCACCTAAAAAGTGAGGAGTTGGGGGAGTCAGAGGATAGAGATGAAGGTTCTTGCCTTGTGGATATAAAGCCCTAAAGTCAGAAACAGGGCTGGGAGAAGAATGAATGGCGTCACGGGCCCTTCCACAAAATGGCAACCCTAGGAGGAATTTGCCATTGGGAGAAGTGGCCATCTTGCACAGGGATATTCTAGCTTGAGAAAGCCTGTAGGATAGTTGGATGTCTGGGGCAAGGTGATCCCAGTCACTGAGGGAAGTTCTGGTATAAAATAGAATAGGCATGCTTTAAAGTATGGAAGTAAGAAACAGGGCCAGGAGGAGATTGTCTTTTTTTTTTTTTGAGGCACTCATGGTTAATCGACTTGTCCAGGGTCACATAGCTAGTAAGTGTCTGAGGCTGGCTTTGAACTCAGATTCTCCAAACTCTAGGGCCGGTGCTCTATCCACTGCGCCACCTAGCTATTCTGATTGTGTCTCTTAAGGTAATGTCTCTCTTAAAGTATGGCACCTCAAATTGAATCTAGTATCTCAAGTATCTAGCAGAATAGGTGGATCCCCCTTGTTTAAAGACTTCATCCAAAGGTGCTGTCTCTGACTTCTATAGCACTCTGAAGTTTATAAACTACTTTTGTCACAACAATCTGGTTCAGTAGATAATGCAAGTGGCAATAACTTTATTAGTAATTAACAATTAATTACACTAATATACTATCAACATATTATCATATAATTATAATAATAATTAATTACATTAATTATTATTAATAATATTTTTTCAGGTAAGAAAAATAAGGCTCAGAAAGGTATAGTGACTTTTTTGGAATCACACAACTATTAATTATCAGTGCCAGGTTTGGGATTCAGGTCTTCTGACTCCAAACACTGCTCTCTTAAAAATATATGTTGTATCTTAAGTGCCAGTGAAGCTTATGCAAGTGTTGGTTTCAAACATAAGAACAGTGTTTGGGGACCATCTCCAGGGCCTTCTTGTACTTGGAAAGCATTTCAGAAAAATAGTTTCTGAGCAAAGCAATGTGGTTTCTTTTTGTCATGGTATAGAAAAATATACTCATTGTATATATAAAGCATGGCCTCACCAAATGGACCCATGAGTACAGGTTGGCTGCTCCCAAAAGCTCAATTTGGTGTCTTTTACCTAGGCTTCCATGCTCTGTTCCATCTGAAGATTTAATAGCATAATCCACATGTGCTGATGTCAGGGCTGTAGTGATTACAGACAGACTGTTGCTAACTCCTCTCTTTTGGGTACCATATCACTGTACCACTGTTGAACAGCAGAGAATCCTTAGAGATGATCCTGGGAGTAATTGCTCCTTAGACCTCCTTCCTCTGGCTCTAGGTGGCTGAAACCTGTCTTCTGTGTTCCTTAAATGACAGCAGGATCATGCATCACTTACTTGAAGGAGCTGGTGACCCCAAGAGTATAGTATAAAACATCGTCTTAAAGAGGGTACTTGTCGACCACCGATGAGTTGACACAGCAAGTCTGTGATGGCAGATAGTCAATAGTGCTTTTATAAAGAGATAATACTCTATCTTATTATTATTATATAGCTTCTTCTAATAATTATCTTAGCAAACTAAAGAGTGTTACTATCCATGTATCCGCATCCTGCTCTGAAGTCTCATTGTGCTTATCATGGTATGAGAATGACCTTAGGTTGTTAAAGGTTATGGAAAGCAAACTGGCAGATCTGACCAAGCTGAAAAGGCTTCAAGTATTTCTAGGTGACAGGCTGAGATAAATATGTGGTCTGATTACCAGCTAAGCTAAGATTGGAGAGGCTTGAGGCCAAGTTGCCTGTTGGGTGATGAATCTTTTAGCCCCAGCATCTTTTTAAGATTATCTGCTAAGTTACCAAGGGGTTGCCATCTTTGTGAGAATATTCACCTCCTTACAATCATATATCCTTAAAATATATTTAGTGAAAAGAGCACTGGACTGTGGGATCATATCAAGAAACTTGGCTTCCATTTATGACTATGCCACTAGTTTGCTATATGTTTAGTAGAATGTAAGCTCCTTGAGGGCAATGACTATTTTATTTTATTTTGCTATATACCCAGAGCCTAGAACAGTGCCTGAGCAATAATAGGCATTTACTGAATGCTTATTGATAGATGGACTCTAAGAAAGTAATTTAGCTTCTTTAGTTATCTAACTAGAGAAGTTAAATAAACTTCATTTTTCTTAAATGTAAAATGAAGAGATGGGATTAGATGCTCTTTGGGGACCCTTTCAGCTCTAAAATTCTATGATTCCAATTAAAACTACTTCATTCACTTAACAGGTGAATTTTATTAATAGATATTAACACTTAGATATTTTAAGGTTAATGGTGATACAGTCTCACCTGCTTGGCTGACCACAGACACCATATCACTATTCACCTCTTGGATGGGGCCTTCAAGGAAGGGATTTTTACCTTCCATTTTGATTACATCTGTTACTTTGTATCTCTTGTATCATATCTTATCTCTTTTACCAGAGCTATCGTGAGTTGCCTTATATATTAAACATTTCCAATAAGGATTTCATTTCATTTTAATAAGGCAGAATTGCAAACATTAATAAAATGGCAATTGGGTTATTAACAACACATGCTTTGGAGTTTCAAAAATATGTTGCCTTTTTAAAATTAACTTTATAAAAAAAATGTCCAGATGCGGAGCTCTACTCCACAGATTATTTGTATTTTTTTCAAAGTTGAAACATCTCTCAAACACTCAGCTCTGAGCAAACAAACAGACAGCAGGAGGATAAGAAAACAAGGCTGAATTTCAGTCCTACAGATCTCAGCAAGAAGCAAAAATAAACTTTTAAAACTATGTTCCATCCCCACAGCTCCCCAAACTAGGTTTGGGTAAAGTAGCTGGAAGACAAAAAGACAGATGCTCCCTCCCTCTCATAGCCTCTGGCCTGGTTTTCCTGATCCTATGGCTTCTTCCATTTGAACTAAAGATTCCTGGGCCTTTTCTGACCTCTTTCTTCCCTGGGAGGCAACCAACTGGGAACACAGAAGCTGTCTGCAAATGTTGGATGACCAGTATTTCAGAAAAGAGTGTGGAATCATTATTCAGTAAGTCAATAAATATTTATTAGCTGCCTACTATGTGCCAGACTGAAGTCCTCCAACACCTTATCATGGTATGGAGGCAACTTTGTGTTCTTGAAGGCTGCGCCAGGGGACTGGAAGCTCTGGGAGATTTAACCAAGCTGGGAAGCTTCGGAGCACAAGCCAAGTGATAGAATTGGAGCCTCACACAAAAAGGCTCAGCCAGGGGCCGTTCTTTTTGGATATAGTCAATCTTGAAGATGATCAATCAGTCAACAAGCATTTACTAAGTACTCATTGTACACCAGGAACTCTGCCAGGCATTGGGGATTGGAAGAGAAAAATGAAACCATCCTTACCCTCAAAGAGCTTAAGTCATAAGAGGCCTGTGATGTGAATCAAAGGAGAGTGGTCATGTTGACAGAAATTGGAGATCCTTGGTGTATTGGAAAAGGATGGTCATCGATTGTTAGAGCTAATAGGTGACTTAGAGGTCATTTAGTTCAATTGTTTCACTCACCAGATGAGGACATTCAAGCCAAGATAAGTTGAGTGACTTACTTAAGGTCAAAGAGCAAGACCTAAAATAGAACCCAGGTCTCTTGACCCCAAAGCTAGTGCTTTTGATTATAAAAAAGCTGGCTTTTATATATCGCTTGAATAAAGCCTTAAGTATTTTACACGGAGTATTTCATTCATTCTTCACAGCAGCCTTTTGTGGTAATAGGTACCCCTATTTTATATGTAAGGAAATTGAAGCTAAGAGAGGCTGAGAAACTTGCCCATGGGCCCACAGATAGCACATATTTGTGGCAGGATGTGAATTCAGGTTCTCCTGACTGCAAATTCAGTGTTTCATTCAAAATGCCTTCTACATTGGATGAACTTAAATTTGGTGTTGTTGTTCAGTCGTTTCTCTCGTGCCTGACTCTTTGTGACCCCATTTGGGGTTTTCTTGGCAAAGATACTGGAATGGTTTGCCATTTCTTTCTCCAGCTCATTTTACAGATGAGAAACTGAGGCAAATAAGGTGAAGTGACTGGCCTAGGGTTACACAGCTAGTAAGTGTCTGAGGTCAGATTGGAATTCAGGTCTTCTTGACTCCAGGCCTGGCACTCTACCCACTGTGCCACCCTAGCTACCTCATGAACTTAAATTACAATGTAGCTATTTCCTTTCATAACTTGTTAGCATTTTAAACTTATTTTCAAAAAGTTCGGCCGGGTACTGAACAGAGTAGAGTAAACCTTGCGCTATGTTTATATGAATTTGGGCTCTTACAAGATCAACACCTGAGATAAATTAGGGTGAGAATTGAATATTGCCTCCAGCTTGGAGTTAGCATGTGTTAAGCAGGGTTTAGCATTGAAGATTTTTAAGTGTGTGACTGATACACCTTAGGGCAAGGCTCAACTTTCCCTTGGAATCTGTTCTTACTTTTTCTTTGCTCCTAATCCCTCTCATTCAGTCTCAGTTCTCTCTCTGTCTCTCTGTCTCTCTGTCTCTCTCTCTCTCTCTGTCTCTCTCTATCTCTGTCTCTCTCTCTCTCTGTCTCTCTCTCTCTCTGTCTCTCTCTCTCTCACTTTCTCTCACTTTGCAAAGTGCTACACAAACCACTGGTGTACCTTCATACCCCTGGTTCCTTTTCTGCATCTAAACCCTTGCCATGCTCAGCATATTTCAGGGTAGAGTCTGCCTACAGACACATTTCTTAAAGCTAGAGGGGCATGACAGAAGCCTGAAATCTTTATGTCTGAATCTCACAATCCTTGACCTTCTGTATTCTAAGATCCTCTGACTTTGATTTTCTCTTTATAGCCTCTTTGTAATGTGACTTTTTTTAAAAAAAGAAACTTTGTAGCTATAATACCGACTTACAAATTGGAATCGGTCCCTATGAGAAATTGACATTTGCAAGGGTATTATAAGATGTTTCAACAAATAACAGCTTGTCATAGAAAGAGGCACCTTTCAAGGAATATTCTTTTAAAGGAACGTGACCACACTTCATTAAAAACACTTTGTTGTGTGTTCCAGTGGACACTCAGGAATTTTCAAGACAGTCTCTGATATTTAAAGGATTTCATTTTATTGCCTGTAGTATAAATGATGAGAAATAGTGCTTTCATGCTTCAGAAAACCTATGATTTCATCAGAGTGGGTGTTTCCTCCATCGATACTGCTTTCTACTCCTTAGGAGATGGTCTCATAAATTGCCGTAGCCAGAATTCATCGAATCACCTGATGCCCAGCCTTCTTGTGACAAGCCTGTTCAAACATAACTACCTTAGCTGGTCCTTAGGCAGCAAACAATTGCTTACTGGGTCTGTTTTGTTTGTCCTGAACCATGATTTCATTGGTATAAGATAGTTCCTGGTAAGGAAATTCCCTCTACCAATGTTGACCAGCAGTGGCTTTGCAACTTCTAGAGCTGCCTGGGGACATTCAGAGGTTAAGTGCCTCACCCAGGATCACATAGACTCTACAACATTGCCCTGACTCTGGGGCCAGTCCTTTATCCACTAAAATGTGCTACTTCTCACTGGATCTGAACTAAAAACCTTTTCAGCTTGGCAGGGCCTGTTAGCTTGTGGCCTGTTGGCATAAACTTTCTAGAACTTAGGGTCATCTCACAACAAGATGAGGTCTCAGGACATGATTGTTATTGAAGGAATAATTATGACTAATAACTCACACTTACATAGCATTTGTCATTTTATGGTGCATCTTCCTCACAAGATTCATGTAAGGTAGGTAATATGTAAGTTATTCCTATTTTACAGAGAAAGAAAACTGAGACCCAGAAAAATTGTGATTAGTTTAAGGTCACGTGATAAGTGTGGAGGCAAGACTAGAATCTACCTTACAACCCTAAGTGTTTTTGCTTTCACTGTAACAAGCTGTTTCTCCCAAAAAATTGAATCCACATACATATGACCAAATTGAAGTAAGGAACTGGTGTGATTATTTGGAAACTTCAGGCTATAAATATATCCAGTTAGCAAGAACTTACACATTTTATGGCTTGATTTATTGAAAAAAATCGAATCAATTTTCTATTTCATTTCCACGTGCAGAGGTAACAATCAACAAAAAATACATTCAAAAGTGCTTTCTTTTCACGGCTTTATTTTAAATGACTAATATAAAACTGTGCTATTAAGCATAGTCAAGGCCATTGGCCTCTTTTTGCCCTAATCTTGGGACAGGAGAAATTTTGAGAGACTTGGAGAGTGTATCTAACTCTTGTCATATGGCTGCAGACCACTTTGGCAGTTCTCCAAAAATGTCAAACTTTTCCCTGTGGTATTTATTCATGACATATATTTGGGTTGGAAGTTGAGATCAGCCAAAGGGAATGTTGAAGTTAAACATGGGTAACGGCTAAGATCATTTGAATGCTAGCTCAGTAGATCTTGTCAGTAAGTCAATCAGTCAACAAACATTTATTAAGCTCCTACTTCATGCTAGGTGCTATAGTGAACACTGGGGATACAAAGAAAGACAAAAGACAGTCCTTACTCTCAGTCTAATGAGAGGGACAACATGAAAACAATTATATACAAAACAAGCCATTTACAAGATAACTTGGAGACAACCCACAAAGGGAAGACACTAGAATTAAGGGAGAGCCATTGGGCTATTATTTCTCTCTGATATTTGGATCCTAACGCTCCTGAGCAGTAACCATTAGACAGCATTGCCTCTCCCCAACAGGATGATCAGAGTTGGAAGGGATCCCAAGAAAAACACTGACCATACTACTAGATGAGAGATTTAGATTGCAGCACTAGTTCCACAAGAATAAGCTATGTGGCTTTAGGCACATAGGAATGCTGTGTTCCATGTTTCTTATGTTTCTCTTAATGAACTTCATGTTTCTCTTAATGCAGCCTTAGATCACCTTAATTCTTTTGGTTGATATATCAATCTTTTGACCCATTGTAGACTTGGGATTCTTTGAAACTCCTGGTTCTTCATTCAGACTCTCTCTCTCTGAGGGATGTTGATCTGGTATTCTATAAGTGGTCATTGAATGAATGAAAGAGTAGATAAGTATATGAGGGAACACTGCTGCCCTTTTCAAATATTCTGAAGACTATCAGAGACATGCCTGTTATCGATACACTTCAGCAAAACTAAAGCTTTCTAGGGCAGAGAACAATGGGACTAATAGCTTAATGGTTTCTTGCATTTATCAAAATGATGTACATCATTAGGTTTTGAAAATACTAAGAAAGTCTCTGCAACTACTGACTCCACATTTGATTTTGTTCCTGAATCTTCTAGGCTCTGAAGATGTTTTCAGTTTGCATGGTTAAGAAAAGAATCGTCCTCATGTGCGGAGAAGGGACAAATAGAAAATACACATTTCCCTGGGTAAAAAAATTGGGTCCAGAGTGACTTTTAGAGTCTCTTGGCCTGTCCCTGGGGTTGCTATAAAATTAACTGGGTATAGAGGCAATCTGGAAAAGACCTCTCAGTAGAAGAGTTAGTCCAATGGGACTGGATTCTACCTTGGGGCAGGTAGAATTTTGAAAACTTAAAATTTGGGTGACAAATTGTAGTCATCAGCAATGTCAGAGCTGTGAAATAAAAGGCATCTGTATTAATGCACAATCAACTTTAATTAGGATTACACCTTTTCAAAGCACTTTCTCATATAATTACCTCATTAACTATTTGCTGGTTCTCATGACATTTCTCCCCCTTCCATGACTTCAAATGCTATTCCTGGCTCTAGTGCCTTCCCCTCAATTTAGTTTGTATTATACATGCACACATACACAAACATACTCAGAAATTTACTATATGTATATAGGATACACATATATTTCAATATACATATATATGTACATGTTATCTCCCCCAATAGAATGTAGGCTCCTTGAAGGCAGGATGGATTTTGTCTTTATATCCCCTGCACCTAGCACTGTGCCTAGTACACAACAGACACTTAATAAATGCAAATTGGTTGATTGATGGATTGTTCCCTAGGCCTAGGATATTCTCCTTCCTTATCTCTCCCTCCTAAAACCTCTAATTCCCTTTAAGGTTCAGCTCAAGTTTCACTTTCACAAGAAGCTTCTCCTATTCCCAAAGTACTTTGTATTTATCATCTCTGTCTGTCTGACTGTCTATCTGGATACATATAGATAGATATAAACAGATATTTTCATATATTCCCTGCATGTTGTCCTGTCCTCCCAGCAGGTACAATTTTGTTCTTCTCTCTAGATGCCTGACACTTAGCATAGTACTTGGTACTTTGGGGGTCTAACTAAATGTGTATTGAATTAAATTTAGAATCACCAATGGTACACTGTAATTTAGGACTATGTACCTGTTTTAGGAGACTGGTAATGGTAAAATCATCTTAAAACTAAGACTGTACTTTATACTTTTCCAAACGTTTTTCTTATATATTGCCTCAATTTAGCAACTCTATGAGGAAGGTCAAGAGATAGTCATTGCAGTTTGCAGATGCCCTTTGAGCCCCATTGAGGTTAGAATGATTTGCCTAAAGCCACATAGCTTATTAGTGGTGGAACTAGTGCTACAGTCTAAATCTCTCGTCTAGTAGTATGGTCAGTGTTTTTCCTGGGATTCCTTCCAACTCTGACTATCCTGTTGGGGAGAGGCGAGGCTGTCTAATGGTTACTGCTCAGGATCTTTAGGGAGTCAAAAAGACTACTGCACACTTGAATGATGGTGGTGGTCGCTATACAAGCTAGAGTTATTGCTGTGTTATTTAGGAGTGAAATTATTGGAATACGTAACCTAGTTGCAAAGCTAACGAGACCCCTCATCTTCTACACAGGGTCCCTTGCTACAGTCATCATGATTTCCTCACGGTTTTCCCCCATAAAATGTGGCCCTTAACAAGTGTTTTGGTTTGTTTGTTTGTTTGGGAGGGGGGAAGGCAGGGCAATTGCGGTTAAGTGACTTGCCCAAGGTCACAGAGCTAGTAAGTATGTTAAGTGTCGGATCTGAACTCAGGTCCTCCTGACTCCAGGGCAGGTGCTCTCCTCACTGGGCCACCTAGCTGCCCCACCCTTAATAATTGTTGGTTGATTGTTTCCAGAGTGTCATGGACATTCATATCCAGGCTCACCCTCTGCCCTCTCTCTGGAATGCCCTCCTACTTCCCCTCTATTTACCAAAGTCCTAGTTTTTCTCTCAAAACTAAAGTGCCTCTCAAGTTTTCTTTGTGAAGTGTTCCCTGATCAATCCCGCCCTCTCTGGTATTTCCATCCTTTGAAACCCTATAGCATTTGTGTTTTTAAACATTTCTTTGGTTTTGTTTTTGGTGTATGTTTGTAATTTCACTAAAATAGAGAACTCCCTCTATCAATGATGAGGAACTTCCCTTTAAAAATGAGCAATTTATGGTTTTTGAGGCCTGACTGGGGGCACTGAGAGGTTAACTAACTCATTCAAGGTCACAGGCAGGATGTGTTAGAGGCAGGGCTTGACCAGGTCTTGGGGATCCAAGGCCATCCTTCTATTCACTATGCCACCCTTTCTCTTTACCCTCATTTCACAGATGAGAAAAATGAGACAAAGAGAGCCAAGGTCATGTGGCTAGTTAATGGAAGAAGAATCAAAGTCTTCTACGTTCTACTTGTCATCTTTCTATACACTCCACTGTCTTCTAAAGTGTAAGCCCCTTGAGGCCAGGTAATGTGTTTTATACCTCTCTCCATTCCCAAAAGAGGCAGTATGGGATCAGGGATAGAAAGCTGGCCTCAGAATCAGCCACACCCGAGGTCCTTCCTCTGACTCATACTGGCTTTGTGATGTCAGGCAAGACACAACCTCCCAGTGCCCCAGGGAAAGCTCTAAGGTTAGAAGTTGTGTAGCAGATAGCAATTCACAGGTGAAGGGAATTTCCTCCTCATTGGTAGAGGGATTTTCCTCACTGGGAGTTTCCTCACCAGGAATTCCCTATACCAACAAAATCAAATGTTTGCTGCCGTCCACCCTTCTCCCTCCTGGGGGAAAAAGTCCTAGTAGAGAATGTTTATTCTATGTATAGTAAACTTGAATAAATTCTAGTCATAAGTGATGCCATGTTTTTAAGTTAGGTAAGCAACAAGCTAAATGGATTTAGGCTCTGGGTGGAGGAATGGAAATAGGACTATGGCAAAGGAGCACAAAATCAACCATGTCTGGAATCTTTCCCCTGGGAAAAAAATCTCAGTGACTGTGCACCTACACAACAGTAATAATCCGCAGGACATAGAACATGACCTGCCCTGTAATTCACTACATCAGATTGGGGAGGATCTGGGCATCCAGAGGGAAGCAAGATAATCGAGTGCAGTAAAGCAACTGCATCTGATGTCATTCAGCTAGCAAGGCAGAGTGTCTTTACTCCAATTGCTCTAAGGCGAGGCAGGCAAAAAACATTCCCTGGACTGAAGAGAACAGTGAAGACAGGAGAAAACAGACCATAGAAAGTCCAAATGCATTGCTAATCAAAACAGAGTGGGACAGTCACATAGGTAAAAACATTATTATAGAAAAAAGGCATTATCAAAATGGATTGAATATGGAATTGAGGTCATGAAAACAGGAAAAATCACTGGGAGAAGGCTAAGAGACATATAATGCACATTAATATAGGACTCTGAAGTTTAAGAAAACACTTCACTCACACCATTCCTATGAAAAAGGTGGTGTAATTGCTTTTATCCCTATTTTATGCATGAGGAAACTGAGTCTGGGAGTTAAAGTGCATAATCCATGGTCAAAAACCTAGTAAATGTCAGAGCTGGGACTTGAACTCAGGCTTTCTGTTGCCAAGTCTAATGTTTTTTCTTTATAGAATATTGCCTCTAGTTGTTTTTTCAAGTTAGCCTAATAGCCCTCAGGGAGGCCTTATGTTGATATTATAGGTGAAAAGAGATGATCCAAAGTTCTTTTTAAAAAAATTTTGAGTGTGTGTGTGTGTGTGTGTGTGTGTGTGTGTGAGAGAGAGAGAGAGAGAGAGAGAGAGAGAGAGATAATCAGAGTTAAATGACTTGCCCAGGGTCACAGACCTAGAAAGTGTCAGGTATCTGAGGGCACATTTGAACTCAAGTCCTCCAGGGCTAGTGTTCTATCCACTGTGCCACCTAGCTGCCCCACTCCAAGGTTCTTGAAGACTGTGCCAGTGAAAGCTCCTTCAGGTCTCACTATACTGGGGAGATGTCCTATACAGAATAAACACCATTAAGACTCTGTCATTTCAGAACTAAAATAGCTAAGAGCAGAGAGGCTCATCACCAAAAGGTCAGCCTTCTGAGGACAGAATATATTTTTTTTTGTCTAGTAGTAACCTGTGAAAACCTTCTACTTATGCATAGTGCATTGTGATCCATTTTTAAAGAGGGAGTACCCACATAGTTGAAATCACAGATCCTTACATCATGGAAGTCAGCAGTGACTAGAATCCAATGCATAAACATGAATAGAATCTGATTGAAAAGGAAAACGGTCAATAGAGCGGTAATGCAGAGAGGAAAGAATGGATTGTTGGAAAAATATCATTTACAGTGATTTTTAAGAGCCCCCAATCTATATACTATGCCAAAGACAGCTTTTGAATTGAAGAGAAAAAAAACATCATTAGTGTAAAATGAGCTCCTTTATGAAAAATGTGCAGGAAATAAGGGTGCAATAAGGTTATTATTATGTTAATATCACTTTGAATTTACCATATTTATGCGCCTTTAAAATTATATCACTTGGGAAATGTAACTCTTTTCCCAGGCCCCACATTTGTGGGCACACCAGAGGAACCACTTGGCTTTTAGCTTTTTCAGCACCCTCAGAAATATGGAAAAGTACATGATTGAAAAATAAACTTTCATGTGACTCTAGTACCTTACCAATGAGCCCCAGGGTGATGTTAATAACAGTGACATGTGGGAAGGAAGGAAGGAAGGAAGGAAGGAAGGAAGGAAGGAAGGAAGGAAGGAAGGAAGGAAGGAAAGAAGGAAGGAAGGAAGGAAGGGAGGAAGGAAGAAAGGAAGGAAGGAGAGAAAGACAGAGACAGAGAGACAGACAGAGAAAGACAGAGAGACAGATATCGTATAGATCTTTACCTTTCTGGGGCTCGCAGCTAACTAGAAAAAGGAAAATATAAGACTCCAATCTGGAAGTAATGAAGTATAGTAGAAAACACATGGCTCAGAATCAGGAAACATGCATCTTCCACTAACTTAGTGACCTTGGGCAAGTAATTTAACCCTGTAAAATCAGTTTCTTTCCTGTAACATGAAGTAATTGGAGTAGATCTTTTAAAATATACATTCCAGTTTTATGATTCTTTGCTCTAGAATCACAGAATAATTCATATTTCCCTGATACATGAGGCAGGCATAGGCTAAGTAATGGAACTATCCAGGGTGCTTATAACTATGTTGAATCATTCATTCTTTTCTACCAAAACTCAAGCACAGTATGAACTCCATCCACTATACAATAGGCATCCTATCCAAGCAAAGAACACATTAAATACTCTACCAGTATCAGATGGACCTAATTTACTATGAGAGTTATTTATAGCCACTGCTTGAAATAACATTCACAACAAATAAAAGATGTCCCAAAAGTTGCAGTGAAGCTATATACACACACACACATATATATGTATGTATATGTACATACATATATACATATATATACATATATATATATATATATACACATAAGCTTTAATAACTTGAAACTTCACTACAACTTTTGGGAAATACCATTTCATTGACAGTATACCATTAATGCTTTCTTGGTAGAAAAACATCTACTTCTGCTTCACTGACTACACTAAATGGCCTTTTACTCTGTGGATCACAACAAAATGTGGTAAGTCCTCAAACAGATGGGAGTACCAAATCATCTTACTTGTCTCCCGAGGAACCCATATACAAACCAAAAAGCGACTATTAGAATCAAACATGGAACAACTCATTGGTTTAAGCTTGGAAAAGGAGTAGGATGGGGCTGCATATTGATTGTCACCTTATTCATTTAACTTATATGCAGAGTACATCATGTGAAATGCCAGGCTGGAATCAAAAGCTGGAATTAAGGTTGCTAGGAGAAATATCAACAATCTAAAATATGCAGATGATATCACTTTCATGGCAGAAAGTAAACGGGAATCAAGAAACCTCTTGGAGAGGGTGACAGAGGAGAGCATAAAGCTGGCTTGAAGCTTAACATAGTATAAAACTAAGATCTTGGCAACTGGTCCCATCACTTCCTGGCAAATAGAGGGAGAAGAAATAGAAGTTGTATCAGATTTTATATTCTTGGGCTCAAAGATTGCTTCAGGTGATGGCTGCAGCCATGAAATTAAAAGATGCTTGTTCTTGGAAGGAAAGCTATGGCAAATCTCGACAGAATACTAAAAAATAAAGACATTACCTTGCTGACAGAGCTCCATATAATCAAAGCTATGATTTTTCCAGCAGTAATGTATGGCTGTGAGAAATGGAATATAAGGAAAGCTGAATGCCTCAGAATCGATGCTTTTGAATTGTGATGCTGGAGAAGGCTTTGAGAGTCCCTTGGAGAGCTAAAAGGCCCAATCAATCAATACTTTAAAAAATTACTTCAGGTTATTCAATGGAAGGTCATATAGTGAAGATGAAGCTTAAATACTTTGGTCACATAATGAGAAGACAGGACTCATTGGAAAAGACCCTAATGTTGGGAAAGATTGAAAGCAAAAGGAGAAGGGGATGGCAGAAGATGATTTGGATAAATAGTGTTATGGAAACAATAAATATGAACCTATACAGAGTTCAAGAGATACTGAAGGAAAGAAGGGGCTGACATGCTATGGTCCAAAGGGTCATGAAGTGTCAGACATGACTGAATGATTGAGCAACAAAATTGGTGAACTTTATAGATAATGCTCAACAATAGCATAATGTCCGATATTAATAGGTTAACATTTCCAAATCATGTGACTAGATCACAATTTTAGGAGGCCATTGCAGTTCATAAGGCATTTTCCTCATAGCAAAACTGGGAGGTCAATAGCTTTAGTGTTATTTTCCTCCACTTAATAAATAAAAAACCCTACGTTTTGGAGTGACTTACCCAAAGTCATGCAGCTAATATAGAGTTCAAACCAGGCAAATCTAGAGTTCTTCCTACGTTTGAGGAGCTTCCCTACAGAGAGAAACCTCACTTCCTCCTTGTGAACAGTTACATTTTCCAATAAAGTCATAGAATTGAAGGGATATTCACATCACCAGTGGATTTAAGCTGGGATTTGGACTTTGCGTCAAACACTGAATCAGTAAGTACCCTGGGCTAAACATCAGCCCACAGCTGAAAAGGGTGAGAGAGGCAGATATTGCTCATTCCCTTAATCGCATAAATTGCTGTGAATGGTTTTTGAAATCCTCTGTTCAGTGAGCCCAAATGAAAATCCTCGGTTATCACTTTTTTATTGGTGATCATTGAGATTCCCTGTTAAATGCAAAAATGGTAGAAATTTAACCCAATATCCATTAGCTTGCTGGTTTGGAAGAAATCCTAAATTTCCTGAAATCTTTCTTAGAACTGCTAAATATTTGTGCAAGATGTCATGACCTGATTTTGTCCAGGAATGTTTCATTTTACTCGCTAAACACATTCAGTTCAGATGTTTTCTAGAAGAACCAGGTGATGATGAAGAAGGAAAGTGACAAAAATAGAACACAGGAGAAAAAGTGAGAAAAGCAGGTGGAGAACATGAAGGTAGGTTTCAATTTCACACTGTTGGTAACATTAGTGTTACTCCCAAGTTCCCAGAGTAGGTGATTTATCAAATAAAGGCCTTTGTCATCACACCACCAACCTTTTCCTAAAAATAGGCCTCAGACAGATTGGAACTCCTCTACCAGGTCCAAATTGGCATCACAGCTTTTTTTTCTGACTTTTGGCACTGAGTGGCTTTCTGGCTGCCCACTCCACAGTTCTGTTTATACCTGGGGCGCAGCTCAGGCTAGGACTCTCTTTGTCTCTCTGTGGTCATATTGTCTCAGCTATATGAAGCCAAAGGCCTGGCTCACTTTTCAGTCAAGTAATGAATCTCACTACCAAACCCAGCATCTCACTTAGTTGCCTGGTGTCCTGAGGTAAGCAGTATTTTTCTGGCATCAGATTATTGTCAGGCCTGCGCTTAACCAATTAACTAATAGGCTAAACATATAAGCTGCTTCTGATAGATGGAAGGAAGTTACAAGCATCTCTTTCTATGACCTGAAGACCTGTGTAAATACATTCACATGGGCATGGGCACACACACACACACACACACACACACACACACACACACACACTATCATGAGAAAATTTTATATCATCCCTGACCAACATCAGCTCTGAATGAAGAGTATGGAAGGTTCTTTCCCCACATATCTCAAAATCTACTGTCTCTGTCTAAAACTTTAAGCACCAAAATGATGTCTGTTTAAAATATGGATTACAGAAAATTGACTTGTTCAATTCAATCTGATGATTTATTAAACACCTACTATGTGCCAGGTAGTACTCTAGGAACTAAGGATACAAGGCCAAAATGAAAAATAATTTTTATTTTTAGGGAGCTTTCATTCTACTATAGGGAATAAAATATAGATACAAGTTAGAAAGCACAAAGTATGTACAAAGGAATACAAAGATCTATTCTCCTTGTACCAAGGAACTCATATTTTCACTAATGAGTGAAATAGGAAAAAAAATACATCTAGAAACCCAATTTTCCATAGATAAAATGTACATAGGAAAAAAGTACTGAGTGGCTGGCTTGCTGCTAGATCACCTAACATAACAGTGGTGGGTAGAAATGGGGTACTGATATAGTTTTTTCCACTTCAGTTTCATCTTTCATGAGAGATGTCTTTAATGACCATGTACCCAGTGTTTTGTTTTGTAGCTTAAAGGACACAAGCTGACCACATGTCCTGGACTAGAAAGATGTCTGGTAGGACCTACGAAATTCATAAGCCAACATTCTATGTGGAACATGAGATAAGGAAATATCTAATTCAGTTCTATCTCAAACAACAGGATGGACTGGACTGCAGTGCAATTCCATGACATCAAACAAAACCTTTGTAGCAGAGGGTCAGAGAGAGTGTGTGCATGGCTTGAGGTCTTTATTGGGCCTGTACTCTTGTGTCTCATCCAAAAATCAAGGATGAGTGTAGTAAGTAGTCAGTAAACATGTGATTTTTGCAGAGAAATTACCATCATTATTTTTTTTCTTTTCATCTCCTTGGTTGGAATTAATGATTGTTACATCCTTTCAGAAGGTCATGTTATTTCTATGAGCATTATGTCTGCAATGTTCAGAATTGGAGGCAAATAGAAAGGGCTGTGACCACTCTGAAACATGTGGGAGCATTGCCTACTGGGGGCTGTCAACTCCCCCTCCACATGAAGAGTAGCTAAAAGAAGATGTTTAGCCTTGTGAAGAGAGAACTTTGGGTATGGGGGAGGGTTGGGGTGGGACGTGAAAGCTCGCTTCATTTTGGACAACTGTCATATGGAGGTGGGATTGGAGTTTTTCTTCTTGTTCCCAGAGGGCAGGACTAGTAACAATAGGTGAAACTTGAAAAGAGGAAGATTTAAGTTTGATATTTGCAAACTCCTGATGAGTACGGATTATTTTATTCTTTGTACTTTTATCCCCAGGGCCTAGCACAGTGTCTGGCACAAAGTAGGAGCTTAATAAAGGCTTGGTGGTTGATTAATTGATTGAAGGAACTTCCTAACAATTAGAGCTATACAGTGGAATAAACCGCCCCTAGAGTTTATTTGGAGGTGACCTCTTTACCATTCTTCAGGCAAGAGCTGGATGACCATTTATCAGGTATATGGTAAAGAGACTTTTTATTCAGGTCCTGGTTCAACCAGCTCACCTATGAAGTGCCTTCTAACTCTGACATACTATGATTTAATGAAAACATACTATATTTGGAGTTAGAAGACATATTCAAATCTCAGTGGTTCTACTTACTACTTATGGTATCATGGTAATTCGCTGACGCTGTTTCCTCTTCTCTAAAATGAGTGGGTGGGACAAGATCATCTTTAAGATCTCTCTTAGTTCTAAATCTTATGATATAGTCCTAGTGTCTTTTGTTATTCTGGTCTTTCCTGTCACTCACCCACTGGCTGGGATGACAATATCAGGGCACCTATCAAGGTACTAAAACCATTGGTAGCTTACCTGATGTTGAAGGCCAGCTCATCTAGTTAATGAAATTGGTGGAAAGAAGGGGATGGAGAAAAGGGGCTAGGGAACTCTTGTACATTTTTATTTGTCCAATTAGCCCCAAATTTCCCCATAAGATCCTGCAAAGATCAAAAAAAGATAAAGACTTTGAAAGGGTTTGTGTTCTAGGCTCAGTTCTATTAGAGGAAGCAGAACTTAAGTGGATTAGCCTGAATATGGACAGTACTGGGGATGGGACTGTAAGAGAACTCTTTGATCAGCTATTGTTCATTTAGGTACCTCCATTCTTACAGAACAGGGAGGTGATAGTGCCACTCTACTCTATCCTTGTCACATCACAACAAAGTTATCATATTCAGTTCTAGGTGTTATAGTTTAAGAAAGGCATCACTAAGATGGTTGCTGTCCAGAGGCATATAATCAGGTTGGAGAAGAGCCCGGAGTCTGTCTCATACAAAGATAATTTGAAGGTACTGGGAATGTTTAGCAGGAGAAGACTTGGGGAAAGTGACCAGGAGATGATAATTGTCTTCAATTGTTTGAAGGGCTATTATGGTTTTTTTTTGGGCCCTTGAGCAATGGGTAAAGTTTCAAGGGGGCATATTTGGATTTGGGGTCAAGAAAACTCCCCTAATAATAAGAGCTGTCTAAAAGTATAATGGGCTGCCTCAAGTAGGAAAAGATTCTCTCTCACTGAAAGTCTTCCAGAAGAGGCTAGGGAACCATTTACTAGATTTGTTATAGTGTAACATTTTCTTTTTCCTTTAATAGGCTGGTCTAACTGGCTTCTGGGGCTCCTTCCAGAGATTGAATTCCATGATTCTGTGGATCACTGAATCTGCTTCTTCAATTTGTTCTCTTCTCTTTTCCATATTTATCACCTCCTTCAAAAAATAATTCAAAGCTTACCTTCCCTCTAAAGCTTTCTGTGGCAGGCCAAAATTAGGCCTTGGATAAACATGGTGATAGCTGGCATGATTTGGTGGAGAGCTGTCCTTCCCCCTCCACTTGACCCTCCCTCCACCCCATGGGTAATCAGAAGGATGATGGCCCCTCATGTGATGGTGGCTGAGGACAACAGATAGGCTTCTTCCCTGTGCCTCAGAGAGATTCTCAGACCTGATAGGTCAATGATGTTAAAATTTTTGTTCTAGTTTATCGAGGTCATGGTCAATAAAAGAAACACTTCAAACTGTGACAACAGCTGCCTCACTGCATCAGAGTTGAATGAACCAGTTCCGTCTATAACTCCTTTCCTGAATAAGATCTTCTAACAAGCCATTGTTTCCAACTCTCTGGTCCCATGTTACTCTGCAGTTCCTCATAATACCTATGGTATGGGAGAAATGTTGGTTTTTAATGCTTTCTGCATTTTCTCACATTATAGTCACATATACAATGATGTATGTTTATTGTCTCCCCAACAAGAATGAACTTTATTTCTTTTATGTACTTTCTTTGTGCCCCCCTCTAGACACTCAGGACATTCAAGTTACGTGTTACATGTTATAGGGCAAAATAGGGCAGGAAGGAAAGGAAAAGTACATTTTTAGTTAATAATTTGTTGAATTCTTTTTTTTCCTTTTTTAAAAAATATTTTTTCTTTTTTTGTTTTTTTTATTTTAAACTTAAATGCAAAATGAGGAAAGAAAAAAAAACTTTCCATGTACTCAGTAGACCATAAGAGAAGATTCAATATAAAGCAATAAATTTCCATTTCAAGAAAACCTATATAATAGGTTTTCAAAGCTGCCCAGCTTTACTTTGCTTCCTTGTTGGTTTTCTTTATTCTCTGCTATGTGCTTTTTATTTTACTTTTTCACCCTCCCACCTCCCCCTTTCCCAAGAAGACTAAAATTAAGTGTGAATATGGATAGGTAGGTAGGTAGATAGATAGATAGATGATAGATAGATAGATGATAGATTGATGATAGATAGATAGGGATGGATAGATAGATTGATAGACATAAACATACACAAATACACCCATACACATATATGTAAGGTCATACCACAGTTATTTCCACTTATCTGTTTCTCTGAAGGTAGACAGCATCTTCCTCCATAAGTCCAAGTCTTTCCATGTTTTTCTAAATCAACCAGGTCATCCTTTCCTACACCACAGCAAAATTGCAACCCAATCACATCTTATATGAAAGATTGTCTATGAAAGTCCCCCTTCCCCAATTTCCTCCATTCCTACATAGGCTTTATTTATACAAGAAAATTTTAATTTAAAATCAATGAAATTCTCCTTTTTACACTTCAGTAATGGTCTCACTTTATAATATAGTTTAAGTTTGATACTGCTGAATCTACTTCCTTTAACATCTTTTTTGTCTGGTTTCTTTGAAGTTCCTGACCTTTTGTTCTTCCAAATGAACTTTGTTATATTTTTTTCTAACTCAAGAAAATGATTTTTTCTTTCAGTAATGTACTGGATATATGTTGTTAAAGCCACCCCTAAAAGCCCACGACAACCTATTTTTCAGTGTTGGTAGTGAGCACCAAATAATGTCAAAAAAGACTGTGCTATATATATGAAGAACATTAATGCTTTTAAGATCTCAGGATATTACGGAATCAAGAATTTGAGAGTTTAAGGGACCTCAACAGCCATCTAACCCAACCCATAGAGGTGAGTATAGCCTTTATAGAAATCAGGCATTTGTATCCTAACTCCCGGTCTCACTGCTGGCTCAGGTCATTCAGAACAAGGCTAGCTAGCTTCGTCTTCCCCCTCAGATTTCTAAGGGTGCCCCTGAGCAGTTGGGGGTAGCTTTCTAATGCCATCAGCTTGAGCCCTCATTTCAGCTCCTTACAATATCTGACACCTGTTATACTTAATAGTTCCCTTATATTATTGATTGATCTGGTAATTAATGCTCCAGTTTCATTTAACTTATTTACATGAATGAGTTTTTGCAAAACTGTTTTACTTAGAAGATACAACCAGAAGAGAAGTATAAATAAACCCCCTCAAATTAGGCCTCATTCTTCTCTGTACCACATCAGCTCCTGTGGATAGCAGGATTAAACTTAGGGCAATTTGCTACAGAGCATTTGCCCCAACCAAGTTCACTTCCAAATATGGAGGAGTAACTGATAAAAGAGTCACTCCTTATAGGATCCAGTGTCTTGGCTGCTGAGTCAGTCCACTCCTGAGCTGTTGGTTGCTCCCCAGGGCTGTGCCTGTATGGACCTTGGCTGACCACAAACTCTGACATGGACTTCTGTCACTGGACCTCTGTTCCTCCAACATTTCAAAGCTCACAAAGTCATAGCCTTCTCTAATACCACTTTACTGAAAAGTAGGATATAACCAATGCAAAGAAGCCAAGAACAGAGGTGGCATACATTCAGAGGCTGCATGTTGACTTGGGTGGGGATAGTCCGAGGATTTTTTCCCCACCCAGTCATTTACAGAACGTCTTCCCTTGGTCACAACCAGAAAGGAGAGACTAGTTTCCTTCCTGGGAGTCTTTGGTGTGGATGTTTAGTTCCAGCTCAACCTGAAATAGTTACCAAATGCCTTCTCATCCTCCAAGGTCCTCAGAGAGGATTGCAGCAGGCAAAGACTACTGAGCATACTCAGAAGGACTGAATTCTCATTGACCATCCTCCCATTACAAAAGGAATCTCCACTATGGAGTGGTTGACTTGACTTGAAAAACTTCAGTGAGGGGGCAACTACTACCTTTCAAGGCCATCCACTACACTTTTGAACAGCTCTAATTTTGAGTACATTTTCCCAACTTTAAGCCTTAATTTGTCCCCTTGAGATTCCACCCACTGCTCTCAATCCTAACTTCTGGGGCCACATAGGACAAATCCCTATTACCTGAGGCCAGGAGCTGGCAATTATTGGTCTACACTGAACACCAGTGAAAAGAATCTATTGATGACATACTCCTAAGGATGGAGCTAAATTCCTGTTCATGCTGAATGTTCTTTATAAGAATGTTATTTATTTATAAAGAAAAAATTCTTTATTGTTAACAAGAAACAACAAGCATTTATTAAGCGCCTACTATGTGTCAGGAACTGTGTTAGGTGCTCAGGATACAAATCTCCAGCCAATAAAACAATCCCTATGGTCATGGAATTTGTTGTCGTTTTTGTTGTTGTTTGTCTTTTATTTTCAAAGAGGACCATGACATCAGGGAGGTTATGCCATGACATGCAAGTGAATTGGATTTAAGTGATGGAGTGCTGTGCACAGTCACCAGCCTCATTTTCTCCTCTGAGCCATCTAGGCATGACTGGAGATGGCCTCATGCAGCAGGAGATCTTGGACTTTTTAAGCTAAGGTCTTTAACAGATCTCAGTTTGACTGAGGCAATGCCCATTCAGTGATTAAGGCTAGATATGAAATGAGGCAGAGAATGGCCTTTTTTACCTAGTCAAAAGAAATCAATCTGGGAGGGAAAGAACCTCAAGGTTTCTGGCCAAAACAGAAACAATTGCTATTTACATTCATTCTGAGCCAAACCGAGCCCAACAATGACCAGGTGGGGCTTGGCCTGGGACCTATTGTTAGCCAATCAATGAGAGCCAGAGTGATGTGGGTTTCAGACATGTTCCTGAAGAAAGAAATTTAGCCTGTAAACTCGAAGTAATCTTGTGAGGTTTCCTTGATCAAGATTTACATTCCTTTGGGTAGAGTACCTGCAGGTTTGGGTATGACATTCTATGTGGACAGAGGGAAGGGAAAGAAAGAAAGAAAGAAAGAAGGAAAGAAAGAAAGAAAGAAAGAAAGAAAGAAAGAAAGAAAGAGAGAGAGAGAGAGAGAGAGAAAGAAAGAAAGAAAGAAAGAAAGAAAGAAAGAAAGAAAGAAAGAAAGAAAGAAAGAAGGAAAGAAAGAAAGAAAGAAAGAAAGAAAGAAAGAAAGAGAGGAAGGGAGGAAGGGAGAAAGGGAGAAAGGGAGGGAGGAAGGAAGAATGAGAAAGGAAGAAAGAAAGAGCCGTATTGCTCAACTGCCCAGTTCTAGTACTCGCAGAGGTAATTGTTTTTTGTCCTTCCAAGGAACATATACAGTTAGGTGGTATAGATATAGTACTGGACCTGGAGTCAGGAAGACATGAGTGCCACATACTACCTCAGACACTCACTAAATATGTGACCCTGGGTAAGTCACTTAATGTCTGCCTGCCTCAGTTTCTTCATCTGTAAAAGGGGAATGATAATAGCACCTACCTTACAGGGTTGTTTTGAGGACATTTTTAAAGTGTTTTGCAAACCTTAAAGTGCTAGCTTGCGTGTACACGTGTGTGTGTGTGTGTGTGTGTGTGTGTGTGTGTGTGCGCGTGCGTGCATGTGTGTGTATGTACAAGACAGGGAGGATGATAGAATGATAGACTTATAGAAGGTGGGTGCTTTAGCTTCATCTTGAAGAAAGAGGGAGTCTCTAATGAAAATGAGGAGGGAGTGAATTCTAAGGCATAGATGTGGAGGAGGGTGAGTGAAGTATGAGTGGACAGTTGAAGTCAGGAAGAGCTGCGAATGTGAAGGGTGACCCCAACATCTTAGTGCAGTTTTAAGCTATTAAAACTGTGTGAAGAAGCTGGGGAGATAAGGTGAGGGCAGGCTTGAAGGACTTTAAAAACCAATCAGGAGAATTTATATTTGATACAAGAAATAAAATGGCTTGCAGCCTATTTAGCATTCTTATCTTGGTGATGGTATCAGCTGGTGATGTTTTCTGGAGCCATCACCATCAAAATTTAGTGATAGTATGGTTGCAAAATACAGGTTGCCAGAATTATTCTCTGATGCTAATCTCAATTCCTATGAATTTGTGCCATTGCAATGGGGCTACTGATCTGGGTTTGAAACTGCCAGAGTCTTTTCTCCTTGACCTGATGAAAATCAGGCAGGCCCCATCCTTGCAAAATTGAAAAGAGAAGAGGATTATCTAGGATCTGGTTATTTCCTTTCCCTGCTCCACCCTGAGTACTAAGTTTCTTCCCAGAAGTACAGTGGAGGATCTGGGCCCATTTGCTTGATTTTATTGTTTATTATATTTGTATTGTCATCTCTTTCCTGGTTCCTGTATGTATTCTAAGCAGTGATTGATGGGTTTCGACTTTAATAAACATTTATTAAACATTTACTTTGTGCACAGAGCACTGTGCATAGGCATGGCGGAAGATAGAAAGATTAAATGACATATGCTCCCTGCCTTCATGGAGCTTATGATCTAGTAAGTGGGAATGATTTATATAGAAATAATTATGATATAAAATGATAGCAGTTGGAGGAAGCGGAAAAGACTTCTTGTAGAAGAGAGGAGGACACTCTAGTCATAGGGACCAACACAAGGCAGGGCACAGAGGCAAGTCAGTGTGGAATGTGTAGGGACTATGACCATTTCTGCTGATCTGAAAGAAGTCAAAATATCCAGTGTGGTTTTTGGCCCTGAAAAGAACCTTTCCTTAATTCCTTCTACCTGGAAGCACAGTCATAGGATCATAACATCCAGAGCTGGAAGGCACCTTGGAGAATGTCTGATGTCATCGCATTCCAGATAAGGAAACTTAGGGCCAGAAAGCCTAAGCATGATTGGAGAACCCCAGTAGTGATTTGCCCTCTAAGAAGAGATCCTTTGATTCCAATTCAAGACTTCTTCCATTATAGCAGGGGGTGTATGGTCATCCCCAACCATTTGCAGGACTCTCCCTCCTATAGAATCTCACCTAGTATGTTGATGGTAGTAAGTGACAGATAAATAGAATTATTTTGAATGTAAAAGGCATCAAATAAGAAATCAAAGGCCAAGAAGCTTCTGAATTTCTAAAATGAGTGAAACTTCTGGATGCTAGTTGAAGGAATAAAGGCAGGCCTGTGCTGGAGGAGGATTTCTTTGGGAGAGAGCTTGCGTGCAGGCCTGGGTTCCATCTGAAAACAGAGGCAGAGGGTGGTGAAGGCAGCCGAACGGGGGAAACTCAGAGTGTGCACCTTATTAGCCTTCATTTGCTCTTCTCTTTGATGTTCCCTCCAAGGTTCCGAGAGCCTTCTTTTATTTACGCACACGTGGCTCCATACCTCCAGAGAGCTCTCCAGCTCTCCAAGTACATATCTCTAATTTTTACAGACAGCTTTGATGGATCTCCATGAGACCACATGTTCTCCCATTCATGCTTTTTCTTTCTCTTAAATATTTATAAAGGTTCAAGAGTAGAAATAAAAGTCCCTCAGATTCAGAGCCAACTAAAAATAGCACTTCAGTTTCTTGCCAGGCAATCTGGCCTCAATCAAAGCCATTGCAAAGATGCTGGGGAGAAGAGAAGAGGAGCTGATAACCTTTTATCCATTTTTTTTTGGCCAGCCCTCTCTCTTATTAATAAGTTAGCTGGATTGACAGGTTGCGATGGGTGCCAGATGTACTGGGGTCCCTGATGGTGAAAAGATCTTGTTCTTTGCAGGTTCTTTTTGGATGAAATATGAGTAAGAAGTGTCTTTGGGTGAGCAAATGCCATTAGAAAGCAATGGTCAGTGTGGGAGTTGGAGGAAGTGGAACCTGGACGGAATCCATTCTGCTCTGGTATTCTGATACTATTAAGAAGAGGTTGAATATTGGGTGATGCTAGCATGGATTGAATTTAGGCTTTACTCATAGTCCACTTTGATAGGCCCATCCAGAAATAATTGCTACAGTCTTCATTTATTGGTCCCAGGGGGGATGAGTCCTGGGCTTGAAAGCTGTGAGGACTTGTGGTTGGATGGAAGAAGGGCTTGGAGAGAAGGACCTCGGGGTTGCATGAGGGAATGAGAAGAAGCCCTGTGGTATTTTGCATGGGAAGTATATATACATTTGAATAAACAAACATAATCCAATTTTGTGAGACATTCCTGGGGTTTGTTGAATGACACACAGTGGGAAATTGGAAACTGAATGACTCTGGATTCATTACTGACTGAACTGCATTAGCATGACCCAGTGGTGAAAGCTCTAGACCAGGAGTCAGGAGACATGAGTTGATTTTCTGGCTCCATCCTGACAATGTCTTGCTGGGTGACTTTAGCCAAACTGCTTCATTCCTCTGGGCCTCAGTTTCTCATACAAGTATTGCCTTACAATGAAAGCAAGAGGCTGAACAAAATGTACTGTACAATTCACCTGACATCATCTCTTTGAAAATATAATAGCCAAATGCATTGACTATATAAATTAATATGGGCCCACAAGGACATGAAAAAGAATCAAACTCTGGGCAAGTTAAAATGGAAACTATGAAATATGGCAATTCTCCAAGCTAATGGTTCTCACTTCTCAAAGTTATTACTCTAACAATACTGTTAAGTGTTAGAAAGTCTGGGGGAGATTATTCTGGGAGGTTAGATTTGGGGGACTGAATCTGCAGTAACAGTTCATACAAAACTACCCTATACATCGTTCCCTAAACCCCGCATTCCACGTCCTAATTCCATGACTTTGCACGGGCTTTTCACTCATGCCTGGAATTCCATTTCTCCTCATCTCTGCTTCTTAGAGAGGAGCATAGAATAGTACACAGAGTACTAGGCTTGGGAGTCAGGAAAATCTGGATTCAAATACTTCCTCTGCTAAAAATAAATAAATTAACAAATTTGAAAAAAAAATACTATCTCTGAAATTTACAGCTGGTTAATCATGGGCAAATGATTACCTTTTCTGAGCCTCAGTTTACCCTTCTGTTAAATGAGGATAAAAATAACTGTAATTCCTACTTCATAGGGTTGTTGTGAGGCACAAATGAGACCAAGCAGTTTACAAACTTTACTGTGCTCTGTAAGTATCAGTGAGGATTGCCATTAGAATCCCTGGCTTCCTCCAATGCTCAGCTCCATAGCCACTTCCTGCATAATCCTAATCCCCAGTTGTTTATTTGTTAGTATTTTCTCCCTCCTCAAAATATCTTACGTTTACTTGTCTATCTATGTGTTTGTTACCCTTTCAAATATAAGATCCGTGAAGACAGGAACTACTTTTCATTTTTCAAATTAGATCCCCATTGCTTAGTATGGTACGCTATCTAGATAAGTAATAACATTGGGGAATTGAATTGTCATTGAAAAGAATCATTCTGGAAAATCCCAAATTGCTCCTGGGATTGAAGAATAAAAATACTCTCTAATCCTCTTGCCTCTGATTGCTTAAAAACAATGAGTTATAGTAGGACCTACAGAGATATGCCAAGAACACCATATTTGTTCAGGGTAGCAATATAGCGGCAAAACAAGATAACTACAGAATGCAATTCAATATGTATTTATCAAGTGACTACTTTATGCTCCATACTGTTCTATATTTGAGGGTACAGAGATAGAGATGAAATAGTTCTTGCCTCAAGTAGCTTATATGCTAAGGATGAAAACAATATGTATACAGAGAAGGAAATACAAAATGTATGCAAAGGAAACAAAATGTAGTTTTGATGGTGGTGGATGAGAGAATACTAGCAACTTGGGAAATTAGGAAGAGCTTCTTGGAATATGTGGCATCTGAACTCTGCTCAGGAGGAAGCTGGGGAATCTACAACATCAAGATGAAGAGGAAGAGCATTCCAGACACTGGTGAACAGACTGTGCAAAAGCGTGGAGAAAAAAAGATTGAAAGTCAGATGTAAGGAAGAGAGGGTAGGTCAGTTTGGTTGGAAGATAGACTGTGTAAGGGTTGATAATGGTAGATCTGTCTGGGAAGACAGAATGAAATCAGATTGTGAAAAGCTTTAAAAACTCCAGAGGAGTTTGTGTTTTATCCTAAAGGCAGTAGAGGGCCACTCATGTTTTTACACAGGAGAGTGATGTGGTCAGATCTGAGCTTTGGAAATCCTAGAACACCAATGTTGGAAGGGACCTCCAAAATCATCTACTTGAAAACTGTTTACCAGATTTCTGAAATGTGGTCATTTAGCCTTTGCTTGAAGTCCTTCAGTGATGGGAAACTCACAGCTCCAAAAGAAAGGGTCATCTATTGTTGGGCAGTTCTAATTGTGAGGAAGTTTGTCCACATGTGGATTCTAAACCTTCCTCATTGTAACTTTTGTCTATTAGTCTTAGTTCTGCCCTTTGGGGGCATTCTAATTCCTCTTCCACAGGACAATGTTTCAAGTATTCAGTTATTTTGTCCCCTTATATTAGGAAGGCAGAATTTATGATTTCAAAGAGAATCTCATATGTGCCTAAAAGGTCCGGAACCGCAGGACATAAGGAATTCTCTAGGCAGAAGGCAGGAGAACTAAAGCATGTATTTACACTCCACAATAACAAGCCCACAAACCAGCATCCCCATTTTGATATTTTCATCAAAAGCTTCCAGGCCCAATAAGTCCGCCTTACAAGGGTAACCAGAAGGCCACAGAGAAGCGAGATGGTATAAGGCAAAATCATATACATGCTTCCCCTCTACGGTAAGAAGATTACCCACTAGCCTCTAGTCAGCTCTGCTACCGGCAGCTCAGCTTCAGCTGTAGGTGTCTCTGGCTCCAACCGGAAAAGGAAAGGAGGATCTTCAAGCTGTCCTCTCCCCTCTTATAGAGTTTTTGACATCATCAAACACCGCCTGAATGACCAGGGCCAATTGGTTCTTGACTTGGCCCTTCCCCCTAGCGTAGACCACGTTAACATACTTCCCCTCAGCCAGCCCCACGACTCATCACACAGTAAGCTCTGGTCCTGCCCCGGAAGAGCAAGCCCCAGCATCCAGGGAAGCTCAACGAGGCAAGCTGAGTCATTCAAAGAAAACAAAGTCCATTCTGGCTACACCCCTTTAAGTTATCTTTTGGGGGCAGTGAGGTGGTGCAGTGGATACAGCACCAGGCCTGAAGTCAGGAAGACTCATCCTCCTGAGTTCAGATCTGACCTGAGACACTTACTAGCTATGTGACCCGGTGTAAGTCACCTAACCCTGTTTGTCTCAGTTTCCTCATCTGTAAAATGAACTGGAGAAGGAAATGGCAAACTGCTTCAGTATCTTTGCCAAGAAAACTCCACATGGCATCACGCAGAGTTGGACATGATTGAAATGGCTCAACAACAACAACAACAACAACAAAGTTTTCTCTTTTCCAGGTTAAAAATCCCTGCATTGCTCAGCAGTCTTTGTGTCCCATGGTTCCTAGTCCCCTCCTCATTAGGAGATATCTCCTCTGTATATGCTTCAGCTTGGCAACATCTGTCCTAAAATGTGATGCGTAACACAGGACACAATATTTCAGATGTGGTCAAATCAGAGAAGGGAACATGGGACTCCCACATCCCTTGTTCTAAATCCTATAGAGATAGGAGCTAAAGCTATGATTTATTTGGTATAGGGAACTCACAGATGAGAAAACTCCCCCTATCAATGTAGGTCAGCACCTTCTTTGTAACTTACAGTCTTAATGAGTTGGCTAGAGCATTCAGAAGTTTAGAATTACTAGCATTCAGAGTTATTCAGTCACATAGCTGGTATGACAGAGATGTGACTTGAATCCAGGTCCATTTGGCTTGGAGGTCAACTCTCTGTCCACTACGTCATGTTGACTCCATTCTAGACAACACCCTATATATATATATATATATATATATATATATATATATATATATATATATATATATATATATGTATATATATCACACATATATGTATATCTAGATGTATGTATATATATTCACATATTTATATATACATATACATAATGCAGCTTAAAATCTTACTAGGTTTCTTTTTTAAATCATATTGATGACCTATAATGAACTTGTAGAATAGCAACATCTCTAAGTTTATTTTTTACATGAATTGCTTTCTAGTCATATCTCCTATACTTGTTCCATTTAGTCATTTAAAACATAAAGTTCTTTACATTTGTTGCTATTGAATTTTATTTTATCTTTGACTTCCTATTTCAGGTTAATCCAGAATACTTTGGGTTTTTAATTCTCTCATTCAATGTGCTGGAATCATGTCCTAGCCCCTAGCTTTGTATTATCTTCAAATCTGATTAATGTAGATATGCTTTCATCCGAGTCATTGAAAAAATGTTGAACAAAACAGGACCAAGGACAGAACCTTGGAAATCTCAATTAGAGACCATCTTTCAAGTTAACATAGATCCATCAATCAAAATTCTTTGAGTCTAGTTTAGCAAGCATTTTCCAATCTTCCTAGTTATTCTCTTATCCAATCCACCTCTCTCTAGTTTATTGGGATAGCCTGAGAGACTTATCCAACGGCCTTGATGAAATACAAGTATATCACATCATTCTTCTGTTCTTCCAGTTTAATAATCTTGTCCAAAAAGAAAGTAAAGTTTGGTGCGTCGTGTTCTTGACAAATTCATGAAGCTTTAGTGAGCACTTCTTTCTTAACCAAGAACTCTGAAATCATTCTTTTAATAGTCCAATCTAGAATTGTTTATCAGGAGTCAAGGTCAAGCTTACCAGGTTGCAGTTGGAACCATACATCTTCTTCCTTTTTATTTTTCCCCTTTTTTTGAAGACCGGGACAAAGTTGGTGTTCTTTGCTAGTTCTGCCTCATGGTGAAGGAAGCTCATGCCTGCCTCTGCCGCTGCCACTTCTGAACCCTACTGTTGTAAACTATTGCTGTTAACTCCAGACTTTTGGTTGCTTCTACTCCTTCCCTCTATGCCATCCACTTCTCCCAGATATTTTCTGCTCCATAGTAACCACTATCTGGTGTCCCTTTCATTACTCCATTCCGATCACTACCAACACACTACTGGATTGAGAATGATAAAATAGGTACTTGCATACACACATGCTTCTCCCCACTGATTTGGATTCATGCTCAAACAGCCCCTGCAACATTTGGGATTTCAGAAGTCCAGAAGAGATCAATTCAGACATCATTGTACTGAAGATAACCCTTTTAATAAGGTTAAAAAGGGCTAGTTAATGGTCATCTCTAAATTGAAGAAAACCCGATGACTGTCAGAGAAAAATACTCATCACCTTGAAATATCTACTTGTGCTAAATGGTCAACACTTGTAAGACCTTCTCTATATTGAAGATCATTTATTCAGCAGTTCCACTTTGGTAAAGTGGAAAACAAAATCAAGAACTAGCTAGAATCAGAGGAAGACACTTATCCTTTTCCTGCCTCTGTGTTCTTTTCAAAAAGGTAAATATCACCTAAGTCAACTCTGCATGCCAGTGGCCCAAGGATCTATCCATTTTTAAGTTAACAAAAGGATAAAGGGCTCTTTCTGAATGACTAAGGCAGGAGCCTCACTTTGCTACCTACCTCACTGATTGCTTATATAGGGTATGATGGTATGGCCTTTGGGGCTGGGATATGTCAACCTTTAGCTCCTGTTCACATAACCATGAGTCATATCACTTTTGTTTTGCACTGTCCCCTTTCCTTACCTCCTTTCCTCCCAAACAAACCAAAATGTGTGGAATGCTTAGCCTCAGTTGAATCAGAGAAGCTTGATGAGAAAGCCTAGGGGAATCATTCATTTCCTTTAAGATTACTCTTAGTGTCAACCTCCTTCCATGACCACTCCATCTAGAAATGGTCTCTTCCTTATTTACTCTCTAATAACACTTTTGATGTCATCTAGGCATCTAGGCACTTATTAAAACTTGTACGTGTGTGTGTGTATGTGTGCGTGCGTGTGTTTGTCTTATTCTCCTTATTGGATTGTAAACTCCTTGATGGTAGGAGTCTTGTTCATCTTTGTAACCCTATCACATCTCAAAGTGCATTGTGCATATCAAGTACTTAAAAACATTTGTTTAATTAAATTGACTCTAAGTAGGAGATATGAATTGAAGTTTCTATTTTGCAACTACATTGTTTAGCCTGAGGAAAATAATCAAATCTGGCCCTAGTTTTTCATATCTGAAATGAATAGATTGGACTAAATTATCTATGAAGTCCCTTCCAACTCTGTCATTCTCAGAATCCATGATTGCTTAGCTTGTAAAACCTCTGGAGGTGATGCTACTATCACATATTGATCAACATCCATTCAGAACTTTGGACTAGATGAGAGGTGTCAAAACTCTGCCTGGTAGGATATGGCTGGTAAAACTCAGAGTGCCTCTGAAACAAATTCTGATGTAATTAGGAAATGTTTAACAAAATAAATAAGGATACAATACATCATAGATAGTGCTAATTTGTGGTTTTCCAAGTCACTTGGAGGTCTATGAGATCTATTTCAATTTAAGTATAATACCATTGAACTGGATGACCTCTGTGGTCCCTTTCATCTCTAAATCTGTATCATCTGAAGACATGGTCCAGGAGGGCTGCTTGAGACCAGATTGGGAAGTAGGCAAAGGTTAGTTCATGTCCTTAACATCTTTTCCCTATCTTCAAACCTCTTTTTAGGGCCCTCTCTCATGATCTTCTCCTCTTCTTCCTTTACCACCACCACTACTACTATCACTAATACCAAGGCAGTCAGAACATTTATGCTTCTTCTTCTTACCGTGAAGGGATTGAGGTCCCCATATTGTGTACCCTAAACTCCCTACTCTGTCTCTACTATTTGGAGTCCCATCTCTTCAGGATTCTGCTGAGGGGCAATCAGATCTAATTGGGTTAATCTGATACATTAATTTGAGCCACAAAGCATTATGTAAATTTATATTTTAATAGAAATGATTTTTTTTCCTTCTCGACTCTCTAATAACACTCTTGATGTCTTCTATGGATTTATTAAAACTTTTATTAAGAGGATTTTTTTAAAAAGGTACCCAATTGCACATTTTTGATAGCTTTAGTTATTAGAAAGTTGTATCTTATATTACTCCATAGTCTGTCTACTAGTACCTTCTATCTATTAGTCTTATTTCTACCAATTGGAGGAGCACAGATAAGTCTAATACCTCAACCATGAAAGTATTTGACTGTCTCCCATTCATACACTCCAGGCTTCTACTTAATATTGGGCAATTAGGAAGCACAGTAGAGTGGTTGGCCTGGATTTAGGAAGATCTAAGTTCAAAATTGGCTTCAGATATTTAATAGCTCTCTGACCCTAAGCAATTTCGCTTCTGTTTGCCTCAGTTTCCTCATAATAATAATAGTATGTACCTCCCAAGGTTGTTGTGAGGATCAAATAAGATAATAATTGTAAAGCATTTAGCACAGTATCCAGCACATACACAGTAAATGTTCTACAAACATTGGCTATTATTGTTATTTTGCCTTAAATTAAGGCCAGGCATGGGTATAAAATTCTATCTTCTCCATGCTGTGGACTTTGGCATTGGTTTAACTCACTAAAAATCCAATCCTTTTGCAAAGACCTGTATCTGGAGATGGAGAGCCTTGAGAAGAGGGTGGGGAAGCACATGAGACAGAGCCTTTCCTTGGGAAACCAGGAGTCAAAGAAGCATTAGAGGAGCCATTTAAAGCAAAGTGAAACCAGGATCCTAATCTCTGGGATCACAGGGCTCATTGGACATGAATGGAAAGTTCTTCTGGCAAACGGTGAAGAGTAAGGGGGGGTTGGGGAGGTTGGAAATGAGAACTTGAAGCAGAGCCAGATGAGCAAAGACAGAAAAATGTGTCTTGGAGACTGAAGACAGGAGTGTAAAAAGGCAGATATATACAGTGTAAAGGCAGATCAGACAGAATTTCTTTCAACCAAGGCTGCTACTGTTGTACCAGACATCTCTCTGTCCTCCTCCCTAGGACTTGCTTATGGTCCTCTCTAATCAATCCACACTATCTCTATCCTTCTAGTCATGAATATAATGATTTGGGTGGGAAAAGAGAAAAAAAAATCAAACTCCACATAAATGAGTCTTAAAGTAGGAATGATGGATTTGGGGGAAATATCCCACCCAAAATAAGTCTTACTCATAGTCTAGAACTTAGCACAATGCTTGTTACATAGTTAGTGTTTAATAAGTGCTTATTGACTAACTGGAGGAGTTATATAATCATTGACCCTTGGTATTAGCTATATGTAACAACAGTGTTACTTGCCACTACTGTAGCTGTGTAAGGCCAACAATACCAGCATACAGGAGGGCTGCTAGCACAGGTTCTTTTATCTACTTTTCTAAGGAAAGCAATAATTAAACATACATATATCATTCACTTAGTTCAAGGGAAAAAGTCAGCACCCTGAACTTCAGAGCAAATACAAACAGAAATTACAAACAGAGACAGATAGGCTTCTAGCTGTCTGACCAAAGCTATACATACATAGTTATCAGAGAGAGAAGCACCAACATTTGGGTGTTCAAAGCCAGAAGGCTCCTTAATGGCTACCCAGTGTCTCAACACCAACACTTCCAATGAGTGAGCCCCAAACAAAATGCTTTATACATACATATATATATATATATATATATGTATATATATGTATATATATATGTATATATATACACATATACACACACACACTTCATGTATATATACACACACACTTTATATATATACACACTATATACACATATATATTATATACATACATACATACGTGTATAGATATAGATATAGATATATGTGTGTGTGTGTGTGTGTGTGTGTGTATATATATATATATATATATATATATATATACTTTTTCAGGGCTCGAGGGCTTCACACCTTTCAAGGGCTTCACACTTTTTTGAGGGCTTCAGACCTCTCATGACCTAATTAGCAAAAGGATGTGGGCCTTCCTACAAACAAAGGCAAGACTCAAAGGCATTTGATTGCCTTAGTGCTTAGAAGCACTCCAAAAGAAAAAATAACAGTAAAAAGTCTCACTTTGCTTGCCCTTACACCATATCAGTCTCACTCTCTAGATCCAAAATGAGCATTTGCTCCCTTAGCTCCAATGGAGCTATGAGTGTGAGATCACCTTTCAACTCACACACACAATTAGTAGCTTAATACAAAACTATACAGAAAAACCAAAAGATCTGAAATAAGGAAATAGGAAGGAAAAAAAAGTAACTTCTTATTAGGGCAGTTGCCTGGTTTCCATTAGACCAAATCTAATTTCTTTAAAGGCCCTTCCCAAGTTAATTTGGGTTCTAATTGATTGTGTCTTCTTTATCCTTTATCTATCTATCATCTATCTATGCACATATACACATTAAGAATCTTTGATTTCTTTGACTCATAGATCATAACTTATTGTGGTAGAGATATCTTAGAGAATTGCCTAAGGCTCAAAGAGGTTAAGGAATTCAGTCATGGTCATGCAACATTTAAATGGAAGAGTTAAGATTAAGTTAAGTTAAGTTAAGGTCTTCTTGATTCCAAATTAAGCATCTCATCCATTATGGTTCACTTACTACTACTACTACTACTACTACTACTACTACTACTACTACTACACACACACACACACAATGTCACTATGCATATCTATCTATCTATACATCAATATATCTTTGTGATTTATAAAATACTTTTCTCACAATAACCACATGAGATATATATTGGAAGTATTATTATCCCCATTTTACTGATGAGAAAACTAAGGATCACTTAAGTTGTTTGCCCATACTAAAATAGCTAATAAATGACAGAGCTAGATACTGAACCCAAGTATTTTTTAATCCTAAATTTGGTGCTCTTTAAGGACATTTCTACAACCTCCATGGTTGACTGGCCCCAGCTTTCACAGTCCTTAAAGGTTAAAAAATCCACACTAATGAAATCATTCGTGGGCTGGATCCTACAGAAAATACATTTCAGCGGATGTAGGGAGTTTGTTATAGCGTAAGGACATCTTAATTCTTGCCCTGACTCTTCTGTTCTTCCACACGAAGGGAATTCTTGAGTTGACTTGACCAGCCTGTGACACGGCCTGAAGGAACCAATGCTTCCATTGTAGCAGGCAGTTCAAAGCCCGTGATCCTTGATATTAGATCATGGGGAAAAACAAAAAACAAAAAGAAACTTCTGGACACTTTAAGCAAGACAGATTTAAGCCAAGGAGTTGGAACACCTGGACTCTACTGGGTTGTGGATATTGTCAGGAAGAAGATGAAGGTACTCCCTGGCAGCATTTGGGGGTAATGCAGGAACAGGATAGCATCACTTCATGGATTATGATAATAATAACTAGCATTAATATAGCTCCTACTATGCGCTAGGCACTTTGCAAATATAATCTCATTTGATCTTCACAACTGAGTGGTTGTCAGGTTGCGGAGAGTACCTTCATCTTCTGCCAGACAATAGCTACAACCCAGTACAACCCAGGTTTTCTCACACCTGGAAGGTAGGTGGTATTATTATTCCCGATTTACAGATGAGGAAACTGAGACAAACAGATATTAAATGAGTTGCTCAAGGTCACAGAGCCAGCAAATATCTGAGGCTGAATTTGAACTCAGGTCTTCCTGACTCTAGGCCCAGGGCACTGTCCACTATTTACCTAGCTGCTCTAGGGACATGGACACAGTATATAACCACTACTTAAAGATGTGATTACCTGATTTTGTCCTAAATGTATGAGGGTGTTTTTAGCTTTTCATCCTTCCTCCTTGGCTTTTACCAAGGGACAACATTTTCTGATTTGTCTTTTTAATGGTGAGGGAGTATGTCTGTGTGTCCACAAGGGTGTGAGGACCGGGGGTCGCTTCTATAGTGACTTCATTAGCACCCTATGGCAGTATCTCTCTTTGAGCTACTATCATCACAAAGACAAGGATCTGAGGCCTGCTGAGAAGATTCTACAATTTGGGTGACTACTTAAAAATTCACTTTATTATCTGTAGGATTTAGCTCAGTACTCTCTAGATCATGCATGATTTCATTAGTGTGGATTCTTCCTCCACCAACGTGATGTGGACTCTGACTCATGAGGACTCATTATACTTCTATAAAGAAGTACTTTCAAGGCCTAGTAATTGGGTGGGGTATAATAGGGCCATTAGTTTTAGTTAAAACAATTCATATCTAATCAGTTGCCAAGTCTAGTTGAATCTACTTCCACAATACCTCTCACATCTGTTCCTTTCTCTCACGTCACCACTCTAACTCAGGTCCTCCTCACTTCTCTTCTGCATTGCAGCAGCAGCCTCTTAGATGGCTTTTACTTTCTATATTCTCCAGTCCCTCTTCCAGACTGAGGTCAAGTAAATAGTCTAGAGGCACAGCTCTGATTTTACCACTCTCTGCCTCTCCCCCAACGAATACACAAACAAATAAACAAATGAAGAATAAATGAATTAGCAAACAACAAACGCATAGATAAACAAATGAATAAACATACAAATAAATAAATGAATAAACAAACAACAAAGATGAAATCAACATATAAAGATTTTTATGGCTCCCTAGTACCTCTAGGACAAATTACAAAATGACTGACATTCATAACTCTTTAAAATCTGGTTCCCAACTACTTCCAGACTTAATTCATATTACTTTCCAGCCAGTTTGGCTGGAATGTAGAATCCATAAGGGGAAACAACGTGAAATATCAGGAAAATAGTCTTTTCTATAAACTGAAATCTGTCTTCTGACCTCCTTATCTTTTAACAAGCCTCAAAAGTTCTGTCTTCTAATCTCTGTCTTGGAATCTATAGCTCCCTTCACATCTCAACTCAAGAGCCACTTCTACATGAGACCTTTCTTGATTCCCTCACACTCTCACCCCTAGGTGTTAGCACTTTGCCTTCCCCCCTCCCATTGCTTTGTATTTACTTTGTATAATTTTATACTTATCTCCCTGTACTTGTTTTTCTCCCTCTCACCCAATACCCAAATGCCCCGCCCCCCCGCCCCCGCCCATCTCATCAACAAACTTACAATAGAATGTATTCTTTCTGAAAGCAGGGAATGCTTTGTAATACTGACCTTAGTTTCCAGAACAATTTCTCCAACCCATTAGGTGTTTAAAAATTCTGTTGCATCCCCCACCAGCTACACTGAACTTGAGAAGGCTAAGGGGTGCTGCATTAATGTACATTCATAGATTGAGAGATAGATAGGATCTTAAGCACTCTGGTTCAAAAAACTCTTCCATTAGTGTGGTTCTCCACCTAGTCTCAGGATGGCTGTTCTAATTCAATCAATTTCCCTTCCCATTATCCTTTGGGGATCTTTTATAAATGGTCAACTAAGGATGAAAGCAATCAGTGCTCTGGAGGCAAGTTGATTGTCTCACTGACCTCTTCATATGTAATTGAACTCTCCAAGTCTCAGACTTTTTATGGAGTTGAGAATGTCTACTTTGCATTTGAAGGCCTTCACCTTTACATTTCAATGTCTCTGTCTTTTGGCTCCTGAAGACCAACAACTTTTGCTTCTGTCTCTCTAGAACTTTCCCTTTACCATGATTTAAGAAGATATTCTTGACTTTCAAGGCTCAGTTTCTGGAAAATATTGTCAAAAGAGCTGTGTAATTTTCCCCCCTCTAGCTACAACAACACAATGGCCAGCTTTTATTGCTGAGGAAAAAAAAGGGTGGCCTAGGCCAAATTAATAAAATGTTTCTAGATTGTTCAATTGCAAAAAAATTGTATTCCACCTGAAAAACTGAAATTGAGCCTAAAGCCTTCTCCTCCATTTCCATATCACTCTCATTGCCTTTGCCTGGTTCCCACCCTTAATTTCTGAGCTTCTTCTATAGTCCTACCCCAGTGCTTCTCTTTGGGAAAGGAGATGTAACTAAGGGGTGCCAGTAGAGTAAAAGCTTTAACAGATCCCACCAAACAGCAAAGATCTGGACCTAAGGACAATGTTTTGTCCAAACAACAGCCTAGTTAAGCTCAGAGATGCTTTTGCCCAGAAGGTCAGCCATCAAATAATGAATTCTGGTCATTTTAACTCATAAGAACTATCAACTTAGTTGTAGAGAAGTTGAAATTTATGTCAGTGGAGTGAGTACCACACTGGCAAAATCACAGACCCTTTTCACACGTTGAAAAGAGCACTGCTTCTGGGGAGCAATGCAATGTAGAGAGCATAAGATGAGGGTTCAAGTCATGGTTTCACCATTCACTGGCTATGTCACTTAATCCCTGAGAGCTTCCCTTTCCTCCTATGCAAAAGCAGAAAGATAGTACCTACCTTGCCTCCCCTTCAGAGTTTTTTTTTTTTTCAAATTCAAATGAGGTAATGAACATGAAAACATTTTCAAGTCATACAGCATGGTGGGTGTAGAGAAGAGGTCACTTGCTGGCAGTCACAAGTCAGAAGGGCTGGGTTTCAATTATGGTTCTGACATTCAATAGGTAACCTTGGGCAAGTCATTGAGAGCTCCTGAGTCTTAGTTTCCTCCACTATAAATGGAGATAATTCTTGCAAAATTCACAGGGTTGTTTTGAGGAAAGTGCTATGTAAAGCACTATAGAAATGCCAGTTACTATTAAAATGCTATACAAATGTAAATTATTAGAGTGCTTTGCACATAGTAGATGCTCCATGAATATTTATTAAATGAATGTATGAAGACTAAATCAAAATGAAATGGAAAGGAGAGGGTGATGTTAGTAATGTTCTCATGCAGGTAAATCCCATTAGGCTGATGTCAATTACTCAGTGTCCAGAGGAAGTCAACCAGGATGGCGAAGGACCTTGAGTTCATGCCTGATAAAGATCAGTTGCAGCAACTGTGCATGTTTAGGCTGGAAAAGAGAAGACTTTGTGGCGATGTGATAACTGTCATTAAGTATTTGAAGGTCTGTCATTTGTGAGAGGGATTCAATGTGTCCTGCTTGGCCCCAGAGAGAAGAACTAGGAGTAATGACTGGAAATTGTGAAGAGGCAAATCAGCTTGATGAAAGGAAAAAACTTTCTAACAATTAGAGATGTAGTTTGTCCTTTGTTTTCGAAGAGACCAATGACATCACAAGGTGACATCTTGACTCGTGTATGAATTGGATTTAAGTGAGGCAGAGTTATACAAAGTCATCATCCTCCCTCTGTCTTCCAAAATCATCAAAGTCCAATGGCAAGACAAAAGTCAGGATGACGAGTGATGGCCCAGGATCCTGGGGTGCAGTGGATGACCTTGGTGTTTTCTTTGCCTAACCAAACTCTAAGTGCTGCATATCTGTTGGAACAAATTGTTCTCATCTACCATTCCACTGGGGAAAGTCTTCACATGCTTGGGGTAGATACCTCCCTAACTTGCTGATGGGTTCATGACCCATCAGTTACCCTCAACTTAGTTTATGCTGTCTGCCTAGATAGTTTACGAGGGTGTGGCTGCGGCACATGCTATCGCTTCTTGGAGCCATAGGTTAGAGTTGAGTGTCAGGTACATACTAAAAGCAGATGAGCAGTCCAGAAAAGGGCTTGGCAAGCCCTCATATCAGAGGTGTTAGTTCTCCCTAAATACCCTACATACCACAACAATTAGAGATATTAAAAAGTAGAATGGCCTGTATTGGGGGGAGTGCTTTGTTCCCCATTTCTGTAGGGGTGTAAGCAAAGACTAAATGAGCACTTGTCATCTTGTTCATAACTAGGCCACCATACCACTTGCTGTCCATTTTCAAACCATGCCTCCCATACTCTGGCCATCTTCCTCATTGCCTTTCCATTGGAACTTCTGATAGAGGAACTTGAGTCTTCTACATTCCAGAACTGAGCCACCACTCTGTTTTCTGGTCATTTCCAAACTATGGCACTGTGTATATAACCTCCTTACTAACCTTCTTCTCTTCTCCTTTATGTATTATCTTTCCCCACAAGAATACGTGCTCTTTGTAGGCAATGGCTATCTTTCTTTGCTCACATTTGCATCCCTAGTGCTTAGCATAATGCCTGGAACATAGTAAGCATTTGACGAATGTGTTTTCATTCATTCATTCTTTTGTCCATTTATGTCATAGAAGGAATTTTTGTTCAAGTAAGAGTTGGATTAGATAGCCTCTGAGGTCTCTTCCAGCTCTTAGATTCTGTGACTTCATCCAGATTCAAGGCATAAGGGTTGGACTCTTATTGTTTTTACTTGTGCCTGGATTCCATAATTTCAGGCTTATGATTCAACAAAAAATTGCACGAATACTTTTAGGAAAACGTAGATTACCTGTGTTGGCAGCATATGTTAATACAGACATACTACACACCTGTATATTATAGACTCATAAATCTACATAGACACACACACTACAAAAGACAATCTTGCCTAAGAATGCCAAATTAGATTCCAAATTCTGCCTCACCAGCTAAGGAGACCTGGGCATCTGGGCCAGCATAGTCCAGTTCCCTTAATTAGCCCCCTTTCTGCAAAGAATTATTCTTCTTGCCTGTGTTACCTGCTACTGGTACTTGGCCTAGAATGCTGAAATATCTGTGCTAATAAAAACTGCTGGACTACTAACAGCATTTTGGCCCATTCGTAGGTTTGCTGCAAAATCAGTTTCCTGCTTGGCTACTCTAAATTGAATACTTGTGAGTATACATGTGGGTGTGGGTGTAAGTGTGCAGTCCTTTGTATTGTGACTGGAGGTGGGATGTGAATCAGGAAAAAGTCTTACATGCAACTAGAAATTTCTTACTATTAACTTAGAAGTAACCCAACTTAGAGATAGTAGCCTACTAAGAGCAAAAGCAGACATTAGCTAGGTATGTTTTAGGGATAGATGCCTGTCTGTCTGTCTATATATGTATATATATACACACACATATGTGTGAACATATGTATGTGTCTATATCCGTACACATACATATGTGTGTATATATACAACATGTATTTGTGTATCTATACGTGTCTGTATGTGTGTGTGTGTGTGTGTGTATATATATATATATATATATATATATATATATATATGTAACTGACATTCTAAGCAGGGAGAAAAAAAAACCTAGGAAATTCATGCAGTAGGGCTATATCTGGACAGTATCCTTAATTATTTGTTAGTGACCCTGTGCCTCATAGAATGTTAGCCCTTTGAGGGTAAGGATCATTTTTTCTTTCTGTCTCTGTGCCCCCTAGCACATAGTATAATACTTTACACAAAGTAGGCCCTTAAATAGTACTTGTTGTTCATTGCTAGATTAAGGAAATGTTGACCAGACCAAGGACCCCAGTGTGAAAGGCTAAATGATCTAAATTCAGACATCCTTGTGGAAATTCACATGCATCATTATTCTGCCATTAAATTGTAAGAGTAAGAAAATAGTATTGGAAGAGGAAGAAAGCATAGTATTGTACTTTGGAAATTGCATGTACTTTTAATTAATACAACGTTGACCCTGGAACAAAGGCCCATCTTTGGTGATATGGTATGGCCACACATTGTGGAATGCCATATAGAATTGACCCAAAGGACAATGGAGTGGTACCAGGTGGGCATGAAGAGGTGGTAGCATAATTAACAACACAGAGTTGTTTATGAGGAATGGTATCAAGGATTTCATCAGAGAGATCCATGACTAGAAAAGGAAGAGGTTCAATTACATAACAAGAACAAGGGATAACTGATGGATAGACCACATTGAAAGTTTTAGAAAAAAGCTTCACACATCTTGGGCATATCCTCTGTAAAGGATATACAGGAAGACATGAACTAGAGTCACCCATGATAAGGAAGTATAGGTAGGTTGCTCTCTATACCTTTGGTGGTCTATCATGGTGGAGAAGGAAATAATCATTTATTAAGTACCCTCTATGTGTCTGACACTTAGCACTTCATAATTATTATCCCATTTCGTCCTTATACCAACCCTGTGAGATAGATGCTATCATTATCTCCATTTTACAGCTGAGGAAACTGAGGCACACAGAACTTAAGTGACTAGGGGTCATATAGTTAGTAAGTATCTAAGGCTGGACTTGAACTCATCTTTCTGATTCCAGGCCCAGTGCTCTATCTGCTGTACCACTTAGCTGAGATTTGACCTTTGGAGGTCCTTCGTAGAATTAAACTATCATTTGACCATGGTCAAGAAAGAAAGCCAAATATCTTAATATGAAAACAAACCAAAAAAATACCCTTATGAAAATGTAACTATAAACATCCCCTAAAAGTAGATTATTCCAATTATATTTCCATGGCAAGATATTGTTTAGTCTTCAGTTTTATATGTGCAAGTGTAATATACAATGTAATAATCACATTTATAGATCCCTTTAAAGCTTATAAAATTACTACCCATAATAATCCATTGGGATAAGTAACATCAGTCCCATTATCCTTACTTTATAGATGAAGATGCTAGTTGGAGGAATGGTTAGGGAAGTTGAATGATTTGCCTATGGCCCATGGCCACACAGAGCAAACTCAGATTTTTTGATTTAAAGTTAGTTATCTTTCCACTATACCACAATACCTCATTGTTTAATAGAAACCAATGATTGTTTATTACTATGGAAATTCTTATGAAACAGACCAAGAAATGAGCTTGGACCTAGTCTTGTGTTTAGAAATTGAACTGGAACCTCAAAAATATTTATTTTGGGGAAAACCTCAATTTCAGCAAAAATGGAACAAAGAGCCAGCATGGCACTTAGAGTATCTAGAGCGGGGAAGTACCTTGGAGATCATCTAGTCCCACACTTTCATTTTAGAGATGAAGAAATTGAGTCCCAGGGAGATTAAGGGACTTGCCCATCATGTAGGAATTAAGTGACAGAGCTTGGATTCAAGGCCAGGCCCCCTTGTAAGTAGGGCCTGTTTCATTATTTGTACTTGTATCCTTAGTTCCTAGGACAGTATCTGCTACACAGTAGGTGCTTAATAAATGCTTGCCAGTTGATTGATATTGATAGACCAAGCTCTCTTTTCTCTATGCTATACTGCTTCTCCAGGCCACTGATAAGATTAAATTCCTTAATTTTATGTATATACACACACACACACACAATGTGTGTGTTTGTATATATGTGCGTGTATGTATATACACACATACGTACACACACACACTCTCAGCTGATGTATCTCTCCTCCATAACCCCTGGAAAAGGGCTCTGAGTGTCACAGAAATGCAGAAAGATTGCCAGCACTTCTATAAACACTGAGACTCTGAGATGCAAGAAAGGATCTTGACCACTTGGTGTATATATTAGCACATCAGGCTATTATTATCCATTTCTTCATAACTCATGACATATTTAGCATTGACTCTGTGCTCCTTTTTATTACACATTTCTCACACCAGTACCCAACACATGCATATGTATGAACATACAATGTGTGTGTATGTTTGGATATGATGCCTATCATGATTCTCATTTATGCCGACAGATGTAATCTACATTTGCCAATGTCTGTTTGAATACATCTGTAGAGCATCAATAAGTTGGAACATACCTTGGGAAGTCATTTGCTACTCTGATTCCCTGTTTAGAAACAAAACTGTGAACCAGGCTCCCTTAAAAAAGCAACCCCCTATCATTTAGTCAATCAATCGACTAACCCACCAAAAAGCATTTAAGCACCTGTTTTGTGCCAGGGACTGTGTCAAGCACTGGGGATACAACAATGAAACAGTAACTGACTTTAATGAACTAACATTCTATGTGAATGAATGGTTGAGTGTCTGAATGAGTGAAGTATTTATTAATTGCTTGTTAGATGTCATTCGTTGTATTAAAGACTAAGGATACAAATAGGAAAAGGCAGAAAGCCCCTGCTCTTGAGGAGCTCAAATGGAGAAGACAACATACACAAGAAACTTCACCTCCAGGATGGATGGAAAATCTCAGAAACCCTAAGGGGACAGCAAAGATAGCCAGGCCCAAAAGGTGGAGGGCAGCTTGGGGAGGGGATAGAATAGAGACAGGGAGGACAATGAGAATCTCTGGGTTATGTCCCATACTTATCAACACTTTTCATAAGGAAGTTCTTTTAAATTCAACAAACATTCATTACACAGCTATAACAAGCTAGGCACTGTCTCAGACATTGATATTACAGAAAAGAAAAAAATGAATGGATAAAAGCTATTTGTAAAGACTGGACTGGCCAATTAAGGCACAGACCTTAGAACATGCACAATATGTCCTGCCTGGTTCCAATGCATGTAAAGGCATGATAAGCCTACCTCGTGGTGTATGTAATATGCCCTCTCCTACCCTCCCCTCCCCTCCCCCCATTGCAGAGCCTACAAAGATATTCTCTATTTCCTGTCAGTTTACTGCATGGTGAGAAAAAAATGCCTTTTATTTGGTTGCTGAACCACATCTGAATATGCATACACATGATTTAAGAGAATGATAAATCCCTTCTCAGATAGTCTTTGAGTAGGGAAGATTGCTGTATTCCTCAGGGTGGGGGAAGCATAGACTGGCCTATTTCTTACCTGGCCACTGTGTGCGCATGAATCCATGGCATCCCTGTTTCTTTTGGCTTCTTTGAATTTATTCTTTCCACTTCATAGCTGAATGAGTATTCTGAGATTGATGCACCCCAGTGACCTATGAGACTGAGAGATCCATCAAAGTCATCTGAGATCTCACCTATTGCCAGAGTGTTAGAGCCAGGGGCAACAGTAGTGGAGACTGGCCAGGAGCCAGCAAAGCCCTGAGAAGTGACCTGCTTGACTTGGGCTGTATTGATTCAACCCAAAAGCCAAGACAGTTGAGCAAAGGAGCAGCTAGTCCAACTATGCCAAACCCAGAAGTGAACTTGATGGGGACTCTGAGAAGGGCAGAAAGGACTCCCAGGTCTAAGAAGTATCCCCACCAGGGGAATGGGTGGATGGTGGGAGGGAGGGAAAGTGTTTTGTTTTTTATCAACACTTTAGGCTAAGTCTAAATGGTCAGAGTAGGTGCAGAGAGGAGAGGGTACTTCCCAGTTTGGGGGAATTTTTTTTTTGTGATTTCTATCCTTATTATCCTTTCTCAGTAATTTATTCCTTTGCAAATGCTGATTGATACCAACTAGTCTATTGATATTTGGGAGACAGTAGTTAATAAATTTATATTGGGAGGTACATCGGATGAGTGCTCATGAGTGTTATAAGTCTCTAGCTCCTCAGGATTACCTGCAGAATCCTGAGATGAGAGTATTTATCAATCTTTGGGTACCCTACCTACAAGTTGGAATTGGGAGAGAGAGAGGTGAAGGGAAGGGAATAAGCATTTATCTAGTACCTACTATGTGCCAGGCACTGTGTTAAGTGCTTTTACAAATGTTATCTCATTTGATCCTCACAACAACCCTGGGAGGTAGGTGCTATTACTATTCTCATTTTACAGTTGAGGAAACTGAAGAGAACAAAGGTTAAGTGACCTACCCAGGGTCATGTAGATAGTAAGCACATGAGGTCAAGTTTGAACTCATGTCTTCCTAACTCCAGATGGAGTGCTCTGTTCAGTATACCACCTGGCTACCTCAGAAGAATTCAGAAGGAAGTGCTGCAACACATGGGAAACAACATGCCCACAGATAATATATGTACAAATACATACAAAGTAGATGCAAAGTAATTTTGATGGAGGAAGAACACTTACAAGTATTCAGATCAGTAAAGATCTTACATAGAGGGCAGACTTTGGGCTAGATTTGGAATGGAGTTAGAATTCCAAAAGCTAGAGTTAAGAAAAAAGAACATTCCAAACATGATGGAGAGTCAATGCAAAGGGTCGGAGAAAGGAAACCAAATGACATTCACAAGGAAAAGAAATGGAATGTTGAGGTTATGCTGGGAGAGAGAAAGAGAGGGGGGGGGAGAGGGAGAGAGGGAGAGAGGGAGAGAGGGAGAGGGGGAGAGAGGGAGATTAGTATGCAGCACGTTAAATGCCAAAGAGCATTTCAATTTATCAGAGAGACAAAAGGGAGTCACTGAAAGGTCTGAGCAGGGCATTCACATGGTCAGATATATGCTTATGAAGTTGGCAGTTGCATGGAGGATATATTGGGATGGGGAGAGACTGGAGTCATATAAAACCAAGGAGGAGACTGTTACGAGGTACAAGATTGATACAAGAGGTGTTGTCAGGGTAGAATTAACAAGACTTGGCAAATGATTGGATTTGGATCATGGGTGTACATAGAAGGTAGGCTGGGCACACAGCACAACATGGGAGAGCATTCCCATTCATCTTTGTACTGTGGGGAAGGGGAAGGCTCAATGGAAATGCTTTCTCATTAAGTGTCAACATGGTTATACATACCTATGATAACAGAACAGAGGGAGAATGAGGAGGCAAATAACTCATAGCTTTTGAAGCTGGCTGTCTGAAAGGATGGAGGTGCCATTGATAAAAATATGGAAGTGAGGGGGAAAAAAGGGAGGTTTGGGAGTGGAGCAGATAATGATCTCTGTTTCAGACCTGTTGAGTTTGAGATGCTCATGGGACATCCTTTAGCAATTTCCTCTGTGAAGATGCTGAATTACTGGCTTCATATGCCACCCAATAAGCCTTCATGAATATGAAGAGGCTTATTGGGCTTGCCCTGCCTGTATTCTTTTCTCTAGACTCAATCACCCAAATTCTACTCCAACCTTTTCCCCTGGCTTTATAATCATATTCAGTTGTTCATCTGTGACTCAGCTCCAAATTCTTCATGCCCTTTGAATCATGATGCACCAAAATAGACAAGAAACATGGCTGATTGAAGTTGAGCATGAAAAGAAGAGAATTTTATTGATTGTCTCCCCTTACTGTTTTCTCGGAGGCAATAGGAGTTATGGCCCAGGTCTGGAAGGCCACTTTGGTCAAGGTCTTTATCATTTCTTTGGGCCTTCATTTTTACTATTGTAAAGTGAGAGTTCACAATACCAAATCATGTGTACCTTTCAGGTGCTAAGCAACCAGCAATGCTGTCAGTTCCATCACTAACCCTTCAAGACGGGACTGGGAAAAACAATATTTCATTCTGTTTTGCTTTTCACCTACCCAGGGAAACAAGAAATGTGAAGATACAACAGAAAGAGAAAAAAGGGAAAGAATTAGTGAAAGGAGCACTATTGAATCTCTAAAACAATTTGATCTGTGTACTGGGTGAGAATGCAGGTCAATTGTCTTTGCTAGGGAGACAAATGAAACCAATAGGCAACGAGTATCGAATGGAAATTTTTTGAAGAGAAGCATCAAAGGCAATGTGGTTACACTGTGTTTGCCTGTTTATTTATCTGTGCAACCATCCCTTTATCTCCCCAGAACCATGAGAGACAGAAACCACTGCATATTCTTCAGTATTGCACCAAGTCTTTCTTAGAACAGTGACCTGAAAAGAAAGAAAAATGGAAATTCCATTTACTGTATGTGTACACACACACACACACACATACACACACACACACACATATATATGTAAATAAATACTACTTGCCAGTTTGGGGTCAGGGGTCCCAAATTCAGCGTTCACCCTGTTTATCTATAAACCAGGCCAACCAGTTCTTAGAAACTGCCTTTGAGATAGGAGGAACAGGTCACAGAATAATAAAATCTTCTAATAATGCCATTTGGACAGAAAACAACTCATTCTTCCTTTTGGAGTGGAAAGAGATACCCCGTTTTTGCATTGTTAAAGTATGAGAAAATTGGAACAGAGAAAGAATGCTATGGTATTTTGAAGGGCGTGAAAAGTTAGTCATTTGAAGTTGTCTTAATGCATAGCATTAAAAAATGCAATCTATCTCCTTCTACCCCTGGTCTAGTACATTTGAGTTTATGATTTCTTATTTTCCCCAGGGCTACCTGAACATCTGAGCTCCTAAAACGAAGCGGGGAGAATTTGGCTCTATTCGTTTAGCGCTTGTCTGGTCAAAAGCACTTTAATCTAGCACATCCCGGATTATGTCATGCAGAAAAGAATAAACAGCCTTGTTTGATTCCAGGGATATCACATTAATTATTTCTCTTTTTTTGCCACAATGCTGTAGTAGGAGATCAGATTTGTTAGATTCTCTATCTCCTCTCCTTAAGTTCTCATGGCTTTAAAGTATCATCTCCATGAAGCTGAATCTTTAATTTTTAGGTCTAGTCCTAAATCTTTCTCTCTAATTTAGTCCTTTATTCCCAGCTGCCCGATAGATATCATCTGAATACCTTGCCGATCCCTCAAACTCAATATGTCCTAAACTTAACTCAATAACTTTCTGCCTAACCAATACTGCAATACTGGAGAAGCATGGTAAAGTGATATAAAGATTATTGTATTGTGTTTAAATAAGACTCGGTCACTAACTGAACGGCCTTGGCAACATTGCAACTCCTCTGGATCTTAGTCTCCTGATCTATAAAATTAGCAGGTGACCTTAAAGATTATTTCCATTTTATGCTTTTGATCATATGATTCCTCTATTTCTAGAAATGGCATCACTGTTCTCCCAGTTGCCAAGGCTGCTAACTTTTTGGGATGAGTAGGGGGGCGGGGGAGGGAGGGAGGGGAGTAAATCTTTTCCTTCTTCCTTGCTTTCATCCTCCATGTCCAATCTGTCACAAAGACATTCAACAACTCATTCCAATTAAACAGCTTCTGTGTTCAGAGTATTGTTCTCAGGCCGTCGGGAAACCACACAGTTTTAATGCGACCGGGCCCCTGCTGATATTCCCTCCATAATGTCTCTCTCATCCATTCCTTCCTCCCCATTCCTACTGTCACCACTGTCTAGTTCAAACCTTGATGATTTCATTGTGGATCACACAGCCTCTTAAATGATCTCTCTGCCACTACTCTCAAGCTGATCTAGTCTAACTTGCTTACCACTGCTTTTGTTACCCTCCTTCTAAATACAGGGTCCTTATCTTAATACGTGACTCGACCTGCCCCTATGCTACTTTTCCTTTCATAGCTTTATCTTGTACCAGTCTGCTAGTCTTCCCATACAGTCCGTACTTACCTATTTTGTTTATTCTTTTTATCTCTTTAGTGTCTTCCTACTTTAGTCTCCATCTGTTCGAATTCCACCTGTTCTTCAAGGGCCACCTAGAATGCTGCCTCTTCCATAAAGCCTTCCTTGATGTCACCAATGAAAAGGAATAACTCTTTTCTCTGGGGTCCCATTATAATTTATGTGGTCAAGTTGGGTGGTAATGAATTTCAGTATAACGTCATTATCCCCATTTCACTGTAAACTGCTTGAGGACAGGGAGTACGTCATGATTATTGCTACCCCCTCACAGTCACCAGTGCAGTATCTTCCATGTGGTAGGAAGCCAATAAATATTTATTTAGTGAGTCAGTGAGAAAAGGAATGAATGACAGGACCTTATCTTCACAAAGAGATGTTGGTAATAAAAGCCTCCCTAGCTTATATTTCTATATAGTGCTTTACATAAAAAAAGGTTTTCCTTACCACAACACTGGGAGACAGGCAATATAAGTATTATTTCCTTTATTTTATAAGGGATTATTGATTTAGGTCTGGAAGGGACTTTAAAAGGCCGTCAAGGCCAATCTCTCATTTTACAGATGAGGAAACTGAGGCAAGCAGAGGCTTAATGACTTGCTTAGGTTCCTGTAGCTAGGGAGTACCTGGAGGCAGCATTTAAGCCCAGGTTTTCCTACCTTTAAGTCAGGTGGGTACTGGTGTCAGCTCTCTACCAGCCCTTGAGAGCCAATTGTTAAATTTTCAGTGTGAGCATTTGTTGTTGTTTAGTTGTTTTCAGCCCTGCCTGACTCTTCATGACCCCACTTGGGGTTTTCTTAACAAAGATACTGGAGTGGTTTGCCATTTCCTTCTCTAGATTATTTTATAGTTGAGGAAACTGAGGCAAAGAAGATTAAGTGACTTGCTCAGGGAACATAGCTAGTAAATGTCTCAGGTCAGATTTGAAACTCAGGTCTTCCTGACTCCAGGCCCAGTGCTCTCCCCACTGTGCCATTGAGCCGTCCTATAGGAGCATTTAAATTTCTACAATTGGCAAATGCTACAACTCAGGGTTTGACTTATCGTTCCATTCGTTATCTAGAATTAACAAACTGATGAAGAAAATGTAAATAATTTGGATTAAAAGTGTGTCATGAGAACATTTTTTTTCCCCAGAAAGACAGTTGTTAAACATTTACCAGAATACCCCTGCTCCAAGCCCGGTATGCTATCCACTTTGCAATGCTGGTTAGGGGAAAGAGAAACTCAAAGGTATTAGTGGCTTGCTGTAGGTCACATAGTAGCTGGTGACATGATACAAAATGAGGCCATCTGACCCCAAAACCGGGACTCTTGAGACCATGCTACATTTTTAGAATTTAATTTAGTAAAGTTTGTTTCAGTATAATTCAATAGCAATCTATTGAACATTTACTCTGATGAATTTGGGAAGAATACTAGTTTAAAGAGAAAAAATTAAAACTTTTTGCCTCCTCTTGCCCTGGAATTATAAATTTAACTCGTGAGATTAGACAGGCATGCACATAGGATGCAGTTAAACAATAATGTACAGATTTAATCCCAGAATGGGTACCATTTAGTACAAGAATTTGGAGAAGAGACAATGCCTTCCAGATGGTTCTCAACGTTTAGAGAAAACTTCATGGAAGCAGTGGGCCTTGAGGTGAAGTTTGAATGATGGGTTAACAGGCAGTGTAGGAAGATCATCCTATATAGGCACCACGAATCTGGGCTCAGATTCTACCTCTGATGTTTGATACCCATGTGATATTGGCAAGGCACGTTCCATCTTTGGGAGTCAAGTTTCCTCATCTATAAAAGTGAGGAAGAAGAAAGGAAAAAAAGAGGATACTCAAAGTTTATCAGTGGAGTAGTTGATAGAGTTCTGTCCTGGAGTCAGGAAGACCTGAGTCCAAATCTGTCCTCAGACATTAGCTGTGTGACCTTGGACAAGTCACTTAACCGCTGTTGTCCTCAGTTGGCTCATCTGTAAAATGGGTATAATAAAAACCTCTACTTGCCATGGTTGTTGTGAGGACCAAATGAGATACATGTGAAGTGCTTAACACAGGGCCTGGCACACGATATAAATATTACCTATTATTATTATTATTATTAGCTATCATCATTTCTTACTTTCAAATGATCATTTTCTATTTAAAAATATTGTGATTAAAATCAGCCTATTTTTCAGTGCAATTTCCAAACTTCCAAAGTACCTTGTACATAGCAGGTGCATAACACATGACTGTTAAATTCAATTGTTATGTAACTTCTTTTATTTTTGTTTTGTAGAATCTTTTGGAAACTCAGATCCTGGCCTATTTTTCAGGGAGAGCTAGTAGGGCCTATGGTTCTCATTACCTGCCCTCTGTCCTACTCTGCTGCCAAATGCTGGGGCCTCAACCTTCCTTAGGTGACAGAGACCTGCTCAGCCCAGGAAACATCTGCTGAGGGTCTGGCTGTGTCAGTGATGTATCCACCCCCCAAAACCCAACTGAACTCTGGACCCATAAGGGTCTTGCTGTGTGGTTCATCTCCAAGCTGTCGATCTGGATTTGCAGCTGAGAAAAAAGCACATTGGATTTCACCAGTCACTTGGGGCCACCCTTTATTCACCCAGATGGCTTGTCGATGACGCCATCCCATTGTCTGCTGGACAGTGGTTCAGCTGTTCTGTGCTTTTTAAATAAAATAAATAAAGCCCTCATGTTTCTATAGTAATGACCGGACTGCTCCCTTTGCTCTTGGCCTGGTAGTCCCACCTGGGCCCGTCAGCTCCCAGCTTAAGAAGGTTATGAATTCAGGCAAAACTAATTATTTGTACAGCCCTGATCTAATGAATAGCTTTGAACAGAGGACTTCCTGGGGTTGACTAAGGGAATACTCCACCCTTGTAGTTTGATTACTGGCAAGATTTTGAAGGCAGGTTTTTTTTTAATTCTCATCTGTAGGAAAATTAGACCAACTTTGGCTTTCCTTGGGGAGGGCCCTGAATATGTCTCACTTCCTGGCATCTTGACACTTAGAATCTGAGGCTTGATAGATAAGAGCTCCATGAATTTAGTGAAGACCAGTTATTCTATTTCCCGGAGATCTCTAGCATAGAGAAAATCTAGGGCTTACTTTCTTGGTTTCAGTATCTGCTCATTGATCCCATGCTGCACCCAGAGCTTGCTTTTACTTTTTCTTCCAGATTGAAGCATTTTCCTGCATTCAGCCCATGTTTTATTAGTCCAGGTCTCACTCGAACATTGACCATCTGAACAATGATAAACTTTTAAGGGCAGCTTGAGCCAGTCTCTCAATTAAAAAAAATTTAGAAGGTGGGTTCCAACCTTGCCCCTGACCTATATTGATTTTGTTACTTACTGAATAAGCTGACTAAACTTTCAGTGCCCCTCTTAGATGCATCTAGGTGGCACAGTCAGGAAGACCCAGGTTTAAATCTGGTCTCAGATACTCACTAGCTGTCTATCCTTGGTCAAATTCCTTAATGCCTATTTATCTTAGTTTTCTCAATTATAGTACAGAGATAGTAATAGTACCTACCTCCCAGGGTGGTTGTAAGGAGCAAATGAGATAATGATTATAAAATGCTTAGCACAGTACCTAGCACACAGTAGGTGCTTAATAAATGCTCGTTTCCTTCCTTCCTTCCCCACAACACACACATCCCCCACCCCCTACTCTGAAAGTACATAAGTTCTAGAGCAGGTCCTGATCTACATTGGTAGAGGGAGTCAGTCAGTCAGGAACAAGCATTTATTAAATCAGTCAGATAGTCAACAAGCATTTATTAAGTGCCTACCATGTTCTAGGCACTGTGCTAAGCTCTGGGGATACAAAGGAAGGTGTAACAATGGGAGAGGCAATATGAAAAGAATTATGTACAAACAAGGCATACATATGTGTATATATATACACACATACACATAGACATGTATATCCAGTATGTATCTTATCTATCACCTATCTTCTGAAATTGTTGATAATCAATAGAAGGAAGGCCTTACCAGAGACTAGGAAAGGCTATTTGAAGAAGGTAGAATTTTGCTGAGACTTGAAAGAAGCTAAGAGGTGAAAATAAAAAGGGAACAGCCAGTGAAAATGCCTGAAGTTTAGAGATGAAGTGTCTAGTTTAAGGAACAAAAAGGAAGCCTGGTAATCACTAGATTACACAGTACATATGTGTGTGTGTGTGTATGTATATGTGTATATATACACATATATACACACATACATACATATATACATACATATAGTGTATGTGTGTGTACTGGTGCACATGCATTTAATAAGTAAGAAGATAGAAAGATAGGAAGGGGCCAGGTTACTAGTTATATAATAAAAGCTTAATAAATGTTTATTCATTCAGCAAAATCCAGTTCACATAAACCTTTAGAAGAGATTTTCTGAATGTTCATCTATAAAGAAAAAGGGAGGGGGACAGTATTTTTTTTTTCCCTTTTGCTTTCTTTGGAGTAGGAGGAACAAAGGAGAGATATACTCTTATTTGTGGTCTGGAGGGCATATTATTATTCTAAACAGGCCAGAGAGGGAAGTTAAAGTGACTTTTTTTTTTTTAAAGAGGAGGTAGGGATCAGTACCTCTGATTTCATTGGTGTAGAGAGCTTCCAGGTGGGGAGGCTTTTTATTTTTCAATTGTTGCAGACTGTCACTGATGCTGAAACTGGCAGTCCTGGTGAATTGTTTGTGGCATGGAGAATTAACATGGTTTATCCGAAGCCACACAGTATGTGTCAGAAGCAGAATGTGAACTTTGGTCTTCTTGACCCTAGAGCCATTCTCTATCCATTGAGGCCAGGTTTACAGGGTAAAGGAATCTAAGCAGTTGGAGGTTCAATGATCTGTCTGGGGAGCCACCACTGGCTGCTATGTTTGCATTTTTAAAAAATTTGCAGCTAAACAAGGGAACTCTGGCTATTTCACATTGGTCCAAAGCTGAGGACTACTCCTGGCAGTTTGGTTTTCTTTGAAATTGAAATGAGCCAATTGATCCTTGGCTGGAAAACCTCCAGTCTCTGGGTTCCACAGGGTGGGGAGACAGGTTATGTTAAATTTGGGGGAGCTGAATGCATTTGGCTTCTCTTTACTTCCTTCCTCCATTCTGCATTTCTGAAGTTTTGTTTCTTTTCTGGTGTTCTCTTTCCAGTCTCACATTCCACACTGAGCTTGCGGAAATCTCTTTCGATTTTTGAAAGCAAAAACAAACTAAGACACCAAAGATGCTGCCCCCCTGGTGGAAACTCAGTTGGATATTAAAAAAAAGGATCACAAAACTTAAATGCTATGTGGAAGACATGTTTTTACACAGTCAACTGCCTAATCGTAGAATTCCCAGAGTGATAGCAGATAGAGAATGAGTTCCACATTTTCCTAAGGCCAACAGGAGAAAGACAGGTAGTACCTCTTTTTCTCTGAGAAAGGTAGTACCAAGACTAAGAAAACAGTGGTTCTGGAAGACAAAGTGAGGCTGGTGACTTTGCACAGACCTGCCTCACTTAAATCCAATTCACTTGCATGTCATAGCATCACCACCACCACCCCTTCTCCACATCATGATCCTCTTCGAGAATGAAGGACAAACAAAAACAGCGATAACTGCAACACATTTTAAACATTGTTCTCACAAATTCTTACAGACCTCTAAAGTATGTATTTAAACCTCTTCCCTGGTAGGATATACAGTAATGATAATGACTTTAATTCTTCAGAAAATTCACTGTGGGAGGCTGTATACTGATTCTAATTATAATGCTTTTATTCTGACTTACCACATGTATAACTACCTTGGGCAAATTATTCAGTCTTCCTAGGCCTTAGCTTCCTCACCTATAAATTGGGGGGGTGGGGTGGGGGCGTTAGACTCTATGGCTTATGAGGTTTCTTCCAGCTTTAGAATCTGTGAGTCTACTATAACCTCCCTTGGAACTGCCTTCAGAAAGTCACTAAGTTTTTGATACCCTTGGACCCAGTGGTCCTACCTGAATAAATCCCCGGAAGGTCAAAGGCAAAAAGAAAAGTCACACATAATAAAATATTTGTAGCAACACTTCTAATCCTGGGGGTAAAAAAAAAATAAAAAACTCAGCAACAAAGGGGATAACTATTGACTTGGGGAGTACCTGACCAAAAACATGATGAAATATTATTGTGCCATAAGAAATAGATACAAAGAATTCAGAGAATTATTGAAATGATTGAAAGACATAAACTGATGCAGAGCTAAGTAAAGAGAATAATATTCACAAAGACCACAATAACATAAATGGAAATTACCCTAAAAGGTAGCTAAACTCTGACTAATTCTTGACTCAGAAGAATAGAGGATGGAACATAATTCTTTCCGATCAGTAGTGAAGCAGGGAGACTCTAGTATCTCAGGTTGTCAGACCTAGTTCTTGTAATGGTTTTTCTGTTGAAGTAGAGGGGGTAATGTGGTTGGGGGTATATTGGGAAATCACTTTGACATAAAAAAGTGTATCAGTAAACTTAAAAAGAAAAGGAAAATGACTATCTCTTCAGAATCAGTTGAGGAACCATACAAGAAAATCCATTTCATCATTTTATTGCATGATTTCAATATAAAAAACTCCAAAACATTCAATTAATAAGTATCTATTAATCACTTGTGATATATACAAGGTTCTACTATGCAAAAGAGAAAGTACAAAGATAAATAAGGTTTAGTTCCTGCTCCCAACTGGCTTATTTTCTAGTAAGAGAAGTTACTTAGATCTGTTACCTACTAGATTTACTAGATGCAGCTCCAAACATCTTTTGACTTTCCAGCATTCAAGACCAGTTTAAAAAGTGCAAGACTTGGCACAAGGATATTTAAAAGAATGTTCCAAAATAGAAGATCTAGAAATGTTTTGAATAGTGACAACACCCTAGAAATAGTGAATGGCCTCCCCAAAGAATTACTTTGAAGGGACTAATGTACATTTTGATTATAAATTCAGGTATATTTGTTAAAATGTTTAAAGGATGGATAAAGATGAAAAGAAGATTCTGCATGCAAATATGGTTTTTCTAAATTAACTTGTATAAATAAATATCCAAATAATATTTCAATATTAGAAATTGACAGAAAATACATCCAGTGACACTAACACTCTTTCTTAGATAAGGTTAACCAACACAAAAGAGTAGATAGTAAGAGGAATCCAAAAAAGCCTGGAATATACCACAACCAGTCAATTTTATTGTTTCGTCAAGCAGAGAGAAATGGAAACAGGGAGCAACACTGGTTTATAGAGCAAACTCTTTGGAAAAATGTTACAGGTATGAATAATGCCTCCTCGCAAGACATCTATAAGTTGTTGAGAGGGAAAAAGACCAAGAAAGCTTGGCATGAGACACAGCTAAGTCAAAACCGTTTTCAAATGAAAGTGGGCAAACAAACAGAAGTTGAACAGAATGGATCCATTGGGATTTCTGTTGAAAGTTATTCTGAATTTGTTGTTGTTTAGTCATTTAGTTGTGCCCAACTCCTAATGGTCCCATTTGGGGTTTTCATGGTAAAATTACTGGAATGGTTTGCCATTTCCTTCTCCAGCTTATTTTACAGATGAGGGGACTGTGGTTAGGTGACTTGCCCAGGGTCACATAGCTAGTAAGTATCTGAGGCTACATTTGAACTCAGGTCCTCCTGAATCCAGGCCTTGCACTGTATCCATTGCACCACCTAGCTGACTCTAGCAAGTATCAAATAAAATGAGTTAAACAGAAAAAGAGGATTGTATATGAAACTGTAATCTCTTGTTACAGTGGGCTTTTCCTTTTAAGCATATAATAGATTCTACATATACTTTCAAAGCTGTCCTGTTTGTCTCTTTCCTTCTGGCCTTCTTTCTATTTTCTTTTGTGTATTAAAAATGCTTCAACAGTTCTTTTTTCTTTCTTTCCTTTTTCTTTTGCTAACTTTATTAATAGCCCTGCTCTCCCTCCTATTTATCCCTCCCCACTCTCATTTAAAAGAGAAAAAAAATCTTGTTAAAACGAATTCCCACACTGATCGTGTCTGGAAAAAGTTCATCTCATCTTCATTGCTATCTGTCAGGAGGTAGGCATCGTTGTTGATCATCTGGAGTCATGTTGATGAATAAGTTAGATTAGAGTTCTTAATTCTGATTAGAGTTCTTAATTCTCTCACAGTTGGCTTTCTTTCTAATTATATTATTATTGTTACATAAATTTTTCTGTTTCTATTCATTTTACTTAATATCAGTTGACTCAAGTCTGAAACCATCCTTTTCATCATTATTTTTTTAAAGCAGAATTCTGTTACATTCATGCACCATAAGCCTTTTCTCAATTAATAGATATCCTTTTAGTTTCCAGCTCTTTTATTTTTTAACAACAAATAGAGATGCTATGCATATTTTGTACATATGAGTCATTTCCCCCCTTTCTTTGATCTTCTTGGGGGCATAGACCTAGTAGTAGTGGTACTGTTGGGTCAAAGGGTATCCATATTTTAGTGACATTTTGGGCATAATTCCAAATCACTTTCCAGAATGGAAATGTCAATACATAGCTCCATTAACAGTTTCTCAGCATGCTGGTTTCCCCAAAGTCCCACCAGCAACTGTTATTGTCATCTTTGCTGATCTGATAGGAGTGAGATGGTGTTGTTTTCATTTATAGTTCTCTTATTATTAGTTATTGGGATAATTTTTTCACATGGCTGTTGATAACTGGGATTTATTATATTAAGAACTTATTGTCTATATTCTTTGATCTCTGTTGAAATTTTTTGCAGTGATATGTTCTCATTACTGATGGTAGTAAAGCCACCACATTTTAACTCTATCAACTCAGTACCATGTGTACTAGTTGAGGAAGTATAGTGGTACTTATGAAGAGAATGAAGTCAGAAAAAAATGCTTCAACTGGATCAAATTTGTACAGAGGAAATCCATGCTTAATGTAACCCAATTTCAATGGCCCGCAGAGATCAATTTTCAAGATAACTCAGAAAAGTAGTAACTCCCCTTCCTCGTCCCCTTGCCCCCAACTTGCAAAAGGGCCAATCAGGAAGTCATTAGCGACTATTCTTACTCCTTTCCATGAAATCCTTATGAGAATGACTTACACATATATCAAGAATATCATAGATGAACATATGAGAAGGTACCAGGAAGAATTTTATTTTATTTCATTCTTAACAGTAGACTATATCTTGACAATCACTTAACTGGTTGGTTGTGCTTTGTTCTCAAAGAAGACCAAAATGACATCACTGTAGCTGATCAGACCAATGCAAGCTTGGAATGTTATTCCACAGGTTGGACATGAATACTCCATATGAACACAACTGACTAAAAGGTGAAAAGACTAAAAATTCCTTCCATGAGTATTTGTTGATTTTAAAAATAATTTGAGTTTGAAAAAAAAATGCAGCCTTGAAAGGTCTCTTCAAGGTATATTTTATGGACATTTAAAAATTATACCTGGCTCTATGAGGGATGTAACTAAAAAGATAATTTTGTGGATAACTTTGTCCACCTATCTTAGACACTGATCTAAAGGGAGGACCATGGGATCATAGATTTTGAGTTGAGGGATCACCAACATCAATCCATTTTTTTAATGAAGAAACTGAGGCTCAGAGAAATGTGATGACCTGCTCAATGTCACACAGCTAGTATCCTAGGAGAGGTTCAAATGCAGGTATTCCTGACTCCAAGCCTAGCATTCAATCCACTGCCCTCATGAGGAACTAAACAGGGGGACATGTATGTGCTCATCTGTGTTTGTGAATGTTAGGGAGAATGTCTTATATGAAGTAAAAATGGAAAAGCGATTCCCTGTTTACAGCATGGTGACTTTGTGCTGACTGCATTAGACTTTCACAAGGTTTCTTCAGTGTCATCTATGGCATTTAAAACAAATGTGCCTAAGTTCCTACAACAGAAAAACAAAACAGATGAATAATATGTATTGCCAGGATCATGACTCACAACTGACGTGGTGGCTCATTGAATGAGTCCAAAATATATCTATCTTGGGACATAAACAATTAATCAGGTCCATAAATGATTAGTACGGGAAGATTGGGTTATATTGTAATTTGGAAACTACACAGCAAATGATTACAAGTTTCTCTTCAAAAGCCCCAGTTTTTATACCAATATTTTTTTCAGTGAGGTTGTGTGGCCACAAATAGTGGCCTTGTCTACATGTGATATAAGGTATAAAGGAAAAAAAATATAAGGTGGGTGTAAGTAGGATATATTTTAGCACCTAGAATGCCTTATTTGTGAACAGTGATATAAAAGTTATTTTCAAAGATGTAAAATGAATGAGAAATAATAAATTGACTACCCAAGTCTTGCCTTAGTACCCACAAAAACATAGAAAACAAACAAATTAAAGGCTCTGTACAACTTACTTTTGTGTGTGTGTGTGTGGGGGGGTCATTCATGTAATCCCTTTGAAAATTTAGTGATGAATGATATCCTCCAGAATTCCATTTGGAGAAATGGATAGTCCTGAAGCAATAAAACTTCCCAAGATTCATAGAGCAGCCTATTCATTTAACTGAGTGGAGAATTCAGGGTTCTTGATTCTCATTAAGGAACATTGTTGCTTACATTTTCTTTCTTTACCTCTAATCTGTACATAGAATTTACTAACTTTTATTGTCTTCCAGATTTACACCGATGGTCTCTGTAAAAAATCATAAAGTAGGGAGAGATCTTTGACATCATCTTGCTCAGTCTCCTACTCCCATGTATGATATCTTAGGTGGACAGAGAGAATAGCTTAAAAGGGTCAAGCCTCTTACTGTATCCAGGGCCATCTCCAGTCATCCTGATTTATATCTCGCCACTGGATCCAGATGACTCTGGAGGAGATAGTGAGGCTTGTGACTTTGCACAGCCCTCCCTCACTTAAATCCAATTCATTTGCATACCATGGCATCATCTCCCTGATGTCACGGTCCTCTTTGAGAACAAAAGAATGTTGACAACAATCACCACAACCCCCATGTAGCAATACCTTCTAAAGCAGTGGTGTCAAATTCAAATAGAAATGGGGATCACTAAAACATACATAAGGATCCCTGTGGGCCACATATTGACTTAGTTGTACAATGTAGTATTATTCATGTTTTATCGTTTTTTTAAAATTTATTTTGTCAACTGTTTCCCAGGTAAATTTTAATCTGATTGGGACACACTCGGGAATGGTGCTGGCCACATGAGCTACATGTTTGACACATCTGCTCTTAAGGTTCCCTAAGAAGGACTCACCTAATACTGGCTTGAACACTCCCATTCACAGAGAGCTCACTATTATTAGAAAGTCCATTACAGTTTGGGATAGCTCGCTAGCTAGCTAGCTAGAAAATCGTTCTTCATTTTGTGCTACAACATTCCTTACTGTAAACTTCTACGTGGGATCCTCTGTGTGATTCCTTCTTAGACAAACCAGCTGTCTGGATCTTGGCTCCTGAGACTGCGTTTCTCCTGTCAGGACTGTGCCCCTGTACTCCTAGCTAATTTTGGCTTTTATGGAATGATCAAATGTGTCCATGTTACAATCAAAGGATAACAGATTTAGAGCCAGAACAGACCTTAGAGGCCGTCTAGTCCAGTCTCTATATTTTGCAGATGAAGAAACTGAAGTTCCTAGAGATATAGAGACTTGCCCAAGAGAGCACAGCTAGTAAATGACAGAGATGGTATTTGAAATACGGCTCTCTGTCTCCAAATACATCACTCTTTCCATTGTACTTTGATGCTTCTCTAGGCTTTTAATCAGTCAGGAGGTTCTTGATTACCGTCGGGTTCCACTCATCTTGTTACCAAATCACACATCTCCATATAAATATTTAATGAGTATTACATATATACATACATGTATATAAGTATGAATGCATGTATACACACATTTATAGTCTTACCCTTCTCTACCCCAAATTGGGGAGGACACTGAAAAATCTTGACTTAAAAGTTTTCATATTGTTTCCAAAATTAGAATATTTTGACCCAGCACCTAGGTTCGCCTAAAGTTCAGATCGCAACCTATGCATGCCTTCGCAATCTGGGTGATTTTTGTCCATATTGTTTGATGATGGTGATGATGATGATAATGAGCTCTAGCCATAAGGCAGCAGCAGTAATGAAATTCAGGCCCTCCAGATGAACTCCCACCCCTCCCTGGCAAAGAATCAAAGTCCAGATTTCATAAGTGTGCTTTATCTCGCCCATCAGCTCCCGTAAACTGATTCCAAGGGGCAATCCCAGTCACTGTACCTTCTCATCTAAGGAAAGGCACAGTCTCAGGAGTACTAGCCCTTTGACCTGCTGGTCAGACGAGGCATTACTCACCCTGTCACCAGCCCCACTGACTCTGGCCCACTGCCGATCCGGGAGCTCTGGAGCCTGGGACAGCAGTGTTGCCATATGAGTAAGACAGGATGCTTGTTGGGATGAGGGGGCAGGGATAGAGAGGGACGGAGAGGGAGGATGATGCAAAAGGGCTTGATATAGTCCCGGACAAACAAATATCCTACCCTTGGCTTGTGCCCACCAGATGTAGGGGAAGACACCAGTTTGATTGTAGGTGTCTGAAGTCATGCTCTTGCTAAATCAAACAACAGAGTATGCCTCAGGAGTGATAGAGGGAGTCTTACCCAGACTGCTGATGGACTCAGTCTCTCCCATTGACGCAATGATAGCTTCAGGATTACTTGTTCAGAAGCAGTACTAGGCCCACAGGAAACTAACTCATACCCATTGTGTGTCCAAAGCAAGTTAAAGAAAGGGGATTCCAGACAATCAAAGAGGAAGAAATTCTTGTTTTGTCTCAAACAGCAAACTGTCTGGGAGCTGGACATAGCTATAAGACTCTCTTTTACCCCTCTAAAATAGTCCAAGGTTTGTAAAGAGAGTAACCAGAGCTAAGGTTTTTTTTTCCTCCTGTGAATCAACCATAGAGGTGACTCAATTCAGTTATAGTGAACTGCAATGGCCAAAGTACTGGATTTGGAGTCAGGAGAGATGGGTTCGAATCTCATTTCTGATATTCACTAACTATATGTCTTGGGTAAAGGCATCTAACCTCCTTGAACCTCAGGTCTAAAACAGAGATAGTGATGTCTGTAGCACCTGCTTCCCAAAGTCACTGTGAAGATCAAATGAGGTCATGTCAAATCAAATTAGGTCATTAAGTGCTCGACAAACTTTTAAGTGCTCTATCAATGCCAAGTCTTATCATAACTTTTTATGAGACGGTTGTTAGTACTCTTCCTCTCCCTACCAAATTACTTTGTACTTATTTCATATCGATTTTGAATTGACTTATCTATTTACGAGAGGCAGGGTGGCTGTAGGGGATAGAGGGTTGACCTTGGAGCCAGGAAGTCTGGGGATCAAGTCCTATCTCTGACCCATACTGAATATGTGACCTTGGGCAAGTCATTTAACTTCTGTGCTCTTTAGATAATTTTCCTTTCTTTCTTTCTTTTTTTTTTGCAGGGGGGGAGGCAGGGCAATTGGGGTTAAGTGACTTGCCCAAGGTCACACAGCTAGTAGGTGTGTCAAGTGTCTGAGGCCAGATTTGATCTCAGGTCCTCCTGACTCCATCTAGACAATTTTCCAAAACATGGATTCTTATGGATAGATCTCAGGGAGTCTGTGAAGTTGGATGGGGAAAACTTAAATCTTTTATTTTTACTAATCTTTTACTGAAATTTAGCATTTCCTTCAATTATGAACACAGGAACAAAGCACTATTCTGAGAAGGTACATATATTTCACCAGACTTCTTCCAAAGAGATCTGATGCATACAAGTTGCACAAAGGTTGCCAACCTGCCTTGGTAGAGGAAGCTCCTGACAGTCATTAAATCACAGGTCCAGTTTCTACTCTCTTGTCTGTGTCCACTTGTAGGACGTAAATTCCTTGAGGATGGTAATTGCTTTGTTTTTGTACCCCATCATCCAGCCTGGTCCTGGACACATAGTAGGAGTTTAATAACTGCCTGTTTCATGAATGAATAAATAGGTGTTTCTCATGCCAACTTGACTTAAGAGAAGAAATTCCCAAATGGGCTTATTTGATTTTCTCTTCTGTTTCGTAGCTCCGGGAGATGCTTGTCTCAGATGGAAGGAGACACAGGGGGAGTTTGTAATCATAGTCTCCCTCGGCCTTCCATGTGATTCAAGTCAGAGCCCTCTGTCTGAAATAATAAACATCTTGGAGCAGCCACAATCTCAGTTCCTGACAGGATCTGCAGTGGGAGAGATCAAACATCAGAAAAAGCCAGTCGGGGCGGGTGCCTGTTTTAACAAGCAGTTTATTCCAGCTGTTTGGGCCTTGAAAGTCCATCCCTAACAGCTGGGACTTGGTGGCTTTAACAATACACCCTTCTTAGAAGAGTTCAAAGTATTTAGTAGACATTGCCTCACAAGCAAAATCAGATGCTCAGCTACTCAGTTGTGAAGGACCTCAGAGGGTACCTGCTCCAGCTTATGTCTGAGGAGGAATTCCCCTGACAGTATTCCTGAGAAATGGTCATCCAGTTTCCCCTCAAATAACTGTAATGATTGGAAACTCACTGCTTCCAGAGAACCCTTTTCACTTTCCCATGGTTCTAATTGTTAGGAATCCCCGCCCCCATATATAGCCAGGATCTTCCTCTATATATCTCCATATGCTCCTCATTCTGCTCCCTGAGGATGGGCTTGTTGTCGTTTAGTTGTTTTAGAGTCATTTGACTCTTTGTGACCCCATTTTGGGGTTTTTTTGGCAGAGATCCTAGAGTGTTTTGTTATTTCCTTCTCCAGCTCATTTTACAGATAAGGAAACTGAGGCAAACAGGGTTAAGTGCTTTGCCCAGGATCACACAGTTAGTAAGTTTCTGAGGTCACGTTTAAACTCAGGACATGAGTCTTCATTGGGTGCTTTATCCACTTGGCCACCTAGCTGCCCCTCCACCACATAACAGAACTTGAAGACAGCTATTATACCCCATCTGTCCCCCAAGACTTCTCTTTTCCAGGCCAATATAGTAGTAGTAGTAGTCATAGCAGTAGTAGTAGCAACAGCAGCGGCAGTGGTGGCAGCAGCAGTAGTAGTAAACAATAATAAGCATTTATATAAAACTTTAAAGTTTGTAAATAACATTTATCTTCACAAGCACCCTGGATGGGAAGTCCCACTATTATCCCCATTTTACAGATGAGGAAATAGATACACAGAGGTTAAATGACTTGCTTAGACACTAGTAAGTGCCTGAGGTCAAATCTGAACTCAGGTCTCCCTGACTCAAGGCCTAGTGTTCTATCCACCATGACATTTAACTGCTAAGTATGGCAAGTTCCTTCAAATCATCCTTATACAGTATGGTTTCCAGTGCTGTCACTAATCATCTCTGTTTTCCAGAATAATTTTTCTTGGGTGTAGACCTAGTTATGTTACTTCTATACTTAAAAAAAAAACCAATTTAGGAGCTCTCCTGTTGCCTGAAAGTAAAGTTTAAACTCTTCTATTTGGTATTTAATACTCACCACACTCTAGCATTACTTGGTAGCTCCAATCTTCTCTCACATTCCTCTTCTTCATGCATTTCATGCTTCAGCTAAACTGAACTCTACTCTGTCCCTTGAAAAGCCCTGTGCACTCCCCTCTGCCCTGGCTCACCCTTTTATCCATGCCTAAAATGCATTCCTATCCCTTCTTCCTACCAGTTTTAAATTCCTACCAATTTTCTAAAGGTAACTCTATTCCATCTCCTCTGGAAAGTCTTCCCTGATTCCCCAGGCCGTTAGCTAAATACTTCTGTGACCTAACATAGCATTTTACTCTGTGCCTTTCTATCTCTGTTCGTGTATTATTCTTCTACTAGTCTGTTAGCTCCATGAAGACAACGATTGTCTAATTTGATCTATTTCTTCTAGGACAAAGCACAGTGGTTGTACCCATAGGTACTTAAAATATTAGAAGGACAGAATTAAAGAATACCTGGAAGGACCAATTTTTGCCCAAGTGCTTTGGTCCCTCTTAAAAGGATACAACAGATATTTACGAATCACTCTGTGCAGAGTAAGCTAGTTAAGTGCTAGACTAAGGTTCTAGGGACAATTCATAGTTTAGGTTAGATCATGTTCCTTGCCTCTACAAATTACAGACTAATAAACACAATAGAAATAGCTGTAATATCTAGTATTACTTGATGTATTTTTTTGAATAATGATAGGGTTAGGGACTGGATCTATGATTTCATTGGTGTAGAGAACTCTATGAGAAAATTCCCTCTATCAAGGTAGGTCCTCATGTTCTCTGCAATTTATAGCCTTGAAGAGCTTCCTAGAGCACAGATAGGTTAAGTAAATAAAATGGAGAGCCCAGTGTCACATAGCTAGTATGTGCCAGAGGTGGGATTTAAAACTAGGTCTTCCCAGCTTCAAGACCGACTTGAAGAATAATAGATGATAAATAAATGCATGTTGTTGCATGTCGTTTTTGTTGAGACTGAGAAAACACATAGAATGTAAGCTCTTTGAGGGTAAGAATTGTTTCATCTTTATCCTTGTATGGCCGAAGTTTTGCATAAGGTCTGGCACCTAATAAGAGCTTAATAAATGTTTACTGGTGGAAATGGAAGCATTGGATTGCAAGATGACTTCAGGTGTCATAGTCATCTTTTGTCAAGTCAAATTGAAGGGAGTCTGAGTATGTGAATTTGGTAGGAAAAAGTATACCTGATTTAATGAATGCACCTTTCCCTAAAAGACTAGATTCTTTAATAGAGAGGAAACTAGGAGAAAAATAAGCAGAAGAGAGGTCAGGGGTTATAGATAAAGAATGTTTCTAAAGGACTTTTCTGTATCCACAGAAAGCTGGCTTTCAAGGACAAGAGTCCTGTCTACAACTGCTGCTTTTCCTAGAAGAATACTGCCTATGGGCCTCTAGCCCTACGAAACAAAGAACCCTCATGGACAAAGAATCCTCAGGAATTCCATCCGTTAAGCAATGCAAGGGAAGAAATTGAATATTTTTGTCATCCTCCACTCTTCTGGCCAGCAGCTTTGGTCTTATTCCAGCATTCTGGGAGTTGACTGTGCCAATCCTTTAACATTTTCAGCTCCTATAATTAAGACTGTACGTGTTGGAGTCTTCCCTCATCTGATTTCCTTGTTCTTCCTTCTACAACCAAGCTCCTTCCCCTCCTGCCCAAACACAGGCATCTCACTTATTTCTCTTAAACTAACCCTATTGTTGGACGCTTTGTGGCTGAAATTTCATTTCTCCCATTACTGTCTATGGAGGGATAAATCAGAGCTGGTGGATTGTGTTTGAGGAGTGGCCAGAGGAGCTTCCAGGGCCTGGTAAACAGGACATGGAGGAAGTTGGGAGCTGGACACATGCTGCTGTAGCTCTCCCCCTCCCTCTTGCTGTCAGGAAGTGCTGCGGAGCTGGGGGCCCAGGGAGCACACAATAATGCAGCGGAAAGCAGCATTTATAAATACTGAGGGGTCAGGGCCAGACCTGGCAAACAATAGGGAAAATGATGGTGGAGGTGGTAGGGGGAAGGCCAGGAAAATTCTATCAGACTGACAATAACCGACGGAGGGCAGCTAAGGATTGTAGAGAGGTGCTGGGAGGTGGGAGCAAACAATATGGGTTGCTATGTGATCCAATAACAACAACAGAAGGTAGTGAGGGCTGTAAACAGATAACTTGCAAGCACAATTTTTCCTCCAGAACTCTTCCCAAATCTCTTCCTGGTCTATCTGGGCCAAGGGTCTCCTTCCTATTCTAGTTGCTAGAAGGACACTGAATTTCCACCAGTGGGTGTGTTTGAGTCCAGATGGTAGATTGGAGCAGTTGCCATTTGCCCACTTTTCCTTCCAACCCCCTCTCTCATTTGTGAATGAATGTACTTTCAAAAAAACTTCTTCGGGGATCCTGGTGTAGAAGGAATAGGGGCCCTGGAAGAATTCAGTCAGTCAGTCAGTCAACAGGTACTGGTTAAATACTTAAGATGTACCAGGCTCTGTGCTAAACGTAGGAGATACACAGAAAGGTAGAAGACGCTCTTTACTCTCAATGAGCTCACCATTTAATATGAGTCAGTCAATAAGCATTTATTAAGTGCCTACTACATGCAAGGCACTGTACTAAGTATAGGAGATACACAGAAAGGTAAAAGATGCTCTTTACTCTCAATGAGTTCACAGTCTAAGAGAGAAGATAACATGCAAAAAAAATATGTATGAGCAACCTATGTATAGGAATCAAGGAGTATAGGGAAAGGCTTCCTGTAGAATGTAAACTTTAGCTGAGACTCAAAAGAAGCCAGTGAAGCCAGGAGGCAGAAATGAAATAGGGGAATTTTCATGGACCATAGGCATACCCATTTTCACATGGGTATGGCCATCTCCACAAATGGGTTAAACTAGATTGAAGGTGACCAACAAGCCTTCAACCTGTTGATGAGTTAAGGGGATGTCTACCCCCAGCGTGTGAAGACTTCACCTGGCAGAAGAGAATAATTTATTCCTATGGGCATGAAGAGAGATGAAGCTGGCATTGTAGAGCAGGAATTGAAGATGCAAAGGTGATCGATCCACTGAATGCTGGGCCATCACGAGCTGCCCTGACTTTTGTCTTACCGTTCGACTTCAAGAACTCTGAAGGAAAGAAGTAAGGCTGACGACTTTGTGCAATTGTGCCTCACTTAAATACGGTTTATGTGTGAGTCAGGTCATTGCCCCATGATGTCATTAGTCCTCTTTGAAAACAAGGATGAACAACAAAACACGCTCACAACCTGAGATTTCCCAGGATCCATTTCATTTGATGGACATGAGAAGGAGCTAGAAAACAGTCCCTCATCTGATAGATGGGTAAAAGGATCTGGTACCTTGCCCTTGGAGGGCACAATGTAGTCCCACCCTGTCTGGAGATATCTGGAGAAGAGGAACAGGCAGTCATGTTGAAAATGAAAATGAAAAAAGAGTAGGCCTCTGAATCAAGACCTGTCTTCAAATCCCAACTTGGATACGTATTGGCTGTGGGATCCAGGGAAAGTCACTTAACTCAGTGCTGTAGGCAGTTCTTTAAGACTAGTTGCAGAACATTTGCAGATCTACATTTGAAGAACTTTCCTCATAGGAAGCTCCCTTATATCCATGAAATCACATGTTGCAAGAACTGACCTACTCTAAACTCATCTTCCATGTGGAAAGTACAATGTCCCACCAGCCTTCTGTTGTCCACCTGCTCCAACGTATTGTAGAGAAGTGGTTATTTGTAAGACTCTTTGTACAAAGGATTGGGACAAATTCTAATATGAACCTCCTAGTTTTTCTAGTGACTTTCTGGGTAACCTGGAATAAACAACTTATTTTGTCTACACTTTTGATTTCTCTGATCTGTAATAGATAAGGGCCAATCTGAGAATCTACAGGATCATGTGCAATTGACATGGAAGGCATTAGATAAATCCATTATGATTTTGCTGCATCTGTAGAGCTCTGGAAACTCTGGGGCAAGTACTGGGGCAAGTAGATCGCTGCAGATTATGTTATCATCTGGCTCATCCCTGGACAAAGTACCAGAGCATTAAATTCAAAGATAACAAAATTAGAGAATTTATCATGGAGATATGGTTTTACATTTTCTGGGTTATTTCTGGGTTGCATTTTCTGGATACTTTATCCTAAAATTTTGTTCTTCCTTTGACGAAGGTACTAGGGGTAGAGTTTTAGTTGAGGATGATTTCTGTGGACAGGTATCTATGGCAAGTGAATATCACCCAAAAGGAAACTATAAACTCTCCTCTGGCTCATTCTCTATCACCCACGGACTGCTTCCCTGCTGGAGAAGTTCTCCCAGGCAGAATACAGTCACAAAGAGTCCATGCTACAACTAGTGGCATAAGGTTCACATTTGGGTCTCAGGTTAAATCAAGGAAATTCACTCCATTCACCATCAATGTTTATCCTTTCTTGGTGGTCTCCCAAACACTTCAGTGGCTCCTGTGGTAGCAACTCTGCTTTCATGGCCACAATTCTTACTGCAAGAATTGTTTGCATATGCATGAATGAGTGAATAAAAAGCATTTATTAAGTACTGTGTGCAAAGCACCATGCTAAGATCTGTGGGGTATAAATAAAAAAAAAGCAGAGACAATTCCTGCTACCAAGAAGTTCACATTCTAACAGGAGAGACAACACATATAGGAGGCTCAGCTTCAAGTCAGACAGAAAGATCCCACAATCCTTAGGGCTCTATGGAAAAGCAGATGTTAACACCACTTCTCAAGTGACATTTCCACTGATAAAAATCTGGCCAGTTTCCAATGCTGAACCACTTGACATTTTTGCCAAGGACTTTGGGATCTAGAATCTTTTTTCCCCAGGTCTTCATTAACTCAGGCTACCAAGGAGGCAGGGGTTGTAACAGCTACCAGTTGGTGACAGCTGGGCAGTAGTTGGAGGGAGTGGTCAAGAAGGTGGCAGGGGTTTGCACCTGTAGTAGATGCTGCCTCCTTATAAGTACATATTCAAGTAATCACTAATAACCAAAGCTATACATACATACATACATATATATATATGTGTATATATATATATATATATATATATATATATATATATATATATATATATATATATCTCAAGGAAGAACAGTTAGAAAAATCATGAATGAAGGTTTTGTTTGCATTCCTCTTAGAGTATTAGACTTATTAACTCTGGGAAAATCATTTAACCCCTCTGAGACTCAGCTTCTTCAACTATAAAATGAGATGTACCCACTTCACAGAATTGTTGTAACAAAAGTTTTTTTTTTATAAACCTTTAAATGCTATTATTATTTTTTTTTATTGAAAGCCTTAATTACAGGTATTGCTGTCTGCAGCTATTGACTGATCTGGGATCCCTGATATGAAGTACAAAATGTTTAAAATAAAAATGGTGGTAGAACCATGAGTAACCAGAGCTACCTGCATTTTTACAGAAAAGGCTCCTGCAAAAGGACAAATCTTGGCACACTTAGGTTGTAACTTGTAATTTTTATAGAACGATCAATAAATTTATAAACCCATTCTACTCTGATACACTCCTAAATGCCTTGAATACTGAATACTTTATCCTAAATTTTATTCTTCCCTTGACAAAGATACTTGGGATAGAGTTTTAATTGAGACCTTGAAGACCTAGCACTCTATTCCTGGATGTAGCTTGAACCAAGGACATGTAACTTTACAGTTCAAAGTCTTGGTTTACCCTCTGCGGAACGGTAATACAATTATTTGGCAGCTTCCTACTTCACAGGGGTGTTTTGAGGATAAATGAGATAATGTCTATCAAGGCCCTGGGGAGGAAGAAAATTTCTTGATAATTCCAAGGTACTATTATTTTTAGCTTGAACCTTTTGGAGTTCAGGATGTGCCAGCTAGCCAATTCTTAGACCTAGAGAATTAGCAATGAGCAACAAAAAAGCTGTTTCGAGAAATCCCTCCTGCCCCAAGTGTAAGAATCAACGTCAAAGGAAACAGGAAAGTAACAGATTTGCTAACTTACAACCCAAGAAGGATGATTTCAGAGGGTCAGCAATGGTTTCAGGTTCACTATAAGGGGCAGAAGTCTAACTGCCAGCTACCCAATTGATAATGTAGCTGAGGTTAAGTGACTCTTTATCCTGTGGAGAATGGCAGGAAACATCTTTGTCACCCATGACTCCAGGAGTGAGCCTAACAGGGCAGAGTGGAGGGGGAGGTAAGCATTTCCTGCTAAGATTCCAGAAAGGCAGCCGCTCCTCTCCCAAGGCAAGGTCTCTATCCCAGCACGCCTGGTAAGGCACGAAGCAAATCTGAGGAATGACAATAGGCAATGGTCTGCCCCACTCTGGCCGGATCTGCATTGTAAGCACAGAATATTTTAGAAATTAATAACAGGAACCTTGGAAAGATAGCTTACTTGGAGAAAGGTCTTAGAAATGCCTGTACAATGCCTTCACTGATATGTTGGCTGTCTTTTCTTCTCCCATTTACTGTATCAAGAATCCACATTTCTAGATCCAAAGCTAGAGACTCATATCCTCTGCAACCTAGAATCAAGAGCTAAGGAAAAAACTAAGGCATGAATGCAGAAAATTGGAACAATATAGAATTTAAAGTCACATATTATAAAGAGTAAATTGATTTCCATATAAAGCCAGGGGAATAATCTTTAAATTTCAACTATGATCGTCTTGTTAATGATTACACGAACTGAAGAGAAGACATATACAGAAAAGTTATATAAGGACTGAGATATATTCCTAGAGATAAATGGCCTTTAAGTCCAGTGCTTTAACTAACATGTGGTGAACGGAGCTTTGCCTCAGGATGCTAAAATTGGTAGGGTATACTCCATATTCATGGAAGCCAATATCCCCAAATTTCACCTTGGCAGTCTCCTTCTAGCAAGACTATACCTCCAGTGGGACAATCTTCTGTACTAACATCTCTGCACCCCTGTGACAAAGAACCTCCAACATCTAACTTTACTCAAGGCAGTTATGGCTAGGCATAGCTATTTAAGCTGCATTATTCTTTTGTTTGATTAGTCAGTTAATCAACGAATTCACACTCATTTTAATAAATATCAGCTATGTATCTGGTACTGTACTAGGTTCTAAAGATATATTCATAAAAATGAAATAGTTATATTCTCAGAAAGGTGGGGCAGAGAGATTGTTATTATATGTTCACAGATATATAAATACAATATTAATCTAAAAAAATCCAGTGATATGAGGAGGGTACAATCTGGGGGAATCAGAAAAGACCACTACCTCTAAGGACAACTGGGGGAGGAAAACTCACAAAAGAGCAATCACTTACTCATTTTATACATTTATATAGCATTTTCCAGATTTCATAGGTCATGTATTCTTAGCATGGTATCGTGAGAAAGTACAAGACCTGAGTTGAGGAGTTCAAACTCTGGCTACAACCTTTACCAGTTGTGAGACCTTGGGCAAGTCACTCCTCCTTCTCCGGGCCTCAGTTTCTTCATCTGTGAAATGGGGGTAATAATACATTAATGACCTCAAAATGTTGTTGTGAAGAAAGTGCTAGGGAATAATGACTAACATTTGTATAACGCTTTCAGTTTGGCAAAGTGCAACGTTCAATAACTCATTTAATGCTCAGAACAATCTGGTGAAATAGGTGAAATCATTAACCTCCATTTTACAGGTGAAGACACTAAGGCTCAATGCCTAGATTTGGATAGTTTGCAAGGATCTGAGGTAGGATTGGAAGCAAGGCTGTCCAGACTGCAAGGCCAGCCTGCTTAGTATGCCCCCATGCTGCCTCTGTTTGTAAATGTCAAGGTGGCATGTAAGTAGGATTATTGTTATTTGCTTGTCAGAACAACCTAAACACCTCTCTGTGAGAGGAGAAGCTGCCATTGGAACCCAATCTTTTGACCTGGTTTCTGTGTTCTCTCCTTTTTAGCCCAATATCTCATATATTTCTCAATTCCTATTTTTCCTCCATTTTTTTATGATTTCCTACCTATGAATGTCATTGCTTTTCCCATCCCTTGGAATGAGTGATCTCTAAGCTTTGACTTTTCACTTTCTAAAAAACAGAACAAAATTTATCTAGATTTACTCGTAAATTATATAAACATACTACTACATTAATATATTGTGTATGTGACAAAACACACAAAGAAAGAGATTGAAAAAAGCTGAAATAGATAAATAATCCTTCAAACATTTAAAATTTATTACCTATACAAAAGCCATCGCAAAGTATATATTTTAGCGACCAGGGTTATTGCTGACGAGCTAATTATCACTAGTATGGTTTTATATTTTCAAAGACCAGGATAAACAAAGTACCATTCTGGGTCTCCTCAGTGAATGGGAACAGTTCTGATAGCAAGTGATTGATACTCAAAGATTACTTGAGGAACTCAAGATTTCTTTGTAGTGGTATAGAGAGCACACTTACTATCCTAGCGAACAACTCCACAGCACTGCAGAACTTGTATCAACAAAATGCAAATTGGTCATGGCACTGAATTCCCATCTCCTTAGAAATATTGAAACGACTTTGACCCAACAATACCACTTCTAGGGCTGTATCCCAAAGAAATCATAAAAGTGGGAAAAGGACCCACAAGTACAAAAATATTTATAGCAGCTCTTTTTGTGGTGGCCAAGAAATGGAAATTGAGGGGATGCCCATCCACTGGGGAATGGCTGAACAAGTTGTGGTTATATGAATGTAATGGAATACTAAGGTGCTATAAAAATGATGAGCAGGCAGACTTCTGGAAAACCTGGAAAGACTTATATGAACTGATGCTGAATGAAGTGAGCAGAACCAAGAGAAAATTGTATACAGTAACAACCACAGAGTGCAAGGACTGATTTTGATAGACTTAGCCCTTCTCAGCAATGCAAGGACCTAAAACTTTTCCAAATGACTCATGATGGAAAATGCCATCCACATCCAGAGAAAGTACTATGAAGTTGAAATGCAGTGCAAAGCAGACTCTTTTCTCTTTTGTTTTGTTTTCTTTCTTATGGTTTCTCCCATTCATTATAATTCTTCTATGCAACATGACTAATGTGAAAATGTGTTTAATAGGAATGTATGTGTAGGGCCCATATCAGATTGCATGCTGTCTTGGGGAGGGAGGGGGAGAAAATTTAAAACTTATGGAAGTGAATGTTGAAAATTGAAAATAAATAAATTAAATATTAAAAAAAGAAATACTGAAACTAGAAATCCAAAAAAATCTTCACTGAAATTTGAATGTCACATCACTCCCAGCAGAAAGAGTGGCTGAAACAATTCTGCAAATTTTCGATCCAGCTCCTTATACAGAAAGCTCATCTGAAATATTTTCTGAGTCTTCACCAGTCACCCTGCTTTCTACAAAGGAAAATATTGGATGATTCCATCCATACACCAGATATGAAAATATAACTTTCATCTGCTGCAATCACTGCCAAGGGAGAACTTATTGTCCTTAAAAGGAACTCAAATAATTGTTTTCAAAATGTCTTTTAATATAGTAGAGTTATCTATGTAGGGGCTAGTCTTTTATCATTGTTACCATGTCATGGCATGGTAGTATACCTCAAAATATTTTTAGTGAGAACAATGTGCTTGAATATTCTTCATTATTTTTGAAAAATCCTTGCGTATGTCCTAAGGGATAGGAAAGATATGTAAATAATAACTTTGTAAGTAACTAATTATTTGTTTGGCTTGTTCAATGTAACTAAGCAAGTGAATTTCCTTTTTTATACATTTTTTATCAAAAGATAGCATAACAACAGATTAAAAGGTCAGAGTCAAATGCAATAACTTTTTAATAGGAGTCATATTTCTCCATGCATTGTTATTGACTATATACAGTGCAATCACAAAAAAGCAAAACTAAAATGTCAAATTTCATCTCAGGAGAAAATTTTCAACAAAATCCATATGCTTTTTTACATAGTTGTATTTGATGGATACTATTATGACTTAAATTCTTATTAACGTTTGGACATTTTAGAGGTGTTTTTGTATGAATGTGAGGAAGAGTTTGAATGCCAATTTGGCCTTCTTGAATTTGGCAAGGAGAGTATGAGAGGCTGGAAAAAATGTTTGGGCCTGGGTTGGTAAGAGCTTTCAAGGCCAAACAGAGGAATTTATGTTTGTTCCTAGTCAATAGAGCACCACTAGCGTGTTCTTTGTGGAACAGCAGAGAGGTCATTGTCACTGGATAGAAGAGTATGTGGTGGGAGTAAGGTGTAAGAATACTGGAAAGGCAGTAGGAGGCTAGGAAAGGAAGGATTTCAAATGCCAAACAGGATTTTAATGTGTTAATAAGGTTTAATACTCTCTGATCCTTTTTAAAGATATGAATACTTCTCTGAGTAAGAGGGAAACAGCTTCATTGGCTAAGGAAACAAATTAATCATCCTGGAGGTTGGCGGGATAAGGATAGTAAACTATACCCTAGATGATTTACAACAATTTCAGAGTGGGAGATATTACAAGCTAGGGGCTGCCAGAGGAGAAGACCCCTGAAGCCAAGAGAGGAGGGGATTTCTCTTTATACACCCTTTCCATATTGGCTATGAAGTTTTGAAGGGGACATCTTCAACTAATGGAACACACTGAATTTACCAGGAAACAGATACATACATTACAGATAGTCAAGGGTACAGACAGCTAGTTGCTAAAAGGACAAAGGAGTTTCAAGAAATAGGACCCTTGGTGGCAGAGAAGAGAATTGAGGATGAGAGCAGACCCTGTCTATCTAATAGGGCAACCCACCCATGAGCCGAGGAGGATATGAGGACCATGCCATTGTATGAGGATCTTACAAAGAAAGAAAGGTCTTCCAGCTTTTGAAGTACCAGAAGTTGTGAGTAGTCTTTGCTACATGTGCATTCTGTATTTGTGCCTCATTACCAAATTATCTTAAGATTAAGTCCATTCCTCCCCATGAACACTGTGTATCTCTGCAAGATAATGCATCGAGGTATATGGGGGGGGCGGATGTCTTATAGCTATTGTTATTGCTATGCCATCTGAGTAAATGCCTTTGCTAAGAGAAAATTGAGTCTAGTGACTAATTGTTAATGGAAAGCACACTAGTGGGGGTACTGAGCTACAGTGTTAAGAAGGCAGATTTGTAGGGTTACCCTTAGAACCCAAGGTAGCAGGCTCTCTCTGGTTATCCAAGGTGTGAATGCAAGTTCATGTTGGGGTAGTATCCCAGAGAGTGTATTCCACCCAGATCATAAGATCACAGATTTATAGCTAGAGGGACCTTTGTAATCATTTGGTCCCAAGGCCTTATTTTAGAGTTGAAAAAATAGGACCAAATAAGGTAAAGTGACTTGTCCATAGTCATATAGGTGGTAGAATGAGATGAGAATAGAATTCTAATTCCCTGGTTCCAAATCCAGTTCTTTTCCACTATATCAGGGGTCTTTCTCCTTGAACAATATAACTTTCAGACCAGGATAAATCCATTTCTTTGGTTCAGTGGAATGGGAAATGATTTTTCTGTCCTACAAGCTAGTTCCCTTGCTGTACCATTTCAATTGACCCCCTCAGGACCCTGCTCATTTGGTAAATTATTGAATATTACATTGGCCATCAAATTCTGGTAATAATGCCCTGGATGACAAGAGCTCAGCTGTGACTGTTCTTCACCATTGGAGAATTAGACAAAAGTGACAGGGTTAATTCTCAACAGGACAAAAAGGTGTTGGAAGTGTGAAGAGATTGCTGCTCTGGGAGACACATCAATTACGCTCTTGACAGTCTAAATGGCAGTAAAGAAAGGGCTCTGTCTGTGCTTAGAATATTCCCTTCTTTCATCATCCTCCAGGCCTTTGATGTTCCTGATGATTTGAACCTGTAAGAAATCAAGATGTTTTCTTCAAACAGAAGCTTGGAAATTCCACTTGAGAGAAGTCTGAAAATGACACGGTAGTGCAATGAGTTCCTGACGTTAAAAGAGAAAAACCTACATTCTCTTGATCTCTCCCTGGCTAATTTGAGTCACTTTTCTAGGCAAACCTCTCAAGAGCTTATCAGTAGAAGGGGGAATTATCAGTCTATCCAGCCCACAGAAAGGAGAAAGGTTAAATGAGCTTTAACATCATCTCAGGAAAATGACAATCCCTTTGTCAGGTCTCATTTTGGTGATAAATATCAAGGTGGAGAGAGTTTGTGGCCTTCTTACAGCATCTGAGGGCAGCGGCGTGGCAATGGATCTTTTGGGATCATGCATATGAGTTCATCCAAGCCTAAAGACAATTCTGGTTTGTAATAGATACCCCCTCCAACCCCATTTTGCCTCTGAATATGGGTTGGCTTCTCCTTCTATCCTCCCCAAATTATTGTACTTGCCAAAAAAAGGTTAGATTCTGTTCTGTTCCCCTCAGGGATGGTGGTCCTGGGAGGTGGAGGAGGATGGAGAGAAATAAAGGGTAGGAGATCTGTTTATGATGGTAGAACAAAAACAAAAAAAACCCCAAAAGTATCAGTACACACAGTTCAGCCTACATGCTTTAAGGGTGGAGAGGCCCGCTACAGGCCAATAGACAGTTCAGTCACCAGGCAGTAAACATCAGAGAAGGGCTTAGTTTAAATCAGGAATGAAATAACAAGTCAACAACAGGTGTGAGAACCAGAGTGAGTGACCAAAGGGTCATCCTCAACAGACGTTCAGCTACCCTCATTTCAGGGCCCCTTTGAACTGGTAGATTCTGGTGCTATTACATCTCCTTTTCTGAACCCTATTTCAAGCGGCATTGGACATGTATGATCTAGGACAGGGATTTAGTGTTTATTGATCCTGTGACCCTGAATTGGGTCAGGGAAAAGTGTGCTGTAAGTTAGAAGGGCTATATTAACATGAGGTATAGTTAACATAGAGAGGCAGCTTGGAGTACTGGATGGAGAGCTAATCTTGAAGCCGTGTGACCCTGGGTGGGTCACTTAACTCCTAGTGCTCTGGGCAGCTCACTGGCTGCATTTGTGGAGGGAGTTTCCTAACTGAAGAATTCCCTATACAAGTCCAGATCCCATTTTAATAATTATCATACTTTTCATCATTGTTGTTACTGTTTTAACTTATTATTTCTTCCACAGAAGTCCTTATAGGATATCTTGTTGTGGCAAGAACATAATGCTGGCTTATTGAAGCTTATATCAGTAGAAGGCAAACTAGCAAGTTTTAAAAGATAGAAAGGCTTTCAGTACAATTCTCATGACAAGCTATATCTAGTGTTTGGGGATGGCATTGTCAATCAACCAATCAATAAACATTTCTTATGAACCTACTACGTGCCAAGTACTATGAAAAGGACTGGGGATACAAAAAGAGTCAAAAGACAGTTCCTGCCCTCAGGAAGCTTACAATCTAATGGGGGAGACAACATGCAAACAAATATAAAGAAAGTTATATATAGGATAAATAGGAAGTACTTAACAGAGAGAAGGCACTAGTATTAAGAGGGTATGAAGAAAGTCTCTTGTAGAGAGAGGGTTTTTAGCAGAGATTTAAAGGAAGCAGGTAAAGTGAGTAGATGACAAGGTGGAGGGAGAGCATTCCAGGTATGAGGAACAGCCAGAGAAGATGCCTGAAGCTGAGAGATGTCTTGTCCTCAGAAAAGCCAGGAGACCAGTGTCACTGGATCAAAGAGTACATGGCCAAAGGTAAAGTGTAGGAAGACTTGAAAAATAGCAGGGCATTAGGTTTTGGAGGCCTTTGAGTATAAACAGAACATTTTGTATTTGCTCCTGGAGGCAAGATGGGGCCACTGCAGTTTATTGGGGTGGGTTTGGGGGTGGGGGTTTGACACGATCAGACCTACACTTTAGGAAAAATCACTTCAGTGGCTGAATGGAAGATTGATTGAAGTGGGGAGAGACTTGAGGCAGGCAGAGCCACCAGCAGGTTGTTACAGTAATACAGTAATACGGGTGTGAGGTGATGAGGGCCTACACTAGAGTGGTGGCAGTGTCAGAGGAAATAAGAGGGTGTATTTTAAAAACGTGAAATTGACAGATCTTGGCAACAGATTGGAGATGGGGGTGGTAAGGGATAGTGAGGTGCTCAGTAGGCTTCTTAAATTGTGAGCCTGAGGGACTGAGAACATGATGCTGTCCTCTACAGTAATAGCGAAGGTGGGAAGGGGGAAGCTTTGGGAGGGGAGTAAGATCATGAGTTCTATTTTGGATATATTGCGTTTAATATGTCTGTTGGACATCCTGTTTGGGATGTTTACAAGGCAGTTGTATATGAGAGACTGGAGGTCAGCAGAGCATTTGGCACAGGACAGGTAGATCTGAGGATCATCAGCATAGAGATAGTAATTAAATCCATGGAAGCTGAGGAGTTCACCTAGCGAAAAATTAAAGAGGGAGAAAAGAAGAGGACCCAGCACAGAACCCTGAGGGAAACCTCTGGGTGTCCCTATGTGACTCATTTATTACATACAAAATATGTTTAACTCCCTTCTGTGTCTACACCAGTGGGGCATAAATGGGTCCACAGGATGCTCAGCATTCCATGGTTTTTGACCATTCACAATCATTAGTTTAACTTTTGGAACTCTAAATATGAGATCATATCCAGTGATTTGGCTGGAGGATTTGAACCACGTAAGTATTGGCATTCTAGGTATTATTTGTTAGACTCTAGGGACAGTGGCAAGGAATGGAGAAGGGAAGCTGTGTACTGTCTGGACATGCTAAGGAGCTCATAATTTTAGAGGTTCATTTAGGAGCTTCAAGGATGCAGGGGACTAGTAGGTGTGGTGGTGAAGACGTGAGCCCCCTAGATGTGCGAGTGTCTAAATATGTTTGTATGAAGAAGAATGAATCTGGGTATGCAACAGAAAAAGGGAGGGAGAATTTAGGAGGACGAGTCTAGAATTCTTATGAGTGAGCACCTTATGCTCTTCAAGGTTGGTTGTCAGACTACTCAGATGAGAAGAGGAGCCACACATTCCTGTGATTGCACATTCCGTGCCTTCTGCCTCCTGCTGAGTACAGCATGTCCCCTGAGGGAAGGAGGCAAAGGGCCAGGCTTGTTGTCTTCTTTCTGCCTCAAAGCAACAACTACCATCTGGGCCACCACGAGGCAACTTCCACCTCATGCTGCCATCTCGATCTCCTAATTGGGATGTGGACAAGCTCTGGTGCAAAGAGAAGCACTCTACTCTCTGACTGCAGGCCTTTCTTGTCTTTCGGTGCCTGTACTCTGAGGAAAGAGGAAAATGGTGGAGAATGATTTTCTTTCTTCTGCTGTGAATGTTGGACCTCCATCTCCTGCTAGGCCCTTTTCCTTATCTAATTTCCAGCCTTCAGAGGGAAGAGTAATGAAGCAAGGTCTACCTATCCACCCATCTGCCCATACATGGAAGCTGAGGTAGCCTGATCTCCAACCTCCATTGGGAAGAGTGACACTTTCTACTCAATAATGAACATTCTCATACCTGGTCATATCTTTTACATCCCAATGATTCTGAACCCCTTAGGTTATTTTCCAAAGCACTTTTCTCACCTCTTATCACCCAATTCTCCATTCCCATTGCCCTCATCTCTTCCCCGCCATGTTTCAAACAAACGCCACCCAGACCTTCCACTATGTCCTGTGGAATGCCTGTTCTATAGGCAACAAACTTCCCTTCATCCTTAATCTTTTCTTCTCCCACTCCTTCCCTCTACTAGCTATTACTGAAATCTGGCTTCCCCAGATGACACAGTCATCCTTACCACCCTTTCCAGTACTGACTGGATCTTCATACATTCTCCTCAGCTCACTGGTCAAGGCAGGGGCATTGGAATATTCCTTGCTCTCTTCTCACTTAGGGCACAATCCTTTCTTCCTCACTTGAACATGCCAGGGAAGAAAAATTTAGAGCCAATAGACTAGCCCTGTTCTATATACCCAGTTCTAGCTATTCAGATCATCCATAGTTCATCCCCTCATCATGTGGTTAGCAGACAGAAACCAGCCACAGAGTATCTACACATGTTTCAAATCATAGAGCAGGAGACTTTCATCACAGAATATTATGTCTCTTTGGAAGCAGGCTCCCCAGCCTCTTCCATGCGTGGGATTGCATCAGCTCCCTGATACACATTGCCACATCCAGTAGGTCAAAGAAGCTAGCAATATCTAAGTCATCAAAGAGTTAATTTCTTTGCCAGTGACACATGGAAACACAAAGTGATCGAGTATCAGCTTATGTTCAAAGTATTACAAAGAATGGTGGCAAAAAATTACAAGCAAGATCATATCACAAAACAGTGAAAAGCAGTAGAGCTAGAAAAAAGCCTATAGATAGCATGGCACGAGATCCAAGTGGGTCAAATCATTTCACGAGAATTTGCACATGAAACTCAAAGTAGGACAAGAAAAGAGATGCCAACTAGATATGGAAATTTTTGCCAACTTCTATACTGAGCTATTCTTATTTTCAACTATTGTGGAGCCATGTTTTGACTCAATGCTTCATGAGGAAGTAGACAGAGCACTTGCAACAAAAGGTCAAACTCATCTAAATCAAGTGCAGACCAAGAAAAATCCATGCTAAAGGTGACACTATTCTGAAGGGATTTAGGGATTGAATTTCAAGATATCTATAGGCCCTTCTTATCTCTAAAAAAATCTCTGTGGAGAATACTTGACTTAATGTGACTTAAATGATCGACATATATATTAAGATTATTCTTGATGAAAACATGAGAAAAGCATAGCATGCAGTTTTCTACAAAAGAACAATTAGTCACAAATAGAGTGAAAGATGAAAAACCTAAGATTTGAGTATGTTTATTAGTTACTTACAAATGTGTATATACGTACACATACAATATTTACCTATGCATATACTTACTCTTAGGCTTATATTTGTGGGTAGACTTATGAGATATGACCCATGTTCATAGCAATTATGCCCACAGAAGCGTACTTATGAAAAGGCCTTAGATGGTGCTTATATTTTCCTTATGTCCCTGGTAAAAGAGCAAAACTCTCTTAGCTGTGGGCTGAGGTTAACTCCCAGACTTGTGCTGGGAAAGGCCTTTCTCTCCTGTCTCTCCCAGAACTCTCTCATGCCCTTATGCTGCAAAGAGACACCAGTCAAGATAAGAACAGAACGAGCCACAGGTGTTTCTGAGAAATATATAACATCTGACAAATATAACCCTTAATAGAATTAAAGACAACACAATTATGTGAAAATAATTAGGGGTAGGGCAGAGACCCTTATTCTTCCTATTTTCTCTCGTCACTCTTGCTTCTCAAGTGAGCATCCATGATTTAGAAAACAAAACAAAACAGTTACGTACTTCTTTCCCATTTGGAAGTCATCTTTTATTACCTTTAAGAAGAGAATGGCAAACGTTAAAAGACGTGCCATGGTGATGGCCACTACATTTCTCTTCTCCTCTCCTCCTCCTAGAGCATTCCTTAAAATTCAGAACTTAAAACTCCAGCCCACAATGTTCCATTCTAGATCTTCCCAACTCCTTCCACTGTGCCAAAATGGCTGCTCCATAATTAAGAAACTTATGTTCATCTTTAGCCTCTTCCTCTCTCAGTCCCTCAATCTTCTGATTCTCATTGAGACCTTGGTCCCTCCTGATGATACTATATCCCTGGCTACCGTTTCCACTATGGTTTCATTCAGGGCCCTAACTCACTGGACGTAGTGGAGAAGTCATACGCCTTGCTCCCTGTTGCCACCTTTAGACTCTCCCTCTACCACAAATACTCAGCCACCTCTCCTCCTTTAAGATCCACGTTTTGCAAACTTATCATCCAATCTAGATCACATTGGCTGTTACAAATGACCCCCAGGGTACTCTCCTTCATTCCTCAAGTGAGTTTAGTACCTGGTCCACAGTCTTTCTTTCCACCCCAAATCTGTCCTCATACTAGGAGACTTTAATGTACATAAGCATGCTCCCTCCAGCACCCTAACTTCCTATTTCCTATATCAGCTTAATTCCTATTGCCTAGTTTTATACTGTACCTTAGCTGTACACAGAGATGGGCATTCCCTTGATCCTGCCATCCCCCACATGTATTCCACTTGTGTTCATGAACTCTGAAATTTCGTTATCTGATCATGACCTTTTATCATTCAATCTTTTCTCATGCTGTATGACCTCTAACCCTGTATTTCTTCCTTGCTGTGACTTCTAGAACCACCACCTGCTTCCTTAGCTCTTCTTTAAATGTTTCTGAATGCAGCTAGAGAAAATCAGGAAACCATATTAAGTCCACTACGAATTTGTATTACATAATTTTGCCTAGGCTTCAGATTCGTACGTAATAACCTCGACTGGGATTTCTCAACACAATCCCGTTACATTTTTCTAAAAGATTCTCTATTCCATTTGCCACAGAAGTGATTCCAAACCCTTTTATCCCTTCTCAAATCTCCCAACACACTTCTCCCCTCTCCTTGGCTGAGGACCTTGTCTCGTACTTCAGTGAAAAAAATGGAAGCTGTGGGTTGGGAGCTATTCTCTCTACCCTCATCCATCACCTCCCATCAAACATCTTCCCTTATTAACTCCTCCTTCACCTCTATTTCACATGAAGATGTTGCTTTTTTGCCAAGGGAAATCCCTTGACACACACCATGTTTTTCTCCTTTTTATTTTATTTTTTTCTACTGTAAGATTTTATTTTTTTCCAGTTACATGTAAAAAGTGTTTTAACATTCATTAAAAAATTAGTTCCAAATTCTCTTCCTCCTTCCTCACCCTTTTTAAAAATCGAGACAGGGTCTCTCTGTCTTCCCCAGGCCTAACTGTATAATTTTCAGGGAGAACACATTTACATCTTGGAAAAACTACATATCAGGGCTTGCTTTATTTTTTGTTGATTGTCTAGACTTAAGAAAGCAATGGTGAGAATGCTAATAATGAGATTAAACGTAAACATTTACCAGCATACCCCTGCCCAGGCTGGAGAGCACTGGTCTCTGATGGGCCCATTTCCAATACTGATGGGCTTTAACTTCCTCAATTTTCCTGACCTGAGCTCCTTTGACAGCCTGGAGGACACCAGGTCCCCAGGGATCATTATATTGGTGCTGTGCTTAATGTGAAGACCTCATTGTCTTTAGCACTACAGAAACTCAGACTTCTGAACTGAAGTGATCTACCAGGCTCAGCTTCCCCAGCATCAGGGACTACAGGTATAAGCTACCAGGCCCAGCATTCTTAGCTTTTAACTTTTGTATCCCCAGAGCTTGGTATGGGGTCTGGCACATAGAAGAGGCTTGATAAATGCTTGGTGGCTGGTAAACCGGAAGAGGGATTCTCTATAGATGACGACAGCCTGAAGATGACCCTGTTTGCATCTGGCATTGTGGTAATTGCATCAAGGCCCAGAATAGGGTGTTAGGCTATAGCAGAAATGTGCTAACTACCAATTAAAGACAGCTAAATAAATTAAGGCCTCAGTGATTGAGGCCCTAGTGTAGCAAACAGGAGCAGCACACAGGCATTTTGTCTCAGCAGTGAAGAAGAGGAGTTATCAGAAAGAAGAAAATAGATTGTGGATCTCACTTCAAGAAAGGGTGACAGATAAGGAGACTTGTGAATGTGTGACTTGTGAGAGTGTGCTATGTTTGTGTTTCTAATAGCACCTAGTAACACACACATATGTTCGTATACAATTATAGATACATATATACATATATATACACACACACAAACACACACATGTATACATATACGTACACACACACACATACATAAACACACACAGAAAGAGTGAAAATTAGTCCCTATTCTAAAGTAGAAAGTGAAAGGGCTGAAGGGAGGCATCTCTATGTTCCAGATTATCAGGGAAAATGAAGTATTCCTTGAGATAATGAAAGAGGCACTTCATGAAAGAAAATAAAGAAAAAATGGATGTGAAATAGCGGGGAGGATTATCTAGTAGGAGGGACAGGACATTTGAACATTTGAACTAAGTAAGAGGCATGAAGTTTTGCCAGTAGAGGGGAAAATTCTATCAACTTAGGAGGTCATAGTATTTGTGCCTAAATAAATAATGATGTGGACACACAAATCCTATCAGGTGGGAGGTCACCTAGGAAGGGTCAAGGGGAAAAAGGACAAATAGTGGTAGTTGGTGACTTTCTGCAGAGGGGCACCAAGGAAACTATCAACCTGATATAATACACAGGTGGAATTCCTGTCTTTCCAGATCATGAAGGCAGGATGTGATATAAGACTTCTTGAGACTTGCTAAGTCAAATGACTACTTCCCATTTCTGGTATTCTATGTAGGGACAAATAAGATCCATCATGAGGGACCTAGAAGGCATCACAAAGAATTATGAAGTCTTATGGAAAAAACTGATGACCTTAAGGGCACAAGTGTTTTTTTGTCTTTTTTTTTGTTTGTTTTTTGCTACTTTTGTTAAGTGAAGGTAGGTGATTAGGAAGACAAAGACGCATTTGATAATAATAATAACTAGCCTTTGTGTGGTATTTTAAGATTTGCAAAGCGCCTTATAAATCCTCACTCTTTTTTAGCTTCACAACAAACCTGAGAGGTAGGTGCTATTATAATTCCCATTTTACAGATTTATTTGAATTCAGGTCCTCCTGACTCTAGGTCTCCCTAACTGCTTTTGTGAGCAACTAATTAAGAAGACAGAGTTGGATAATGGAATGTCTGAGCTTAACCTGAGAGTGTGACAGCGATATGGGAAACGCTGCAGCAGGGTTGATGGCAGTGACTGTCATCTTTTTCTTGACCCGTTGATGTTCCTGTGACTTTCTTGCAGGCCAAGACTCAGAGTAATTTTAATGACTTAGTGTTATTCGTGGGGGAAGGGGAGTATTGGAGTGGGGTGAGATGATGATGGGGATCAGAAAGGAGAATGGAGGAAAGTATTTTTTTCCCTTAGCTTAAAAAGACTAAATGAAAAATTTTAAATTCATAGGATCATGGTCTTGGTGCTCGAAGAGGCCTTATGGGTCATCTAATTGTACCCTCTCATTTTGTAGAGGAGAACATGGAGACTCACAGGTAAAGCAACTTGTCCAAGGTCACACAACTAGCAAGTGGAAAAGCTGGGATTCAAAAAAAATATCAGGATTCCAAAATTCAGCATTCTTTCCAGTGCACCAGGCTACCTTTAAAATTCTAGAGTTCTAAAATTGGGTTAAAAAAAATAAACCTCACAAATCAAACCCTATTTACTTTCTTTCATAAGTAATACTATCCAAGGACTTGTTCTCAGCTCCTAGATGTTACCTTCAGTCTTAAATCTACCCCACTATCTAATCCAAATAAAAGCATTAACTACCTCATTTATATCCCATTCTTAATTCCAATACCATTCCAATACCAGTCTCTCTTCCACAGTTTTCCATTCTTTCAAGCAAGGGCCATACTCAATTGGACATTGACTAACAAAACTTCTAAAATGGAGAACTACTTATATCAAAAGTATGTTTTCTTCTAACTCCAACCTGCATAACTTGGCCGTAGGTAGGGGCCAAAATTAAAATAGGCTAAACTTCTTCCGGCTGCAGATAGATTTTTAGCAACTCACTTTCCAAGTAAAGGTATAATTAATGACAAAAGTATTTTGCAAATAAACCATATTTAAAAAGAGAAATTTCAATTAACAATTAATTACACTTATTACTTAAGATTTTTATTTATCATGAAATGACATTAATGTTAAAAATTACTTTGCTAAGCAGTACAAGTTTTAATATATTTTCAGATTTTCTCACTGTTTATATTTAGTAATGAATGAAAACACAGCAGAAAGGTATAAATCTTGCTCCTCTCAGCCTAGAGACAGACTGCTGATGTTTGGTTGCTGCGGGTCATGTGACAAACAGGAGAGAGTACACAGTGGCAATCCACCTGCCAAGTTGCACGATGGGCAGTAATGACTAGTGGAAGGTAGGTTAAGTGGGGCATGGGCAAAGCACTCATTACATCTTTATTTTCTTTAATATCCTCTACATTTTTTGTGGGCTGCCTGAAATCCTTTTGCAGGTTGCAAGTGGGGCCAAATATTGTATAGGGCTGTGCTAACTCATTCTCTTTACTTTCCCATTAATGTTTCCTTTCCATTTTATAAAGTTTTATCAAACTTCTACACTCAAGTTCCACCTCCACGCCTGATCATGATTTGGAGGCCACCCCAGGTTCCTAAAGGCCATTTCCCTTGGATGGAAGCTCAGGATGCTTCGGCCATGATAGCAGAGCTTGGAATACTAGTAGACCATTGGTTTTAAGGGTCTTAGAGTCTGGAGACTACCCAAGCTAAATTTGAAGATGCTTATCACTGGTTTGGCTACAGGGTAGTGAATTTAATAGCCACAGTAAGACTCAAAGGTCATTTGCCAGATAATAGAAGGCCTATAATCTGTGTGGGTGGTGGATGCAATATTCACAAGCATGAAATTGCAGATCCTTTAACTACGGAAGCCTTGGTGCAGAGAACAAACATGAGCTTGGTGTCTGAGGGCCTGATTTCAAATCCCAGCTCTGCCATTTGTAACCTTGTGTGACCTTGGGTAAGACTTTTCACCTCTCAGGGCCTCAAATCCCAAATCTGTAAAATAAAAGGATTGGATTAAATGGCCTATAAAATCTCTTGCACTTCTAAATGTACTCTATAATTCTAATTTAAGCCCCTGCAGATTCTTTTGAGAAATTACTGTAAGTGGTCAAACTTGCCTTTCCTTCCCTTTCCTTCCCATCCTATCCTTTCCCCTCTCCTTTCCCTTCCTAGGCAGCTAAGTGTTATAGTGCCTAGACTATTGGACTCAGAGTGAAGAAGACCAGAGTTCAAATACTGCCTCAGAAACTTACTACTTATGTGACCCTGGGCAAGTGCCTTAAATTCTCTCAAGCCCCAGTTTCTTCATTTGTATAATGGGGATAATAATGACACCTACTTCACAAGACTGTTGTGAGGACCAGATGAAATAACATAGGTAAAACACTTTGCAACCATTAAAGTGATATATAAATGCTAACTATTATAATATTTCTTTCCTTTTTTTGAGAAACTTCAGCAAAAGTAGCACAGGTTTGAAACATCAGACAATTATTTCTTCATAGATGTCACTTAGACAAATAAACTTGCCTCATCTCTTAGGATGAATAAAGGGGTGAGCTGGGCTTGTGCTGGGAAGAGAAATCCAAGAATGAGGGATTGAGATGGAAAGAGTTTGCTCCTTTCTGAAAGGAGAGACATTTTTCTGAGTAGGGTCTGGGGCTCCAGAAGGTTCAAAGCGCAGTCTCTGCCACAGTCATATTGCCTCTTGCTCATGGGGGTTTTCATCACTTAGGTCGTCTGGGGATTTTGGGCGGTGATGGTTTATTTTAGTGCTTGGTTGTCTTGTGGTATTCCTTTAGCAGCTTCTACATGGCCGTGGGTGTTTTCTCTGCTTAAAATGCCACTTATATTCAAGCAGTCTCTGTTGGCCTTGGTGCAATTCTCTGCACAAATGGCTCCAAGCATTGCCCCATAACCACAGCAGCGAAGCAAACAAGCTGCCCCACTCCTTCCACCTCCTTGACATGGCCTGATAAGATCAGCCATGGGGCTATGAGGGGCAGACTCAAATGTTTTGTCATGCTTGTCTGTCTTCTTGCAGAATAACTTCATTCTGACCGTGTACCCCGCTCTCTTCCAACAGGCTGTCATCTCAGGTTACTTGGCTGGCTCTAGGCCCATCCAGCCCCCTAGTCTGGGGGGTTGCCATTAAGAGTCAGCACTGAGATCTACCTCCCTCCCCCATTAACCTAGAAAGATACATTCCAAGTTTTCTTTGTCCTGCCTTTTTTGTATATCTTTGCTGTTTCACCACCACCCCATTAATTCCCTCCCCCTTCTCTTCTACCCCATGCTAATCTTTCAAATCTATCTTCTATTCTCTAAAAGTGGCAACCTCTTGAAGTCATTGATTGAGTCAGAGATAAGTGTCATCATCCTAGGGCAATGGAGTGGGAGTTGGACTCAGTGACCCTGGAGACCTGGTGCAGGGCATCTGTGAGTATGCTTTAAGTGAAAGAGTGATGCCTCTGAGATATAGCTAAATATTTAGATATCTATATAGATATATAGATTTATATTGTATATATACACACATTATATATATATATACATATATTTCATACAGTGTAGATTCTTTATTACTGTAATTCGGAAGTTAAGCATGATAGGATTAAGCTACAAACTTTTCTAAGACCTAGTTTATATCTAATCCTTACATGTTTATGGGTCCAATAGAGAACAAAGATAGGCCCACAGATGGTTAGAGCTTTGAAGGGACTTTTTTGTTGTTATTGTTAGAAGGGATGAATCTCTTAGGAGTAGAAAGGGGAAGGGGATGGGTTTAGAAACAAAGGTGACATAAAATGAAGTATCAATAAATGATTTTTTAAAAGAATTTATTTTGTCCAAGTGTTTCATTTTATAGTAGAGGAAACAGAAGGCCAGAAAAATTAAATCACTTGGGATCAGAGATTTGGAGATGAAAAGGAACTCATATGCCATCTAGACCAGTAATTTTCAAACTTTTTGGTCTTTATGCTCTTAAAATTTATTAAGAACCCCGAAGAGCTTTTATTTGTGTGGGTTCTATCAATATTTGCCATATTAGAATTAAAATATCTTAGAATTATTGTGAAAATAGTTTTGCCTTTGTGGAACAATTCGATGGATCTTGGAGACTCCTAGGGAACCCTGGACTTTGAGAACCATTGACTTAGATTAACACCTTTATTTTATAGATGAGGAAAGTGAGATTCAGAGATGTTAACTGTAGGACCAGAGCTAGAAGTACCTAATTTACCGCCCTCTGAATTTTATGGATGCTCTTTAAGCTTTTATAAACTCACATAGGGAGTAAGCAGAAGTAACAACATTTGAACCTGAGTCCTTTGACTTCAGATCCACCTCTCTTGTCAGGGTACTATTGTCTAAGGTCACTCAGACAGTTATGGTGGAGCTGACATGGTTGCCCCTTTAACTAAGGCCTCCTAACTCCCAGTCCAGGGATCCAATATTGACTACACTACATGAGCTTGGGGAGGTTACTGTAATCTCTCTGTGCCTCAGATTTCTCATCTGTAAAAAGAGGACAATATCTGATGTCTACTTCATAAGGTTGTTGACAAAAAAGTGCCTTTAAATTCAACCTTAAGATACTTAAAAAATAAGAGTTGCTTTTGTTTTTGGTAGCACTGAAACAATATTTTCACCATCTGTAATTATCACTTAATGATGTCAACTTCATGAATCATGAACCAATAAGATTGTATATCTGGAGTATAAATTTGTATAATACTATGTGAACTAGCATTTCCTAATTTATTGCCCTACTGGTGCTCTCCTAGCTTCTGCTCAATTGAATTAAGGGTAAGCATTATTTCAAAGGTGAGGAAATTGTGGCACAATGTGGCTTTAGTCAATGACAACTTAACTAGTGATAGAATCCTATTCTGATGGCTTCCAACCTAAGACCAGGGAGATCATCCTATTTCACCTTCTGAATCTGGAAATAAGCAGAAATTCTCACATCTAAGTTTCATAGTGGAAAGAAATAGTCTAATATAAAACATGGTGACCTTTTGAACTATCTCAGGTGCTTTGGCTATGTTTCCAAACCTCTGACTGTCTTTCTTTTGTCCCACTACTGTCAGCTGGGGCCCTCCTGCCTGTGAGCACACCCAGTAAAGATGGAAGTGTTGTTGGCACCCATACACTACAGCCATTTGCTCCTATCTTGGCTGGGCTACTCCATTTAGTCACAGTGGCTTTTGTACTCTGGTACCTAAAGTCAAACAAATAGACACTCCCCAGGGCAGTCTGTGTGCTTCTGTGAAGCCCCCAAATTCAGAGGGATGGGTCCTTGCGATCAAATCTTCAACAATTCCAAGAATCTACTTAGAAAGTTTCTTTCCTAGACATGAATGAAATTAAATTAGACATTTAACTAGCATCTACACTATACTACATGCTGGAAAAAAAGCAAAACAGAACAACAACAAAAACAACAGCCTCTGCCCCCCAATGAGGTTAAATCCTATTAGGCAGGGATCTTTAACTTTTTTCTGTACAGTGGATCCCTCTGGTAGCTTGGAAAAACCTACAAACTTATTCTCAGAATCATGTTCTTAAATGTGCAAAAGAAACTGCTTAGGAATACAAAGGAATTATGTTGTAATGCATTTATCAAAAATTTAAAAAATGAACAATTTCATGGGCCACAGATTAAGAATCCCAGTTTTAGAGGGATAAAGCAAGTACACCAATACATATAATACCAAGAAAATCGAAGAGGGGAAGAACATTCATAACTGCGAGCATCACAAAAGGCTTCATGAAGGGGGTGACACCTGAGTTGAGCCTGAGAGACCTAGAGCTGGGAGGGATGTTCTCCACCATTCTCCCAGTCATCCTGTTTTGTGATCTCAAAGTCCCTCTCAACCCTTCAATGTTACTTAGTGCCATCTAATCAAATCATGGCATATCTCACAACCATTCTCTTCTATATACTTGTATAGCCTAGTTGAGACCTCCATCACATCTCTCTTGGACTGTTAATATAAGCACCTCCTAATTGGTATACTTGCTTCAAGTCTCTTCACTTGGCAATCCAAGCTCCTTAGAGCTGACAAAAATAATCATCTTAATATCATTAAATCCAATTTCCTTGTTTTACAGATGAGGAAACTGTGGTCCAGGAAGTTTAAGTTGCTTAAGTAGAAAAGGATATAGAAAAAGTAGAAAGGATGACAAATACTCTGAGAGGGTAAGATGAGGGAGAAATGTAATCGAAGTATGGAGGATGGGTTGTATAAATACATAGAAGCCAAGATAGAGTGCCATTTGGGGGGTACATGGCAAAGAAAACTCAATTTAATTGAAATGTAGAGTGGATGGAGGGGAATAGTAGTAAATGAGGTAGAAGAAGTACATGGAAATGGTGTTTTCCCCATTTAGAGGTCTGACCAGAAAGTAGTAGGATGACTAGGGTTTGGTCTGGGGCAAGCCTGTGCTCTGATGCAGATGCCTGCTTTGGGGCAGAGACCATGGAAGTTAGCTGAGCTTGCCCACAGAATTTAGAACAGGTTTAAGCCTGAAGACCCAAGTGAAGACTTTCCCAGGCCAAGAGATAGCAGCAGCTAAGGAAATGAGAGAGATCCTGCAACAGACAGCATTCACCCAAGCAGCTTGAGGGAGGAGCTGATCGACAGGCCTAGATGAGAAGAGGGGGATTTCTCAGGCAAACTAGCCTAGTGTGGCATTTTATCTGAAGAGTGATGTCAGGTGTCAGAGTTTCAGCTGTCAGAACTTCCATAAAAGGAGGGGATATCCACAGCAGTGTATCTCTCAGAGAGAGAATCGGGACTGGGGGAGTTGGGAGAGGAGAGGAGAAGAGGTACAGACTTTGCCAACCACTCTACCCCTCCCTCCCCAAATCAGTTGTTTTTTTTTAAAGATCATATAGGTCAGAAGGGAAGAGGATTGCCTATCTAGCAGCCCCAAAACATGTTTGCCTTCTGGGGGCAAGAAAATACAGACAGGAAATACAAAGAAGAGAAATAAAGACCAACATACAGGACTCTACTGCCTGAATCAAAGCTTTACATACACCACTGAATCGAGAGAACTTTTACTTCTGAACAGTCAGAGGGTTCTGAACATATGGCCACTCAGAGTCTTGACTAGGCAATCACATCTTTCTCATAAACAAGCGTCCAAAGCAAAAGCTCACCTCTCAGAATTTATACTCTTTAGACTCAGTGCCTAATTAGAAATTAACAAAAGGTGTGTAAACCTTCCTACTAGCAAGCAAGCTTTCCTTAATGGGTTCCACATGAGACCTATTGATGGGTGGGTAAGATCTTATTCCCCATTAACCTGACAACTTGGACCTTAAGGTGATTGTTTTTGGTATCTCTAGAGAGGAAGGATTGTCCAGGGAGAGAAATGAAGTAGGTAGACCAAATAGGAGGTTCTTATACCAGTAATCCAGGAGAGAAGTATTGTAGGCCTAGACTAGGCTGTATGCATATATAGAAGAGGATGATTATGAGAGATACTGTGATTTGATTGAATGGCATTGAAGAAGAGTGAAGGATTGAGGAAGACTCTGAGTTTACAAAACCAGATGACAGGGAGAATGACTGAGAAGTTTCGGGCAAATGGCGGCATTAGAAACCAGGTTGGAAGAGGCTGAGGAAAGGGCCAGTTAGGAGTGGCTCAAATGCCACTTCCAAATGGGTCCACTCCAATCTTGTTTCTTGAAGTGGGAAATTGTGAGTTCTAAAGGAAGTCTTGGCTCCCAGACCTCTGTAGCTGTTAGATCCCAGTTATGGAGAAGGATGGAAATAGGGTACAGTGGAACATGAACTGATCTTGGTGTCAGAAGATGTGGTTTTGGATCTGGTTTTATTGTTTACCCCTTGTGGGCCTCATTTTCCCCATGTATAACAATGCCTACACTGTTGACTTCCCAAGGTCTCTGTAAATTACAAGGAGACATGAATATGGGCTACTGTTTTTAATGACAAATAGCCCTTTATTTCCTGGATGACTGGAACCGGTATGATTGTCTCTGATCATTTTCCTAGAAGTTTATAATTTCTGATCATTGACATTCTATTTCAGTCTCCTTGTCAGCTCTTAGATTAGGTCTTGTTCCTCTCTTTTTGGTATCCTCTTCAGATGACAGTGTTGTCTAGACAACCATTCTGGGCAACTCAGGTTTGACAAATAGTTACTGTTTATTGCTACTGAAAAAACAGCCACTATATATCAAAATAACACTCAGACTCCTGACTAAAACATCCTCTACTTGAGCAGGGAATAGAATGATTTTTAAAACGTCCTCAGGACCTTTTATTACAGGGAGATTGGCTTTGCTGGCACCAGGCAATTTAATTCACACTAAAGTGTAAATGACTAATGTGAGTTTCAGTATGTCCTAGTCCCTCAAAAGGATATTTTCATTTATGGGGATCAAAGTCTTCAATTAAAAGAATGAAATACCTTGTTGAATTTATGACATCATCAAGGGATATGGGGCAAGCCTTTGTTTCCTCATCTGAGCAATAAGGGCACTGAATTATATGATTTCTAAGATCCCTTTGAACATTGATATTGTATGAGTCAGTGGGGTGTATGAGTTTCTCAGGGAGGACCAGAACCTTTAGTTTGAAGCCTTGCTGAGCCCTTTTCAGGGCTGCTCATCTGTCTTTGGGTTTTCACCTTCACCCAGTTCTCACCTGTGGCTCCAAGAAACTGTAACATTCACAGTGGCCACACCCTGATAAACTGTCTCAGCAGATGGGCTAAACCAGGTTGAGGGTAAACAAGTCTCAGACCTGTTGGTGAGTTAAGGGGATGTCTACCCCCAACGTGTGAGGACTTCCTCCAGTGGAATAGATAGATGAGAACAATTTGTTTCAAGGGCCATGAAGGCAGCTGAAGCAGGTGCTGTGAAGCGCTTAGAGCTTCGTCAGGCATTGAAGATACCAAAGTCATCTACTGCATCTTAGACCATCACTAATCATCTTGACTTTTGTCCTGCCCCTGGGTTTCAATGACTCAGGAAAAGAGAGAGAGGGGGACAACTGTGCAATTCTGCCTCACTTAAATCCAATTCACGCACGAGTCAAGACATCACCCTGTGATGACATTGGTCCTTTTCTAAAACAAAGAACAAGCAACATGAGTCAGTATCTGGAGCCCTCTTGAGTTAAACCACCTGAAACCCTTGAGCTAATTTGGAAAACTTGACTGTGCAGCTTTGCTTAGTGATTTGCACTTACAAAAGTTTGGTTTGAGTCAGCTTGGTGTAAGGTCACTATTCAAAATAGTAAGAGGACAATGAGTTCAATGACCTTACACATCTAGTTAAAACCTCTGTGTAACAACAATCAGTCAGAGAATGGCCCCCTGAGTACAGAATGTTATACTATAGATAGCTTAAGTTCATAGAATATTAGGGATGGAGGGGCCTTTAGAGATCATCTCTTTAGCTGTCAAATCATAGTTCCAGAGCAGAAAAGGATATTTCAGAAATCAAATCGTCCAACCCATTGCTGAGAAAGGGTCACCCAGCCTTCACTCATAGACTTCTAACAATAGGGTTTTTCTCACTACTTCTCAAGGCCTCCCATTTTATTTTTAAACAACTCTTAATTCCAAGGATTATAGAATTCAAAGCTAAATGGGATTGATCATACAGAGCCAATCACTTTACAGATGAAGAAAAGAAGGCCGTGTTAGAAAGCTTTTCCTTCAAATTGAACCAAAATCAGAGGTAATGGAATGGAGGTATACACCTTCAGAAATAGCCAATGTGTTGACTTTTTTTGCTTGAATATACTTATTTATTACAAGGAAGGGCTTCAATTTGTGGAGGCTTATGGTAGGGAATGATGAATTAGTGGAATAGAATACAAATGTAAAAAGAAAAAAGAAAAGAATATCAATAAAACAAATACACAGAAGAAAAGAAAAAGATGTTAAGGAAGGAAGGAAGAAATGAAAGGAAGGAAGAAGGAAAGAAGGATGGAAAGAAAGAATGAAGGGTGGAAGGAAAGAAGAAAGGAAGGAAAGAAGCGTTTATTAAGTGCCTACTGTGTTCCAGGAACTGTGCTAAGTGCTTTACAAATATTAATTCATTTGAGAAAGGGACTCCAAATTGTTGCTACCATTTAAAATTGAATATACACTTGAAAAAATAAATTATGTTAACAGAAATTCGGCTTCATATAAAATCCTCTTTTCTATGCTTCTTTGTATATTAGAATGTTTGTTTTTTTCTTGATTGTTAAGTTCAATTAAAATTAAAAAACAATTGATACAAAACCTGTCTTATGTAGTTTGCTATGCCTTGATTCTAGTTTTGTTCTCTAGAGCCAACTAGGACAAGTCTAATTTTTCTTTCACATGACAACCTTTCAAATATTTTAAGAATGGAATCAACACTCACCCTCCCACCCCCAACACACACACCTCACCTCACCAAGTCTTCTGTTATCCAGACTAAAAATTCTCACATCCTTTAGTTGAAAACATTTGTTATACAGATGAGGGAACTGAGGCCCAGGGTAGTCCATTAGATCATAGATTTGGAGTTGGAAAGGATCGTAAAGGTCATCTAATCCAAACCTCTCATTTTATAAAGGAAGAAACTAAGAACCAGATTGGTTTGGCCAAAGTGGAATAACCCAGCTGGGATTGAGCTCAGATTCTCTGACACCAAATACAGCACTCCTTCTGTAGTATGATGCCCTTAATTAGATAATTTGCTCAAGCATACATGGTTAGCTAGTAGCAGCCACATCTAAGACCCATGTCTCCTGACTCCAAGACCAACTGTAACATTAGGACAACAAGAATCGAAAACGGCTCGGAAACATTCGATGCTCTTGTAGCCTTTTGCCGCCTGTTTTTTTTTGGATTTAGTTACAAATCCAGTCCTGACCCCTGTTGTAAAGGGTCACTTAAGGGGAGTAAGGGAAGACACAGCAAAGAAAAGGCTGGTCATGACCTGATCAGTCCACGGTTACTAAGTTACTCTGGAATAGAACCTTTTACAAGGTCCATAAGTAAAAGTTGAGGGAAAGTAGGAGCCGGGAGGAAAACACCCAAGGAATGGCATCTGGGAGGGCCATTATTAGTTCAAGGATTATTTTAAGTCACAGTGACACATGCTGAGCACATAAACTTTGCCAAGCAACAGGAAGAAATAGCCACCAAAACGTATGCGCAAATAAGAAATAAGCAAAGGGAAGCCAAAGACCCCTTGGTATAGTCACCTTTCCATCACTGACAACCCTAATCAGAGAGGGGCTGGTGGAAAGCTATCAATTTGTGAAAACGTTATTTAAAATGAGTCTCTGGAAATAAAAATGCCAGAAAATCTATAGGAAAATACAACAATAAGATAGGAATCATTTTTTTAAATGGTGGAGGGGGGGTGCTTAGGGATGGAGTTGAGGAGGGCATAGCGGTTCAAAGAGGAAACAGGACCTGAGAGAAATCTGTCCATGACTTTGCTAATCACCAATTCAGGAAAAGCCCCGAGGGCCCTTTAGTGAAGGTAGAGTTGGTCATGACCTCAGCTTTTGCATCATTACATCTCCTCTGAAGTATACCAGTTCCTGGGGACCCCCTTGTGGCAGTACTGACTCAGAAGGAAACTACCAACTTGTGCATCACATACCACTTCCTGCAATGCTCCCTGGGTTTTCCCTAGAAGGCTCTCTTTCATGGGCTGGCCTTGAGGAGCATGAGGGAAGTTGCTAGGATCCTAAACCAAGAGGCTCGAGCTGGGTTACCCAAATAAAAGCAGTGCACTGACTTTTCTCTAATCCTTTTCTTGCTTCATTTGCATGTATTTGTATATGTCTCTACACATGCAGAAATTGTCTTTATCATCTTTCAGTAAGTCCAACTTTGATGCCTCATTGATTGTCCCATGGAAGTTTCATAGAATAACCGATTTAGATTAGGAAAGAATGTTAGATATGGATAGATTCAATCCCTTCATTTTACAAATGAAGAAACTGAGTCTCAGAAATAGTGAACTGACCCTTCTACCAGGCTTTAAATACTCCCCCTCCTAACCTCCTTCTCTTAGAATGCTTGGCTTCCTTTAAGAGTCAGCTCAGGTGTTATCTCCTACAGGAGACCTTTCCTGTCCTTCCAGTCGCTAATGCCTTCCCCTCTAAAGTTATCATCCATCTACTCTGTATTGATATTTCATATACTCATGTATTTATATGGTCTCTCCACCACTGGATTGTAAGCTCCGTGAAGGCAGGGACTATTTTGGCTATTTATTTGAATCCCCAGTGCTTTGCACAGTGTTTGCAACATAGTAAGCACATAATAAACACTTGTTAATTGCTTAGGGTCCAAGCCTTGTCTGGTCCTATCCATCTGGAAAGACTTTAGGTGCAGGATCAGCAATGGCTTGTGGGTCTGTTGTGGGAGAACCTGCCTTGCTAAGTTTGTAGAGGTTTATCATCAGAAGGTTGGCCACTAAGTTATGATTTTATTTTTCCTGACCACAACAACTCATTATGACTGTCCACCAAAGCATGAAGGACTTGTGGTCTATTGGTTCAGAGGGTGTCCGTGCTTATGATGTCTTTTGAAGTGTTAAACCTATGTCATAGCCACCTGAAAGAATTGTTTCACATAACTGCTGTTGATTTCAGAGTAAAAAGGAAGGAGTTGATCAGTTAAAGGCCATCAATGGATTGTCCCTATTTCTAAAAATTGATCACAGGCTCTTCGAGATCACGGGATAGAACACAGAGCTAAAAATATGATGGTGTAAGGGAAATGTAACTGGCCAAGAAAAGGGAACCAAAAAACCCCAAATATATAGGATTCCACTTGACTATTCCTCTGTCTCTAGGATACTGTATCCAGACCACAACGGAAAGCTTAACTTTGATTTTAGGACTTATGGCATAGACACTTGGACTTTTAAAAATTTCCACTCTAAACCCTTTCTACCTTCCCATTTACTATGGAGGGCATCACCGTCCTCCCCATTACTTAGATTTACACCTAGGTGTTATGCCCAACTATTCACTCTCCCTCTCTCTCTACGAATCCCATCTGTTACCAAGTTCTGTCATTTTCATTTTCATAACATCTTTCTTATGTATCCTTCTTTCCTCTGATACTCACACACACACACACACACACACACACACACACACACACACACACACCCCTTCCCTACTCCTCCTCAGTGCAAGCTCTCATCACCTCATGTCCAGACTATCACAATAGCCTGCTGGTTGGTCTCCTTGCCTCACTCAGGTCTAGCTCTACTCCAATCCATCCTTTATTCGGCTCTCAAATTGATCTTTCTCTAGACTAGGTCTGACTATGTCGTCTCTATCCCTCCCCACTTCTCCCCCCATTCAATACACTCTAGTGGCCTCCAAAATCAAATATAAAATCCTTTTTAAAAATCTTTAAAGCCCTTTATAACCTGCTTCCTTCCTACCTCTCCAGTCTTCTTATACCTTACACCTCCTGTGTATGCTCTGTGATACAGTAATATTGGCCTCCATGCTATTCCTCACATAAGACACTCTATCTCTGACCAGATTTTTGCTGGTTATCTCCCATGACTGGAGCTATCTCCCTCCTTATCTCTGTCTCCTAGATTTCCTGGTTTCTTTCAAGTCTCATTTCAACTCCCACTTTCTACATGAAGTCTTTGCCAGTCCTCCTTAATTTTAGTGTTCTCCCTCTGAGACTACCCCTAATTTATTCTGTATATATCTTATTTGTAAATAGTTGTTTGCACATTGTGTCTACCACTAGACATTGAGCTCCTTGAGAATAGGGACTATCGTTTATCTAAGTTCTGTGTCTTACCTAGTGCCCTACACATAGTAGGTGCTTTTAAATATTGGTTGACTCACTGACTGGTACTTATTACCTGTGTGACTGTGAGCAAGTATTTAAGCTGCATCAGAACCTTGAGGCAAGGGCAACCAATTAGGAGATTATTGCAATAATCTAAATGAGAGGTTATAAAAGTCTGAACTAAGGTAGTACCTGTGTAAGTAGAGAGAAGGGGTCTGATGCAAATACTGTTGTACAGGTTGAAACAGCAAGATTTAGTAATCACGTTGGGTTTGTGGTATGAGGAAGAGGGAGGAGTTGAGGATAATGCTGAGGGTATAAGCCTGGGATGCTGAAAGAATGATGGTGCCTTCTATAGAACTAAGGCAGTTTGGAAGAGGAAAGAGTTTGACAGGTGGGGACAGACAATGATTTCAGTTTTGAACATGCTGAGATTGAAATGTGTCTGGGATTTCTTGTTTGAAATATTCAACAGGAAGCTGATAATGTAGGCCTGAGCTTGGAGCTGAATGTATAGACGTGGCAGCCATTACCATAGAGGAGATAATTAAACTTGTGGAACCATAGAAGGTTTCCTTGACGGACAATATAGAGAGATAAGAGAAAGTCTAGGACAGAACCATGCAGGGCACTGACTTTTCAGGGCCAATGATCAATCAACCAACCAATCAATCAAAAAAGCATTTACTAAGCACCAGCTATGTGTCTGGCATTGTGCTAAGCACTAGGGATACCAAGAGAGGCAAAAGATACTCCTTACAACCTAATGGGGGAGACAACATGCAAACAAATATATACAAAGCAAGCTATATATATAGGATAAATAGGAAATGATTAACACAGGGGAAGACACTAGAATTAAGGGGAATTAGGAGTAAAAGATGGGATATTGGGACAGCTAGGTGGCGCAGTGAGTAGAGCACCGGCCCTGGAGTCAGAGCCTCAGACACTTGGCACTTATGCGTTGTGTGACCTTGGGCAAGTCACTTAACCTCAATTGCCTTGCCTTCTCCACTCCAAAAAAGAAAAGATGGGATATTAATGATGTGCCAGCAAAGCAGATATAGAATGAGTAGTCAGACAGACAGAAGGAAAACCAGGAGAGACTAGTGTCACAAAAACCTAGGATGAAGAGGGTGAGATCTAATTTTTTTTTTAAATTCTGAACTTAACTGAACTAAAACTAACTTAAGTAATGTAAGCTCTTGCACCCAAACAGTAGAATAACAACAAAAAATGAGAATTATATATGAATGTCCGTTATGTGCACCTTGCTTTCTCCTTTTTACTGTACTGGTATTTCAAGAAGGGATAAGATCTGTTATAATGAAGTACCTGAAGTCTAGGTGTGGAAACAAGAGTTTGCCTTACTAGAGTTTCCAAACTCTACATGGCTCAAGGAGCAGCATGAGGACATTGAGTAAGCAGAGCTTCCCCAAATCTTCCTCTTCCTCAGAGAAAGTTCCTTTGGTGAGCCCAGGTAGAGGCGGCCCAAATGGGTATACAGGGATTCTCTCAAGTCAAAGAAGTCTACTAGCAGAGAGGAACACGGCCCTTAGGAGATCCCTCTATATCAGATTATAACTTACCTGAAGCTACCTGAATCTGAGGTCATCTCCCTTGACAGATTTCTTTATTGGTTAATGCCATCAGCCTGGTGCCACATCATAGCCTAAATCATCTCCTAGACTACCACAAGTGATTACATGTCTTTTACAGGAAGAGCACCGTGGAAAGACAACACCGTACTAGAGTCAGGCAGGAGCTAGGTTTAAATCCAAGCTCCCACACTTACCATATGTGTGATCCTGGACAAGGAATGTTTAACCTCTCTGGGTCTCATGTTTGTCATCCAGAAACACTTAGTTTGTAGTGTTGTAGGGAGGAAAGTGTTGAAATTCATATATGAAAAAAAATTTAAAAAGACCTATCTTGTAATAGTTCTGTAAACATAAGCATGAGGAGAAGAGGGAGGAGGGAAGGAAGGAGGAAGGAAGAAAGGAAAGAAGAAAAAGAAGGAAAGAAGGAGAGGGAGAGGAGAAAGAGAAAGAGGGAAGGAAGAAAAAAGAAAAGAAATACAGAAAGGAAAAGGCCTGGTATTGGAGTAGAGGATCTAGGTTCAAGTCATGACTCTTTCATTCACTTATGTAATCCTCGGCAAGACACTTAACCTCTCTGGGTTTGTTTTCTCTGTAAGATGAGAAGGTTTGACAAGATGAACTATAAAATCCCTTCCAGCTCTAAATCTAGGATGCTTTGGGGTGTGGGTATAATTTCTATTATCCCTATTTTGCAGGTGAAGAAACTCAAGCTTAAAAAAGTATAGATCTAGGATCAAAGTAATACAGCTAGTATGGGATAGAGCAATGATTAAAGTTCACGTCTTCTGACTCCAACTAGATAACTAGGTGGTAATTGAGTATCCTGTTTTGTGCTCTCTGGATCTGTTTGGAGGAAAGTAGAAAGTGGAGAAGAAAAGGGAAGAACACTGGATTGGGAGTCAAGAGACCTGCATTCTAACTAGCTTCTTCTGTGTTCTCAGGCAAATCAATAACCATCTCTGATCTTAAGATTCCCTAAAATGAAGACATTGTACTATATGATCTCCATGGTCCTTTCTAAAATGAAATACTGATTTCATGAGTGACTTAGAGTTAGTTGTGGGCGGAGAGGGAGAGGGATAGTTGAGGTGAGGAAGAGGGAAAAAATGCAATTTACTCTTTATTTTTTTAACCTCACTTCAGCATCTTGGCTAGATTTATTCAGAAAACTGCTTCTGGGAAGAAGAGAGCCACATGCACCCAATGAGCTAGCCTGGCTATTTAAAGAACCCAACATCCATCTAAAGAGGCCTCGTTGGCTATGGTTGCTCAGAGAAATTTCCAAGTTCTAAGGAACCAAATTTAAACCATAAGAAAGCAAAAGGCCATTTCCATTGAGGCCCTGAACTGCTAAGTGGTATTAAGAGACCTGTACCGGCAAAGTCAGGGAAAGAGTAACTGTTTACATAAAGAGTGTGGGGATTAATTGCATTGGGACTTCTTTCTAAAACAATATTTAGTCTAACACACTTCACTCTGTCAATTCCTCTGTCCACATGTTTTGCTGTTCAATTGCTAATGGCCTAGTCTGTACTGAGGCCATCAGGACAAAAGCTGGGGTTTCAATATAATAAAGAAAATCAGGGAGGTAGAAGAGATTAACCGAAGGAGATAAGTGTGTATATTTTTGGAGGTCAATGGGTCTCAGAAAGCACTGCCTTATTCTTTTTTTTTAATCTTTTATGTTTTTGGTGTGTTCTTGGGAATCTTAAATTAATGCAACAAAAAAGGAAGTCTTTTCTGTCCTCTGATGACAAATGGGCTGAAGAGTTTGAATGGAATTTCTATTGTTGGGAATGTTGCTACGTATCCCCCAACAGCTGGTCTCATTCCCCCATGTTACTCTCTCATGTAGATGCCAGCTTCACTGGCAACTTCAATGTGAAAAGGGAGTAAGAATGGGGGATTGTAACTCAGTTTTCTAGTCTTAACTTCTACTTGTGTGATCTTGGGCAAGTCGTTCAATTTCTCTGTGCCTCAGTTTCCTCATCATGATTGGTGGACTAGATGATTTTTTTTTAAAAAAGTCCTTTCTTCCTCTAAGATCCTATAGCATCATGGATTTACACAGGAAGACCCTAGAGGTTGTTGAGTCCAAACCTCTTATTTTATGTATGAGGATACTGGGGTACAGAGATGTTAAGTGACTTACTTAGAGTCACACAGGGGTAAGAGTCTCAGGTGGTATTTGAACGCTAGGTTTTGCACTCTATCCTCTATACTACTTCATCTTTATTTCCTACCTTTCCCTCTATTCTATTCATATTTGATAGTTTTCCTCTGGTAATTTGATAGTTTTTCCTCTGGTAATCTCAAAGTAAGCTTACATCTAGGTGAGAAAAAAATAGTCATGTGCACAAGTCAATTTTAATTCAAAGTAAAATGTGATAGTCATACAAGAGAGGTAAAAGCAAAGGCCTTGAGATTCCAGAAGAAGGAGAGATTACTTTTGCCTTAGGAGCTCAGGGAAGTTTTAATGAAGGAAGTAGAATGTGAGTTTTTTTTTAATACTGGGAAGGATTTCAATAGGTGGACATAGGAGAAGGTTATAGACCTGTTTGGGAAAAGGTAAATAATTTGATTGGTAAAAGACCAGAATGTTGTAAAGGAGTAGCATGAGAAAAAAAATTGGAAAGATAGATTAGGATTTAGGGGTTAAAGGCCCTTGGGGACTAAGCTAAGAAATCTAGTCTTTAGTTGGTGGGCAGACAGAAGGCAGCTAGGTGGTGTAGTGGATAGAGTGCTGGGCCTGGAGTCAGGAAGACTCATCTTCCTCAGTTCAAATCTGGCCTCAGACACTTACTAGTCTGGACCCTGGGCAAGTCAATTAACCCTGTTTGCCTCAGTTTGCTCATCTGTAAAATGAGCTGGAGAAGGAAATGGCAAACCAGTCCAGCATTTTTGACAAGAAAACACCAAGTGGGGTCAGAAAGAATTGGATATAACTGAAAAATGACTAATAGAAGGCATTAAAAGTTTTATATGATCAGAGCTCTTCATTAGGAAGATAAATATGGCACAACGGATGGAAGTAGGGCAATAGGGTGACTGAGAGAATGGTTAGGAGTCTATTGTGATCTTTCAGGTGAGAAGTAATAAGAGCCTGAATGAACAATCACATGGGAGTGAAGAGAAGGGAATGGTTGTGAGAGGTATTTCAGATATTGAATAGATAACACTTCACAGATAACTAAATGCAGAAGAGATAGAGAGCAAGAAGAATCAAAGATGACATTGCAATTTCTAGTCTGGGTGATTTAAAAAAAAATAAAAGCCCACAGTGGTTCCACCAAGGGAAATAAGGAAGTCAGGGGCAAGAACAGGTTGGAAGGAGTACAAAGAGTTCCATTGTGGACATGGTAAGTTTAAGTTGCTAACAAATTCTCCAGATAGAGGTAAATATGTGCTTGGACTTCAGGAAGAAACAGGTTTGAAATCATTCACAAAGAAGGGAGAATTGAAGCTGTGGAAGGAGGAAATATCTCTATGGAAGAGAGAAGAGATGAGGATAGAAGAGGAGAGGAGAAAAGGTTACTATAACTAAAGGATAGGAGGAAGAAGAGGGAAGCCAGAATGAAACAGCTGGAGAGATAGGAGGATTAGGAAGCAAGGAGAAGAATTTTGAGAAAGAGAGAGGTAAGCAACAGCGTCAAAGGAGGAGGACTGAAAAGAAAAGGCCACTAAATTAGGTTATTAGGGCATTAGTAGTGGCCTTCAAGAATATGATTTCAGTAGAATGGTGTATGTATAAACTAGCTTGCAGGGATTAAGTTTGATGGGATAAAATGCCGGGGTGGGTGAGAGAGAGAGAGAGAGAGAGAGAGACCGAGAGAGAGAGAGAGAGAGAGAGAGAGAGAGAGAGAGAGAGAGAGAGAGATGAAATAGAGTCTTAGAGAATAGAATCAAGGGTACAGCTGAAGGCATTGAAAAAACAGAGGAGGGACCCCTCCTCACAGAAGAGATGGAGGAAAGAATGGTCAAAGACATTTAGTGGTTCTGAAGCAGTAGAGTTGAAGGAAATAACGCAACACAGCCTTTCCAATTTCATTCAAGTAGAAGGAGGAGTCATAGATTTTGAGCGTGAGTGGACAGGGTTAGGACTGGGCATTTGAGAAGAGTGGAAATGATTTGGTAAAAATGCTTTGGGAAATTAAATAGGAAATAAATTTAAAAATTAATAAGACTCTGGCATGTTCTCTTCTTAGACCCTGCACCACTGGAATCACCCACATCATCCCTGTTGAGCCTCCAAAGGCATTCAAGGCCCTTATTGAAAAGGCTGCCCTGAGTTTCTGCTCTGACCCACACCCCAGGCCACCAAGGACTTCCTGCTGCAACAAAAAAACATTAAGAATAAAGTTACTGGATTTCTGTGTGAGGGTTCTTGGAATGATACTAATGTAAAAGTATGATTTTCCCATTATGGAGTTTTCACTCTGTTTCTTGGCTTTTGAGGATAAAAATGACATCCCAAAATATGAAAGTGAAAGAAGAGCTTGGATTTTTTTCTAGGAAAGGTTGTTTTTGTTTAGTCATTTTTCAATTGTGTCTGACTCTTCCTGATTCTTTTTTGAGGTTTTCTTGGCAAAGAATGGTTTGCTGTTTTCTTCTCCAGCTCATTTTACAGATGAGGAAACTGAGGCAAATAGGGTAAAGTGACTTGGCCAGGATCACACAGTTAGTAAGTATTTGAGGCCAGATTTGAACTTTGGTCTTCCTGACTCCTATCTCAGTGATCTATCCATTGTGTAACCTACCTGAGTTAACACACAACTAGGGCACTAAAAATAATGAGAACGAGGCTACCATAATGGCACCTCAGACCCTTGGGGATTTGGATACATAGAAATTGCTGTTCCTGATGTACAAGGTGCTTGTAAGAGATCTGAAGAATTACGAGTAAAGTCTGTGAAGAAATCTGATGAAAGTAAAATGAAAGGACTGACATTTATTCAAGATCCTGATGGCTACTGGATTGAAATTCTGAATCCTAATCGTATGATAACCCTCACTTAGTTTTGCCAGAACAATACAGTGCTGAGAATTTTCGAGAAGACATTTTGAAAACAAAGAGCAATGTGATTCAGGGGTGCTATACTAAAGGAAGAATGCAATATTTACATAGTCCTCTCCACTTGAAATTTGTTCTTCAGTTCTATTCATCACCCATTTTAACTATATTTTATATTTACTATTCATGTTTTAAAGCATTGTGTGTCTTCCCACTAATTAAAATATTGTAGTCGTGCATTTTTATCTTTTGTGTAATAATTGTTACAATTCTCCTCAGAGGATGATTTAGAATCAGCTTTTTTTTTTGCTTTCTGAATATCATTTCTTTGACACCACCTTTGAACTTTTGTTTTACCATCATTTTCTAAAATAGCATTTAATGTGCTGGTACTGTGATGTCTTCTGAGATTTCAATACCCTAGAAATAACTTTTCAAAATAGAAAATAAAAGGTGCACACTTTGAAATTTAAGGTGAACTTCAAACAGAAAAAAATGGGGAACTTGGAATAAAGTATTCATTGTGTCAAAGCACGTGCTCTGGCATGCAACTTTAAAAATCCCATCAGGTTGATAAAGATGCTAGTGTTTAAAAAAGTGTTTTTAAAAACAGTTATAGACGCATTTTGAGATGAGTGGATATTTCATTTTATCTAAGGTGTGTTGACATAATCATGACCTTAATGATTAATTTTCTTAAAGCCCTACTTTTGAGATGATGCACTTGAAATTTGAACATTAAAATATATTAGCAGCTCATGGTCAGATTACTGGTAAAGAGCTTCCTTCACCATCACTAGCCTTCTGGCAACAGACATAATCTGCCAACTGGACCCATATTTAAAGTCTTTTCTTCTTGGCACAGGAACAGCCTTAGCTTATATGTTATTGGTATAGACTTCAGCAAGCCAGAATTTCCTCCACACCAGACTAAAGAATTAGAATAAATGGTTACTTATGTTATAATGCTTGTAAATCACATTCAGTGATTGTTCAACACAGAATTTAATTAACACAGGAACTGCTAATTAGCAAAAGCCTCTGCTAAATGTACTCCCCTATCACACTGACATCGATTTGATCTATTTTTAAAACATAACTGGTCTTTATATTCATTACGTCCTACAATACAAAAATCCAATTTCATTTAGCAATAGATGCTTTGCAAAATGTAATAAATCCCTATAGGCCATTCTAGTTATGATTGCACTCACCCCATATATCCAATCTATTCTCAGATCTTGACATTCTCATCTTTACAGCAGCTATCATATATCCTCTTCCCTCCATTCGCACAGCCACAATTCTAGTTCAGGCCTTAATCTCTTCTCACCTGGACGGTTGCAGCAGCTTTCTGGTTGGTCTCCCTGCCTCTGTTCTCTCCCTATTCCAACCCATCTTCCCTTTAGCTACAAGGTGATTTTCTTTTCCTAAAATGTTGGTCTGATCATGTCACCCCCCACCCACTCAATGAACCCCAGTATCTCCTTAGTACCTCTATGATAAAATGACTTTCTAAAGCTCTTCAGAACCTAGCTACTCTACTCACTTTCAAGTACTCTGTTCCAGTACCACTGGCAGTTTCTTGAACATAACACCACTACGTATGTTTGTGCCTTTTCACTAGCTGTCTCCCACACCTAGCATGGTCTACCCCCTTACCTCTGCCTCTCAGTTTCCTTGAACTACTTTTCAGGGAAGATTAGTGACTCTGGTGTAAGAGCTTGCTGAGCCCCTTTCAAGGCTGCTCATCCACCTTGGTTGTCCACCTATCACCCAATTCTCACCTATGGTTCCAAGAAGCTGTAGTATGTGCAGCAGCTACACTCCAGTAAAAGCCATCTCAGCAGAAGGGCTAAACCAGATTGAGGATAACCAATGGGCTTTAAACCTGTTGGTGAGTTAGGGGGATGTCTACCCCAAGCATGTAAATACTATCCCCGGTAGAATGGATGGATGAGAACAGCTGGTTCCAATGGCCATGAAGAAAACTAAAGCAGGAATTGTGGAGTGCTTAGAGCTTGGTCAGACATCAAAGACCCTGAGGTCATCCACTGCATCCCAGGTCATCGACAGTTGTCTTGACTTTGGTCTCACCGCTGGATTTCAAGTCAGGCTGATGACTGCGAGATGATGCCTTACTTATATCCAATTCATTGTTCCTCTTTGGAAAAATGAAGTATGATCAATATAACACAAAACTCAGCTGAAATTTACTTGATCGAAAAGGCTTTTCCTTCTTCTCCCAACTGCTCATACCTTTTCTTCTGAAATTACTTTCCCTCACCTTTCTCTGTCTTGGTTCAAACTAGTTGTTACTTGTTTCTCACAGGAAAATGTAAGTTTCTTAGGGGCACAACTGTGATTCTTGCCTTTCTCTATATCCTCAGCATTTAGAACAGTGGCTGGAATGTAGGAAGCATGAACCAAACTAGGTTGACTAGGAGGCTCTCTATGATATTTGGTCTGACTGCCTGCAGTGACCATGGACAATGATTCTGTATTGTTAGCTGCATTGTATCCAAATCCCCTAGCCTAAGAGATTCCTAAGGTATTTGATACCCAAAACTTCTTCTTCTGCATCCCTTACCTCTCCCCCCATGTTTCCCTTTACTCCTCAAAAATGAATCCCTTCCCTGAATTCCCTTTACTGAATCCAAGTTTTTAAACTAACCCTTCCTCCAAATCAGCTGGGTGATTTCACCTCTGTCCATTTGTTTCATACCAATAGACGTGAGATTGTGGTTAGGAAACTAATTCAGAGGGGGATAGGTAATAATGATCTGAATTAGGTGAGCGAAAATGACTAGGAAGGGACAGACATGATCGTTCTCATATCCTTTCATGTGGGATGCCTCTCCTCAGAAATATTAAGAACTAAATTGTGTGGACTGTGTCTTTCATTTATTTTTATTTACTTTTTTATTGATGTCTTTTGTTTTTTATCTCACCCATATTTCTCAACTTTTCCTTCTCCCATGCCTCTCAGAGAAGTAACCTTTATAATAAAGAAGGAATTTAAAAACTAGTTCAACAAAACAATAACCCAAGTCTAACATTAGGTAGAGTTTTCCATAATCATAGCACCTCACTTCTCTAAAGGAGGTGCATTCACTTTTCTCTTCTTTGGGACCAAACTAGGTCGTTATGACCCACTTTCATTTCCAATGTATCCTTCCCAAATGGAGCAGGATATCTTGTAGTTTTGTAGTATTGTTTTACAGAATATGGTTTGAGAGGAAGTATGTATAGAAGGTAGTATGGACTTAACCTGGGTTCGAATCCTGCCTCTAACACTTAGTAGCTGCAGGACCATGCTTTCTCTGAGTCTCAGTTTCCTTACCTGTAAGATGGCCTTATCTAACCCACAGAGGTGTGAGGAACAAATGAGATGAGGTATGGAAGGTACTTTGCAAACCTTAGAGGGCTATTTGAACATCAGATGGTATTACCATAATTCAGGAAATCTTTGTTTTGGCTGCTACTTCATTTATAGCCCTGTAAATGCCCCAATTCTGCTGACCACCTCACCTGTGATCTTTGCCGTCTCCCCCACTGCTGCTGTTGCTGGAAAACAGTGTCTCTGCAGGCCAATTTATTCAGTTCTTATGAATTCAGCCTTATGAAGTAGCTTTTAATAATATATATATTTTTTAAATGTGGTAGATGGGGAAGAAATCAGAAGACCACCAACATTGATTTATATATGAATGTTGACCAACTCCTTGAAGAAACTGAGGCATGGAAGAGAATTGAGTCCCCTACCCCTTCCACACCCCCTTAAGTCATGATTGAAGCCAAAAGAAAGCTCAGGTGTGTCATTAATCATCCCTTTCTCCTTGCCCTCCCCTGCTCCCATCCCCACCCCAAGCCAAGGACTTACATGCTCTTACCAGGAATGTAACGTACACTTTATGATATTTACTCTTTGACTCATCAGAAAAGGGCCATATTGTGTGTGTCAGAGTAACCTCCAACTGTCAGTTCAGCTGTCTCCTCTCTTTCTTTTGTCCCTTTTATGGGGAAGGTTGTAATGAAACCACAGACAGGTATACTCAAGGCCAGGGAGGTACAAACAACAAAGTGCACACACCCTTGTTCCTGCGGGGACAAGGTGGCCCATACATAAAATAATCCAAATTATTTCAGTGGTGATTTCCCTGAAAACAGAAAACTGGATGAACTGTAGGACATTAGAGGAGGATCTCGACATGGAACACAGAAATGGGATATCTGTTTTATAGGCTCACCTAGAATGAACCAACTTTGGACCTTGGTTTCCTTCCAGTTTTTCTAAAGCACTAATAGTCTTAGAAGTCAGTTCTGTTCCACAGCAGTTAATGAGAGTGAAGTTTTCTTGGATAATTCAGGAAAAGGCCCCACTTCCTTGGCCTAGTCAGAACAAAGAAAAGAAACTAAGCTTGACTTTTTTTTTAAACTGGGGTTCCCTATCTCACCTAGACTTGAAATTCATAGGCCCAATTTCAATAATGATCAGCACAGAAGCTTCAACCTGTTCTGCTTCTGACCTAAGATCAGTTCATCTCTCTTTAGGCAGTCTGATGGTCCCCTTGCTCCTGGAGGCCTACCATTTTGGCACAAATCTTAATTAATATGAACACAGATGATCAACTAGCATTAGCTTCCCCAATAGTAGGTAGGAAATATAGGCATGTGCCTCTCTGACTAGCTTGACCTGATATTTGTGACTACATGGCAGGGTCCCAGAATCTCAGAGTTATAAGAGACTTCAGAAAATCATCTAGACCACTCTGTAATTTACAGGAATTCCCTCAGCAACATATCCCTCTCTTCTCCTGCATCATCCAGCCTGAGATGGATATAACTCACATCTACTTCTATTTGTAAAATTGAACTCTATTTTTAAAAAAAATTTATTTTTAATTTTCACCATTTACTTCCATAAGATTTTGAGTTTCAAATTTTCTCCCCATCCCTCCCCTCCCTCCACCCCAAGACAGCGTGCAATCTGATACAAGCTCTACATATACATTCATATTAAACATCGTATCCACTTCTGAGCAGGCCAGATTTTTAGAAAAATTTGCAAGCTAAAATTTGCCTCTTTCCAGCTTCCACCCATTGTCTTAGTTCTGCTCTCTGGGGCCAAACAGAATGAATCTAATTCCTTTTCCACATGACAGCCCTTCAAGTATTTTGAATAAAGTTGTATTGTTCATTGTAAATCATTTCACCAGGTCAAATATCTCCAGTCCCTTTCGCTAATTTTTTCAAGGAAGTATCTCCAATTCTGTCACTTTTCCACTGTGTTCTCTGGGCCCCCCATTTTTGAACTAACTTCATTTTCATTTTTCATTTCTTTCTTTTTATATTCTTTTTCCCCCTGATAAATCACTGAATTCCTAGTCACTCTCTCCGTGGATGACTGCTTTTTCTCTCATTTCTCCCCACTTTGGAGCTAGTAAAAGCATACTGCTTGTTCCCCCTGTGCCATATTCAGACCCACCCTCTACCACCATTTCTCAGTAATCTCTCCTTCTTTGAGGATCAGCTCAGAGTTTGGTGCTGGAATTAAGAGATTCTTTGTTTCTTTATCACAAAGATCAGTGTTTGACTCAGTCTTCCACCCCTTTCTACCCCCTGTCCTCATATTTAGGGACTTTAGTATGCATGCTGATATCACATCTAATACCTGGCCTTGAAGTTCATTGAGCTTCTCTACTTCCTTGACCCATTTGCACGTTAGCTCCCATTCAGAGATGGTCATACTCTTGATCTCATCATCCATAATTATCCAATCTTTGTGATTCAGAATGCTGAACTTACTCTTTTGGATCTCAGCTCCCTATCCTTTTACTTCTTCTTCTGTTTCACTTCTCCTAATTTTGGTTTTCATCCTCACCTGAATTTCAATCATTCTACTCCCTTTTGCTATCTCCAGCTTTCATCCTTGTCCTGGCCTCACCCCTGAGCAATCTTCATCCAAAAGTTGACAGTTATCAGTCAATAAACATTTATTAAACACCTACTGTATACCAGGCACTGTGGTAAGCACTTGGGATGCAAAAAAAATGGAAAAGGCAGTTTCTACCCTGAAGGAGGCTACAATCTAAATGTAAACTGATCAAAACAGCTATAAACTGTCCACTGACCGTATTTTTTTTTGCTCGCCTTTTCCTATGGCTACTCACAACTAGCTAAAAGCTAACTAACCTTCATTTGCTCCCATCATCTCCCTTCTCTGCTCCTACTCAGTTTTGCTTGAGGAAATGACACAACCATGCTGACTATGTCTGCAACAGTTTTGTTATATGATATCAAGGAGCCTTCGATGTTCCATAGAGAACCTTTAATTTTTTGTCCCTTCTACTTTCTCATTCCCTACAGTGGTTTTTCTAAACCTTTTTTTCTCCTCAAGTCCCGCCTTGACACCCCTTTCATAAGGAATTTCTTTTTCTATTTTACTGAGAAAGTAGAGGGCATTTGTCATAAATTTTCTCTTCTCCCTTATTTTATACATCAAGACCCCTCCACATCGTAGATCATTTTCTCCTTTCTTGGTTCATTCTCTGGGGAAGAGGTGGTCCTTTTTCCCAGGTGAAGGCAAATATCTCACTTGTATTTTTGTATCCTTGATCATATCCTCTTTTGTCTCTCCTAGGATACTGCTACATCAAGCAATCTCTCTTGCCCCTCCAAGTTCTATTGCTTCCAGTCTTCTTCCCTAATGCCTGCAAACCTGTCCAGGACACCCCTCCCCCCATTCTTAAAAAAAATACCTTCCGGGAATCTTGACTTTCCCTCAAGCTACCATTTTTACTCTCTACCTTTCGTAGACAAATTCCTAGGGAAAAAAACAAAACCAAAACAAAACAACAACCACCCCCCCAAAAAAAAACCCGCTCTATACTTATTGCTCCTCACTTCCTCACTTTCAGTCCTTTGCAGTCTGATTTTCCCCACTCAACTGTTACTGCCTTCTCCAAAGTTATCAGTGATCTCTTAACTCCTAAATTTGTTGATCTTTTTTTCAATCCTCACCCTTTTTAACATCTGTAGCTCTGGTTACTATCAACCACCCCTTCCTCTCTGTCCCCTTTCTTTCCTCAGCTTTTGTGACACTTTCACACCTCTCTTTTGGCTCTTCTCTCTCTGATTGCTTTTTCCTGGTCTCTTTTGTTCAATTATAACACACTTCTAATTGTGACAGTCCTTTAAAGTTTTGACCTGGCCTTTCTTCTCCTTTCCCTCCCCCTCCCCTCTCCTGTCCTCTCCTCTTTCTGTGTGTCATCTGTCTGTCTGTCTGTCTGTCTCCCCCTCTTTCTCCCTTCTTCCCCATGTGGTGATTTCAATAGCTGCCATGCATCTGTCCCTAATCTTTCTTCTGAGCTTAAATCTTTCATCACTTATTCCCACTAGATTTTTCCACCCTGATACCCTGTATGCATCCCAAACTCAACAGGTCCAAGGTGGATACTCTGCACCACCATCCCCATCTCTTATCCATGCTTTTCTCTTTCTTTTGAGGGCACCATCATCTTCCAGTCCTTCACATTGACAATCTGAGAGTCATCCTTTACTCTTCAATCTCCCTCTCTCATCATATGCAGTGTCTCTCACATCTATCCTTTTTTTTCCACTCACATCACAACCATGTAAATTGAAGTCCTCCAGGACTCTTGCACTAGGTTCCTAACTGGTTTCCTTGATTCTAGGCTCTTCCCTCTCTAATCTGTCCTACACACAACTATGGAAATAATAGTTCTATGAAGTACAAGTTTAGTTACGTCACTCCTCTACTCTGAAATCTTCAGTAGATTCCTATTGTCTCCAGGATCAAATACGATCTCCTTCGTTTGGCACTTAAAACCCTTCCCAGTCTGGTTCTAGGGATCTTTTTTGACTTATTTTATATTACACCTAGTCATTCACGCTATGATCTCACCAAACTAGTTTACTTTCTGTTTGCTCAAATTAGTGTTCCATTTCTTGCCTCTTTGACTTTGTAGCTTACATACCTAGAACATATTACCCCCCTCCAGGTACCATGTTGGTACAGTTGAAGGAACAATGGATTTGAGTTCAGGGGACATGGATTCAAACCCTACCTCTGCTATTTACTAATTGTATGACCCAGGGAATTACTTAATCACTCTTTGCTCCAATTGCTTAATCTGTAAAAGAAGATAGTTGAACTAGATGGTATTCAAGGTCATTTCTAGCTCCCAATCTATGATCCCATAAGGCTCAGTTCAGGTATCGTCTCCTATAAGAAGCCTTGTCTGATCCTCTCTGTTCTCAGTGTTCCTTCAAATTATTTTTTATCTACTTGTCTAAATGTTGTATCTGTTCAGTAAATATGGTACATACATATTATGAATGTATAAACTATTTTTAAATTTTTGCCATGGTATCCCTAGCACCTAGAACAGTGCTTTTACGCACAGAGAAGACATTTAATAAGGGTTTATGGAATGAATAAATGAATGAATGAATGAATGAGCAAATGATAATATCTCATGCATTCTTTCACTAATTCCCTCTGGCTTTGGAAATCTAGACAGGAATCACAATCTAGCAAAAAGGTTTTTTTTCTGGGTAATGAAAATCCATTAAAAGTCTAAATCCAATATTAATATGGTTAGGAAATTTGGAAAAATCTAACAGTTAGAGGAAAGTAGCCTGAGTCATAATTAGCAATTTTTGTCCTGAAGTCTTAGGTTGTGAAATGTACCTTGGAATCCAACTGTCCAGGACACTATGGAGTTTAAAGGGGAAGAAGGGTGGTAGAAGATTGGGGTAGGAGCCAGCAGGGAACTGGCCAAAGAGGAATTCACATTGGGGTATGGCCTCTGGGGGAAAAATTACCATCCTACAGCTTCCTATTTTATCTAACTATTCTTACCATGTACTAAGTTTGGTTGTTTCTCTACAACTGAAGGGCAATAGATGCTCTCAGCTCCCTCTAAATCTTGACACCTCAAGGTAAAGCTCTCAACTCTAGTTACAGAACTTAAAGTGAGGATTCTTACCTGGGGTCCACAAAACCCCACAGAATCTTTGGGCAGATTTTCAGGGGCTATGTCAACTTGAATGGAAAAAAACACACTTCTATTTCAATATAATTGGACTCCTTTTTAATATTGAGTATTTTTTATTTATAAAAAATTTTGAGGAGTACATAGGCTTTGCCAGACTTCACAAAAGGTCAACGTTGCACAAAAAGTTAAGAACTTCTGTTTCAAAGGCATCACAAGGTGATGAAAGAAATATTGGACTTGAAGCTAGGAAATTGAGTTTTGACTGACCCTGCCATTTAATAGTTATGTCCTTATTCTTGACTCTTAGTTTGTGGACCTCAGTTTCCTATGAAATGAGATTACATGATATCTAGAGTCCTTTCCACTTCTAATGTGCTTTAAATTTTTTGTCTGCCAATTACTAGCCTGTTGGCATCATTTCACCTCTCTATATCTCAGTTTCTCGATCTATAAAATGGTGATGATTCTTGCAGTGAAGGAAGTACTTTGTATACAATGAGGCATTATATAAATGTGAATTATTATTATTAACAAGATTTGAAGACCTTCTAATATGAATAACTGAACAGACAAAACCAAGAGACATCCAAATTTATTAAGGAAAATTTAGATTGGAGGGGTTTTTTTTGTATTAAGTTTTCCCATGAGATCCCTTAAAATAGCCAAATGCCCTACTTAAAAATATCATTTAAATGATGAATATTTAACATATACATGTATGTTTCTAGGAACCCAGGTGTCACTTAAAGTTCAATCTTGTTTTTCTTGTCATTAAAAGAGAGAACAAACCAAGAAATCCAAAGTGGCTATGTTCCAACCCACTGCCCTATAGTTGCTGCCCTTTTTCTCTGACTATTCCTGAGCTATTTTATCCTGGGACCAACCAACATATCAATTCTTCAGATGACTAAAACAATTCCTGTCATTCGTGTGAAGTCACAGTGTCAGAGGGTTTTAGGGTGGGAAGTGACCTTAGTCATTCAGCTATATGAATGGTAACATTTTCATTCTTGGAAATCACACCTGAGCTATATTTAGCCAGCCCTCAAATAAGTGTTAACTGTCTTGCCACTACCCACCTTTCCAGGCATTCCTCAGCTTCTCAGCAGTGCCTTGGGACCTTTTAAAAGTGGAAAGCTAAAGGAAAAAATATGTCATCAGAAATGTCCATTCATCAGTCTAATGCTGGAAATGTGTTCCTTATATGAACATCTGTCATCATCAGTGAGTTAAATCTGATGCTCTCCCCCCAGTTAGAAAAATAAGATGAGATTACCACTTAAGGTCAGTGTTATCTGCCTTGGATATGACCCTTACTTCCTGGGATGTGTAGAGTCATTCCCATGACTGATTCTAGGCATAGCCTGGGTAGGTAGCTCCAAACCTACTTTCAGTGATTGGTAATATACATAAAGGGGCATGACGAACTTGGGCTAAATTCTGTAACTTCATTATCATCTTACATAGCGCAAACCTCCTGACAGTAGACTTTTAACAGATGCTTATTCAGCTGAGCTGAATCAAAGAATGACATGTCACACTGTCTCTGAAATCTTCCCCAGCAGTCTGCCATGGTTCCTGAACTTTCCAAGATTAAATATAACTTATTTCTATTGTACTTCACTATTCTTACAACAACCCTGGGAGGGAGATAATATAGTGTGTATAAAATGTAAACACACATACATATCTGCAAATGCACAAATATGCACATAAATATATTTTTACGTGTGTATGTATATATGTGTATTTATATATAATACATATGAAACATTATATACAATCATGCTATCTATCTATCTATCTTTCTATCTATCTACCTATCTATCCAAATTCAAATATATTGAATGATCTCTTACTTGACACATCCAATCACCTATTCTATACTCTCATTCTCCTTGGCCTCTCTGCAGTTTTGGACACTGTTGATCACTCTTTCCTCCCTGATACTCTCTTCATTCCAGTTTTTCAGGATGCTATTCTCTCCCGAGTTTCCTCCTATCTATCTGACCACTCCTCTGTCTCCTTTGTTGGATCCTCCAGATGATGGCTTCTAGCCTTAGGTGTCCCTCTGGGTTTTGTCCTAAAACCTCTCTTCCTCTCCCTCTATATTACTTCACTTGGTGATCTCATCAGGTCCCATGGATTTTAACTACCATATCTATGCTGATGATTCTGAAATCTACCTTTCCTTCCTCATTGGTTGTTACACTTTTTGCTTGAAGAGGATCAAAATGACATCACCATGTTGAGGCAGGCAGACCCATCAGCAAACTATTTTAATAACTCATGCATGAGTGTGTCTGATTGTAGCTGATCAGACCAATACCAACTCAAAAAGCTCTACCACAGGTAGAACACAAATAGTGCTTTCTTGCCACAATCTCTCAGCTGATCTCCAATTTTGCATCTGCAACTGCCTTTCAGACATCTTGAACTGGATTCTAGTAAACATCTTCCACTTAACATGTTGAAAATAGAATCATTATCTTTCCTACTAACCAACCCCCTCCCTTCTACCTTTCCTATTACTGTAGCAGGCAGTACTATGCTCCCAGGCTCTCAGGCTCAAAACTTAGCATTCATCCTGGATTCTTCATTATCTCTCACTCCCTAGATCCTAGGCCTATTGATTTTGATTTCACTTTGTGACATCTCTCAAATATTCTCCCTTCTCTCCTCTGACACTATTATGGCTCTGGTGCAGGCCCTTATCTCCTCATGAATGGGTTATTAAAATAGCTTGCTGGCGGGTCTGCCTGCCTCAAGTCTCTCCCTACTCCAATCCATCCTCCATTCAGCAACTAAAGTATAGGTCTCCCCACACTCATTAAACTCTATTGGCTCCCTGTCACCTCCTAGAGCAAACACAAATTACTCTGTTTGGTATTCAAAGCCCTTCATCACCTAGCCCACTCCCACTTTTCCACTTTTCCTTTACTCCCTTTGATCCAGTGATACTGGCTTCCTGGCTGTTTCACAAACAGGACACTCTATCTCTCACCTCTAAGACATTCTTTCTGACTTTCTCCCATGTCTGAAATGTTTTCCCTCTCATTCCTGCCTGCTGGCTTCCCTGGCTTCCTTTAAGTTCCAACTAAAATCCAACCCTCTACAATAAGTCTTCCTTAACCCTTCTTAACTCCAGTGCCTCTCCTCTGTTAATCATTTATTATTTATCCTGTATATAGCTTACTTTTAATATATTTGTTGGCATGTTGTCTTCCATATTAGAGTGTAAGCTCCATGTGGGCAAAGACTACCATGTACCTTTTTTTTTTTAAATCTCCAGTGCTTAGCATAAGGCTTGGCACGTAGTAGGCAATCAATAATTATCAATCAATTGATTATTCTCCATTTACTTGAACAATGTCATAAATCTAGTAAACAGCGGAGCCAGGACTTCTAGATTTTCTAGTCCAGGGCACTTTCACAATTAGAATAGCTCCTTTTGAGTTAAAGTATTCTCTCTAGAAGCTCACTTCTAAAGTACAAAACAAGTTTCCTAGCATGAGTGATGTATTAAGAAGAAACTCTTGTAAACATGAATAAGTCGGTCAGTTTAATTTTTGTTCCCACTGTACCTTACTTTATGCATCTATAAAATTTCATTTGGCTTTAAATATATAATTACATAACCTAACAGAGCTGTGCCTTAAGGGAAGAGAGTCATTATACTGTATGAAATACTTTATGTACATTAGTTAATTTGACTATCACAAGAAGAACATAAAATAGGAACTAAATGTATTAGTGTAAATTTTCATGTAAGGAAACTGAGATTCAGAGGGATAAAGAATTTTGTCTAAGGCCATAAAATTAAGAAATTGCTGAGCTGGAATTTAAACCCAGGTCTTTATGAATCTAAGGCCAGGGCTTGCTTTGTTTTACTAAAGCTACCTCAGGAGAGGCAAGTCCTGAGTAAGTTTAATGATTATGGTTTTTAGTGGATTGCAAGGTCTCTATATATTTAAAATGTAATAGTTAATCCAATACTGTGATAATCCCAGAATTTAATGTGATTTTCAGTCAGTTTCATCAAGCACCTATGATTATTGAGGTAGTAGTCCTACTGTCTTCTGCCTTGGTCAGACAGCAAACATATCAAGTACTGGAGGCCATTCCAGGTGCCATTTTTGAGCAAGGACATTGATTTGACTGGGTCCAGGGTGTGGTGATTCAAGCACTATGGCAAGGGACCTCCGGCTGAGATAATATGAGAATTGGTTGGAGCAACTGGGGATATTTAGGTTGGAGAAAAGATGAGTGAGGAAGAATGTGCTCACTGTCTTCAATATTTGAAGAGTTGTCAATTACAAGAGGGATTAGGCTTACTCTGTTTGACCCCCAAGGACTGAACCAGGAACAAATCAAAGAAGTTGCCAAGAGGTGAATTAAAGCTTGTTGAGAGGGGGAAAGACAACAACAACAAAAAGAAATCAACCAACCAACCAAACAAAAAAAAACCTTCCTAACAATTAGAATTATTTAAAAGAGGAATGTTCTGTCCCAGGAGATATTGGTTATTTCTCACTAGACGCCTTGAAGCAAAAGCTGAATCAGGAATATTGCAGAGGGGATTTTTTTGGGGGGGAGGGGACATCTTTGACTATACTGTTTCTGAGACTTGGACAGTGGGATTTGGTGAAGGACTGGAGAAGGAAAGGGCAAACCATTCCAGTATCTTCACCAAGAAAACCCCAATTGGGGTCACAAAGTCAGATACGAATGAAATGACTGAACAACAATGCCCTTAGTGGCAAATGATTTTATGCATGGCATACTGAGAGGAGTTCAAAGTTGATCAAACCATTAGTGTTTGTATTATTTTATGTCACTAAGGAGCATCCTGGGCACACTAGGCACCTGGTTAAGAGCTGGAGACGGCCTTGGGTGGAAGGGGAGCAGATCACCTGTAAGAGAAAACATTGGACTTAAGCTGGCCCTACTCATGCTACAGGTACTTCTCCTAATTATGAAGTATTCTAGATATTTTTCAGTAGTTAGAAGAGAACACAGATTTAGAGGCTTGGTTCCTCTGTATTTTCTTGTGAGGATATATGTCTGTTTTTTTTTTCTTTCTTGGGGATGTTTCCCTTTGTCACATTTGTTTTCTTTTCTTTTTAAAATATTTTCATTTAAAATTTTGAGTTCCAAGTTCTGTCTCTCCCTCCCTACCTCCTCCTCACCCCCAATATGGTAAGCAATCAGATATAGGTTATACATGTACAGTTATGTAAAGCATTTCCATTTTAGTCATTTTGTACAAGAAGACTCAAATGAAAGAAAAAAATAAAAGAAAATGGCAAACAGCATGCTTTGGTATTCAATCAATATTGCTTCTTTCACTGGAGGCAGATAGTATACTTCATCATTAGTCCTTTGGGATTGTCTTAGATCATCATATTGCTGAGAATAGCTAAGTCATTCACAACTCTTCATCAAGCAATACTGCTGTTACTGTGTAAACCATTCTTCTGGCTCTGTTAACATCACTATGCATCAGTTCATATAAGTCTTTCCAGGTTTTTCTGAAACTGTCCTGCTTGTCATTTCTTATAGCACAATAATATTCCATCATAATAGTACACCATAGCTTATTTAGCCATTCCCCAACTTATGGGCATCTCTTTCATTTCAATTCTTAGCTACACAAAAAGAGCTCCTATAAATATTTTTGTACAAATAGGTCCTTCCCCCTACCCCCTTTTTTAGATATCTTTGGGATTGGACCTAGCAATGGTATTACTTCTTCAAAAAGTATGCAAAGTTTATAGTCTTTTAGACATAGTTCTGAATTGTTCTCCAGAATGGTTGGATCAGTTCACAACTCCACCAACAGTGCATTAGTGACTCAGTTTTCCCACATCATCTCCAACATCCAACATTGTCCTTTCTTGTCATGTTAGCTAATTTCATAGGTGTGAGGTGATACCTCAGAATTGTCTTGATTTGCATTTCTCTGATCAGTAGTGATTTAGAGTATTTTTTTCATATTACTATAGACAGCTTTAATTTGTCTAAAAACTGCTTGTTCATACCCTTTGACTGTATATCTATTAGGTTATGACTTGTATGTTTATAAATTTGACTCAGTTCTCTATATATTTGAAGAGTGAAGGCTTTATCAGAGATGCTTGTTGCAAATTCCCCCACCCCACCGCAGTTTTTGCTTTCCTTATAATTTTGGCTGCATTGGTTTTGTTTGTGCAAAAACTTTTTAATGTAATAAAATTATCTATTTTATATTTTGTAATGTTCTCTCTATATTCTTTGGTCTTAAATTCTTTCCTTATCCATAAATCTGACAGATAAACCATTCCATGCTCTCTTAATTTGTTTATGGTATCACCTTTTTTGTGTAAATCATGTATCCATTTTGATCTTATCTGGCTATATGGTGTGAATCTTGGTCTATACCTAGTTTCTGCCATTCTATTTCCAGTTTCACAGCAGTTTTTGTGAAATGAACCTTTTTTTCCAAAAGCTTGGATCTTTGGGTTTATCATATACTAGTTTACTATGGTTATTTCCTATTATGTAATTTGTATCTAATTTATTCCACTGATCCACCACTCTGTTTCTTATCCAGTACCAGGTTACTTTGATAATTATTGCTTTATAATGCAGTTTAAGATTTGGTACAGCTAGACCACCTTCTTTTGCATTGTTTTTCCATTGGCTCCCTTAATATCTTTAGACTTTTGTTCTTTCAGATGAATTTTGTTATAATATTTCTAGCTCTATAAAATAATTTTGATAGTTTGATTGGTATGCCAGTGAATAAATAGATTCATTTAGGTAGAGTTGACATTGTACTTTTTGTTGGCTCAGCCTACCCACGAGCAATTAATATTTTTCCAATTGTTTAGATGTGACTTTATTTATGTGAGAAGTGTTGTATAGTTGTGTTCACATAGTTACTGGGGTTATCTTGGCAGGTAGACTCCCAAATATTTTATATTGTCTACAGTTACTTTAAAAGGAATTTATCTTTTTATTACTTGCTGCTGGATTTTGTTGGTAATATATAGAATTGCTGGTGATTTATGTGGGTTTATTTTGTATCTTGCAACTTAGCTAAAGCTGTTAATAATTTCAAGTAATTTTTTACTCAGTTCTCTAGGATTTTCTAAGTATAACATCATATCATCTGCAAAGAGTGATAGTTTTGTTTCCTCTTTGTCTATTCTAATTCCTTTAATTGCTTTTCCTTCTTTTGTTGATATAGCTACCATTTCTAGCACAATATTAAATAATAGGGATTATAATGGGCATCCTTCTTCACCTCTGATTGTATTAGGAAGGCTTGTAGCTTATTCCTATTACAGATGATGCTTGCAGATGGTTTTAGATAAATATTACTTATCATTTTAAGGTAAGCTCCATTTTTTTCTATGCTCTATAGTGTTTTTTAAAAGGAATGGGTGCTGTATTTTGCCAAAGGCTTTTTCTGCCTCTTTTCAGATAATCGCATTTCTGTTGGTTTTCTTATAGATATGGTGAATTATGCTTATAGTTTTCCTAATATTGAACCCACCCTGCATTTCTGGTGTAAATATCACCTGGTCATAGTGTCTTATCCTTTTGATATATTACTATAATCTCTTTGCTAGTATTTGATTTAAAATTTTTGCATCAATATTCATTAAGGAAATTGGTCTATAATTTTCTTTCTCTGTTTGGGCCCTTCCTGGTTTGGGAATCAGCACCATATTTTTGTCACAAAAGGCATTTGATAGGAATCCTTCTTTGCCTATTTTCCCAAATAGTTTATATATTATTGATATTAATTGTTCTTTGAATGGTTGGTAGGATTTGTTTGTGAATCCATATGCTCCTGGGGATTTTTTTTCTTAGGAAGTTCATTGATGGCTTGTTTAATTTATTTTTCTAAAATTGGATTATTTGAGCATTTTATTTCTTCTGTTAATCTGGGTAATTTATATTTTTGTAGATATCCATCCATTTCATTTAGATTGTCAAATTTATTGCCATATAATTGGGCAAAATAGTTCCTAATTATTGCTTTAATTTCCTTTTCGTTGGTTGTGAATTCACCCCTTTCATTTTTGATACTAGTAATTTGATTTTCTTCTTTTATTTTTTTTAAAAATCAGATTAAACAATGGTTTATGTATATTATTGTTTTTTATCATAAAACTAGCCTCTAGTTTTGTTTATTAATTCAATGGCTTTCTTACTTCAATTTTATTAATATCTCCTTTGATTTTCAGAATTTCCAATTTGGCATTTAAGTGGGGATTTTTTAAAATTTAATTTATTTAATATATTTAGTTTTCAGCATTGATTTTCACAACAGTTTGAATTATGAATTTTCTCCCCATTTCTACCCTCCCACCCACTCCAAGATGGTGTATATTCTGGTTGCCTCGTTCCCCAGTCAGCCCTCCCTTCTGTCACCCCACTCCCCTCCCATTTCCTTTTCCCTTCCTCTCTTGTAGGGCAAGATATATTTCTATGCCCCATTGCCTGTGTATCTTATTTCCTAGTTGCATGCATGTTTTTGAGCATCTGTTTTTAAAACTTTAAGTTCCAAATTCTCTCCCCTCTTCCCTCCCCACCCACCCTCCCTAAGAAGGCAAGCCATTCAACATAGGCCACATGCATATCATTATGTAAAACCCTTCCACAATACTCATGTTGTGAAAGACTAACTATATTTTGCTCCTTCCTAACCTATCCCCCTTTATTGAATTTTCTCCCTTGACCCTGTTCCTTTTTGAAAGTGTTTGTTTTTAATTATCTCTTCCCCCTATCTGCCCTCCTTTCTATCATCCCTCCTTTATTATCTTCTTCTTCCTTCTTTCCTGTGGGGTAAGATACCCAACTGAGCGTGTATGCTATTCCCTCCTCAGGTCAAATCCAATGAGATCAAGATTTACTCATTCCCCCTCACCTGCCCCCTCTTCCCTTCCTACAGAACTGCTTTTTCTTGGCACTTTTATGCGAGAGAATTTACCCCATTCTATCTCTCCCTTTCTCTCTCTCTCAATATTATTCTTCTTTCATCCCTTAATTTGATTTATTTTTAGATATCATCCCTTCATATTGAACTCACCCTGTGCCATCTATCTATCTATCTATCTATATACATACATATATACATACATACACACCCATATATATATACATGTATATATGTGTGTATATATATACACATATATATGTGTATACATATATATACATGTATACACATATATATGCAAATTCCCTACAGCTACCCTAGTACTGAGGTCTCCTGAATCATACACATCATCTTTATATGTAGGAATGTTAAGAAAACAGTTCAACTTTAGTAAGTCCCTTGTGATTTCTTTTGCTTGTTTACCTTTTCACGTTTCTCTTGATTCTTGTGTTTGAAAGTCCAACTTTCTATTCAGCTCTGGTCTTTTCACTGAGAAAGCTTGAAAGTCCTCTATTTTATTGAAAATCCATATTTTGCCTTGGAGCATGATCCTCAGTCTTGCTGAGTAGGTGATTCTTGGTTTTAATCCTAGCTCCATTGACCTCCGGAATATCATATTCCAAGCCCTTCGATCCCTTACTGTATCCTGATTGTGTTTCCACAATACTCAAATTGTTTCTTTCTGTCTGCTTGCAGTATTTTCTCCTTGATCTGGGAGTTCTGGAATTTGGAGACAATATTCCTAGGAGTTTTCTTTTTGGAATCATTTTAAGGAGGTGATCTGTGGATTCTTTTAATTTCTATTTTACCCTCTGGCTCTAGAATATCAGGGCAGTTCTCCTTGATAATTTCTTGAAAGATGATATCTAGGCTCTTTTTTTGATCGTGGCTTTCAGGTAGTCCAATAATTTTTAAATTATCTCTCCTGGATCTATTTTCCAGGGCAGTGGTTTTTCCAATGAGATATTTCGCATTGTCTTCCACTTTTTCATTCCTTTGGTTCTGTTTTATAATATCTTGATTTCTCATAAAGTCACTAGCTTCCACTTGCTGCAATCTAATTTTAAGGTAATATTTTCCTCAGTGGTCTTTTGGACCTCCTTTTCCATTTGGCTAATTCTGCTTTTCAATGTATTCTTCTCCTCATTGGCTTTTTGGAGCTCTTTTGCCATTTGAGTTAGTCTATTTTTTAAAGTGTTGTTTTCTTCAGTATTTTTTTGGGTCCCCTTTAGCCAGCCATTGATTTGTTTTTCATGGTTTTCTTGCATCATTCTCATTTCTCTTCCCAATTTTTCCTCTACTTCTCTAACTTGCTTTTCCAAATCCTTTTTGAGCTCTTCCATGGCCTGAGACCAGTTCATGTTTTTCTTGGAGGCTTTGGATATAGGCTCTTTGACTTTGTTGATTTCTTCTGGCTGGATGTTTTGGTCTTCTTTGTCACCAAAGAAAGATTCCAAAGTCTGAGACTGAATCTGAGTGCATTTTCTCTGCCTGGCCCTGTTCCCAGCCAACTTACTCGACCCTTTAGTTTTTCATTGGAGTATGACTGCTTGTAGAGTAAAGAGTACTTTGTTCCAAGCTTGAGGGGATATGCTGTTGTTTTCAGAGTTATTTCTATACAGCTAGCTGTGCCACTCCAGCACTCCTCTTTCCCCAAGAACCACCAACCCGGAACTGACTCAAATCTTAAGCAGGCTCTGCTCTCCTGCTCTGATCTGCCACTTAATGCCTCCCACCAGGTGGGCCTGGGGCTGGAAGCAACTGCAGCTGTAGTTCTGTAGCTGCACCACCTCCACTGACCCTGGGGTGGTGGCTGAACTGCGAACTCCTTCACTCTGTTCCTGCAGCTTTTCCCACTAACCTTCTCTGTTTTCTTTGGTTTTTGTGTGTTGAGAAGTCTGGTAACTGCCACAGCTCACTGATTCAGGGCGCTAGGGCCTGTTCCACCCAGCTTCTGGTCTGGTTGGTTCTGCCGCTGCCCACGCTAGGCTCTGCTCCCCTCTGTTCCCCTCTGCTCCCAGCTCTATGTGGGATAGACCTCGCCCAGCAACCATCCAGGCTTTCCTGGGCTGGAACCTGCTTCTCTTTGCTATTTTGTGGGTTCTGCAGGTCTAGAATTTTTTCAGAGTCATTTTTTATAGGTTTCTGGAAGGACCTGGCGGGGAGCTCATGCAAGTCCCTGCTTTCCAGCTGCCATCTTGGCTCCACCCCTTAAGTGGGGATTTTTAACTTGTTCTTTTTCTAGTTTATTTTAGTTGCATGCCCAATTGATTGATCTGCTTTTTTTCTATTGTATGGATGTAAGCAATTAGATATATAAATTTTCCCCTAAGTACCACTTTGGCCAAATCCCATAAATTTTGGCATGTTGTTTCATTGTTATCATATTCTTGATGACACGATTGATTGTTTCTATGACTGTTCTTTTCCCCGCTTGTTTTTTTTTTAGGATTACAGTATTTAATTTCCAATTAATTTTTAATCTCTCCATTGTCTATCATTGAATGTCATTTTTATTGTATTATGGATTGAAAAAGATGAGTTTACTATTTCTGTTTTTCTGCATTTGGTTGTGGGGTTTTTTTGTCTTAATACATGGCCAATTTTTGTGCATGTGCCATGTACTGCTGTGAAAAAGGTGTATTCCTTTCCATTCCCATTCATTTTTCTCTGGAGATCTATCATATCTAACTTTTCAAGAATTTTATTCACCTCCTTAACTTTTTTCTTGTTATTTTTGGTTAGATTTATCTAATTCTGGGAGGGGAAAGTTGAGATCCCCCACTAGTATAGTTTCATTATCTATTTCCCTCTGTAACTCTTTTAACATCTCCTTCAAAAATTTCGATGCTATACTGTTTTGTGTATATATGTTTAGTATTGTTATGACTTTATTGCTTATGGCACCTTTCAGGAAGATATAGTTTCCTTCTTTATCTCTTTTAATTAGGTCTATTTTTGCTTTTGCTTTGTCTGAGATTATGATTGATACCCTGCTTTGTTTGCTTCAGTTGAAGCATACTAGATTCTGCTCCAGCTCCTTACTTTTACCCTGTGTCATCTCTCTACCTCAAATATGTTTCTTGTAAACAGCATGTTGTACAATTCTATTTTTTAATCCATTCTGCTATCCACTTCCATTTTATAGGTGAGTTCATCCCATTCACATTTATAGTTATGATCACTAAGTCTGTATTTCCCTCCATGCTATTTTTCAGTCATTTATCCCCCCTCTCACACCCCATGCTTTCCCTCCTCACAAATGTTTTACTTCTGATCACCTCCTTCCCAACTATACTCTCTCTTTTATCAGTCTCCCCTTCCCTTTCTATTATCCCTATCTCTTTTTACTTCCATGTAGGGTAAGATAGATTTCTATATACACCTGAGTGTGCATGTTATTCCATTTTGAGCTAATTTTGATGGGACTAAGATTTAAGCTTTGCCCGCCAGTTGTTGTCCCCACTCCACCCCTACCCTTCCTTTATAGCTCTTTTATTCCCCTTTTATGTAGGATAATTTACCCTATTCAATCTCTCTCCTACTTCTTCAAGTGTAGTTTTCTTTCTTACCCCTTTATTTTTTTAGGGGGGTATCATCCCATAAAAGTCACCTTATATTCATACCCTCTGTCTACATATACTCTTTCTAATTGCTCTTATAGTAATAAAGTTGTTTATCTTGCCATGTAGAGATATGAAGGGTTTAACCTTATTAAATTTCTTATGTTTTTTCTTTCTTGATTCTTTTTTTACCTTTTTTTTGCTTCCTGTGAGTCTTGTATTTGGAAGTCAATTTTATTTTTTAATTCAGCTTTGGTCTTTTAATTAGAAATGCTTGAAAGTTCTCTATTTTGCTAAATGTCCATTTTCCCCCTGAAACATTATATTCAGTTTGCAGTAGCCAACCCTGAGAGACTTGTATTTGGAAGTCATTTTTTTTTTTAAATTCAGCTTCGATCTTTTAATTACAAATGCTTGAAAGTTCTCTATTTTGCCAAATGTCCATTTTTTTCCCTAGAAAGATTATATTCAGTTTTGCTGGGTAGGTGATTCTTGGTTGTAATCCTAACTCCTTTGCTTCCTGGTATATCATATTACAAGCCCTCTGGTTCTTTAATGTGGAAGCTGCCAATTCCTGTGTAATCCCAACTGTAGCTCCACAATATTTGAATTGTTTGTTTTGGGTTGCTTGCAATACTTTCTCCTTGATCTGTGAACTCTGGAATTTGTCTATGATGTTCCTGGGAGTTTCATTTTGGTATCTCTTTCAGGCAGTGGTCAGTGGATTTCTAGGTTGCTCTCTGGTTCTAATATATCAGTGCAGTTTCCTTTGATAATTTTATCTCCCCTGGATCTATTTGCAATGAGAAATTTCACATTTTTTCCCTTCTTTCCCCTTTTTGATTTTGTTTTTCTCTTATCTTGATTTCTCATAGAGTCATTAGTTTCCACTTATTTAATTCTATTTTTTAAGGAATTATTTTCTTCAGTGAACTTTTGTAATTCCCTTTCCATTTGGCTAATTCTATTTTTAGGGAGTTATTTTCATCAGTAAATTTTTGTATATCTTTTCCCAAGCTCTTGACTCTTTTTTTTCATGATTCTCTTGCATTATTCTTTTCTTTCTCCAATTTTTCTTCTACTTCTCTAATTTGCTTTTAAAAATCTCTTCTAAGTCCTTCCAGGAATTCCTTTTGGGCCTGAAACCAAGTTACATTTTTCTTTGAGGCTTCTAATGTAGGCATTTTAACAATATTGTCCTCTTCTAAGTTTATGCCTTGATCCTCCCTATCACCACAGTAACTTTCTAGAGTCAAGCTCTTTTTTATTCTCTTTTTTTCTGCCTTTTTAGTGACTTGGTTTTTAATGTGAGATTTGGGCTCTGGTACTACACTGTTCCAAACATTTTGTGCTGGGCTCTGGGTGTTGCTGCTGGCCTTCACTGGGCTTCAGTTCTTAGCTGCTTGTTTTCTCTGGAAGGGTAGGCAGCCCTTCTAACTTATAGTGGTTGGTGGGGCCTCCCTGTTGGCCTCCCTTGGATGTGGGGTTTAGCTGCTGTCCTGCTCCAGAAGTGGGACCTTGATGCTGGGTTGCTATGGTGACAGTCTTTCTACTGGCTGGTCCTGGAGGAGGAATCTTGTTGTTGTTCTGCTCCAGGGGTGGGGACCTGCTGCTTGGTTCCTTTGGGAGCAGGGTCTCTCTGCTGGAAGTCCCCTGGAGTGAGGTGTCACAGTTGGCCAGCCCCAGGGCAGGGCTTCACTACTGGTCAGCAATAGGGTCAAGGCCTCGCTGGGGGCTTTTGCTGGAATTGGGGTCCCTGGGGCGGGGCCTTGTCATGCTGCACAGATTGTTCACTTGTGTCAGGGACTGCTGGTTTTCAGGAGAACAGGGCCTCACTGGTGGATTGCCCCAGGCTTGGAGGCTTGCTGCAGACCCTTTGCTGTGAGGTTGGCTGCTGTTGCTGCTCATGGACCTCGTTCTTCTCCCACAACAGTGAGACAGATCTTTTCTGCTGGTACGTTGCTTCCCTGTTCCTAGACCAATTCTGAGGTGGTTTTCTGCTTGTTTGGAGGGGGATTTGGGAGGGCTTCAGAGGGTTCCTTCTTCACTCTGCCATCTTAGCGCTGGAAGTCTCTGCCACATTTCTAAAGCATGGCATTCTCTCTACGCCTTTCAAATAAGAGTGAGCTCTGGATATTATTTATAACAGGCACTTGTGAGCACCAGACTATGCAGAAGAGGCCTGGATCAACCAATTTCTTTTTCAGGGAGCTGTATCTTTGGGTCAGTATAGACACACCATTTGCTTCCACAAAGATGTATTATTCTGTCAAAGAACTCTGAGTTTTTTCTCTCCTTTTGACTGTGTTGATTTTTTCCTTGTTATAATACATTGGAGGGAACATCCATGAGGAAAATAACATTTTCTGAAACAGCAGTGATAGAAGTCCAGACTTCCATCAGCCAATTAAAACAAAGACAACTGGCCTGATAGTAAAAGCAAAACAAGACAAAAGTAATCTCTTTGACACTCCAGGATAATTACTTTACTTGAGAGCTTAATAGAAACTGTGACTCCTTAATTTGGTGTTCTCTTTTCAGTCTTGGTCTGGAGACCATCTCTGAACCTAATAAGTTGAATGAATAAAAGATCTGGAATTTGAATCATCCAGTTACTGGTCTCATACTTCATTTTTCTCTTTGTCTCTATGTTTTTCATCAATGCTTCATTTCTCTACTGACCTAGGAGGACCAAGCAGTGTTGCTGGTGAGATAGGCTCCACATGGAACATGGAATGATTGTCGTTCCACCTTAGGATTGGGCCCAGACATAGTCTGCACAACAAATACTGATAAATATTGCCAATTTTCTTTTTTTTCTTTAATTTAAATTTATTTATTTATTTAACATATTTAGTTTTCAGCATTGATTTTCACAAGAGTTTGAATTACAAATTTTCTCCCCATTTCTACCCTCCCCCCCACTCCAAGATGGCATATATTCTGGTTGCCCTGTTCCCCAGTCAGCCCTCCCCTCTATCACACCACTCCCCTCCCATCCCCTTTTCCCTTCCTTTCTTGTAGGGCAAGATAAATTTCTACGCCCCATTGCCTGTGTATCTTATTTTCTAGTTGCATGCAAAAACTTTTTTTTTTGTTTTTGAACATCTGTTTTTAAAACTTTGAGTTCCAAATTCTCTCCCCTCTTCCCTTCCCACCCACCCTCCCTAAGAAGTCAAGCAATTCAACATAGGCCACATGTGTATCATTATGTATAACCCTTCCAAAATACTCATGTTGTGAAAGACTAACTATATTTTGCTCCTTCCCAACCCATCCCCCTTTATTGAATTTTCTCCCTTGACCCTGTCCCCTTTCAAAAGTGTTTTTGATTACCTCCACCCCCATCTGCCCTTCCCTCCATCATCCCCCCCTTTTTTATCTTCCTCCCTCTTTTTTCCTGTGGGGTAAGATACCCAATTGGGTATGTATGGTATTCCCTCCTCAGGCCAAATCTGATGAGAGCAAGGTTCACTCACTCCCCCCTCACCTGCCCTCAGCCCTTCTCCCACAGAACTACTTCCTCTTGCCACTTTTATGCGAGATAATCCACCCCATTCTATCTCTCCCTATCTCCTTCTCTCAGTGTGCTGCTCTCTCATCCCTTAATTTGATTTTATTTCTTTTCGATATCTTCCCTTCATCTTCAACTCACCCTGTGTCTGCTCTCTCTCTCTCTTTTATATATATATATATATATATATATATATGCATATATATATATATATACACACACACGCACACACACATAGATATATACATACATACACATTCACTTATATATATACATAAACATATATATATGCATATTTCCTTCAGATACCCTAATACTGAGGTCTCATGAATCATACATGTCATCTTTCCATGTAGGAATGTAAACAAAACAGTTCAACTTTAGTAAGTCCCTTGCAATTTCTGTTTCTTGATTACTTTTTCATGCTTCTCTTGATTCTTGTGTTTGAAAGTCAAATTTTCTATTCAGTTCTGGTCTTTTCACTGAGAAAGCTTGAAAGTCCTCTATTTTATTGAAAATCTATATTTTGCCTTGGAGCATGATACTCAGTTTTGCTGGGTAGGTGATTCTAGGTTTTAATCCTAGCTCCATTGACCTCCGGAATATCATATTCCAAGCCCTTCAACCTCTTAATGTAGAAGCTGCCAGATCTTAGGTTATTCTGATTGGGTTTCCACAATACTCAAATTGTTTCTTTCTGGCTGCTTGCAGTATTTTCTCCTTGATCTGGGAGCTCTGGAATTTGGCGACAATATTCCTAGGAGATTTCTTTTTGGGATCTATTTGAGGAGGCGATCGATGGATTCTTTCAATTTCTATTTTGCCCTGGTGCTCTACAATATCAGGGAAGTTCTTGATAATTTCTTGAAAGATGATATCTAGGCTCTTTTTTTGATCATGGCTTTCAGGTAGTCCAATAATTTTTAAATTATCTCTCCTGGATCTATTTTCCAGATCAGTGGTTTTTCCAATGAGATATTTCACATTGTCTTCCATTTTTTCATTCCTTTGGTTCTGGTTTATAATATCCTGATTTCTCATAAAGTCACTAGCTTCCACTTGCTCCAATCTCATTTTTAAAGTAGTATTTTCTTCAGTGGTCTTTTGGACCTCCTTTTCCATTTGGCTAATTCTGCCTTTCAAGGCATTCTTCTCCTCATTGGCTTTTTGGAGCTCTTTTGCCATTTGAGTTAGTCTATTTTTTAAGGTGGTGTTTTCTTCAGTGTATTTTTCAGTACTTTTTGGGTCTCCTTTAGCAAGTCATTGACTTGTTTTTCATGGTTTTCTTGCATCCTTCTCATTTCTCTTCCCAATTTTTCCTCTACTTCTCTAACTTGCTTTTCCAAATCCTTTTTGAGGTCTTCCATGGCCTGGGACCAGTTCATGTTTTTCTTGGAGGTTTCTGTTTTAGGCTCTTTGACTTTGTTAACTTCTTCTGTCTGTATGTTTTGGTCTTCTTTGTCACCAAAGAAAGAATGCAAAGTCTGAGACTGAATCTGGGTGCGTTTTCGCTGCCTGGCCATATTCCCAACCAACTAACTTGACCCTTGAGTTTTTCAGTGGGGTATGACTGCTTGTAGACTAAAGAGTTCTATGTTCCACGTTTGGGGGGGAGGTGCCAGCTCTGTCACACCAGCACTACTCCTTCCCCAAGAACCCCCAACCTGGACTGGGCTTAGATCTTCAGTAGGCTATGCCCTCCTGCTCTGATCTGCCACTTAATTCCTCCCACCAGGTGGGCCTGGGGCCAGAAGCAACAGCAGCTGTAGCTGCCCCACCTCCGCTGCCCCCGGGGCTGGAAGCCAAACCATGAACTCCTTCCACTCCAGCAGCTTTTCCCACTAACCTTCTCCACTGTCTTTGGTGTTTGTGTGTTGAGAAGTCTGGTAACTGCCGCAGCTCACTGATTCAGGGTGGTAGGGCATATTCTGCCTGGCTCCTGGTCTGGTTGGTCTGTGCTGCTCACACTGGGCTCTGCTCTGCTCCCAGCTCCGTGTGGGATAGACCTCACCCAGAGACCATCCAGGCTGTCCTGGGCTGGAGCACTGCTTTCCTCTGCTGTTTCGTGGGTACTGCAGTTCTAGAATTGGTTCAGAGCCATTTTTTATAGGTTTTTGGAGGGACTTGGCAGGGAGCTCATGCTGGTCCCTGCTTTCCAGCTGCCATCTTGGCTCCACCCCCCAAACGTGGTCGTATTGCCAATTTTCTAAATTTATCAAGGAATTACTCTGACTTAGTAGCCAAAGAGAAGAGAAAGGGCCTTTTTTTTCTTTACATTTTTTGTCATGCATTTTAGAACTTCAGGGAAAAAAGAATATAACTTACTGTTCTATAGGAGTTATGGTGCTGAAAAGGGCATAACTCTTTGGCATAAGAACTGAATTCTTAGCATCCTCATAGATTTCCAGATCTTTCTAATAAAAGGTATGGGGTGCTAAAGAATCAGGCTTAAAGTCTCACCAATCTATCATCTATGATAATTTCCTTTACTGTCAAGTTAAGGACATGAATCCTTTGTATTAACTAACAGTTGGGGGCAAGTGTGGATGCTTATAATCCCTGATACTGGGGGAGGCTGACACTGGCATATCTCTTGAGCTTGGGAATTCTGAGCTGTAATGAAGATGAAGCTGATGGGGTATCTGCATTGTCTGGTACTAATATGGTGAGCCTTAGGACAGCCCAGGTCAGAAAAATTGAGCAAGTTAGAGCTTCCATACCAAACATTCTTGTGATTGAGCCTATTAATGGCTGTTATTTTATATCCTGAGTGAGATAATGAGACCTAGTCTCAAAAAAAGTGATAGTATATGACTATATGTATATGACTATTTGTATGTGACTATTTATTTTATATGTACATGACTATTTATTTTAAAGATAGAAGCTAGGAACAATTGACATTATCTTGACAAGGCATTGAATAGTGCAGTTAATAGAATCAGAGAATCTCAGAGTTTAAAAGAGATTTTGGAGGTCATATAATCCAACTCTTATCCAAAATTTCAATGTCACCATTAGCATCCCCGGCAGGTAATCATTCATATTCCAATATTCCAGTGGATCTGTGCTTTCACTGATGTGGGCATTCCTTCCAAAGATGAAGGTCAAGATCTGCCTGCTCTTGCCCACCCTGTGTGGCTTTTATCCACATTCTCCAATAAATGTTCCATGAAACGTGCTGGAGCCCTTCCTTGAGTTCTCTTTACATCGTATAGATGCTGGTGATATTTGGACTGCCTAAGTTATCCTTTCCTCAACAAACAAACAAAAACTGATCCATCCATTTTTTTAATCACACATTTGTTTTGTTACATCCTTTGTATCTCTCTTTGTAATTCCTTTTTTTCATGTGCAATCTGCTCACTCCAAAATCAACTGTGTGAAAATGTCTATTTCTGGACGAACATATGCATTTGGATGAATAATCTGTAGAACTTATTCATTGTATTTACATCTTGGACAGACTCTGCAAATAGACAATAGATCGGACCCAGAATTGAACAGGAAGAAGAAGGTGGGTTGGATGGCCTTTGGGAAGCTATAAAGTTCTTTTAAAGACCCTAAGCCTTTATTTTAGGCCCATTTTTTTACCATTGCTATTTTCCCTGTTGGTGCCCCATGTCTGTGAGTCACAAAACACTGTAATCTCTGAAGAAACCAAGTCAAGGATCACCCAAAACCACAACAGATTATCTGTCTTCTGCTCAAACTACTCTAGTGATGGTACACTCAGTGCTTCTTGAGAAAGCCCTTTGCTGAATGGATCTAATTGTTTAGAAAAAAAAATCTTCCTTGGTCTGAGTAGGCATCTATTTCCTTTCTATAAATTCTATCAATTGACCCAAGGTTACTTCTTTGGAGCCCCAAGGTACCACCTTCACAGTGTCTCCTTACCACAGTGTCAGTACTTGCATATGGCAGCCTTTTGGCTATCCTATCACTTGAGTCTTCTCTTCAAACTAAATACTCCCAATTTTTTCAAGTTTTCTGTCTATGGTCTGGCCTATGGCATCTTCACCATCCTGCTTGTACCGTTCTGGTCACACTAGCTCGCTGATGTTTCTCTTGGGATGTGGTATACAGAATTGTACAAGTAGTAGTTCTAATAAGCACAGACCATATTCATTTCCCTTGTCACAAGCCATCCTTATTTCTATGGATGTAGACTTACTGCCTCCACAATCTCTTCCGGTCTCTTCTGAGACCCCCATCATCAAACAGCGGCTGCATTTTATGGCACATCCTCCCCTTCCTCCCCTCTACCTACCCAGCAATGCTTGAGAAATGATTCCTTGCAGCATTGGACATTTTTGACTACCACCTCCTTCTGAAGATGTTCTTACTTTGGTTTCTGTGAAGCTGCTTCCCGGACCTCTTCCTGTCTGAATGATCCCCTCTTAATTTCCTCCACCCTCTTCTCTATCTTATCCTGCCACGTAAGTGTGTGTGTCCCCTGATGGTTTCTCCTCAGTCCTCTTCTCTTCCCTCTGAAAAGTCTCTTCCTTGATGATTTCATCTTGTTCTATGGCTTTCAAAGATCATATCTATGCATATGATTTTTCAGTCTATATATTGAGCCCCAATTTCTCTCTCTGTTTCCAATTGACATGTGACCAATACTTCAAGTTCAACGTGCCCAAGGCTTGACTCATCATTTTCTCTTGACAGAAATAAACAAACAAGCAAACAAACAAACCAAAAACTGTGTCCAGTGGCTAGGTAGTGCAGTAGACAGAGCACTAGGCCTAGAGTCAGGAACACTTGAATTAAAATCCCACCTCAGACACTCATAGCTGTGTAACCCTGGACAAGTCACTTAACTTGTTTGCCTCAGTTTCCTCGACTGTAAGATGGAGATAATAATAGTACTCACCTCCCAGAGTTGTTGTGAAACTCAAATGAGATAATACTTGTAAAGCACAATGCCTGGCACATGCTAAGTGTTTAATTAATGTTTTCCTCCCTCCTTCCTTCCTTCCTTCATTCCTTTCTTCCCTCCCTCGTCTTTCTTTCACTTATTTCTTCTTTCCTTCCCTCCCTCCTCTTACCTGTCCTTCTTTCCCAATTTCCCCCCCTCCTTCCTTACTTCCTTCCTTCTTCCTTCCTTCCTTCCTTCCTGTTACTTTCCTATTCTTCCATGATACCATTTCTTGTTTATTTACCCAGGCTTGAATGAATAAACATTTGTTAAGTACTTGCTGTATGACAAGCTCTGTGATAAGCACCAGCAATAGAAATAAAAATGAGAGACAGTCTTTGCTCTTAAAGATCGTATGTTCTATAAACAGAAGGAAAAACCATACAGGAGTAATGAATAGGGAAGGGAACTGTGGTCTGGGAAGTCACAAAGATAATGAGTGAACAATGCAATGGTGTCCTAACACAACTTTTCTGGGGAAAATGGTGGTGGCGATTTGATTACAATTCTCAGAGAAAAACCGGAGAGTAAGAGGAGGAGCAGGAAGCAGTGTTGAGAAGGTACCTGCTCTGTGCAAAGGCAGAACTTGGCCATAGGAAAGATGAGAATGCAAGGTTTCAGAGACTGTAGAGCCTGATGACTCAGCCTGACATGGCTTTTGGTGGTTTGGGCTGGAAAACAAGCAGCCTTGGAGTTACCTTTGACTCTTCTCTCTCCCTCACATCCTCCTGTATCACATCCAATTAACTGCCAAGTTTTGTGGATTCTACCCCCCGTGACATCTTAGTAATCTGCCCCTCCTTATTATTCATCTTCCTACTCACCTTGCTCATGTCATCATCACCACTAGTGTCTGTTGTTGTCATGGCTTCAAACATGGACTCCCCACCTCCAGTCTATCCCATCTACTATCCGTCCTGCAGACAATTGCCAGAGAGATCTTCCTAATATACAGGTCTGGCCACATCACTCTTTTCCTCATCATCAGAGCCTGCTGGTGGAGCAGTGAATAGCAATGGATAGATTGCTGGGCCTGAAGTCAGGAAGACCTGAGTTTATGTCCTGCCTCAGACACTTACTAGCTGTGTGACCCTGAGCTAGTCACTTAATCTCATCTGGAAAATGAAGATAACAGTATCACCTCCTTCAAAGGTTGAGGATCAAATAGTATTTATAAAAAACACTTAGCAAATAAAAGAGCAAAATAAAAAGTATACAGCAGAGAACAAAAGAAAATCTACAAGGAAGCAAAGAAAAGATAGACGGCTCTCAGCACAATGCAGAGTATTTATTACGTAGGCTTTCTTGAAATGGAAATTTATTGCTATATATTTTGAATCCTCTTATGTTCTGCTGTGCACATGACATGTTTTTTTTCTCATTTTATGCTTAAATTTTAATATTTAAGTTTATAATTTTTCTTTTCTTATTATATATTTAAGTTTTAGTACTTAAATCTAAAATTTTTTAAAAATTAAAAAAAAATAAAAAGCACTTAGCATACTGCCTGGCAGTTGCTAAGTGCTATATAAATGCTTATTTCCTTCCCCTTCCATACTCAAAAAACCTTCAGTGGATCCCCATTGCCAAGAGCATCAAACACAAATTCCTTAGGCTAGCATTCAGGGCCTGACACACATGCATTTTCATGTGCTTTCCAGAGCTTTGTTCTATACTTCTCCCCAGCATGCACTTTATTCTGAAACCCATCTAGACCAACTCATCCTATCCTTTCCTATCACTACCCACTTCCTTTAGGAGGTGCATTCCAGACTTGAGAGACACTGAACACAAGGTTACAAAAACTGGAGAATTTAGGATGAAATTAAGGAATTGCAGTCTAGTTCAGGTGTCTCATCTTTCATTAAGGTTCTCTGATCCATTCTGATTTAAGTGGTCCATTTGCTCCAATGTTCTGCCCTACTCACTTTGGACATTTCCTCTGTACTTGGGATTACTGGATCATAAACATGGAGGTTCTTTATGTTGGATCACAAGGGATATTAATTACTTTGAAAAATATAAAAACAAAAACAAATTCATAGGCCTCACATTAAAAACTGCTACCTAAGGGGATAAACTGTATAGGGAAAAATAAATTTAAAATATTTCAAAATGTGTTCCATTTCAGAAGCTTTCTATTACCAACCATACGGGTCTGAACATAATATTCTTTTCCTAATCCACAGTAATGTATTGGGCAATGTGGGGTAGTGGGGTGGGAAAGGAGGTCTTGACATATACCTAGCAGTTATTTAATAAATGTTGATTGAAGCAAGCTAAGTTGAAGGCAGTTTCATTTTTGAGATTTGCCCCAGCAGATTCAGAGATCCATAGAACTATGAACCAATCACTAATGCTCATGCCACAGATGGTGTTCAAGAGTCCATAGAGACCAAGTTTGTGCTTAGGCCAGATATTCTATCTATCTATCTTGGCAACTAAGAAAACCTAGTGAGAAAACAGGCAAGAGCTGATTTTCTCAGCAACCTTTATAAACAGGCCCTGAAGGAGACCGAGAGGCATTTAGAAAGTTGATAAAACCTCTGCCAGACACAGCCACTTTAAACAACAGCAACAAAAAATTGTGGCTAAGCTACTCTCAACAAGGCCACACCTGTTTTCAGAAACCACCGTGCATTCTGCAGATAAACAGAGATGCCAGGGCTGACAGTCTCCACAGCAACAAGATAGCTATCATTCCTGCACATCGAAGAAGCAGAAAGTAACACTGCTGACAAACATCAGGCCTGCTTTGTAGGCTTGTTCAATTCCATAGCAAGTGCAAAAGCCGTCTTTGCTATCAGGAGTCTCTCTTATCCAGCAGAGAAGACCCCAGCTACCAGAGTGCTGAGCCTCCTAATAATAGGTGACATTTGCATAGGGAGAGGAGGTTGGCAAAGCTCTCTTCCAAGGCTCACAATGATTCTGTTAGATGGGTGCCATTGCCACCATTTGGTAGATGAGGAAAAAGGGACCTCAGAGAGAAGAAAGGACATGTCTGTGCACATATGCAAATAGGCAGAATTTGAAGCTAGGTCTCTTGTGACCAAATTTTCACAGTTTTGATAGAGTCTCACCTGGGATGGTTGCTTGGAATGTTCAAAGCAGAGATCATTCTAGTGCCCAAAATCCCTAACAAAGAATCCTCCTTAATTTCTATTTTCAGCTAGTCACTCAACTAGCACTTTAAAGTGCCTACTGTGTGTCAGGTACTCTGTGGAGACACAAAGAAAAGCTATTCCCTACCCCCCCCCAAAAAAAATTGAACAACAGTATTCTAAAGAAACTCATATTCTAAGGGGAGGAAGAAAATGTGCAAACAGCTTTGCTCAGGAAAGGTATATACAGGATAAATTAGAGATAATATCAGAGGGAAGGTACTAAGATTAAGAAGAAAAATTTTCTTGCAGAAGGTAACACTTTAGCAGAGACTGGAGGGAAGCTGGGGAAACTAGGAATCTATTACTATATGGTTCTAAATATAAGATTCATTCATACATTCATTCACACACTCATTCATTCCACGAAATGTATTGAACAACCCCCATGGTCAAAGCGTTATGCTAGGTGCTAGAGATACAATAGCAAAAATGAAACAGTCCCTGCCCTCAAGGGGCTTTCATTTAACTGGTAGATAAAATATGAGCACAGAGAAGTATAGTGCAGAAAAAAATGGAGGAGTCACAACACTAACACTTGAACAGAGCCTTGAAGCAAGACAAGGATTCTGAAAGATGAAGAGGAAGAGAAGGGAGTCCATTCAAAACACGGCTTTTGGGTTGTGTGAATACATGAAGGCAGTAGAAGGAATACCATGTTCAGAGAATATCTAGTAATCGAGATCTGAAGCAAAAGACGCCATGACCAAGGTACTGAATCCATAAGGAAAAAGAGAGATTGATTTGGAACATGGAAGGTCAATGGAACAATCAATCAATAAGCATTTATCAAGCACCGACTATGTCTCAGAACTCTGCTAGGTGTTAGTGATGAAGAAAAACATCAGTCCCTGTCCTGAAAGAACTCACATTATACAAGGGGACATATACATACATACATACATACATATGTGTATATATATATATATATAGACATATATACACACACATATATAATATGATTATGTAGAAAATAAGCATCAAAATAAATATAGCTTTTGTGAGGAAAGGCACCAGTCTGATAGAGGAATAAAGAATGGAATTATATAGGAGATAGCACTTGATATAAGCTATGGAGGAAATAAGATTCTGAGAAACAGAGGTAGGGAGGAAACATATTGTAGATATGAGGAACAGCCTAGGCAATGACATAGAGATGGGAAATGTGAAATGGGATGTCCTGTTTGAGGAATAGCAATAAAATACATGGCTGGACCAAAGAGTGTCTGAAGGTGAGCATTATATAATAAGGCTGGGAATGTAGATTATAGATAGGTTGCAAAAGACTTTAAATGGCAAGCAGAGGACTTTGTACTTAATCTTAGAAATAAAAAGGAGACCCTGGTGTTTCCTGAGGAGAGGGTTACGTAGTCAGGTCCATACTTTAAGGATATCACTTTGACAGCTGTGTCAAGGCCGAATTGGAGTAAGGAATTGAAGCAAGGAAACTAATTAGGAGGTTATTGTAGTAGTCCAGGTGAGAGGCGATAAGGGTCCCAACTAGGATTGATAGATAGAGCTAGATATATAGATGATGTAGTCAAATATGTAGGGATGATTACTGAAACCATGAGAGCCATTGAACTCATCAAGAGAGATTATAGAGAGAGGGGCGAAAGACAGAATTTTGGAGTACGCATATAGTTAGAAGGCAAGATATAGATGATGATACAACAAAAGAGACTGAGATGGAACTATCAGACAAGGAAGAGAAGAAAGTTTCACAAAAAACCCAGTAAGAGAGAGTGGTCAACAGTGTTGAAGGCTATAGAAAGATCAGTTAAAATGATTGAGAAAGGCCCATTGGGTTTTGTAGTAAAGAAATCATTGTTATCTTTAGAGAGAGCAGTTTCAATGGAGTGATGAGGTCAGAAGCTTGACTGCCAGGGTTAAGAAATGAGAGAGAGGTGAGTTAGCAGAGACACTAATGTAGACAGTTTTTTTTTCTGTTTTTTTTTCCCCTCCTGTCTCGGTTCTGCTCCTTATTCTGGACTTATCTATTTCTACCCCAGCAGCCTTCTTAGCCTGAACAATCCCATGAACAACTCCAGCTGGCAGGTTCCTCCTCCTCAGAAACTCCATTTGAAGAAATTCCCAAGCCATCCAAGCTCACTCGTTTCTTGGCTCTGCTCTTGACTTTTCCACCTCACCCCTCTGTGTGTACTCTTCTGCCCACCTCCTATTGCCTTTTAACTCCATTTTATGTGTTGCCTTTTCTCTGTCTCCTTGGGGGCAAGGAATGTTTTTCTTTCTGCGTTTGTATCCACAGCACTTACAGCACTTAGCACAATGCCTAGCACGTAGTAAGCAAGACCTTAATAAATGCAGAAATGCGCTCTCTCTCTCTCTCTCTCTCTCTCTCTCTCTCTCTCTCTCTCTCTCTCTCCAGCTATCCATGAGTTTGATCTTGAAAGTCAGGAGAAATATAGAATGATACTTTGATGGTTTGGCAAGGTCAAGTGAGGGTTTTTACATACAGGGGAGACCTTAGGCTTTCTTTATTGTTTTGCTGTTTGTCTTTCCTTCTCAAAGAGGACAATGACATCAGGGAGGTGATGCCATGATATGTTAGTGAATTGGACTTAAGTGAGGGAGGGCTATGCAAAATCACCAGCCTCACTCTCTCCTCCAAAACCATCTGGGTCCAGTGGTGAGATATAGATCAGGATGACTGGAGATGGCTCTGGATACAGTGGGAGACCCTGGACTTTTTAAGCTAAGGTCTACAACAGGTCTTAGTTTGACTGAGGCAAGGCCCATTCAGTGATTAAGGCTAGGTAAGAAATGAGGCCTCTTTCCATAGTTTAAAAAAAATCAATCCGGGAGGGGGAGGGGAAGACCCTCAGGGTTTGTGGTCAAAACAGAAACAATTGCTATTCACATTCACTCTGAGCCAATCTGGGTCCAAACAATGATGAAATGAGGCTTGGGTTGGGACCTATTGTTGGCCAATCAATGAGAGCCAGAGTGATTTGGGTTTAAAGCATGTTCCCTAAGGTAAAAATAAAAAGTTTCAGAAATCAAACTTTATATTCCTTTGGGTAGAACACCTTAGGCAAGGGTATGATACCATACGTGCACTGAGGGAAGGGAAAGAAAGCCAGAAAACAAGCAAGCAAGAAAGAAAGAAAGAAAGGAAGGAAGGAAGGAAAGAAGGAAGGAAGGAAGAAAGGGAAGAAAGCAAGCAAGCAAGCAAGAAAGAAAGAATGAAAGGAAGGAAGGAAGAAAGGAAGAAAGGAAGGAAGGAAAGAAGGGAGGGAGGAAAAGAAAGGAAAGTAACAAGGAGGAAGGAAGGGAGGAAGGAAGGGAGGGAGAGAGGAAGAAAGGAAAGAAGGAAGAAAGGAAGGAAGAAAGGAAGGAAGGAAGGAAGGAAGGAAGGAAGGGAAGAAAGGAGCTGTATTGTCCAACCAGCCAGTTCCAGTTGGGCCCCCAGTGGGGAAGCTCCTATTTCTACCCACAGAGGTTGTTGTTTGTCCTTCGTTTTCAAAGGTGATCATGACATCAGGGAGGTGATGCCATGACATGCAAATGAATTGGACTTAAATGAGAGAGGGCTGTGCAAAGTCACCAACCTCACTTTCACCTCCAGAACCATCTGAGTCAACTGACAAGATGTCGCTCAGGATCACTGGAGATGGCGCTAGATGCAGTGGGAGACCTTAGCCGTTTTCAGGCATACATGTAGGCAGTAAGGAATGAACTAGTACATAGGGAGAGATTGAAGATGATCAAAGGAGAAGATGAAGGCAAAAGAAGCCTTCTAGAGAAAGCAGGAGAAAATGAGATCAAAAGTGTAAGTAGAAGGGTTGGCCTTGGTGAGCAGAAGGGCCATATTTTCATCAGAAAGTGGAGTGAGAAGACAGTGGGGAGTAATATTAAAGGATCTGAGAAATAGATTTGCAGAAAAGAGAAAATTCAAATGAAATGGTTTCCTTTTGTTTTTTCTCCATACAGTATGAGGTAAGATGGTGGCTGGAAGGCAGGGACTTGCATGAGCTCCCTACCAGGTCCCTCCAAAAACCTAGAAAAATTGGCTCTGAACAAATTCTAGAGCTGCAGAACCCATGGAATAGCAGAGGGAAGCAGGGCTTCAGCCCAGGACAGCCTGGATGGCCACTGGGTAAGGTCTATCCCATGGAGCTGGGAGCAGAGCAAAGCAGAGCCCAGCATGGGCTGTGCCAGGACCAACCAGACTGGGAGCTGGGCAGAACAGGCCATAGTGCCCTGAATCAATGAGCTGTGGCAGTTGCCAGACTTCTCAACCCACAAACACCAAAGACAACAGAGAAGGTTAGTGGGAAAAGCTGTGGGGGACAGAGTGAAAGGAGTTTGGGGTTTAGCCACCACCCCGGGAGCAGCAGAGGGAGTGCAGCTCTGAGGATAGAACTACAGCTGCAGTTGCTTCCTGCCCCAGGCCCACCTGGTAGGAGGAATTAAGTGGCAGATCAGAGTAGGAGTGCAGAGCCTGCTTAAGATTTGAGTCACAGTCCGGGTTAGTGGTTCTTGGCTGCGGGTGAGGCAGAGCTTGCTGTGTAGAAATAGCTCTGAAACAACAGCACAACCCCTCAAGTTTGGAACAAAGTACTCTCTACTCTATAAGCAGTCATACCCCCATGAAAAACTCAAAGGTCAAGTAGTTGACTGGGAACATGAACAGGCAGCAAAAGCAGTCTCAGATTCAGACTCAGACTTGGAAATCTTTCTTTGGTGACAAAGAAGACCAAAACATACAGCCAGAAGAAGTCAACAAAGTCAAAGAGCCTACATCAAAAGCCTCTGAGAAAAACATGAACTGCTCTCAGGCCATGGAAGAGCTCAAAAAAGATTTGGAAAAGCAAGTTAGAGAAGTAGAGGAAAAATTGGGAAGAGAAATGAGAGTGATGCGAGAAAACTATGAAAAACAAGTCAACGACTTGCTAAAGGAGACCCAAAAAAATACTGAAGAAAATAACACTTTAAAAAATAGACTAACCCAAATGGCAAAAGAGCTCCAAAAAGCCAATGAGGAGAAGAATGCCTTGAAAGGCAGAATTAGCCAAATGGAAAAGGAGGTCCAAAAGACCACTGAAGAAAATATTACCTTAAAAATTAGACTGGAGCAAGTGGAAGCTAGTGACTTTGTGAGAAATCAAGATATTATAAAACAGAACCAAAGGAATGAAAAAATGGAAGACAATGTGAAATATTTCATGGGAAAAACCACTGACCTAGAAAATAGATCCAGGAGAGATGATCTAAAAATTATTGGACTACCTGAAAGCCATGATCAAAAAAAGAGCCTAGATATCATCTTTCAAGAAATTATCAAGGAGAGCTGCCCTGATATTCTAGAGCCAGAGGGTAAAATAGAAATTAAAAGAATCCACCAAAGAGCCCAAAAAGAAAACTCCTAGGAATATTGTCTCCAAATTCTAGAGCTCCCAGATCAAGGAGAAAATACTGCAAGGAGACAGAAATAAGCAATTTGAGTATTGTGGAAACACAATCAGGGTAATACAAGATCTAGCAGCTTCTACATTAAGGGCTTGAAGGGCTTGGAATATGATATCCTGGAGGTCAATGGAGCTAGGATTAAAACCAAGAATCACCTACCCAGCAAAACTGAGTATCATGCCCCAAGGCAAAATATGGATTTTCAATAAAATAGAGGACTTTCAAGCTTTCTCAGTGAACAGACCAGAGCTGAATAGAAAATTTGACTTTGAAACACAAGAATCAAGAGAAGCATGAAAAGGTAATCAAGAAAGAGAAATCATAAGGGGCTTACTAAAGTTGAATTGTTTTGTTAACATTCCTACATATCAAGATGATCTGTATAATTCATGAGACCTCAGTATTAGGGTAGCTGAGGGGAACACATATACATACATATATATACATATATACATATATATATAGACAGAGGGCACAGGGTGAGTTGAATATGAAGGGATGATATCTAAAAAAATAAAATCAAATTGAGTAATGAGAGAGGAATATATTGAGAGAGGGAGAAAGAGAGAGATAGAATGCGGTAAAATATCTCACATAAAAGTGGCAAAAAAAATCAGTTCTGCTGGGAGGGAAGAGGGGGCAGGTGAGGGGGAATGAGTGAATCTTGCTGTCATCAGATTTGACCTGAGTAGGGAATAACAGACACATTCAATTGGGTATCTTACCCCACAGGAAAGAAGGAGGAAGGAGACAAAAAAGGGGGAATGAGAGAAGGGAGGGCAGATAGGGGGAGGAGGTAATCAAAAGCAAACACTTTTGAAAAGGGACAGGGTCAAGGGAGAAAACTGGATAAAGGGGGATAGGATAGGAAGGAGCAAAATGTAGTTAGTCTTTTACAACATGAGTATTGTGGAAGGGTTTTGCATAATGACACACATGTGGCCTGTGTTGAATTGTTTGCCTTCTTAGGGAGGGTGGGTGTGGAGGGAAGAGGGGAGAGAATTTGGAACTCAAAGTTTTAAAATCAGATGTTCAAAAAAAGTTTTTGCATGCCACTAGGAAGTAAGATATACAGGCAATGGGACATAAAAATCTATCTTGGCCTATAAAAAAGTAAGGGAAAATGGGATGGGGGGAGTGGGGCGACAGAAGGGAATGGGGCAATCAGAATGTATGCAGTCTTGGAGTGAGGTGGGGGTAGAAATGGGGAGAAAATTTGTAATTCAAACTCTTATGAAAATTAATGCTGAAAACTAAAAATATTAAATAAATAAATAATGATAAAGAACAAAAAAAAGAGGGGGAGAAAGAGGTCAAGGGGTAGACTCAAAAAGGGAAACAAAAGTTTGGAACATTGACTGTGGGGAGTGAGATAGAGAATTGCTTTGGGACTTGTAAAATTATTACCTCACTCCAGTGAGATTCCAGTTGAGAATAACTAACATAAATTTGTAATGTACTTAGCCAGCATGGATGCATGACTTCTTCCAGCCCTGTTAAATAACACATAAGTAAAAGCAGAGGAGGTAGATGTTGGGACCAATCCAGGATTGGCATTTGGGAAACTGTGAGCAATGGCAGGATAAGGTGAGGAGGGATCTGAGAGCAGAATACGGTGGTGTAATATTGAACTGGTTAACTATAAGATGAGTTCTGGCAAAGGAAAAGTAAACTATATCAGAGTGCTGGCCTCTAAGAGTCCTGATGGATGGAGGAACTGAATGAAGATCACAGAGAAGATAAAGTATTTGAGTGAATTTGATGGAAGAATTTGAGATATTTGAGGGAACATCAACATGGAAGGATTTGGAGAGGATGACACAGTCAGCCAGACTGGAAATCAAAGGAGGTGAGATTGCTGAGTGGGAGAGACATCTTGTGGGTCAGAAAGTGGTGGTGGGGAATGAGGAGTATGCCAGCTCACCCTCTTGAGATGTATGTTGGAGCACTGAGAGAAAGAAAAAACCATCAGTAGAGAGATTGGCCCTTAATGTGCAGTCTCCCAAAGTGAGCTGGTTTTCTGTGAGCATAAGAAGTCAGAAAGAGAATTCCAAAAGGAAAATAAAGGTGACAAGAAAATGGCTAACAACTAGAGATTTTGTAAATGACATTAGTAAAGGAGAAAGGGTATGAGTATTTAAGAACCTACTATGTGCCTGGCACTGTGCAAAGTTCTTTGCAAATATTGTTTCATTTGAAATAGGAGGGCAGAGGAAGAAAGAGACTGAGGAATTGTAGGATTGTTCTGATTGGAGATAGAATATAATGTCAAGCAGGAGGGGAAAGGGATTTTTGTTTCCCAAGCAGGTGATTCTGAATCAATGGGATTGGGAAAACAGAAGTTAAAAATGTCAAATACCACTGGATTGGGGCCTCTACCTCCCAGAGTCCTATGGATATGAAGGGTGCTATCGATGCTTCAGGGCTGCTTCTTGATTCCCTAAGAAACTAGAAGTGGTAGAGGCAGGAACTTCAGGCTGGAGATCTGGGTCCCTAGGAACTGTATTGAATTTACATATGGCACCAACACCGTCTATGTCCTAAGATGATGGGGAATAAGTCATACTCAGAAGATATCCCATAAATGAAGCATGCACTTGGCTCTGTGTCAGCCCAACTGTCCAAAGCCCTGATCTTTTTGGCATTCAGTCTGGTGTCTCAAATATAGTTGGCATTTCACTAGATCTTTGCCTGAGACTCCAGTCTTCCTGGCTCCAGGAGAAGTGTCTGGAGTTTGATCAGGGAAGCTGTAAGACTCTGCCCATGTTCCCAGGCTTTTAGGATCCAGATGTGGGGTGCAAGTGAAACACTAGCATGAAATCTCAGTCTTTCTGACTCAAGGTATGGGGAATACTTAAGTGTGCACTGAAAAACAATGGTGCTGATAACAGGTTTTGTTAAAGTCTAACAAAAGCTACAGTTAGGGAAGAGAACACAAACCTGTGTTTGAACCATAGTAAACCCTCAAGTTCTTTACTGGGGACACAAAGTGCTTCATAAATTAGCTTCCAATATATCTCACATAGAAACAGATCTTGAAGGAACATTTAATACATGTTTTTTGAATTGAATAGATTTTCTAACACCCCCCAGTATTGTTCAGGAGCACATAAGGAGGAGCAGAGGAGGCAAATGGTGGGAGTAATCCAGAGCTGGGGCTTGACAAGATATGAGCAACTATTGTCAGTCAATCAATAGTCATTTATTAAATGTGCCTAATGCATACTGTGCTGAGTGCTGGTCCCACAAGACAAGAAGGGGATGGGTACCCCAGATACAGAGATGAACCATTTATTAAGAACTTATTTTGTGGCAGGTACTGTGATAAGCTATGGAGATATAAATGCAAGAAAACAAAATGGTCCCTACTCTCAAAGAGTTTGTATTCTAAGAGGGGAAGACAAAAAATAAAGAGAAGAGGGGGTGATGTGGGGAGCAAGGCTTCTGTTGAGGAGGCAGAAAAATCCAGAGCTTAGAGTCAAGTGAGCATGGCTAAGACCCTTCACAAAATGGTTCTATAGGGCAGGGAGCCCACCAATCAGAAGAGCAGGCCACAGGGTGGAGGCATCTCAAGGAGGGCAGAGATGTTGGTAAAGGGATGAAGTCTGAGAGTGAAATGAGCTGGGAGTGAAGTGAGTATCGCTGAAGCCCCTCATGAAATGGTGATCCTGCTTTGGCAGGCACCAATCAGGAAAGCAGACCCCAGAAAAGAGAACATAAGCTCCCTGAGGGCAGTGCCTGTTTCCCTTTCAGGTTTGAATCCCCAGCATGGTGAGATCATAGATTTAGAGGTAGGAGGGTCCTCAGGGGGCATCTAGAACAATTCCTTCATGTTAGAAATGAGGAGCTGGGGCATTGGGATGTTAAGTGACTTTGCTCAGTGTCCCACAGATGGGAAATAGCAGATCCAGAATTCAGATTCAGGTCCTTTCGATTCCAAATGCAGCCCCTTACCATGCTATAGTTGCTTAATAATGTTTGTTGAATTGAAAAGAAGAGAAGAGAGAAGGGGAATTTGGCATCTTAAAATCTCAGACACAGAGTAGAGCACAGCCCTAGTCTATATTTCTCCATGTATACAAAGAAACTATTTTGAAGTCCACCTAAACTTGTTCGTTGCATTTCAGGAAATTTGTAAGCTTTCTAGTTGAAAGTCAACTACTGAATTGACATAATGGCTTTATCTCCATCCAAATGTTGGGGATAAATCTATACTCGGCACATTCTAAGCTCTATCTGGTCCTCAGAGCTTTTTGGGGGGGGCGGGGTGGAGGAAGGGGAGAAGATACTCAAGGTTCACAGATCAGAACCATGTGGAACAAGAGAGAGTCTGCCCTGTTTTCCCACAGAAAGCCATCCCTAAAGGAAGTCAAAGTGACCACCTTTCTCAACAGCATCTTTTCCAAACAGTTGGAGTGCATTATTTCTCTGACTGCCATATTAGCAGCTGAGAAGACACCACAAGGCAAAGAGGGACGCATTCTCATTGGAGGTAGATTCCAGTCATTTGAAACTTTTCCATTGAATATTGTAAGTTACAAAGTTCACTTTGGTTTTACCTCTAGCTGCTGGAAAGATTTCAGTAAGAAGCTTCCTTTTCCCATGCCCTAATTTTTCTTCACCTGGAAAGTAAAGACTGAAGCTGTGTTTGTGCGGCCACAGTACTGGACAGAAATTTGATGATCATCCTCCAACATCGATGGCCTGATTTATTTACTTTGGCTGTCACCTCGTCAGAACCAACACAGTTACTAGGTCTCCACTTCAACATACAACATAGTATAGGCATAGTTGGACTTATTAATCAGTGGGCTGCGCTATCTTTGAGTACTTACAATTACAGAATAGAAACACTCACAGTCCTTATCCTCTGATAGCCTATATTCAAATGAAGATGGAGAAGGGGAAGGGAATATAGCACCTACAATGAGGCCAGTCACTGTGCTAAGCACTTTATAAATATCATATTTGATCTTCACAATACTCTTTAAGGTGGGTGCTGCTATTATCCAAGTTTTACAATTGAAGAAACTGAGGCAGAGGTTAAATAGATTGTTCAAGGTCTAGTAAGTGTCTGAGGCTGGATTTGAACTCAGGTCTTCCTGACTTGAGGCCCAGCACTTTGTCCACTGTATCACCTTCCTGCCTCTAATAACTAACCTTTTTATAGTGCTTTAAGATTTACAAAGCACTGCACTTACAGTTTATTACTTGATCCTCACAACAACCCTGTAAGGTAGGTACCTTTATTAATACCTGTCAAACTATATCCCCATTTTACAGATGAAGAAACTGAAACTCAGAGAAATCAGGTAATTTGCCCATGGTCACATAGTAAGAGCCAGAGGCAGGATCCAAACCCTGGTTTCTACTGACTCTTAAATCTAGTAATCTTTCCACTAGACCAACTGGTAAAGATTTCCTTTTTTAAAAATGCTTCCAATTCCATTACAAAAGCAAAGAATATTGACACTTTACTGGAAATCAGTGGGTACTAAATATTCCATGTTAGGTACACATGGCCATGCCTTATTGCTATGGGAGTTTGAGGAGCCAGGCCTCTGCGGCATGGAGGCACTTTGTCAAAACTGGTTAATGACTTTAATGTGCCTTGAAAATAAAATGAGTTGCAGAAATGCTTATTGCAAGAGATGGTTTACTCAGCTAATAATTAATAGCAGCAGCAGCAGAAATAGCTTGAATGACGCAGTTGGCCACATAGCTAACCACTTATATTAAAAGGTTGCTACAGTCAGGAAAGGAAATATTATATGTTGGTAAACTGCATGTATGGAATGTAGGAAAAATGGAGTACAGAATAAATGTAGTATTGGATATATGGAAAAAAAGGGTGCGTGGGGAATAACATGTGTGAAGTATTAGCTATACTTGTTGTCCAATATGTTGTCCAATATTGGATACATAGACTAGAGTATTTATAGCCTATAAGATAAATGGAAAATAAGATGTGCAGAGAATAGGCTATACAGAGCATACGATATGTGGAATAAAGGATACATAAGTTATAAAATTCATAGAATTAGGTAGTTGTATCAGATAGAGCTACAGATTTGGAATCAAAAGACCTGTATGACTTTACTTATCATTTCCACGAGTCTGTTTTCCAATCTTTAATCTGAGATGAATGAATGAATGAAAATAATTTGTTAAGCATTTATTATGTGCCAAGCATTGTGATAAGCACAGGGAATATAAATACAGAAATAGACATTTCTTGCCCTTAGGGAGTTTGCATTCCAGGGAGAGGACACAACACATCTAGAGAAGTGGTGGCCAAGGAAGGATGTTTTCGTTTAGGATGTCACAAAGATGATGAGTCTATTTATAAAAGAAACAATTGACAGCAACTCTTTACAGAAGCAACAAATTGATTCAATTATGGTTCTTAGGACAAAAAGGAGGTCTATGTGTTCTGTGTTAGGATAGATGGCAAAGGAGTGGTCAGAGCGGTCTGTAGAATGTATTTTGAAGCATGTGCATTTGACTGGCTGACTCACCAATGAGCACAGCAGGGCCCCATGGCTATCCAAAGCTAAGTGGATTAAATCATTCAAAGAATGATCTCAGGAAGTCTAGTGATGTGCAGGAATCAGTGGCAGGGCTGGTGGCAAATAAATGTCTGAAGTAGATGGTCAGATGGGATGTGAATACAGTAAGATTAAATCATCTCAGATTGATCGTAACCCTAAAATCTTATGATCCTGTGTTTTTGGAGTATATGATAAACAATACATGAAATGGAGGGTTTATGAAGCTATAAGGTATGTGGTGTTTAGAATGCGTGGATTATAGACATCTTTATAGGATTGTAAGATATGTGGAGTGTAGGATGCATGGAGTATTAAGTGCATGGAATGTAAAATGTATAGAATATAAGGTGCATAAAATATATGATATATGTAATCTAAGATATATGGTATGTACTACATGAAGTGTAGTACTAAGAGAGAAAAAATGACTTTATTGTAACATTTATTCTAGTAATATTCAAATTATATATCTATTGCAAATTGCCAACCTTGCAGCAGACTTGACAAAGTGCTGTATGAGACTGAGGCAATTATCTGTGTTACTCAAGCAAATCCTTCACTATTACAAAAGATGTGGGACCTAGAAATACTAATATATACTTTTGGGTAAGCAAAAGTGATCCTTGGGGCTACTGTGTTTTGTCCATATAACTTTAGACATGTTGAGAGAGTAACCCCACAAAATACTTTTTATGTTGCTTTCATGTTCTATTGACAGCACAAAGGAAAGAAGTGCTGTTATCATGTAAAGAAAAATTATCAAAGATTAATTAGATAGGAATGCTGGAAAATAGGATGTTGTCCTGACAGTGATGAATGGGTCCTTCCCACTCTCCTCCTGATCTGATGATATTCTCTAAATGTCTCTCTATAAGCCATTTGTAAAGAAGAAAAACCTGCCAGTATGGGCCATATTGCTAACATTCTGCCATCAAGAAGTCAATAGCCAATAAATGTGCCAGGCACTGTACTAAGTGATGAGGATGTAAATATGGAAAAGAAAGACAGCCCCTTTCCTCAAGGAGCTTACAGTTTAATTGGGGAGGACAATACACTAAACAGATATGAAGGGGAAGGGAAGGTACCTGATATGAATGGGGGCATGATGGAGAAGTCAAAGAAGTCCAAAATGAGTCTAGCTAGGTGAGAAAGGAGAAGTGTATTGGCTATAAACAAATCTGCATGGCTCAATTTTTTTCAATGTTTCCTTGTCAGCATATTGTTGGTTGAGTTCATGTGGATGCCACCCATGGTGGATCTTGTGGTTACACCCTTGGATGTTTCTTAAACTTAATCTGTTTTTTCAGTTTTATTTATATTTAATATTTGCAGTTATATTTAACAAATCCACCAGCATGTATCTATCATCCTTTACTATATAGCTCAATGAAATGATGTCTGCTTGTTCCAAAAGTCTTTCTGCAAGTTTTTTATTTGCTTATAATGTGCTTTGAAAACATCTAGAAAACGATTTCATCCATTTTTTGATGATGAAGTGTGAGTGTTTCCACAATTCTGGTAATAAGCCTTGGATTTCATTAATATTCTACAGGTTTTTGTTAGGATACTTTCCAAATTTGTTACAGTCCATTTTATAGTTCCAAAAACATATGTTAAGACTGGTATTGCATGGGTATTAGTTGCTTTAAAGTGTTCTTCCTGTTAAACTTTTATTTCAAGAAACCAGGAAGCTCCATAACATATTCAGTCACAACTTTCTTCTTGATAACTTTATGCTTAACATGTCTCATCTGGAGAAGGCCAAGGTATTTCTATTGTCCATTAGTTGAAAATCTCCATAATCAAGCTCAAAGCCATCAGTTTCCACCTTCCCTAGTATTCATTAAAATTTTTACACTTTCTAATTCACATTTTGGTAACATTAAAGAATGATTCCATAAAATGGTGACTCAATGAAATTATTTTTTTCCAGTGCAGTCATATAACTTGTCATCTATATACATTAAGTGATTACTAAGATGATTTGCTATGAAGTCCTCTTTAACTTGGAGGCTGTACTTAGTTCTATATGTCAGTGAAAACAATGAGTTTAAAGCTAGACAGAATCATAAGTGGATTAGATTATCTCTTTGAATGATACTATGCTTTATTTAAATACTTCTTGACCTTATTCTGTTTGTGGTATATTTTAAATAAAGAATAGTTTTATATATGTACATCAAATACTCACTATGCTCGCATTTGTTTTATAAATTTACTGTATATGAACGAGGCATTTTTTTATCCTTAAATGCCCTTGTGATGACTTTGCCTGATTGGATGTCATGCCAGACATTCTTTTGGTTTTACCCTCCACTGCTTCTTTTTGGTGATGAGATGATACTGCTCACAATCATCTATCATCCAATGTAAGATTTTAAAAATGAATTTATATTCTATGCCAGCGTTGTCTTTGGCAGTCATGTCTTTTCATTTGGCAAGTAAATCAGATGTTTGCTGACTAAGGCTCTTTATGACCTATTTGGTCTCCTTATTTTAGCAATTAATTTTTATTGGTTAAACTTCTGAACAGAATTATTGTAGTTGGTGTCAATGTCATTTCTGTTGTCCAGAAATGGAAAGAGGACCACAAAAGAAAAAAGAAAGAAAAAGAAAAAGATGTTTCATGAAAATAATTATTATAAAGTGGTTTCTCCATTAAAGACAATGTAACTGCCACTTTTGGACCCTAATATCATAGTCCTGGATAGAGAAATGTGAAATTGCACTAACAGAAACAAAAACAGGGAAAGCAATCATATTGAAAAAATTGTACATAGAAACGATGAGCGCTGGAAATGAAACAATTGTAACAGAGGTGAGTGTCTGAAGGAAGGAAAGACCAAAGGCCTAGAAAAAAAATCCTAGACCTTATTAATACTGAAAAGGGCAACAAAGAACATATCAATAACTATTGATCTATCAACTTTTCTTTCTGAGTGCCCTCTATTCACAAATTGAGAGCATTCTTGTTGAAAGTTTCTACTTTTCCTTTTATGGTTCTTACCGTGACAGTGTCTGCCATATATAATGTTGTGTGTATGCATGTCTCAAAATATTTTTCTACTTTGTGCCATATTATAAAAGGATGAATTTGTTCATGATGGTTATAACAAATGCCAACTTTTAAAATTTTTCTCTTCTTTGATATAGTTGGTCTTCGAGTTGGATTACTGTAGACAAACTGAAAAAAAAACCTTTTCAAAATTCCAGTCAAAGTATGCCCATCTCCTTTCTGAAATCATTTGAGACAGTATTGTTTTTATCTTCCATATTATTTTTAGATAGGATTTCCACAGGTTGCATAGGGCTTTTCAATGACTTTAGTCTCTTCAACAACCTTTCTCTTATTCAAATTTGATTAACTTCTTATTTTTATTCCTTGCTTCATCTGACCTAAACTGACATTATTACTCAAATTGCAAATACATTGCTATGTAACTTTTAGCTGAGTGTGCCATTGACAGAAAGCAATATGGATCTCTCATCTATCACTGTTTTGAATGTTGTTATGATTTAGTGTTGGTATACAATGGAGAATGCCAATTAAAATAAAGTACAAAATTGATTTTGTGCACCTTTAAACTTCTATCGCTTTTCAGGGACCCTAGTACAATGGAAAATTGTCCTCTGTAAATATCATTGACTGGTCGGTGTGATGCAACCATTCCCAAGGATAAAAAAAAAACAATAGAGGAAGGGTACTATTATTGTCACAAAAGAACTATATAAAAAAGATCTTAACATCACCAATAATCATGATGATGTGGTTACTGATCTAGAGCCAGGCATATGCTGGAGAATGAAGTCAAGTGGGTCTTAGGAAGCATTGCTAACAATAAGGTTAATGGAGGTGAAGGAATTCCAGCTGAGCCATTCAGAATCCTGTAAGATGATGCTTTTAAAGCGCTGCTTTCAATGTGTCAGCAAATTTGGGAAACTCAACAGTGGCCCCTGGATGGGAAAAGATCAGTTAATGTCCTGATCCTAAAGAAGAGGAATGATAAGGAATGTTCAAATTACTGAACAATGAGTTCATTTCACATACCATCAAAGTTATGCTTTAAGAATCTGTAAGCTAGGTTTCAGCAATATATGAACTGAGAATTACTAGAAGAGCAGGCTAGGAATCAAATTGCTGACATTCAATAGATTATGGAGAAGAAGTTGCAGAAAAAAGAATCTACTTCTGCTTCACTGACTTCACTACACTAAAACTTTTGGCTGGATCACAACAAAATGTGACAAATACTCAAAGAGATGGGAGTACCAGATCATCTTGTCTCCAGAAGAACCCATATGCAGTCTGAGAAGCAACAACTAGAACCAAACATGCAACAAATGATTGGTTTAAAATTGGGAAAGGAGTATGACAAAGCAGTATATTGTTGCCTTCTTTATTTAACTTAAATGCAGAGTCCATCATGCAAAATGCCAGGCTACATAAATCAAAGGCTAGAATTAAGGTAGCCAAGAAAAATATCAACAATCTCAAATACGCAGATGATGCAGCTCTGATGGCAGAAAGTGAGTAGGAATTAAGAAGCCTCTTGATGAGGATGAAAGAACAGAGTAGAAAAGCTGGCTTGAAGCTTAACATAAAACAAACAAACAAACAAAAAGATCCCTAAGGTCCTGGCAGCTAGTCCCATTCCTTTCTGGCAAATAGGGAGTAGAAATGGAAGCAGTGTTAGATTTCATATTCTTGGGTTCAAATAGCAACTGCAGCCATGAAATTAAAAGACACTTGCTCCTCGGAAGGAAAGCTATGGCAAACTTGGACAGCATACTCGAAAGCAGAGACATCACCTTGCTGATAAAGTTCCATTATAGTCAAAGCTATGGTTTTTCCAGTAGCAATGTATGGCTGTGACCGTTGTACTATAAGGAAAGCTAAACACCACGGTATTGACACATTAGAATTGTGGTGCTGGAGAAGATTTTTGAGAGTCCCTTTGAAAGCAAGGAGATCAAATCAGTCAATACTCAAAGAAATTAATTCAGGCTATTCACGGGAAGGTCAAATACTAAAGCTGAAGCCTAAATGATACTTTGGTCACATAATGAGAAGAGGGGACTCATTGCAAAAAAACCCTGATGTTGGGAAAGATTGAAGGCAAAAGGAAAAGGGGATGGCAGAGGATGAGATGGATAGATTGTATCATGGAAATAACAAACAGGAGCTTGGACAGACTAGTATTGGAGGATAGAACGGCCTGGTGTGCTGTGGTCCATAGAGCCATGAAGAGTCAGACACAACCGAATGACTGAAACAACAACAAAGAACACTATTATCTTGACACAGGAGACAGATGAATGAGTGGGACTCCTTCATGTTTTGTACCACAAGAAGGCAAGATAAACTAGAACAAATCAGAAATACAAATAAGCAATGCACTGAGAATAATTTAATACAGTTGGTCCTGACCACTTAAACAGTCAAACCATGAATGAAAATGACTGAATATATCAGAATTTAAGTTTCTCGAGGGCAGAAACTATTTTTGCTTTTCTTTGAATCCCCAGAACCGAGTGCATACTAAAGCTTAATTAATGCTTGCTCATTGATTGACATGAATACTTTTATTATATGCAAGCACTATGTCTCATTATCACAATGATTTCTAAGGCTCCTTCTCTTAGCTTCCTCTGCTTCCTTCCTCTGGCTCTCCATAGCAATGTGTGCTAGAACATAGAACATCTTTGGGCAGGATTCCTGGCTCGCCATGTGGTTGTATCACAATAGCCTTCATGTGACTTCTCTGTAGTCTGGGTGAGTGTGTGCCTATGTGCTTAAGAACATTTAGTAAATTCTGTAATCCTAAACCCTGACAGACTCCAGGGCATTAGCAAAGATTGTGGGAAATTTTGGAGAGGGCACAAGAGAGACATTGCTTTCACTTACATGATTATTGCTTCACCAGCCTTTTCCCACCCATCAGTGCAAAACAAATCCACAGAATAATCAGAAACATGCGTGGCAACTCGGTGAAGTCATCAGAGCATACGAGAAATGAGCAGCAGACCAGCTCCCGGGTTAGTCAGCTTGTTACGTTAATGCTTCTTATTGCTATTTCCTCCTTTTGAGGAATAAATAAACATGCCACAAACATGCACACATACACACACACACACACACACACACACACACTCATACACCCTCCCTACAGCACACCCACAGTAACATTTTCCTTCTGGCCAGTGATAACTCGTTCCCTTGCAACAGATTGAGCAATTTTGATGCCATGATATGAGGGAAGGCATCAGAGCCTGGAGCTAGGGCACTGAGCTGGACTAGTCAGTGGATTACAAAACATAAAACTACCTTTCTTATCACTTTTAAGTCAGATTATCTTTAAGAACACAGTCCCCAGAATACTTCTTTAATTGGTAGTATGCACACATAATACAATTCTATATACCTATGTCACATTATTCTTTGTATATTATTATATATGTATGTGTGTATATATTATCTCATAGGATCTTCACAACAACCTGGTGAGGTAGGTGCTATGACTATCTCCTTTTTGTAGAAAAGTAAATAGGCTGAAAGAGGTTAAGTGACTTGCCCAGGTTCACCCATCTCACAGAGGCAGCCAGCAAACATCTGAGGCAGGGCTTGAGTTCTGGTCTCCCTGACTGCCAGAACAGCCCTCCATCCACTGTACCACCTAGATGCCTCTTAATGATGTCTGTGTCATACGATAATGTCTGTAAAACACTATGCAATATAAATGTCAAATAGTAGAAGGACCACAAATATCACAGGGGTATAATGATCAAATACACACATATATGCATGCATTTATACATGCATACATGTGGCAGTATATACACATATGTATGTGTATGCATGTAAATGTGTTTAATGTATACCAATTACACATACGTATATATGTATATGTATGTATATCACACAACTTAAAGAGATTGCCTAAATACCTGTCTTTATGTATGTGTGTATATATACATATGTATACATATATACACACATGTATGTTAAAACTTCAAGGTTTACAAAGTACATATATGTATATATACATATAAGCATATATATATACACAAGTGTGCATGTTTTGCAAACCATAAGAGGTTATTTATATGTATACATACTTACACATGTGCATATTTACATACATACCTATGCATATATATATATAAAATTTCTTTGATGTTTGCTAAGTACAAACATCTGCATGTATATTTTGCTAACTTTAAAGGGCTTTATAAAAGTCAGTTATTTCATAGGTGATAAGATCATAGTTCTACAGGTAGAAAGGACCTCAAGGGCATCTAGTGTAATTACCTCATTTTACAGACAAGGAAACTGACATCCAGGAAAATTACATGATTTGCCCAAAACTACACACACATTAAGAGGGAAAATCAGGATTTGAACCCAGGTCCTCTGACTTGAGTACGGGCTCTGTTTGTTCACTCTCCCAGACTACCTCTTTAAAATCTACTCTCCCTGGAGATGGACCTATGGAAAAGATAATTGATCTAGAGGGGAAAGCGATTTTAGAAGTCACCTGGTCCAACGTCCTCATTTTAAACCATAGGAAACGGAGGGTCAGAAACACGAATGGTCATACAGGAAACAAGCGCGAGAGTAAGAATTTGAACTCAGGTCCTCTGATTATAGATCTGGTGACATCCATCCACTGGGCCACAATGCCTCCTCCAGCTGTTGCTGCATAGGTGAGGCACAGATATGGAAATAGACTCTGTACGTGCTCACTGGTTTGCGTCCCTGGGTTACCGTGCAATAATTGTTTAAGAGCATACTGTTCTCAGATTGAGGCAGATGGTAGAAAGACAATTTGATGGATTCCATTGCTGAAGATGCTATTTTATCTTCACAGGAATGCCAATTGAGAACAATTCTCTGCAGTTATTAAGTTCCATAATAATAATAATAATAATACAATAATAATAATGATAAATAAACAATGACAGTAACTCGCATTTATATAGGGTTGCAAAGTGCTTTATGTATGTAATTTCATTTGATCATCTTGACACCCCTGGGAGGTAGGTGCCTCTTTATTTTACAGGTGAGGAAACTGAGGCCGAGAGGGTTTAAGTGACTTGTCCAGGATTCCACAGCTATAGAAGTGTCTGAAGCTGCATTTGAACTCAGTTCTTCCTGACTTTGAGTTCATCTGTCCACTCTCTCATCTGTCTCAAATACCTGATAGAAATCAGAGTGAATCAGTTCTGATAGGAACCATCCCTACTGCCAGCTGAGGTTGCACAGTGTTGGGAAAGATCAACATTATGGCACTAACCCAAACCTTTCATATTCTTGATTATTATCTGCCTCTGCCATTTGAAAGACACCTGGTTGTTGTCCTTTGTAATTGGAAAGGACCAAAATGACATCACCGTGTCACCATGACATCACTATGGCATCACTAGGTCACTAGGACGTCACTATGCCTGTTCAGTGTGTCCGATTGTGGCTGATTATACTGATGTGAGCTGGGAAGGCTCACTATAGTGAAGCCTGTTACAACGGCTGTGTGACTTTGCCTTAGGTTACAGGGAATAAAGAAAGCAAGACAAGAGGTGGTATGGATGGGGGATGGGCAGTGTAGAGGAAGCATAGGTTGGACACGGATAGTCCACATAACCAATGTATGCCAGAGTAAGTCTGACTACCTGCAGGCCTCCCTTCTTCTGCCTCGTACTAGTTTGTTTTTCTAAATTTCTTGTCTGAATAGACTCCACTTATTTCTGAGAGTGGGCAGGTGAGAAAATTAAGTCTCACAGAGGGACATTTCCTAGCTAGCCTAGTGGCTTGTGGGGTGAGTGAAGTTGGGAAATATGTGAAAGTTCTTTGAAATATACAATTCTGTATAAGCAGTTCCCAGTTTCTAGGCACTTAGACTTAAATATGCCCCTTAAGAGGGAAGGGATACTCCTCTTTTTTTTTCTGTTACCGCCACTTGTGATTTCCACCTCTTATTCTCTGTTATAGAATCATAGATCTAAAGCTGGAAGGGACCTTGGAGGCCATCTAACCTATCCCCCTCCCCATTTTATAAATGAGGAAACTGAGGCCTACAGAGATCAAGGGACTTTCCCAAGGCCACGCAGATAGTAAGCAACACAGGCACAATCTGAACCCAGGTCTTTTGAAGCCAGGGTCAGCACGCCATGCTACATACCACACTTCTTCCCAACTTTGCTAGCTATTATATGGGGTAGTCTCTGATTCTCCATTTTAGTACCTACTTCTCATCTTAATCCAAGGGAGAAGGTGGGTGTAAGGTGGTAGTTGTCAGTGGCAGAGCTGGCAGTAATATTACTGGTAATGATAAGGGAGAAGGAGGAGAGTGACGTCTTGATGGTATCAAAAACCTAAGGCTAAAGAGGGATCATGTTACTGATTGAGCCAGGCTAGAGGGTTACAACTTAGAAATTTCTGTACGTGGAAGTAACAGCCATAGTGGAAACAAGTCAACATGAAAAATCTGAGACAGGTTGAGAAACCCCAAAAGCCATGAACAGGTAATGTGTGGCAGAGAAGTGGAGACCCAAAGACAACAAACATACCAAGGACCAAGGGGGCTAGAGAGAAGTCTGGTCTGGGGTATAGGTACCATAGCAACTAGTGGCATAATGCCAGCCTGGAGTCAGGAAGACTCATCTTCATGAGTTCAAATCTGGCCTCAGACATTTACTAGCTCTGTGACTCTGGGCCAGTCACTTAACCCTGTGTGCTTCAGTTTTCTCATCCGTAAAATGAGCTAGAGGAGGAAATGGCAAACCACTGCAGAATCTTGGTCAAGAAAACCCCAAGAGGGCTCTCATGAAGAGTTGAACATGAATGAAAAGATTGAACGACAATAAAGTTTGGTACTGAGGAAGCTCCAGGGTGCTAAGATAAATAGGGATTTGTGGAAACATTTATTTTAGAGCCCAGACTTAGAAGCACTTTGCGTTGCACTCCAAGTTTTCTGAAGCAAGTTAGTTGAAGATCTTTCTCTACTTCCTTTCTCAATTGTTCTTGATAAAGATAGCTGAGTTTCTGTGGCCTCCCATAGGTAAGCCCCAAGGTTTTGCTTTCCCTCAGCTTCCACTGTTATAACTAGCAACTCCGAGCCCTAATCTCACTCTGTTGTCATCTTTCACTGCCCTAATCCCATCTTCCCATCCTACCTCATCCAGAGGTCTTATTTCGCTCTTTACATCAAAGTCTCTGCCCTTACCCAATCTAGCCCCTCTGATTAACTAGCTGAGATAGGCTGAGTCTGGGTTTCCTCAAATGTAGGCGAATCCTACTCAGCTATCGCTATAGTGAAGCTTGTTACAGCTGGTTTAGAGGGAATAAATGAAGTGAGAAAAGAGGTGGTTTTGATGGTCAGTGTAGAGGAAGCAACATTTTAAAGTCTTGTTTTCCCTTTATAATTGTAAATTAAAAAAACCAACTTTATAAATATTTCCAGTATGTCAGATTGGGTTCTGTTCTTCAGCAATGTAGGATTTGAGAAAGATATTTGTTGTTCAATTGTTTCTGACTGTTCGTGACTCCATTTGGGTTTTTCTTGGCAAAGACAATACAATAGTTTGCCATTTCCTTCTCATTTTACAGACGGGGAAACTGAAGCAAACAGGGTTAAGTGACTTGTTCAGGGTCACAGAGCTAATAAGTATCTGAGGCCAGATTTGAATTTAGGAAGATGAGTCTTCCTGACTCCAGGCCCAGCACTCTATCCCCTGCACCACCTAGCAGCCTGAGAAAACTCTTATTCAAAAGCAATAGAGGGTGGCAGTGGAAAATAGATGATTTCTAAGATCCCTTGCTGCTCTAAATGTATGGTTTTAATATTCTTCTAGACCTCAATCCTATAAAGTCTCCAAAAAGGAAGCTGCAAAGCCATTCCCAGGGACCTGTGGGAGAAAAGAAAAGATGTCATCAGGAATTCAGCCAGGAATGAGATGTGTCCCTAAGGGTCGTTTTTTATTGTTTGTTTCATGGATCCCTTTGGCAGTCTAATGAACCTATGGAACCCTTTCTCAGTATAATGTTTGTAATGCATAAAACAAAATACATAGGATTACAAAGGAAACCTATTTAAATACTGTTGTAAAAAAATGAAGCTCAAAGGACCCAGGTTAAGGATATTTGGGACTTAAAGCTCTAGTCTCCCACTGCTGCTTATTATGTACTTCTAGTAGCTACCTCTTAACTCCATCACTCCTTTCTGCTCCCCACTTTCTAATCCCAGTTTGCTGAAGCCCTTGCCCCTGGCTAAACTAGCGATCAGTGACTTAGAGTTGGGGGAGTCTCTGTTCCCAATGCCCAGCAGGTGGTGGAAATAAGTGGAGGAGGGGATCCTGAACTCACTGATGGTAAATGGGACTGAGAGAGGGAGAAGGGGACTAGAGATGTGCTCCTGATATCTCAGATGGGAATTCTGAACATAGCTTTTCTTAAAAAACAAACAAAACAAAAACCAAAACAAAAAACATGGTTAAATATTGTGGTTAGTTTTTCTAGTATTATTAGGACAGTAGAATACTTCCTGCATATTATGAGTTAAGTAGGTTTCTGTGGTCTGGCCTAAGAACTGAGCAACCATGTTTAACTTGATTTCTATTTAAAATCCTCTCTGAGTTCCACACAACTGACTTATATGTGAGCATGTGGAACCTTAACCGTTTGGAAATTGAGCATTGTCCATACACTTACAAAGCATTATTTTAAGTCACAAAGCAAGTCAAATTACAGAATTCATGTCTTTACCACTTCTGGGAAAATGTGAAACTCTTTTATTCACCATACCTTTGAAAAATCCTACTTTTTCATTAATCCAAAGCAAGGGTGGGGAACCTGCAGCCTCAAGGCTTCAAGGCTGCAGATTCCCCACACTTGACCCTAAGCAAATAGATGAGAATTTCAGTTTTATTCTCTTTTAATGCCTCCTTAGAAAATATCTTGGACACATTGAGTCTGACATCCTCATTTTTCAGATGAAGAACTTGAAATCAGTGATAGCACTTCACAAACTGAGGTCCATAAAGGTAAAGTGACCTTGCAGGGTCACAGAGGGAACAAACTCCAGAGTCAGAATTTGAACTCAGCTCACCTCAGTTGAAAGCCTTACATTTTCCATGACACCAAGCGGTATAACTAATCATTCCTGAGACTTCTTTCCTAAATCGAAGGAGCTTTTATCAGACAGGAAAAGTAGTTCTGACCAGTAGAGAAATATCCTTGACCCCTTCCTCCTCCTAAATCAGGAAGCTAACACTCATTGAATGGTCTTAATAACGAGGCATGTTTTTAGAACCTTCCTTATCCTCCTCTCTTTGGCCTAAATTTGTATCCCAAAGAGTTTACCAGGTGTTAACTAATCTTTGACACTCCCTGGAGAGATGAAGGATTGGGAAATTGAGGCCCGTATGCTTAAACCATTTACCTAGAGACTTACCCAAGGTCATCAGGCAAGTAAAAGGAAGAAACTTAACCCCTAGCTCTCTGATCTGGTCCCAAAGATTCCCCCAAGGGAGTCATTGATCTATAAACACTCCCAAAGCCAGCATTTGAGACAGATGTTTTATCAGGCCTTCTGTAAAACAAGGCTTGCCATGCCTATCTATTCCTATCTGTTTTTATTATGCCCCAGGCTCCTTGCATGATAAGATATCCCATATGGTACTTGTATTAACATTAAATAATGGCCATTGTACTGTGTATATTATCACCATAGAAATATTTACTTAGCTGAACACAGGCAACGGTCAAGCACAGTGACTGAAAACAAGCTAATCATAAAAACTTCGAGTCTTCATGGCTATTTATAAAATTGTTGTATTTGTGCCAATTAAGTAATAGTCTTTATTGTAAAACAACACACGCAACAGGCTGCACACTCATACCTGACCGCCAGAGTCCTCCCCTTTGCTGCCTCTTCAGGAAGTCGGGCTGTGGCCAGTAACCAGTATGTAAAACGTTAGGTGCATTTTCTGGTCCTGGGAGAGATCTCTTCTTGGAATGTGACCAGCTCTTTGACCTGTGCCATCACCAGGAAAGGGGCCTTCTCTGGTGTGCTCAGCACATGATTAGTTTTATGGCTTGGAGTTCTTAGCCAGCCCTCTATAGATCTCCCACATAAACATGACTCCCACGGGGTCAGGGGGATCAGATAGTCTGAAACCTGTATTTTACAACTGAAGAAACTGAGGGTCAGAAAAACTGAAATGATCTGCCTAAGGTCTTGCAGCTTGTTAGGGTCAGAGTTTGGACTAAAACCTCTATCTCTTGACTTCTAACACGATATTCTTTTTACTACAGACTGAATCTCTGAGCTTTCTTCCCTGGACTCTATGGCTTCCCAAACAGCTCCTGCAGGCACAGCAGCTATCCTGTGCTCTGGGGGTGGGGTAGTCAGTCCTGTTACCTTCTAGGGCTCTTGTGCCTCTCTTATGGAGAGGAAGATCCCTCCATGGATGGCCTTTGGTAAAATAGTGTGGTAAGTTGTTTGCCTTTAAACCTTCCTACTCTCCTTTTCATCACCCCCTCGGCCTCTTGTTGCCCCCCTCTTCCCTCTGAGGTCTCTCTTCCACTTCACACTCTGCTTGTCTTATACTTTATTTCCATAAGACTTGAATATGATTTAGTTTTTCAAACTAAACTAATTAGAAGCTCTACCCAATATGGTTATCTCCCCTATAACATCCTTGATAAATGGTCATCCATTCTCTGCTTGGAGCACTTCCAGTTACTGCCCCATGAGCTAGCCCATACCATTTGTGGCAGCAAGAATTGTTAAGAAGTAACTCCACCCCCACCCCAACCCACACCCATCAGGTATAAGCTCTGTGGAATTTTACATTTAAAATAATATTTTAAAAATAAACTTTACATTTTGCGAATCTCTTAAAATGCAAAAACAAATCAATCTTTAATGATGGAATTGCCAGTGTCACAATGGTCAGTGCTGGATGTACTCTGTCTGGGGCCCATTGTATCATACTCCATATAAACAATTGCTGGTTTTAAGATTGGTCCTGCTTGTCATCACCATGTTTCCCTTCTCCTCTCTGTTTTGCTGCTGTTGCTGTCAACCATAGGATTTAGATTTGGAAAGGACATTAAAGATCAGTTAACCTAATCTATAGATAAACGAATTGCAGCCCAGAAAAGGGCAAATTACTTATCCCAAATTATGTGTGCCTTTGTACCAGCTGCATCCCAGGCCTCATTTCCTTATCTCAGAATCCCCATTTTCCTTCAAAGTTCAGCCGAAATGTCACTTTCTACTTGGGGTTTTACCTGATCTCCCCTATCACTAGTTCTCCCTCCCAAATTATGTTTTATTTATTTTATATATACTTATATGGGCAGCTAGGTGGCCTAGTAGATGGATCTCTAGGCTTAGAATCAGGAAGACTCATTTCCTGAGGTCAAATCTGACATCAGACATCTACTAGCTGTGTGACCTTGGGCAAGTCACTTAACGCTCTTTGCTTCAGTTTCCTCCTCTGTAAAATGAGCTGGAGAAGGAAATGGCAAACTACTCCAGTACCTTTGCCAAGAAAAAACCCAAATGGGGTCACCAAGAGTCAGACATGACTCAACAGCGATGTACTCATATGCACACATATTGTTTCTCCCTGCAGAATGAAATGCAGGTAATGTTTCATTTTTGTCTTTATATAGCTCCTCACATATTGTTTGGCACATAGTATGGTCCTTAATAAATGATTATGGAATGACTTCAGTAGCAAAACCAGATTTGGATTCAGACCCTCTGATTCTAAATGCAGTTCTTTCTCCATTACCCCATGCTAAGTCTCCCGCACACATTCTCTACCCAGGCACCATCACATTTATCCTATGCTGGAGAGGAAAAAAAAAATAGCTTTATAGCTTTAACCCTATATCCATGCATTTCTATATACTAATTCTTATGACAACACATCATTACCACCATTCTCATTGCTGACATTTAATACGGTGCTTTTCAAGTGAGGCATATTTTGTGGGGTAATGAATTCCCTATTAAAAGGAGAACTTCAAACAGATTCGACGATCACTTTTTTTTTAGTTAAGTCATGATTGAGATTTGTACTTGGGATAAGAATTGGACTAGTTCTATGGGTCTTCTTTTCAAAGTGCTTTATAGAAATCCTTAAAATTTTACAACCTTTGTGATCATGAACAAATCACTTTAATTTTTCGGAACCCAAGTTTCTTGGCACCAAGTGTCCTTCACACACTGTACCTTTAATGTCGTTTGTTTTGTTTTTTTCTTTAATGTCCTTTAAAGTCCTTTCAATATCCCTTTCTTCCCTATGGCTTTAACTTCTCAAACAGAAGAAAACATCTAACATGTAAAGATGTACCTTGCTCCTCCTTCATGATAGACCTGTAGAGGAATCTCATCTATACACTTTTGTAAAGTGAGCAAAGGAAAGTTGGTGGTCCGTTTCTTCCTAAGCAGCTGGATTCCAGGTTTCACGTGGAAAACAAACAAAACAAAAAACAAGCAAAATCTCCTTTTCATCCATTTCGTGAATCTGTGGGAGCCACGAGGTACAGAGATTCCATGTATACTGGCTCTGGAAATTTCATCCTCTGTCACTACTCTTGTAACCCATGTTCTCCAAAGTCAGAAGACTTGGATTCAGATCCCTCCCATGACACTTAACTATGTGATTTAACGTCCTTGTGTTTTTGTTATTTATATTTATCTATATATGTTATCCTAAGTATTCATCAATAAAATAAGCAATTTGGAAGTGACAGCTTCCCCTTTCAGTTCTAATTCTATGATTCATTATCTGGAGGAAAAATGAAATTGAATTAATTTTTTGAGCTAAAAGACCAGTGATGAGGTGAAATTACAAATCCCTCTCAGCTCAGTGCTTTGTGCTAGATTCTTCCTCACTTTTTGGATATATGTCTTAAGGCAGCCAGGTGGCACAGTGGCTAGAGCATTGGGCCTGGAGTCAGAAAGACCTGAGCTCAAATCCCACCTCTAATACTTATAAGCTGTGTGCCTCTGACCGAGTCACTAAACCTTAGTTTGCCTTAGTTTCTTTAACTGTAAAATGGAGATGTTAACAGCACCTACCTTCCTGTTTGATGTGAGGATCAAATGAGATGAGAATCATAAAATGCTTAGCACTGTGCCTGGCACATAGTAGGGCTATATAAATGTTAACTATTATTATTCCTATTTCCCTCAGGCTGGTTGTAAATCGTCTCAGCTGATGTTCATTTGTTTTTTACATTAAAAATTAATGTTTTATTTTTTCCCTAATTACATGTAAAAACAATTTTCCCTAATTACGTATAAAAACAATTTTAGCACTTTTCCCTCAAAATTATCTCTCTCTCTCCCCCCACATTAAGAAGGCAAGCAATTTGATATGGGTTGTATATGCGTAGTCATGTAAATGACACATTTCTATGTAAGTCATTCAGCTGATGTTAATTAAATGCCACATATTTCACAAGGCACTGGGAGCTGCGAGGGAGATGCAAAGATGAAATAAGACAATGTCTATATTCAAGCACCCTGTAATCTAGTAGGGGAGATGAAATAGGTATGAAAATGATTATATAAGAGAAAGGAAATGACAAGTACAAAGTAGCATGTTGGAGAAGAGAGAGATCATTCCTGGGAGGAAGAAAGGGGAGGTTTCATATCCAGGATCAAGTTGAACCTGGGCCTTGACTTAAAGGAAGTGTTTCTTCAGGCAAAGACCAGGGAGTCAATGTTTATCTTGACATTGGTCTGATAAAGCAACAAGTACCTTAGTTATGACCTGCCTATGACACAGGGTTCTCTGAGAGAAAGTGGCGGTCAGAGAGAGGGATGGGGCAGGTGATGTCTCATTTTTGACGCAATGGAATGAAGACATTTCCTCAGTCATTGAGGGATTGGTTGAAGTGGTTGGCAATATTTAACTTTAGAGAATAGAAATCTTATGGGAAATCATAGAATCATGCATTTAAAGCTGCAAGGGATTTTGGAGGTCCTCTTTAAGCAGCTGTCTTATTTTATGGACTAAGAAACTGAGGTTTAGAAAAGTTGAGTGATTTGTCCAAAGTCACATAAATATTAAATAATGGAGCTGGAAGTCAAATGTAGGTCCTCTAACTTCAAATCCAAAGTGTTCTTTTTCCCATTTTAACACTGCCTTACATGGTAGCTATTTTTTTAAAAAAAAATATTTCAAGGTTGTCATATGTTAGATGGTGGGCAGCTAGGTGGTGCGGTGGATAGAGCACTGGGCCTGGAGTCAGGAATACTCATCCTAAGTTCACATCTGGCCTCAGACACTTATTCTCTGTACAATCCTGGGCTAATCACTTAACCCTATTTGCCTCAATTTCCCCATCTGTAAAATGAGCAGGAGAAGGAAATGACAAACCACTCTGGTGTCTTTGCCAAAAAAAAAAAAATCTTAAAATGGGATCACAAAGAGTCAGATATGACTGAGATGACTGAACAATAACAATCCATTTGTTCCCTGCTCTGTACTCATATTTCCTGACTCTGTACCCCCAAAGAGAGGCAGGACAGCTTATGAGCAGAGATCTAGCATTCTGGGAACGTTCAGGTTTAAACCTGAGGGGGAAAGCACTAGCTAATATGGAGTGGTTATGTTAGGGATTGGGGTTCTGTTTATTGACAGGATCATGACCTCTCCTGGTTATGACCCCCATGGGACCCCAGCATGGAAACAGGATTTGTAATGTAACACTAACAATAACACACAGGAGACAGGCGTGACAGGGCCCTTTTCTTCTACATAGTGCAGCTGGTTCCCCAGAATGGAAGTGGAAGGGGGAATGGGCAGGGGACACAATGAAGCACATGGAGACAAAGGATCAGGAATGGAGCCAAGGTGGCTGAGCAAGCCAGGGTCTAACTCGAGGTCTCTCACCTGTGGTCTCTCACTTGTAAGGGAAACCAGGAACTTCAGATATTTTCACAGCCTTAGCTTGAGAATTATGTATTAACTTCCTATTGCCTACTAAATAAATCCAAACTTTGCATGCAGCCTGGTCTACAAGGTTGGGAGAGCAGCTGGTAAAGGGACTTTTACCATGGAACTTTTACCAAAGGAACCTTTAGCTCATGCTTCATCATTCCATGCAGTGGCACTGGCCTCCTCACTGTTCCATGAAGAAGACATGCCATCTTTCAGCTCCAGGAATTTCTCTGGCAGTCTTCTATGCCTGGAACCCTCTCCCTCCTCCACGCTGCCTACTGACCTCCCTGGCTGCCCTTAAACCTCAATTAAAATCCCACCTTCTAGAGGAACCCTTACCCAAACCCGCTTAATTCTTGTGCTTTCTCTGGTTAGTTATCTCCTCTTTATCTTGCATCTGGCTTGCTTTGTGTGTATCAGTTTGTCGGTTCTCTCTCCCTGTAGATTGTAAACTCCTGAGGGCAGGGACTGTCTTTTGCCTCTTTTTGTATACCCGACCCTTAGCACAGTGCCTGGCATATAGTAGGTACTTAATAAATGTTTATCGATACGTTGATTATTCTTCACCATGGAATCTCTACTTAAGCCAAGCAAAATTGCCAAATGGATGTTTCTAAATCTCAAGTCTGGCCTTGTCCCTCTTCTGCCCAGATGTCCTCAGCATCTTCCAACTGTTATTGGGATATAGACCACCACCACCAACAAAAACCTTTTCTCTTGCTTTTCATGTCCTTCACAATCTGGCTTTAGTTTATTATGCCAGACTTCCTCCAACTCATTCACTTTATGTTCCAGTCAAACTCCAGGCATTATCATTGATGTATCTTTCTTTATATCTTTAGCACTTGGCATGCCTAGAACAGGGTAGGTACTTAATAAATGTTTATTAACTGATTGGCTGACTGGTTAGCTGGCTGTCTCCCCTGCCTGGAACTCTTTTGCTCTTCCTCTCCACTTCCCGGCTTCCGTAAAGTACCACCTTCTGCAAGATGCCTTTTCCATTCCTGTTTAATCTTAGTGCCTTCCCTCTGAGATTATCTCCAATTTACTCAAGATCTGGCTTATCCATACATAGCTATTGTGAGCTCCTTGATAGCAGGGACATTTCTGTGTATCTCTAGTGATTACTTAACATGTTGCCTGGCACATAGTAGGTGATTAATAAATGCAAAGTAACTGACTGATCTTTCTATCACTGTAGATCAGCTAAGGCGCCACCTTCTACACGATTCATTTCATGATCCACATAGTTAATGCTCAAAGAAAAAAAAATAACAATCCTCTGCCCTCAATGATCTTACATTCTGTTGGGAGGATGCACAGTTTTTACTTCCACATCACAGCTTTCCCCATGGAGGTTTTGATATATTGCAGGTCTGCATAAGAAATTAAACAAGATTTTTTGGGAGTTTTGTGGAAGCCGCAGATGACACATCTGAAGGTTGAAGTAGAGAGTGAGTTCAAGATGTGAAATTCCAGAGATCTTGAATTGCCAGCTTGAGGATGTCATATCTCATCCTAGAGGTAAGTTTCTGAATAGGGGAATGACACGTCCAGAATATGAATTTGGCCCAGGTTATGTGTAGGAGGATTGCAGAAAGAAGAGACAGAAAAAGGTTCCAATTAATAAATGAGTGCAGTTGTCCCAGTGAAAGGTGAAGATTTGTTCTAGGGTAGAGGCTGTGTGAGTAGAAAGAAGACAATGGGTGGGAAAGATGTTGTGGAGATAGAATCTGTAAGATCTGGCTGCTGTTGGAAGAAGAGTCAGGGAGGGAGAAGGAATAAGCAGAGAAAAGATATTTTCAAAGTTGAAAACCTGGGTGACTGATAAGATGGTGGTCCTCTCAAGAGGACCATTGATACATTCCCCAAATGAGAAATGGTCAAAGGATATGAACAGGCAGTTTTCAGAGGAAGAAATTAAAGATATCTGTAGGCATATGAAAAAATGCTCAAAATCACTACTGATAAGAGAAATGCAAATCAAAACAACTCTTAGGTACCATCTCTCTCCTGTCAGATTGGCTAAAATGACAAAACAGGGAAATGATAAATGCTGGAGAGGATGTGGGAAAGTTGGAACATTGTTACGTTGCTGGTGGAGTTGTGAACTGATCCAGCCATTCTGGAGAGCAATTTGGAGCTGTGCCCAAAGGGCAATAAAAATGTTCTTACCCTTTGACCCAGCAATACCACTTCTAGGGTTGTATCCCAAAGAGTTCACACAAGTGGGAAAAGGACCCATATGTATGAAAATATTTATAGCGGCTCTTTTTGTAGTAGCAAAGATTTGGAAATCAAGGGGATGCCCATCAGTTGGAGGATGACTGAACAAGTTGTGGTATATGAAGGTAATGGAATACTATTGTGCTATAAGAAATGGCAATGATACAGACTTCATAACAACTCGGAAAAACATACACAATATAATGCTGAGTGAGCAGAGCAGAACCAGGAGAACATTATAAACAACCACAGATATATGGATTCTGTGAGGACTAACCCTGACAGACTATGCTCTTCTCAGCAACACTAGGTGCAAAGACAACTCCAAAGGACTCACAATGGAGAATGCTATCTACATCCAGAGAAAGAACTATGGAGTCTGAATGCAGATTGAGGCACACTTTACACTCGCCTTTTTTTTCCTCTTTAATTTTTTTGTTTTTGGGTGCTTTTTTGGTTCTGTTTCTTCTTTCTCATGATTCATTTCATTGGTCATAATTCTTCTTCACAACTTGACTAGTGTGTTATATGTAGAAGATATATCAGATTCCATGCCATCTTGGGGAGGGAAGGGGAGAGGAGAGAGGGAAGAAAACCTAGAACTCAAAATTATGTAGAACTGAGTGCTGTAAACTAAAAATAAAAAAAAAATCTCAAAAAAAGAAAAAAGAGAACTATTGGTGTTTGAAAGACGATGGGATTGGAGGGGGAGGGATGAATTAGAATATTCAAGGGAAGAATTTGAGGCATGGTAGCATGTCTTCTTATCCCCTGAAAATACTTGGGGAGAAGGTGAGCTTTCTCATATTCTAAACACAGTGAATCATCCATATCCTTCTCTGTTTGGGTTAGGTCCAGCCCTGTCCAGCTCAAAAAGAACAGGAAAATATCAGGATCTTTTAAGAAAGCCTGATCTAGGGAAATTTCCAGGTGATGGATGACTAGAAAGGCCAGGCTGAATATCTGCAACTTTTGGTACTTTTCTTGGGAAGCTCCCTACCTCTCAGTACTGTCAATGATGTTAGCTTTACTGGCATTATGCTCCAGTTGTTGGGGAATTTGGAACAATCTGGAATAAAGCCCATGCTGATTTCCAGGAAAAATAAGCACAGGCCATGTTCTTCAATGTCCACTGCTGAGGAAACTACGGGGCAAGGTCAACTTCCTTATATCAGTAAACGAAAAATGAAAAGTCATTATCTCAAATTGCTTGATGTCCTCAAATGAGACCCTCCCTTCCTGAAATATATTAGGGAACCCAACACTTGGCTATGGCAGGATAGCTCAATTGTATTTTATTATCAATAATAGTTAATTATAATTATGTAAGAATAATTAACAGTAATGACGTTTATATAGCCCTTGGAAGTTTGTGAAGCACTTTACATGTGCCTCAAATCTTCTCCCTCCTTACCTCTGACTTTTAGAATCCCTAGCACTTTTAAACACCAAACTCAAGTCTCAATTTCTCCAGAAGACCCAGGCCCTCTTCCCTCTCCCCTCCCATTTACCCAAAGCACAGGTAACATGAATTAAACCAGCAAGAGGGGAAGGACTTCCTTCTCCTGCTCTCCCTCTTTTTTACCCTGGCTCAGGTAAATGGACTGGGATATATTTACCTTGTTCTATTTCATTTGTCCTTCTTAGTTTCACATGTAGGCCATTATTTCCACAGGACTGGGAGTTCAAAGTTTGGTGACCTTGGAGCCAGGATTTCAGGGAGGACAGTGAGGTCAGCCAGCCAACCAACCCAACCAGTCTTGAAGGAAAGCCCTGAGAAGCTGGGGGGGGGTGGCTTTTGGACTTGGAACTTGGGACTCTACTCCATAGGAAGTAAGAAAAACTATGAATCTAACTTTCTTCAAAGTGAAGGGAAATCATGCTTCCCACATACAAAAGAATAAGTTGTATATTTGTGATTATACTATTTGAGGTAAATATTCCTTTGTAAAATCTAGTCTGTTAATGGCTAAATGGAACTGGGTTGCCGGGGATCCCACCTACACTTGAGAGAACACCATCAGAGGGGGTTAGATCCATTTACAGAGAACATACATAGTCCTAAGGGGACCCCAGAAGCCTGGAACAGTGAGCGATACCTAACCTACCTGGCCTTTCAGGCAATGAAAGCCTGGGGCGGTGGGGGCGGGGAGAGAGAGAGAAAGAGAGAGAGAAAGAGAGAGAGAGAGGGAGAGAGAGAGAGAGAGAGAGAGAGAGAGAGAGAGAGAGAGAGAGAGAGAGAGAGGGAGAGAGAAACCTTTGTAACAAACATGCATAATCAAGGAAAAAAATTTCTACATTGGCCATGTCCAAAAAGCAACATCTCAATCTGCACCCTATATCTATCACCTTTCTGTCAGGAGATGGGCGTCATACTTCATATGCTATCTCTGGAATTATGGTTGCTCATTAGGATAATCAAAGTTCTTAAAGCTTTCAAACTGTTTGTTTTCATAGTATTGTTGTTATATAAATTGTTCTCCCTCTTCTGCAAACTCTACTCTGCGTTAGTTCATGCAAGTCTCAGGTTTCATTGAAACCATCCCTTTCATCATTTCTTATGGAACAAGAGTTTTCCATTACATTAATATGCTATAATTTGTTCAGCCACTCCTGAATTGATGGTCATCCTTAGTTTCCAGTTTGTTTGCTATTACAAAAAGAGCTGCTGTAAATATATACATTTCCACATTCATTTAACCCTTCTAAGGAAATTCCTCCTAGGATAGGTGGCTGGAGCCTGATTGTTTAACTGAGGAACTTTTGATATATTGGGAATTTTAGAAAGTGAGAACTATATCTCTTGTCTGTGCTCAGATAGAAAGAAAAAAAATCAGAAGAAGGCAACTAGGAACTGGAAGCTCAGAAACTTCCCTTTCAGGCTCACCTGAGCAAACACATGCTACTCAACCTGTGCTTCTCCTGCAAGTTGCTTTTTTCTGCTCTTTATGGGAGAAAAGAAGGAATCCCCTTCTCCACTATCCCACGTTCTCTCTGTTCCTCCCAAATCCCCATCTACTTGCTGTACTCTAGTCTGAAAGTCCAAGGTAGAGTACAAGAAACAAAGGACAGGCTTGTTTCACAGCTCATTTTTATAGACTACAAGGTGGTCAGCTCCTTCTAAGAGTTGGTTATTTAACCAGGCCTAAGGAAGCAGCCCCAGTTCCTGAAGCATAATTTCAGCCTTCAAATCTACCTCCATTGAGATGACCTTTATATTACTGCAGCAACCTACACACACTAAAATTTTGTCAAATTGTGCAGGAGTGGCAGGAATTCAAATTGATCAGGTGGTCTCCTGTTGAATCTTTTGTCATAACTACAAACATTGATCAGGCAAAAATAAGTAAGTAAATAAATAATGAGGGTGGGAAGAGAACCTACTGCTCATCTGTTCCAACTTTTCCATTTTCCAGTTGAGGGAACTGAGGTCCAGAAAGGGTTTTGTTTGCTCGTTTGTTTTTTGCCAACATCAAATGGCTAGTTAGAACCAGAGCTGGTAATGGAACTCAAATTGACTAGCTTTATAGTTCAGTGACTTTTCCATAATACTACAATAAAAAACATTAAATATACAAAATTTAAGCAAAAGAAATAATCTCTGGGGCTTTTTTCTGGTGGCTGTAGAGTTTTAGAATTCTCATTGCTATCTTTTGTTTTCATATCACCTAGATTTCCCCCTTATATCTTCCCCCCAGAGAGCCATCACACAAAAGAAAGGTATTTTTTAAGAGAAAAAAAAAGAGGAAGATGAGAAAAACAATTCAGCAAATGTAGAGAAAGAAATCTAACATATGCAATATTTCACCTTGATGAACTGCTCCCTTCTTTCCCCGCTATATCTGCAAAGGATTGGGAGGAGGCATCTTTTCATATCTCATCTTTGAGACCAAGCTTGATCTTTACTATTTTGCAACATCCAGTTTTGGTAATTTTGTGGTTGTTCTTTCCATTTACATTGTTGTGCTCATTTCATAAATTGTTTTCCTGGCTGTGCTTACTTTACTTTCTGACAGTTCATGTAAGTGTTTCCATGCTTCTCTGTATTCATCATATTTGCCATTCCATACAATGCAGTAATATTCCATTACATTTATGATCCATGGGTGTCTACTTTGTTATGAGTTTTTTTGCTACCACAAAGAGTGCGGCTATACATATTTTGGTGTATATGAGGAATTTTTTTTTCTTATTAATGAACTCCTTCGGGCAATGAAATCTCTGGGTCAAAGGTTATAGACATTTTGGCTGATTTATTTGCATATTTTGCAAATGCTTTCCAGTGGTTGTAAATTCATAAAAAAGCAGGGTTAAAAATAAGCCAGTTATAGTGAAATAGTCATCAAAATAGTTAAAGAAAACCAAACAACAAAGAACCCCAGGTTAAGGACTCTAATCTAGACTTTTTGTTTCTCCAAATGAATTGGTGTTATTGTAAGTAGACCTGTAAAGTATCACTTTGGTGGTTTAATCCTTAAAGCATTCAAAATGGAAAATCGTTAATATTGTCATTTTTATTTTGTGAGCATGTGCTAGCCAGGTGCACTGAATTTTCCTCCAATCTTAAATTCATTTTTATAAGCATTTTGCAATTGAACTTTTGAAAGTATTGTGTGCTTTGATGTATCATACCCCAAACATTTTTGGAGATTTTTTAGTAATTTTGAATGGGAGTACTAATTCAAATAGGTACTCTCTTTTAATACCTTCGGAATTCTGGGAGACAATGCAGTCTCAGACAAGCTTTCTATTTTCTGCATGACATCAAGATAGTTATTTGGTGAAATTCACGTGGTCACTACCCCTAAATAGGACTGAAATTCAAGTCTTACCAGGGTTCTTTCTCTTCAGTGAAGCCTTAATTGAATATTCAAGTTATCTTTTCTTCCTTTGAAATGTTCCTATTGCCTTTTCCCCATTATTTACTTTGCTATTCTATTCCAGTTAAATGTTCCACTGTTAACTTATGGCTCTCGACTATTTTGTTGGTAGAATAAGCTTTGGCTGTTTTGTATGGTAGTTTGAGTGATATTTCCCCTGCCACAATGGACTTATGTCTTATTCCATTCTTGAGATACTTGTTATAACCAGGATTCACAACATAGCTTAAGGGGACCCTATTAGATAATTGTATACTTAGACAAACCTAGAGAGTCAACTAAAAAACTAGTTTAAACAATTAACAACTATAGCAGAGTTGCAGGTTATAAAACAAATCCACACAAAAAATCATCATTACCAACAAAACTGAGAAGGAAAAGATAGAAAGAAAAATTCCATTTAAAATAACTGCAGAAAGCATAAAATACTTGGTATTCTACTTGCAAAGAAATTATATGAACACAACTATGAAACATCCTTTGCCCAAATAGAAATAGATCTAAATAATTGGAGAAATATTCATTGCCATGGGTAGGCCAAGCCAATATTATAAAAAATGACAATACTATCTATATTAATTTACTTATTCCATGCCATATGAACTAAACTATCTAAGAATTGTTTTATAGAGTTAGAAAAAATAATAACATAATTCATCTGGAAGAATAAATGTCAAGCATATCAACGGAATCAGTGAACAAAAAAGTGACAGGGAAGGAAATGAGTGCAGTAGCCTAGTGTTTGATAAAACAGAGATCCTAGCTACTGGGGCAAGAACTCACTATTTGGCAAAAACTGCTAAGAATCCTGGAAAGTACTCTGGCAGAAACTGGCATAGCCCAGACCAGCATTTCATGTTGTATACCAAGATAAACTCAAAATGGATACACTATTTAGACATAAAGGGTGATATTATTAACAAATGAGGGGGTCATGGAAGAAATTTCCCATCAAAAGAATGGATGAGAGAAGAATTCATGAACAAGTAAGAGGTAGAGAATTCACAGGAGTTAAAATGGATAATTTTGATTATATAACATTTAAAAGTTTTTGCACAAACAAAACCAATGAACCCAAAGTTAGAAAAAAAGCAAGAAATTGAGGGGGGCATTCTGCAACAAGTTTTTTTCTGATACAGGTCTCATTTCTCAAATATATAGAGAACTGAGTCAAATTTATAAAAGACAAGAGCCATTCTCCCATTGCAAGTGGTCAAAATATATGAACAGACAGTTTTCAGAGGAAGAAACAAAAGCTATTAATAGTCAAATAAAAACGTTCTAAATCTCTAAATAATTAAAAATGCAAATTAAAACAACTCTGAGGTATCATATCACATTTATCAAATTGGCTAAGATGCCAGAAAAGGAAAATGACAAATGCTGGAGGGGGTGTCGTACTTTTTATAGGAGCTATGGACTAGTCCATCTATTCTGGAGAATAATTTTTAACTATAAAGGGCTGTGAAACTGTGCATATTCTTTGACCCAGAAACACCTCTGCTAGTCCTATACCCTAAGGAAATCAAATAAAAAAGAAAAGAGCCTATATATACAAAAAATTACAGGAGCCTCTTTTGTGGTGCCAAAGATTGAGAAATTGAGGGCATGCCCATCAAATGGGTAATGACCAAACAATTATGGTATATGAAGTGTTGTTCAGACATTTTTCAATCATGTCTGACTCTTCACAACACCAGTAGGGGTTTTCTTTGCAAAAATAGTGTAGAAGTTTGCAATTTTCTTCTCCAGTTCACTTTACAGATAAGGAAACTGAGGCAAAGAGCATTAAGTTAGTTATATGGGATCACATAACTAGTAAGTATCTGAGGTCAGATTTGAACTTAGTTCCTCCTGACTTCAGAGACAGTGCTTTATCTACTGCACCACCTAGCTGCAATGTTTAAGGCAATGTACATGAGAGTGATGGAATGCTCTTAAGCTGTAGGAAATGATAAAGTGGATGGTTTCAGAAAACCTTGAGAAGACTTATCTGAACTGATGCAAAGTAAAGTGAGCAGAATGAAGGAAGCAGTCTGTACAATAAAAACACGATTATAGAGATAATTCACTGTGAAAATTGTAGCTACTGAGATCAATACAATGATTCATGACAGTTCCAAAGGGCTCATGATGTAAAGGGCTATCTACCTCCAGACAGAGACTTGATGGTGTCAGAATAGTACAACTTAAAGTTTTCTTTTCTCTTTTTTATTGCTTTTTTTTTGGGGGGGGGCATGGCTAATGTAAAAATAAGTTTTGCATGCTTCATATGTATAATGTATCACATTTCTTGCTTTCTCAATGGCTGAAGGAGGGGGTAGAGAAAGGGAAAGAATTTGCAACCAAAAATGAAATAAAATTTAAATTAAAAAAAAAGTTTGTTTCTAAAGAAAATAAAAAGAGAGAAATCTGGTAGAAAGTGAAGTCCGGGTTTCAGGACAGAATAGTTTAGTACTTGAGGTAATTAACAGTGTATTAACTAGAGAAAAAGTTCCTTCATTTTGCCATTGTTGGTTATTCTTCAGGAGTATATGGGTTTTTATGCCTATCCATGCGCACTTGATCTTACCCTTCAGCTTCTTCTGAAGTTCCAGTAGCTGGAGTAATCCTGTGATTGTTGACCTCATTGCTTTCTCTGACTATATCTGACCTCAATAGTCTATCTGAGGCTAAGAGGGATCAGTAGGTATGAGAAAGCCATAGAAAGGCAAGTTTGAATGCGCCAAGGACCAATATCATCTACTTTACAGTTTTGCCTATTCTGGGATGAATCTACGGCTCCTTGTGCTGGGAAGAGGAAGAATGCTTAAATCACCTAGAGGGTCCAATTGTAGACATGACTTTGAGAGGCACAGCTTTGGAGGAAGGAAATAATGGAATAAAATGAATCATCCAAAAGAAGAAGTCAGCCCAACATGACAGGAATGGCCTGATGGCTGATAAAGTTGCTGCTTTTCTAAAGATTAATCTCTTCTTACCACCATCAGCACCTTGAAATGGACTAGGTCAGATGAAGTCAGTCCTGGACAATTCTTGTATAATGTAAACTGTCTACAATCCTGCTCTAAAGCCCACCGTTTACACTACATGTATGTGTTCATCCCAGGGGTACTTGGACTCTCACACAGGTTCATTCAGTTCCTAAAGTAACATTTTTTCTAGGTTACCCTGAGCCTTCAAAAACCCCTCACCTAGCAATGGTTTTATTTATGGCTCTTGTCATCAGTGTGTACAGACTATGTGGTAACTATGCAAATATCACTGTAGACTACATTTTGTCTTCGGAGTCCAGAGCACAAAGATTATGTTTGTAATATATTTTATTGATGCTCTTTTTCTCCATTCGCCATCTCTTGTCAATGCTTTCCTTCACTCTATTGCCTTGCCGCAGATCTTCCTGAGAAATGATGTCCTGTCCACTTAATGTGAGGTCCTCAATTATATGGGAAAACACTTTATATGTAGAGTTCTTTTCCTTCCTTTTCCCTTTCCTTTCCACATCTCTTCTTTTCTTTGTTCCTTGTTCCTATGATTCTCTTTTCCTTTCCTTTGCTTTTCTTCCCTTTCTTTTCCTCCCTTTCTCCCTCCCTCCCTTCCTCCCTTCTTTTCTTCCTCCCTCCATCCCTCCTCCCTTCCTTCCTTCCTTCCTTCCTTCCTCCCTCCCTCCCTTCCTTCCTCCCTTCCTCCCTCCCTTCCTTCCTTCCTTCCTTTCTTCCTTCCTTCCTTCCTTCCTTCCTTCCTTCCTTCCTTCCTTCCTTCCTTTCTTCCTTCCTTCCTTCCTTCCTTCCTTCCTTCTTCTATCCCTCTGCTTCTCTCTCTCCTCTTCTTCCCTCCTCTCCTTTTCTTCTCCATTCTTTTTCTGCTTCAAATAATGCCAAGGCATAATCTGAAGTTAAGGAAGGAACAGTTGTCAGACTTCAAATTATTTGCTTAAATGCTAGACATTTGACAGTAGCTCTTCCCTCCTCCCCTTCTTTCTTGCCCTAATCTGCCTTGCAAATATTTCTTCATGGAGGGGTGACCATAATGCAGAAGGTAAATGAAGCTTGTTTCCTTCTCATTTTGCTTTCTTCCCATAGTATCCACTTTTTAATGTCTACTTGACTGGCAGAAAAGTTTCTTTCTCCGACTCAATGACTCTCAGACACAGGCATAAGGGCCAAGACACTCACTGCGTGGAAGTTCTAGATCAGAAGAGACTTTAGACTTCGTCTTGTCCAAACTCTCTCATTTTATATTGTCCTGATCAAGTCATTTAACCTCATGGTGCAGCAGTTTTCTCATCTGTAAAATGGGCATGATTAAATATTGACTACCTATGTCACACTGAGCAAATCACATTATAAACCTTAAATCACAATATAAATTTGATTTTTTATCATCAAATGAAATCTGTTGAAACTGTTTTGATAGCTGTCTATAGAAATATGAAGGACCTGAACTCAGTTTTGTCCATTTTAACATTTTTCTAAGGTCCCTACTCTGCATAGAGGTGCTACAAAGATGTGGGAAATTTTAAAAATGCAATTAGCTGAAATTTATGGAGCACCGTATGCTTGCAATTTACTTTTCTTGTATTATTTATATTAACCCCCCTCCATGACACCCATGCAATGTAAGGAGAACAAACTGTGTTATCCCCATTTTACAGATGAAGTCACTGAGGTTCAGAGATTCTTGCTTGAGTTTACACAGCTAATAGCAGAAGGATTGAGATTCAAGATCAGTTCTCTGACCCCAAATTCAGTGCTTTTATCAACCTGCTTTGTTGCTTTTCATAGATATGTCATTATCTTCCTGAAGAAAAAAATCTATCCAGGTTCACCCTGTTGCATCTCCACCAGAAATTGTGATCACCATTATCTCCTTGACCCACAGGGTCCACAAGTGCCAGACCTCATTCCCAGCAAGCTGTCATTGTTTTCCAGGCTCATTCTGTCCTCTGAGGAGATAGAAGCTGTGGCAGATGAGTCAGGGAGGTCCCCAGACCTCAGAGACTTCCCACCTTAAGCCTTCACAAAGGGGCAAATAGATTCATTTCTTGCTTTCTCGGTGCATCCCAATTACCACCCCCAGCCTCTAAATTCTCTCCGAGGGAGGAGAGCCTCCCACACTCTCTAACCCTGCCTGTGGGCTTCCGAGCCACGGAGGGAGATTTTGCAGAAACATATTTTTAGAAAGGTAACCACAGGAGAAGCAAAACACATCAGATAGCGGTGTTTTTCTGGGGGCAATTGTGCAGCAGAACATTTGTTTAAAGAGAGATGTAAAATATTCAACCTTGAAGATCTCTCCCAAAGGTACGCACAACTGGTTATATTGCTGGGTTTTACTCCCCCCAGTGGTCAAACTATAGAAGGCAAGACAAAGACACACCAATGTCTTTTTAATATTGTAGAGAGATTTTTTTTTTTTTTTTTTTAGAGTATTAAGTGGCATTTCTTTAAAATCTTCGAAGGGGACAGGTGACATGGTGAGGATGTACCCTCCTTTGTTATAGGCTTAACTAACTTGTTTTAAGAAGCCTGGAGGCAAGATGTTGCAGTAGAAGATGTTCTGGTTTTGGAATTGTAAAATATTAATCTAATTAATTTTCTCTCTGTTAACTTACTTGCTCTGTTACTTTACTAGCTAAGCTCAGGACAATTTATTTTGCCCCTCTAAGCCTCAGTTTACTCATGTGTGAAACAGGGTTAATTTAATATCTCTAATTGCCTGACAGGTCAACTGAGTTCTTGGGCTTCATATATATGGAAGATTTTATTTTGGCCCTACTTGAATGGGATTGGAAAGTTAGAAAGCATAGTCTGATGACGGAAGTAATGACAACAAACACCTCTTCTCTTAGCTGGACACCTACAGGTAAATAACTATTTGTCTGTTCTTTTAACAGAAATCTGTACTAATAGAGTCACCAGATACACATACACATATACATATAATATATATATATATATATATATATACATATATATATATATAAAATACACAAAATCAAGTTTTATTGATGCCTTTTGTTCTTCAAACATAGTCATTTCTCGAAAGACTCTCCATTTCCTGTCCCAATGCAAAATTTAACCTTCCTATGTAACAAAGAAAAACAGATAAGCAAAGAAACCCGTTACTGTGACTCATCTGACAATGTATATGACATTCTGCCCTAGAAGTACCCCTCCAACTTTCTTTAAAAAAACAAATATCTGTTTCTAGAACTTTTTTTCAATTTTTGTCAATTTTAAATTACAAGTAGAATCCCTCCAGATTGCCTCTTACAACAATAGAAATCATTATTGTAATACGTATTTGGGGGAGGGGGCTCTATTTATTTCATTTTGCATGAGTTCATGCAAACTTTCCCATGCTCCTGACAGAGGAAATATTCATTAGAGATCTGATTATTGAGGTCAATTCAATTTACATTTATTTAGTGCCTACTATCTTAAGAGCAAACATGCAAGATTAGAACTGGGAGAGATACCAAATTAAGATAAGACCCACCCTTGCCCTGAGCAACGGTGCCAGTTCTAGTGGTAACAGTCTAAAATGGAAAGGGCTGAAATGTTAACTAAAGGGCTTCAGAATAATTTGGAAAAAATGTGTTGATTGTCGAAGATGAGAGACTTGGGCCCCATTACCAAGATGGATTTATGAGCAAGGTATTTACAGCCATCTTTTCAGAATGGGCCAGAGGACCTTCTAAGCTTCCTTTCAGTTGCAGAATTCTTTTGGATTTCACCTATCTGACTGCTGCTATAATTAACAGTATATTTAGTGGCTTGATTTCCAAATTCTGCATACTGCTCAGATATAGATAAACTCAGATGGACAATTGTCTAGACATATTAAAAGTGACTGGCTCCCTCTATTTCTTCCACAGCCTGGCTTTGGCTGTCTATTGTATGGGTAATATCTGGAGAGAAATTTAAAAAGAAAAGACTGACTGACAAGAAGGAAAAAAATGGTCTGCAATATTTGATAATTTAAATCATGGTGTATCTCTCGCACCATTTTGAGTCAGACTTGTTCAGTTATTGGACTGTATTCATTCAGCAGAAGGCATTTCATTCACTTCCAGTTCAGCTCAACTGACAATTGTTTCATTATGAATACTTTTGCTTTATGGCTGTCTGGTTTTCCAGTGTAACAGTCTGCCATGTGACTATTCTTTCCCTCCCTATCTTTAAATTCACATTTATTACCTGGCACTCTTCATTCATTATTGTATAAACACTTGACAGACTCACTTCTTGCAGTGGTTAAGGCAGGGTTCCTGAGCTGGTAGGGGTGGGGTGGGTGGGTCCCAACTAGCTCTGTATAGCTTAAAAAGAAACTATGCATTAAAAGAATGTTTCCAAAAGCCTATTACTTTTAAAAAATTAAAATTAAAACCTCCCCCAACATTTTTCAGGTCTGAATCCTCTCCCTCCTCCTCTTATACCCCTGCCCACTGAGAAAACAAGAAACACAAAATCCATTACAAACATGCATAATGAAGTGCAACAAATTCTGATATTTGTGATGTCCTTCATCACCACCACCACCACCACCACCACCACCATCATCATCATCACCATCATCATTTGACTCAATCTACACTCTTGAGTCCATCACTCCTCTATCCTGAGGTGAATATTATATTTGACAGTCTTCTGAAAGTGTGGTTATCACTGTGTTGATTAGAGTTCTTAAGTCTTTCAAAATGGTTGTCTTTATTATTGTGGTTTAGTCATTTTTAGTTACGTCCCACTCTTCGTAAGCCCATTTGGGATTTTCTTGGAAAGATACTGGAGTGGTTTGCCATTTGCTCCTCCAGCTCATTTTACGCATGAGGAATTGAGTCAAATAAGGTTAAGTGATTTGCCCAGGATCACGCAGCTAGTAAATATGTGAGGCTGGATTTGAATTCGGGTCTTCCTGACTCCAAGCCTGGAGCTCTAGTCACTGGCCTTTACAACAGTGTTACTGTAGAAGTTGTTTTCCTGCTTCTCACTTCATTTTGCATTAGTTCACACAAGTCTTTCCAGTTTTCTATGAAACTATCCCTTTAATTATTTCTTATAGAAGAAGCTGGCGGCATAGTGGAGACAGTTCCGTGAGTACTGGGCCTGGTGTCAGGAAGAACCAAGATCAGTTCTGCCCTCACACACTTACTATCTGTGTGACCTTAGAGAAGTCACTTAACCTCTCTGTTTGCTTTGGTATTCTCAACTATGAAATGGATATAATATTAGAACCTACCTTTCAGGGTTGTTGTGAGGAAGAAATGAGATAATATTTGTAAAAAGTACTTAGCACAATGCCTGGCACATACTAGCTGCTACATACATGTGTATTCCCTCATTGCTTTCTTTCTTATAGCACATTATTATTCCATTACATTCATATGCCATAACTTGCTCAGCTATTCCCCAATTGATGGACACACTCTCAATTTCCAATTCTTTACTATCACAAAAAAAGAGTTGCTATGAATGTTATTATATATTTGGAGCCTTCTTCTCCCTCTTCTCTCTCTTTGGGGTATAGACTGGGCATAGGCATTGCTGGATCAGGTTCTGAATTGTTTTCCAGAACAGCTATGCCAGTTCAAAGCTCCAAAAATAATTCATCAGTGTACCTATTTTTCTATAGCCCTTCCAGTATTTGTCATTTTACTTCTTTTTTTTTTTAAACTTTACCAATAATGGGTGTGAGATTCAACCTCAAAGTTGTTTTAATTTGCATTTCTCTAATTATAAGTGATTTAGAGCATGTTTAGATGGTTTTAATAGCTTGGATTTCTTTGAAAGTTGTATGCTCATGTCTTTTTTTAACTATTAATCATTTGGGTACTGGTTCTTTATTCTTATGAATTTGAATCAGTTCCTTATATATTCTAGAAATGAAATCCTTAGGGAAACTTGCTGCAAAGATTTACTTACTTCTCTTTTCATTTTAGCTGAATTAGTTTTACTTATACACACTTCTTGATTTCGTGTAATTAAAATTGTCCCTTTTACCTTCTGTGAACCCCTCTGTCTCTTGTCTGGTTATGAACTCTACCTCTAGCAGAGATCTGGCAGTAATTTCTTCCTTGCTCCTCTAATTTGTTTATAATATCACCCTTTATGTCTAAATCATGCACCTATTTTGGAGTTTATCTTGGTATACAATTTAAGATGTTGGTCTATACTGAGTTTGTACTTAATTGTTTTCTAGTTTCCCAACAATTTTTGTGGACTATTGAATTCTTGTCCCAGTAGCTAGGATTTTTTGCATTTATTAAACACTAGGTTACTGTGCTTGTTTGCTTCTACATTTTGTGTACCTAATCAGTTTCACAAACTGGCCTCTCTATTTCTTAACCAGTGCCAAATTGCTTTGATGATAACAATTTTGTAGTAGAATTTGAGATCTGGTACTGCCAAGCTCCCTTCCTCACATTCTTTTTCATTAATTCCCTTCATATTCTTAACATTTTGTTCCTCCAGATGAATTTGCTATTCTCTTTGATTTTATAAAGCAGTCCAATTGGTAGTTTGATTGGTATGGAACTAGATACAAAAGTTAATTTAGGTAGCATTGTTAATTTCATTGTATAGTCTGGGCCTATCCATGAGCAATTAGCATTTCTAAATAATAGATCTTTCTTTATTTTTGTAAAGAACATTTTTGTAATTATTTTCATATAATTCCTGTCTGTCTCTTGGCAGGTACAAATCATCTGTTTCATGTTATCTATAGTTATTTCAAATAGAATTTCTCTTGCTATTTCTTCCAGCTGGATTTTGTTGATAATGTATAGAAATATTGATAATTTATTTGGTTTTATTTTATATTCTGCAACTTTCCTGAAGGTGAAATTGTTTCAGTTATTTTTAGTTGACATTCTAGGGTTCTTCAAGTATATTATTGCCTGCAAAAGTGATAAAACCTTCTTTCCACTGTGGCTATGTTTATTTCCTCAATTTATTTTTTCTTGTGTTATTGCTATAGTCAGCCTTTCTAGCTGACTATGTAGAATAGTCAAGCACCATACTGAATAGGCATGGTAATAATAGACATCTTTACTCTAACCTTGATCTTATGGGGAAGGTCTCCCACTTATCCCCATTATAGATAATGTTGGCTCATGGCTTTAGATAGATTTTTATCATTTTAGATGGAAATTTATCATAATAAGGGAAGATAGATTTATTCGCATGCCTCCTAGTATTTTTTTAAGCAGAAATAGATGTTATATCTTGTAAAAAGCTTTCTCTGCATCGATAAATATAATTATATAATTTTTGTTGTTTTTGTTTTTAATATAGTCGGTTACATATATAGTTTTCCTGACAATGAAGCAGCCCTACTCCTGTTATAAATCCAGCCTGATAATCATGTACCATCTTTGTGACAAGTTGCTGTGCTTATACTGCTATTATGTTTTAAAATTTTGTACCAGTATTCATTAAGAATATTCATCTATACCATATTTGTCATGGAAGGAATTTGGTAGGAACTCTCTCCCTACTTTTTCAAACATTTTATGTAGTATTAGAATTAGCTGTTCTTTAAATGTTTGATAGAATTGACTTATAAATCTTTCTAATCCTGAGTTCCTTTTCTGTTTTTTGGAGTTAATTTATGGTTTGTTCAATTTTTTTAAAATATAGGGCTATTTATGTCCTTTAGTTCCTATTATGTTAATCTAAGCAATTTAGATTTTTAAAATATTCATCTGTTAGATATTTTATAAAATATTTGTTAAATTAATTATTATTATTTTAAATTTATTGAATATATTAAATAATCATTATATTTTAAATATTCATCAATTTCATTTAGGTTGTCAATTTTAATTGGCATGTGATTAGGGAAATTGATTCTTAATGTTTTCTTTACTACTTCATTGGTTATGAATTCACATTTTTTTTAATGGCAATTTTGTTGTCTTCTTTTTAAAAAAATCAAGTTAGCTAATGGCTCATCTATTTTAGTGTGTTTGTGTTTGTGTATTTGTGTGTGTGTTTAAAATAAAATCCTAGTTTTATTAATTACAATGGGTTTTTTTTGCTAATTTCTTTGATTTTCAGGATTTCTATTTTGATGCTTGACTGGGACTTTTAACTTTTTGTTTTTGTTTTAATTTTTTTGGTTCATGTCCAATTAATTTATCTGCATCTAACTACTATTTTCATTATTTCCCCAAAATTTTGCTCTAGTGGCCATTATTGTCGTTATCTCTAATGAGGTTACTGAACATTTCTATCATTTATTCTTTGACCCGCTAATTATTTAGGATTGTTAATTTCCAGTCAATTTTTAAACTTGCTGCAAATGTAATTTATTGAATATAATATTAATTGCATTATGGTCCATAAAAGATACATGTAGTATCTCTGCTTTTCTGCATTTTTTGGTGATTGTTTTTATGCCTAAATATATGGTCAATTTTTGTAAACGTGTCATGCACAGTTGAGAAATTGGTATCCTCCTTTCTATTCCCACCCAGTATTTTCTAGAGTTCTATAATATCTAACTTTAAAAAAGTCATTCAGGGCTTTCCTTTATTTACTTTTTAGAGAGTTATATTTATCTAGGTCAGAGAATGGTAAATTGAATTCCCCCACTATTACATTTTTATTGTGTATTTCTCATTCTAACTCATTTAACTTTTCCTTCAAGAATTTAGATGCTATGCCATTTAGTGTACACACACACACACACACACAGTATTTATATTAATTCATTGTTTATAATACTTTTCACCAAAATGTAGTTTCCTTGTTTTTTTTAATTAGGTCCATTTTTTCTGTTGCTTTGTCTGAGATGTTGATTGCAACCCTGACTGCTTTTCTTACTTCAGCTAAAACATAATAGGACCTCCTCCACTCCCTTATTTTAATTATTTGTGTATATTTCTATTGCATGCATTTCTTATAAATAACATGATGTTGGATTCTAATTTCTAATCTACTTTGTTGTCCTCTTCCATTTTATGGGTGAGTTTATCCTATTCACAGTTATAGTTGTTAGTTGTGTGTTTCTCTCTATTTTTTAAAAAATAATTTTAGCTCTCTGTTTCCCATCCCCTCTTTAAGGGTTTGATTTGCTTCTGATTTTGCTTCCTTAATCTCCCACTTTCCCTTACTCCTTTTCCCTCCTGTTTCCATTTTGAGTGAAATGTATTTTTGTATCCAACTATGTGTGTATGCATATGCATGTATGCATGTGTGTGTGTGGGTAAGTATGTATGTATACATTTTCCCTTCGTCTGAGTAGTTCAGATGGCAGTGAGATTCAAATATCATGGGCTCTCTTCCACACTTTCGCATAGACTTCTTTTTGTCTGCTACACCCACTCCAGTATTCGCATCTTACCATGGCTTTCTATTCTTCTTTTAAGATCATAAAAACACAACAGAACTACTTCCAGGTCCTCCTTCTAATTAGACTCCCTCTATGATCCCTGATTTTGATAGAGATTGTAGAAGACACCTATATCATCTCCTTATAGTAGAATATAAACCATATTAGATAGAGATTGTAGAAGACACCTATATCATCTCCTTATATTAGAATATAAATCCCTTATGTTTACCTCACTCATGTTTATCTTTGTATACTTCTCTTGACTCCTATGTTCATGTCAAGGATTTTATGCAGTTCTGTCCTTTTCATGAGGAATACCTGTAATTTCTCTATATTGTTAAAATTCAATCTTTGTCACTCTAGTATTATACTCATGTTGCTGGCTAAATTATTCTCGTATGTAAACCTAGATTTATTGTATTCTAAGCTGTCTTCTCCTTAGTGGATACAGAATTTTGTGTGATCCTAACTCTGGCTTCTCAGTACTTGAACTCTTTCTTCCTGGCTTCTTGGAGTACATACATGTATATTTCTTGATTTCTTATGTAGTCATTATTATCTATTTGAACAATTCAAATTTTCAGGGAATTATTTTCTTGGGTAAGGTTTTGGGCCTATTGCCTCAAGATATTAATTCCCTTCTATAGGTTTCTTCTATAGCTTTCATTTCTTTCACCCTTTTTGTTCCTACCACTCTCCTTTGGTTTTCAAAATCATTTTTAGCTCCCTCCCCCTCACTTTGAACTCTTTTATTATCTCTTCCAAGAACTCAGGTTGGACTTGTGCTCGTGGTACATTTTTTTGAAGCTTTACTTGCAGATGTTTTGGAGTTGTTCTCTTCTTCTGACTCTATCTTGAGCTTCTCTGTCACCTTAGTAACCCTTTATAGTGGGATTCTATTTTTTTTTGTTTGCCCAGTTTTCTAGCTTAATTCTTGACTTTGTACTTTATATTAGAGATGGGTTCTAGACATTTCAGGGTGGAGTGGGAGTGCCTTAGCTGAGTTTTTGTCCTCTTGGGTTCTACTGTTGCTTTCTTGAGGTATCGAGCGTTGTGTTTTTCCAGGATCTCAGTGACAGCTCAGATTGGGGACTGACAAACTTTCAGCACTCCCAAAGTAATGTGATCCAAGGTGAATTCTGCTTACTGCCCTCCTGGTTTGACCTCTACAAATTCCTGAACCCAGTTTAGATCTGAGGTGGATGCCTGTTGGCTTGAGCCTGATTGGTCCAGTAGACAGCTGCTGGACTCAGCTACTATCTCCCTAGTGGGAAGCTTTGTAGTTTCAGAGCTATGAAACTGCGGGTTCTTTTTTGGCCTGATATTCTTGCCCTGTTTATTCCACTGTAGGCTTCAGCCTGGGCTGGGAGCTAGAACTGAGTCCTTGTTCTGTTCCTGGGGGCAGAGCTACACAGCTACTATTTGCTTCTGACTAGTGTGCGTAAAGATGAACTCTTTTCTCTACCATCCCTAGGACCATGTTCCCTCCTCAGTCTCCCCTGGATCTGTGACACAGAACTGGGTACTGAGTGACAGAACTGCTATATGTCACTATGGTATTTGTTCCTGTACCCTGAACTAATGAAGGGACTACATGTCACTTCTTTCTACCTGACACTTCCTATATAAATAACAGAGGCTCAATACCCTTTCAGTCACTGGGCTTTCTGGACTGTTCCCTATGGGATGCTTCTGGCTAGATCTTGTCCTCAGCATTTGAAGACCTCTCTATCTCTCTCCCTATGCTAACTTGGGCTGGAAAAAATAACAACTAACATTTCTATAGTGTTTACTTTGTGCCAAGCATGATCCCATTTGATCCTCACAATAGCCCTAGGAGGTAGATGATGGGAAAAATGACAAGGTGATATTTTCTTGAGTTTCCAATAAGGATTTGGTCTGGTCCATTTTCTACATCTTTATAAAAGCAGTTCAGCTGGAGAGTGGACTCTCATTTTCGCATTTCTATAGCTTCTATTACTCTGTCTGCTTGAGTCCACTACCTCTTACCTCCAGAGTCTCTTGATGCTGTCTTCCTGTCTCTGCTATCTCTAATCATTCTTTCACCCCATTGCCAGACTAATTTTCCTTACGCATTGATTTGACAATCAGAAATCTTTGGATTTCTGGAGCTGGTTGAATGTCAAGTATAAATTTCTTATCCTGGCATTTAGAAACTTGCACAATCTGGCACTGCCCTACTTTTCAGCTTTGTCTCATAACAAATTTCTGTCATGCATTGTATTATGGTCAAACTGTCCTCTGAACACACTCTCTGTCCATCCTGCCCACCCAGAGACCGTGGCACACACTGTTCTTTATGTTTGACATGTCCTACCTTTTCCTCTATGAATACAGAATCCTCCCAGCTTTCCAGACTTTCTCCTTTCCAACTCATCTTACACCATCTGTGGAAGCCTTCCATCTTTTCCTCAGTGGCTAGTACTTTTTTCTCCTCATTTTTTCTCCTATGATATTTATAAAAAGAAGTTATGAATAGGTAGCTAAATATCTAGGCCCAAAAGATGTCTTCACTCTTTTTAACCAGGTGCCAGTGGGCATATCTGCCCTTCCCATTAGATGCAGTCAACATTTCAAACAGTGGCCTGACGCCCTATAAGCAAACTGACCATATTGCCCTCATCATTTCTATCTATGAGGATTTTTGCACATTTTATGCCACCCCCACAACCACCAAAGTAGAAATTAAGTCCTCTGACGGCGTGGGAGCTTTCATTTTTTGCTTTGTATCCCCAGAACCTTGAAAAGTGCCTTGTATATTCTTGTGTAGTCATGTTTGACTCTTCATGACCCCATTTGGAGATTTCTTGGCAAAGATATTGGAGTGATTTGCCATTTCCTTCTCCAGCTCATTTTTGCAACTGAAGCAAAGAAGGTTAAATGACTTGTCTAGGGTCACACAATTAGTAAGTGTGTGAGGTCAGATTTGAATTCAGGTCTGCCTAACTCCAGGCCCAGTGCTCTATCCACTGTGCCATATAACTGACTTCATTTAGTACGGACTTAAGAAATGTTGAACTAAATCATTCCAGGCATAGGGAGGGAAGGCAGTAAGGCACAAATGGGTTCTGGTGATGGCAAATAGTTCAGTTTGGCTGGAGCAGATTGCTTATTGGAGAGTGAGATGAGGATGAGAAAGGAGAATGACTCCAATTATGGATGGCTTTTTATGACCATAACATAAAGTCAAATTTTAGGAAGGTTAATGTGATGATATTATCTAAAACATAATAATAACAACCCATATTTATGTAACTTTGTGATTCACAAAACATTCTTTACACTATCCATTTGAGGTAGTTAGTACACATTTTAGTATTTCCATTTATAGATGAGGAAACTAAAGTTCAGAAAGGTCATATTTTTCACTGATAGTCATATGGCTATTTATCTATATCATCTCTATCCATATTTGTCTGTCTTTTAATCTACCTATCAGAGCCAGGATTAAAAGCCAGGTCTTCTGATGAGAAGTCTAGTCTTCTCCCTATGATATCCTGCTGTCTATGAAAGGGAAAGGGTGTGGAGGGAGGGACGGCAGTGAGGAAGCTGTGATAATGCTTCAGTGGAGACATGTTAGAGTCTGTATAAGAACAGACTCATAGAAATCTCTTATCAGAATTGACTTTTGAGGAGATCCACTCCGAACTCTCAGTCAATCTCTCCATCTCAACCAAATACGTAACCTGCTCCTAAAGATCTCAGATGAGCCATCCATGCTATTTTGGATCATCTCTAAATGTTAAAAAATTCTTCTTCTTCTTAAGCCCAAATCTGCCTTTATGATTTTTGCCCTCTGTTCTAAGTTCTGTTCTCCGAAAAAAAATAGGGTAAGACTAATCTATCCCTCACATAATCACCCTTCAACTATTTCAAGACCCACCCACATCACAACCCAACTGATCCTCAGGTGAAATGGTTTCAGATTCCATCACTAATTTAACCATCTTCTTTTGTATGGGCTCTAGTTACTTAATGCTAAAATGAACACAACACTCCAGATATGGTCTGAACAGGGCAGCATACAGGGGGACCATCACCTCCCTTGTGGTGCCCATTAGTCTTCTCTTAATACAGCCTAATATAGAATGAACTTTGGAGGCTGCCTGAATCATACTACAGACTTATACTAAGCCTGTAGTCACCAAAAATCTCCAGCATTTTTTCACATTAACTGTTGCCTATAATCTTCATCCTGATTGATGGAGTTAAGCCCCAGAGGAGGTGAGAGGATGGGAACAAGAGGCTCAGCCTTGGAAAAGAGGAGAGGCACCTTTTCTGAGATGGAGGAAAGGAAGAGAGAATGGGTGAAAACACATTTTTCAGTTAGGACAATGGAGACAACAGGTAGAGAGGTGGGAAGGCAAGGGAGCTCATACATCATGGTCTCACCATTCTTCCCAAGGACTGTGAGGGGGTGGGGGTTGGGATACAGGTGTAGTAACTTTAAAGATGTTAGGGATTAGAAACGCAGTTGTGAGAATTAAATGAGTCAAGACACATAAAAGAATAGGTTCAATGAGGGGCCAGGTAAGTTTTATTAGTAGGCATGTTCAGTGGACCAATCAGTATGGCCTTTTGTCTTTTGCTAACAACATAGCTGCTTGGGGATGAGAACACAGATCATAGGCAGTTATGTGTCTATGTATGATGGGCACATTGAACAATGAAGGGGTTGAAAGAATCTGAGAAACCAGAGAAAATAGTACTGAAATTGTCTTCAGTGGAGTCCAAATTCGGTAGAGAGGTATATGTAGATATAAAGGAATATTGGGTGGGGAGAATAGGGAGGTGAAGGAATGGAGTTATAATGAGAATGGTGAGGCAGTTCAGTGAGAATGAGGGAGTTGAAGAAGTCAGACTAAGGAGACTGTGGTCAAAGAGGAAAGAGAACAAAGTTCTGAGTCCTAAGGGTGGAGTGATTCTGAGTGACCAGTTTTAGGGTGTGACCATACTGTAGAGTGTCAGAAGTAGTAGAGGGATGATAATATCATCTCACATTTATATAGCACTTTATGGTTTACCAAGAGCTTTTCTTAGAAAAAAAACTCTACAAATAGGTAACTAACCCAAATAACATTCCATTTTACAGATGACAAAACCAAGACTCAGAGATGTAATAAGATAATAGATTTAGAGCTTCAAAGGACTTTTAGAGTCTCTGAAGTTCTCATTTTTTTAGATGAGGAAACTGAGACCCAGAGAGGTTAAATGGATTTCTCAAGAATAAAGAACTTGTCCAAGGTCATCTGAGTAGTAAATGGGAGAACCAGGATTCAAAGCTAGGTCCTCTGTTTCTTTGTCTACCATACCCTGTTTATTTGCCCAAGGTCACAAAATAAGTGTCAGGACCCAAGATTTCAGCCCATCTTTTTTTTTTTTACAAGGCATAGTGTTTGCTTCACTTTTTTCAATTCGATTCAACAGACATTTATGAAGGCCATCTTATGTTTCAGGCACTATATTAGATTGGTATTAAAAAAGAAAAAAAATGAGAGGGACTTTCATGTACAAGTATAACTAAATACAAATATATATATATAAATTAAATAATAATTATAAGTATGATAATAACTAATATAAGGGCTTTGTTTTTGAATTGTTTCAGTCATGTCCTACTCTCTGTGACCCCATTTGGGGTTTTCTTGCCAAAGATATTGAAGTGGTTTGCCATTTCCTTCTCCAGCTCATTTTACAGAAGAGGAAACTGAGGCAAACAGAATTGAGCGACTTTCTCAGGGTCACACAGCTAATAAGTATATGAAGCGAGATTGAACTCAGGTCCTCCTGGCTCCACTTATCTATTTTACCACCTACCTGCCCCCTTATAAGAGCATACTATGTACCAGGCAGTGTGCTAAGCTAATATGAGGTAATGGGGGGAGGGAAGAAGAAGCTAAGAGTTGGTGCTAGGAAAGGTCTTATATAGTAGGCAGCATGTGAGCTGAGCCTTGAATGGAGGTAGAGAATCAAGTGAGGAGAGCATTCCAGGCATGGGGATTTAGACAGATGTTTGAGAAAAAAATGTTTTTTACAGAAACATAAATAGGCCGGTTTGATGGCAACATAAACTTCATGGAGGTAGAGGAGAAAGATACAGTTTTAAGTGCCCAACAGAAGAGTTTATGTTTTATCCTGGAGACAGTAGGGAGCCAAATCACTGAAGCTTCTTGAGCAAGAGAGTGATGTAGTCAATGATGACGTCAGCTTTACAGTTGTGTGGATAACAGATTGGCATGGAGTCCAATTAGGAGACATTTTAAGCAGTCTAGGTGAGAGGTAGCTGGGTGGTACAGTGGGTAGAGCCTGAGACTTGGATAATGATACTCCCTGCCCTACAGGGTGGACAGCTAGGTGATGCAGTACATAGAGAGCTGGGCCTAGAGTCAGGAAGACTCACCTTTGTGAGTTCAAATCTGGCCTCAGATACTTATAGCTGCGTGACTCTGGGTGGGTTACTTAACCCTGTTTGCCTCAGTTTCCTTATCTGTAAAATGATCTAGAGAAAGAAATGGCAAACCACTCCAGTATCTTGCTAAGAAAACCTCAAATGGGGTCATGAAGAGTCAGGTATGACTAAAAAGACTGGACAACACCTCACAGGATTGCTGTAAGTATCAAATGAGGTAACACATGTGCATTGCTTTGCAAACCTTAAAGTGCTTTGAAAATACTAAATATTATTGGTGGTGATACAGATCTGAACTAGGGAGAAAACTTTGTAGAGCTGGAACTGTCAAAATTTGGAGGTTGATTGGATATTGGTGTGTGTATGGCAGGGGAGGTGTGGGAATGGGGAGGGAGAGGGAAGAGCTGAGGAGGACTCCAAAATTGTGAGTTGTTGTTGTTCAGTCATTTTAGTTGTGCGTGACTCTTTGTGACCCCATTTGGGGTTTTCTTGGCAGAGATACTAGAGTGATTTGCCATTTCTTTCTCCAGCTCATTTTACAGATGAGGAAACTGAGGCAAACAGGGTTAAGTGACTTGCCCAGGGTCACATAGGTAGGAAGCATCTGAGTTTAAATTTGACCTCAGGTCTTCCAGACTTCAGGCCTGGTGTTCTATCCACTGCACCACCTAACTGCCCAAAGTTATAAGTAGATGATGCCTATGATAAAGAAAAATTCAGTTGAAGAGATCAAATAGGTTTCAAGTCAGGGTATTAAATAAGTTATCATTGTACCAGAAAATTAGGGCCCAAGGAGAGGAAGCTTGTCCAAAGTCACATAGCCAAAGAATAGGGAATCAATGGGCCTCATTGAGTCTGATTTCTGGTCTGCAACTTTACATATTCAGTCATAGCTCTTTTCCTTTCAATATTAATATCTGTGTCTTGGATGAAGGCTTATCAGAGTCCTGGATGATTCAGAGCTGAGACCATCAGTTAATACTCTCGATGCCAGAACTAAGATTCCAAACAAACCCCCAGGCTAGAATTGTGGGTCAAAGTGGACAAAATGACACCTGTATAAAGTGCTGCATTCCTGTTGTAAGAACCAAGTGCACACATCTGAAGATGGGGAAAACAAAACTGGAAAGCAGTTATTTGAAAAAAAGATTTACAGTCAGCTCTCTAGTGGACTGCAGGCACAGAGTTGTCAGCACTCTGACATTGCAGATAAAAGCCATAGGATTGTATAAATATCATTGTCCAGAGGAAGGGTAGTGATAGGCCCCCTTTATTCTGCCCCGCTTGGACCCCTTCCGGAATAAAGTGCTTTTGGTGCCTCATTTTAAGACAAGCTGTTGTGTGTCTGTACATAGGAGAACAGTCAGAATGAGTAGTTTTGAATTCATGCTGTACTGGGACTCATCTGAATTGGAGGTGTTTAATTTGGAGGAGAAAAAAAAACTAGTGGGAGACATTACAGCTGTCTTTCAATATTTGAAAGGTTGTCATCTGGAGAGGGGTTGGATTTGTTCTGCTCAGCTTTGAGAAAGCAGAGGGAGTTAGAGGGAGACAGATTTACTCTGAACATCGGGAACATTTTCTAACCATTAGAGCTGCCTCCGAATGGAATGGTTGACCTCAGAGGTCATTGACTGAGGGACTTCAAGGAGAGGCTCACTGACTCCTGGATGGAGACATTGCAGACACAGTGTTTCTGACACTGAGGAAGGGTTGGGCTGGTTGACCTCAGAAGCCCCTTCCAGCTCTTAAGTCAATGGCATTGGGATGTTAACCTCACATTTCTTCCCTTTTGGATCAGCTCAGCATGTTCCCAGCCTTGCTCTTTGGTTAACATTTCCCTCTCAGCACATGTGATACCACTGAAAGTTGCTGAGTTTCCAGCAGGCACACGTGTAGAGAGCAACCCAAGAGGGATATTTACGGAGTGCTGATTTTCTATACATATTGACATTTGGTAATTATCATCAGAACTATTCATTCAACATTAAAAGGGGAAGGGAAATGAAGGGGGGATTCAATGAGGTTCTGTGTGAGGCCTCAGATAACCCTTTGGGTAGCCCTTAGAGGCTTTCAATGGATGAGAATACCTACTCCTGGCATAAGCATCCTGGGCAGTCTTCTATAGGAAGACTTCTTCAATGGAAACATCCCTCAGATCTTCCAGATGTCACTGGGGAGAATGGGGGTAGGGAGGGGAAGGGGCAACTGGGACCTAGTAACACAATCGTCCTACACTTCACAAATGAATAAGAGAAAAATGAAAATAAGCAGAATCTACATGGATAGAAGTCTATGATTTCCTATCCCCTAATTTGATTTAATACCTAATATTATAAGACCTTTAGTATCTGACCTTATCGACTGAAATGGACCTACCATACATGCTACTATACAGGTAAATTTGTAACTACTTGAATAAATTCTTTGGCTGATCTGACAAACCATGACTGGGTTTGGAAGGCTAGTTTGTCCACTCTAATGTGAGAATTACTGTCTTAAAAATGTGATGGATTTCCTCTCAGACTATATTAGGATTTTTAAAAAGGGATTTGGAGATAGAATTCCTCAACTTTTTCTTCCTACCCCAAGTGTATCTTAAATAAGGAATAGGTAGGCTGGTGGGTAGATATCTGGGGGCAAGTCACCTTTCAGGGATTCTACTTAGTCAACAAGCATTTATTTTTTAAATGCATTTTTATTTATATATTAAATATTATAGATAATTTTTGTTGATCTCTTTTGTTTATGGAATCATTAGTGTTTTCCTCAGTATCCTTCTCCCTCCCCACCTCGGAGAGCCATCCCATAAAACAAATAGTAGTTTTTTTATTCAAAAAAGAGAAAGAATTAAAGAAAGCAAAGAGGAAAACAATCAACACAACTGATCAAGGTATTGAAAAAGTCTGAAAACTTGAGCAATGCCCATGGACTTTCATATCGCACACATTTCCAAATGTATTTTCCTCTTCCTCCCAGATGGCCAAAGCTTATGAGAGAATCTAAGCTATATTCTATATATTCACTAAAGTATGCACTATAAGTTGCAGAAAAGGTCCTGACCTCCATTAATGGGGAGAGTTTTCTCACTAAGAAGTTCATTGTCCACATGAAGTCACAGATCCAGTCTCTGTCCCTGTCTCAAATAGTTAAGTAAATACAAGGCAGCTTGGAGGAGGTGGGGCCAATCAAGAAAGACCTCATGTAGAAGATGGTGCTTGAGCTGAGCTCTGAAGGAAACTAGAAGAGATGATGAGGATGAAGAGGGGATGCATTTTTAGCATGGCAGACAACCTGTGGAAAGATACAGAGAAGGAGATGGAGTGTCAAATCTGAGGATCATAAAGAAGACCATAGATTACAAGAAAGAGAATCATGTGATTAGATTGGGAAGGTCACATTATATGCATATGTGCATATGTGACAGACATCTGTCCTATCTATTTTAAGGGTGACTGTGGTATTATATTTCCCTCTGTGTCTTTGTCTCTCTTTGTCTCTGTTTCTCTCTCTCCCTCTCTGTCTCTCTCTGTCCTACCCTCTGTGTGTCTCTCTTCCTCTCTTGTCTTTCTGTTTCTGTCTCTGTCTCTCTCATCCACCCCTGCCCTCCCACACACAAAAGACCTATATTCCTATATTACATGGCATCCTGGTTATTTTATTTTTTATTTTTATCTTACCTAGCCTGAATCACTGGATGGGTATTGCCTCAGTCAAACTGATACCTGGGAAATACCTTAACTTAAAAAGGTCAAGGTCTCCCACTGCATCTGGGGCCATCTCCAGTCATCCTGATGTATATCTTGCCACTGGACCCAGATGGCTCCGGAGGAGAGAGTGAAGCTGGTGACTTTGCACAGCCCTCCCCTACTTAAATATAATTTACTTGCAAGTCATGGCATCACCTTCCTGATGTCATGGTCCTCTTCAGAAATGAAGGACAAACAACAACAGCATCCTGGTGAATTGAAACTGTTATTCTCCAAAAGAGTAGTACTGAGAGTCTCTATTAAGAAACATGGCCTAGTTAGTAAGATGAGAAATAGGTTAGAAAACCATAGTATTTCCACCAATCCAACCCTGCTCCAAGCTAGTACCTAGTACGGTGTCTTGCACATAGTAGGAGTCTGACAAACATCTCTGGAATTAGGTGGTATTTACTGACTTACTGGAACAAGTATTAAGACTAAGACCAAGAGTCGCTAAGCCTCTCTTCATAAGGAAAAGAGAAAACACATGCTGGCCAAAATGAAACTATAAGTGATTTTAAATGCCTAAGCAGTCATATCATGAATTAACATGAAGGTGGAACTAGGTACTTTGGGGTTCTTCAGGTTTAGAACAAGTCTAAAGAGCCAAGGTGCCCAACTTCTTAGAACTGAGGGCCTTCGGAGAGGGGAAGGCACCTAACACTGTTTAGGGGCAATTCCAGTAGTACCTTTTGTCAGAAGAAGCCATCCTCGATAGATCGGTTTACATGTTTGTTTTGTATGTATTTGTACACAGTATAGGTAAATATACAACTAGATGGTAGTAGAGAAGGTGAGATGCTAGGTTGTTTAATTTAGTGATTGTATAGTGATGCATATCCTGTGAAAAATTGAAACAAAACTAAACCCAAATATTTTGTTACAGACCATTTTGTCTTCATATCACATTTCCTGTTGGGGTTTTTTGGTGCATATGTGTGCATATACACCCCTTTCTTTTTTGTTTTGATTACTGCTATTTACACATAAACTGGGTTTCTCTTGCCTAACAATTTCTCTTCTGTCCCACTCACATTGACTTAGTTCTCTGCTCGAGAGGAGGACTGTTTGAAATGTCCCTGACCTCCTGGTCAGCCACTCATGGCTGTCCCACTTAGAAAGGCACTTTGAAAAGGGCATCTGACCTACAGCTGTAAGTCAGTTCTCAGCAGAAAGGGGGGTTTTCTAGGGATTTACAATGGCCGATAAGGACTTGCACAGGCTGTTGTGTTTGATTTGGGAAGTTGTTGTCATATTAGACCTGTGTCAGCCATTTAGGTCATATGATGAAAGTTGTAGATGTCTCAGCTTCCTGATTGGACAGAATTACCTAAGGGAACCGGTACCTAAGGCTAAGACAGAAAACTGGAGTAGAATCCTAGGACTCTGAAGGAACTTGGAAGATTACTTTGACCATTCCCAAGCAGCCTAGGTAGCTTGCGTCTTATTTTTGGCGTTCTCTGGGAAATGGTATGTTCGTTCCTTTACTGTTAAACCATGACAGTACCAAAGCGATCCTCAGTGTTAGGGCCATTTTCCTGGCATAGCATCACAATGAGCATGTTCGGAGACACTATTCTTTGTTCTGGGCAGCAATATGGAAGTTTTGGGAGGTGGGGGCCTCATTCCATCTATTCTGTCACTGAAGGGATTGCAACTTGAGGTGACAAGGTGACACTTTATTAGCTGTGGATCTAGGAAAGCTGATGACATAAGGGGTAAGGGGAGAAGTGGTGGGGAGAGGTGGTCTCATCAAGCTGGAGCTGTCTTCAGCAAAGGAAACTTTTTATCATTTACTTGGTAAAAATAAAAAGACTAGGAAAGGAAGGGAAGGGCATATGATGAAGGGCATTAAAAACCAGAGGATTGGGGTCAAAGCCAAAATGATAGAGTACAGGCAGCAGTCTAACTGAACTTTCTCAACATTCCCTTGATTTTTGTCTTGCCACTCAACTTCGATGACACTGGAAGAGAGAGTGAGGCTGTTGAGTTTGTACAATTCTGCCTCACTTAAATGTGAGCATAAGTTAAAGGAATTAGGGATGCATAGCCTGGAGAAGAGAAAACCGGGAGGGAACCGGTGTTTGTGTGTGTGTGGGGGGGTTGGAGAGAGTTGTGGACATGATTGCTGTCTTCTAGTATTTGAAATATCATCATGTAGAGAGGCAATATTTGTATCATAATGGATAGGGAGCCAATGAGATCCGGGTTCAAGTCCTACCTGGAAAAGTTATTTAATCTCCATAATTTTTCTTGGAAATTCTTTAAGATTGTAAGTTGAGGAGACTTTTTTTCATTTGAGATTTTTCTCCACTAATGAAATTATAGATCTATTCCCTGTCCCTATCATATAAAAGAAGGATTTGTTTTGTTATTCTTGGCCCCAGTGAACAAAATCAGGACTAAGGTGTGTAAGCTGAAGAAAAACAGATTTAGGCATGATATAAGGGAAAACAAAACAACAACCAGAAAACTCCAAGAAAATTAATAATTTGAGCTGTCTAAAGATGGAACAGTCTTCCTTGGAAGGGAGTAGGTTCCCTTTCATTCTCTTTAGGCAGAAGCTAAGTGATCAAACTTGTATGGGTTGCTGTTCGAGGAGGTTCCTTGTTAGTTACAGGCTGGGCTAGAAACAGTGTTTCTTAACTTTTTTTGTCATAGGCAGTTTTGAACATCTGGTCAAATCTATGGACCATTTCTTAGAATAATGCTTTTAAACACATAAAATGAAATAACATAGAAAGCAATTATATTGAAATAAAGATTTAATTTTTCCCATCCAAATTCATGGACCCTCTGAAATCTAACTACAGTCCCTTTGGATCTGTGGAAACAAAGTTAAAGTTAAGAACTCCTGGGCTAGATGGTCTGTGAAGCCCTTCTGATACTGAGATTCTGTGATTTCATAACCCATCCCTTCCCTAAACCACCTCCACCAAAAAGAGGAGTCAAAGGTGATCCAAGAAACAAAATGACACCAAGTAAGATCTAGCAGCACTTTTTTTCTAAACATCCCTGAAAATCATGGTCTTTCAACCTAGGAAAAAATTAAAAATCAAAAATATTATTCAGATAGACAAGTGGCCTTGCATTAATGGCTAGCCAGGAGAACTGCACAGCAGGAAGGAATTCTGTCCACTGGGCATCTGTGTGTGAGGAGGAAGTTGTAACTCAGTTCCCTTGGGATCTCCCATGGTCTGCTAACTTCTGCAGTGTCTAAGCAGTCCAGGCCTGCTTGTCCTTAGAGCAGAAAAAGGCTGAAGGGTGAAGTATATTAAGCCTCATTTTGCCTCTGCACTGGCTGTTGCAATCCCCTAAAGCCAGGCAACCAATTGCATGCTGGTTTCCTATTTCACTGGGAGGAAAAATTAGGAGGAGAGTGGTCTTAAACACTTTTATGAGATCTCCTACTGAGTAACTGACAGAGATGGGATGAGAACCTAGTAAGGTAAAGTTACATTTTTTAATCAAAGAGAAACTGTCCTTAGCTTAACAAAACAAGGCGACAACAACTCCAACGTTTTCTGTATTAGAATCCTAGAAATTCAGATTTGGAGACATCCAGTTTAGCCTATACCTGAGTCGGAATTCCTGCTATGGTATACTTGAAAAGGGATCATTCAGTCTACACTCAAAAGACCCCTATTGTTGGGGAACCTAATACCTCTAGAAGCAGTGCAGTTTTTAGTACCTTAGGATAGAAACGATCCGGGCCTGGTGAGTGGAACTCATTGAAGGTAGTTACCATCTCCTTTACCATCTCCTTTCTTGTTTCAGAGAAAAATAGTTTAATAGACAGAACCTCTTCAATACTTGCTCCTTCTGTGTTTTATCAGCTTTCCCACTTTGAAGTATGGGTTTAAATTTTAGAGTTAATTTCCATTTCTCTTATTATTAGTGAATTAGAACCACATTTCATATGGCTGTTGATATATTTCATTTTTTTTTATTTAGAAACACCAAGTCCATTGGCCAGTTATCCATTGGGCAGTTACTCTTGGTCCTCCCTAGATTTATGCAACATGTTTTATATGTACAATTATATATAGATATCTTGGCTGTCAGACTTTTTTCAGAGTTATGTGATTCAGATCCCTTCACCCAGTTTCTCTTCCTAGTCTAGCTACCTATATTTAGTTCAAGTGAAAGATGGTCCTGTTCAATTTTCTGTAATGAGAATTATTTAATTGGATCACATTCAATTTACAGATGAGGAAACTGAGTCCCAGAGAGTTAACTTGCTCAAAATAGCAAAGCGGGGACTTGAATGTGAGTCCTCTGACTAAATGCTAACTCTTTTTCCATTGTATCCTTCTTAGATGATCACCTCTTTCCGTTGAGTGCTTAATAATTTTTCTCCCAGCTACAGTTATGGGAAGTACAGGCTGTTCTTTTCAAATTATTTATAATAGGAGCTTTCATGTTTAGGTCAGGTATTCGCTTAGGACTTATTGTTATATACGGTGTCAGATACTTGTCCAAACCTAATTTCTGCCAGACCACTATAGTTTCCTGAGCAGTTAGTTTCAAATAGAAGAGTTCTACCTTAGCAGTTTGTATTGTTGGGTTTATTGAACACCAGACTGCTGGGTTAAATTATTTCTGGTCTTTTTTTACTTAGTTTGTTCCACTGATCTACTCCATTGTTAAAAATCAGTGCCAAATAGTTTAGGAAAACATTACTTTTTAATATAGCTTGAGATCTGGCAATTCTGGGTTCTATCCATTACTACTTTTTTCCATTAGATTCTAAACTTTTTTTTTCTTTCCTCTACATAATTTTTCTATGATTCTGTCATCTTCTGTTATCGATCTGTTCCAAAATTATTCCTGCATACAACTCTTTTCATCATCAATAGCTCATTCCAAGTTAGCTAATTGGGCAAGAAAGATTTGGTAAATTAGGGACACTAGGGTGGTAGATGACTGATAATAGCTTGAAGTCATTAGTAATACTTGGTTCCAGGAATATTCAAATATTTAAAAAATGGAATGGAAAAAGCATAGTGTAAGGAGTCAGGAGACACAGATTTTGCTCCCTATATTCATGACCTTGGCCCCAAGGCATTGAACCTCCCTACACTTCAGTTGCCTCCCCTATAAAATAGTGTGAATGTTATTTTACTTGCTTGAATGTAGGAGCTAGGCAAGACTATATTTTGAAGACCCTTCCAGCTCTAAGATCTCTATGTGCTTAAAGAGACAGAGCTCACCCAAAAGAAGGGTTAGAGCTTGAATGGCAGAATTTCAGGAACTATGGCAGGTGGACAGGGAAGATATTTTGGGGCAAAGGGAACTTCTACAGCCCCAAATCTGTTTCTCTAAGCTCAGCTTTCTCTGCTACTTTAAGACCTTCCCTATTCAGAATGTTTGGGACCCTAAATGAATTAAGGAATATTTGCAGAACTTTGAGAATTCTTACTTGTGTGATAGGAACACTACTTGCAACTCAGTAGCAGAGTAACTGAGGTACCCAGAGTTAATAGGAACCTGAAGTGACACCAAACTTGTTAGAGGATGAGCTACTTAAAAAAGGGTCTTTGTAGTGTTGCAGCAAGGCAGAGACAAGGGTGAGGTGAGTTGAAGGAAGAGGGGAGCTGTTCTGTTGGTTGTGGGTAGTTTAGATTCTGCCCTGCTGCTGGCTCTGCCTGGGTTTTACAGCCTTCATAAATCCCTAAACACAGAAAACATAGTTTGTTACCCTCACTCATTCATCATTCATTCATTCATTCATTCATTCATTCATTTGTTCATTCATTCATTCATTTGTTCTTTCTTTCCTCAAGTGCCTGGCAAGCAAGTGCTCAATACAATCTCATTTCTTTATTCAACAATAATGAATTTTATGACTACTTTTTTCCCTCCTTGAGGAAGATATTTAGATCATCTGCTCCCTAGGGAAATCTCTGATTCTGCATATTATTGTGGCCAGCCTGGAGAGTGGGGAGGCAGGAGCAAATCCAGAGTTTTCTCCTCTTCCTTTCTTTTGAGGCAGTGTGAAGACCTTGGCCATGGTACTTTATTATGATTCACTGCCAAATCATTTTTATTCTTGTTCTCAGAGGGTTTTCAGAAGTTACTTTAGAGATAATGAAAGGGCTAAATAAAAACACAAATGCTCCATAAATGTTTTGAGATGGCAGAATGTGGGGGAAAGGGAGGAGATGAAAGAGAGGCACACATCCAAGCATCCAAGTATTAATGATTTCCACTGAGGTTTTTGGGAAGCTATTTCTGGATAAAACATGTGTGCAAATATATATGCATGTATACTATACATACATACGCATATGTACCATAAAACTTAAACTATCCAGAACCCTTGGAGTAAGTCATTCTAGGTTCTGCATTTTCTAAATGAGGGTAAATAAGGGCTGGAGTCATCGAATGAATAAGCATTTAGTAAGCACTTGCTATCTGCTAGATACTGTGCTAAACACTGGGGGTACAAAGAAGGGGAAAAAATAACCCCTGCTCAAAATGCTCAAAAGCTCAGTATCTACTGGGGGAGACAATATATGACAATTATGTACAAATAAGATACATACAGGAGATATGTTGGCAATAATTACAGAGAGAAGGCGCTAGAATTAAAGGGAATAGAGAAAGGATCCTTGCAGAAATTTGGATTTTAGCTTGGACCTTAAAGGACTTAGAAAAGCCAGGAGACCGAGATGAGGAGAGAGAGAATTTCAGGCATGGGGGACAACAGTCAGTGAAAATGCCTGGAGTCAGGAGATGTTGTGTCTAGTTCAAAGAACAACAAAGAAGCTGAAGTCACTGGGATCCTAGAATGTGTGAAGAGGAGTAAGATGTCAGAAGTCTAGAAAGGTGTGGTGAGGTCAGGTCATTAAGGACATTAAAAGACAAATAGAGGATTTTATATTTGATCCTGGAAGTGATAGGCAGCCACTGAAGTTTGCTGAATGGGAGAGAGGAGGGGAAGAGGGTAACATGGTCAGACCTTTGGGAAGATCAATTTGACAGCTGAGTGGAGGATGGATTGTCGTGGGGAGAGACTTAAGGCACAGAGGCCAACTACCAGGCTATCGCAACAGTCCAGGTGTGAGGTGATGAGTTTATTGAGCAGAGGAATGATATGGTTAGACCTGCACTTTATAAAAAATCATTTTGGAAACAATGTGAAGGCTGGATTTGAGAGGGGGAGTCTGGAAGCAGGGAGAGCAATTAGGAGTCTCTTGCAATACTCCAGGTGAAAAGTGACAAGGACCAGACCCAGGGTGTAAGACACATGACTAGAGAAGCATATGGATATGAGAGATGCTGTAGAGATAGAAACAACATAATTTGGTAACTGAATGACTATGTGGGGTGACTGACAGTGAGGAGTCAAGGATAAGTTGTGAATCCAAGTTTTGAGAACTGAAAGGACGGTGATTCCCTATACCAAAACGTAAAGTTCAGACAAGAGATTGATTTTGGAGGAAAGATAAGTGTCTATCTAGTTTGAACTAGTTGAGTCAACAAGCATTTATTAAGTAATTTCTACATGCCAGACACTGTGATAAGTGCTACGATAACAAATACAAGAAAAGAGAAAGTCTCTGCCCTTAGATTTTAATGAGGAAAACAACATATAAAAGGAAGATGAAAATAGGAAGGAAGGAATAGCCAATGGCCAAGTGAAGGGCCACAAGTGGATCTCAGGAGCAAGACTAGGGTGATTTTATATAAGTGTATGTGTGTGTATGTGTATGTGTATGTGTACGTGTATGTGTGTGTATGTGTATGTGTGTTTGTGTGTATGTGTATGTGTGTGTATGTATGCATATGCGTATGCATATGGGTCTGGTTATGTATATGTATAAATGTATATATGTATACAGATAAACATATATGTAAATATGTGCATGTGTGTATCATATATGTGCATGTACATATGCACACATGCACACAAACATATATCATATATACACATACATATTTATATGTATCTATTTTCAAAATATATTATATATCATATAGAGATGATACTCAAACCTATAGGAATTGATATCACCAAATACATAGAGAAAAGACATTTAGACTTATGTCAGAGCCTCAGAGTATAATCAAATTTGGAGTACGGTGTGGATGATGAGGTAGCAAAATAGACTGATAAATGTGGGGGAAATGTCACAAGAAAAGTGTCACAAAATTCCAGAGATTGGGCATTATCTAGGAGGAAATGTTGGTATATAGTATCAAATGCTACAGAGAGATCAAAAATGGATGAAGATTAAGAAAAAGACCACACCAGACTTGGAAATGAAGAGATCACTGGTAACTTTGGAGAAAGTTATAAAAGCTGTGACCCTCCACATAACCTATAGATCAGGGTGGCTCTTTTGTAATGTCAGATGTTTATACAGAAGATATACATGAAAAAGGACCTTCATACTGGCACAACACTTTCCATCATAATATAATAATATTAAGGATAAAAAGTTGGTAATATGAAGATAGAATTCTGTTCAAAGTCAAACATTAAAGTGAGCTGAAGAAAATGTGTGCATTAGTAGAATTATCATTGTCACCATGATGATGAATTTGTGGGTCTTGGAGAAATGAACTCTCTTCAATGTACAAATTCTTGGACTCTTAAGGAGTATTTAATTTTTTTAAGATTTTTATTTTTAGGAGGGGGGAAGGCAGGGCAATTGGGGTTAAGTGACTTGCCCAAGGTCACCCAGCTAGTAAGTGTGTCAAGCGCCTGAGGCTGGATTTAAACCCAGGTCCTCCTGACTCCAGGGCCAGTGCTCTACTCACTGCGCCACCTAGCTGCCACTTAAGGAGTATTTCTTACAATCTCCTCACAATGGCACTATCCTCCAGGCATCTCTCATCATAAACTTGCACTATATTCTTGGCTCCCATACACATGATAGGTGCACTTTTGCCTCATTTTGCCTAGGGCTCAGGCCTCTACATAACATCTTGAAGTCTCCTTGCCTCCCTTCCCCCTCTCCTGTTTTCCAGCACCCCTCCATGTGTTGAATATTGGCGAAGTCTAACATCCAGAGTTGAGGTATCAGCTTTACATGAACGAGACCTTGTGAGCCAGAAAGTTGTCTGAAAAGAATGTAGGGCTTTTAGGGGTCTTCAAGATTTATATGAGACAGCGGTATGACATGTCAAATAAAAAAAAAAAAACCTAATGCAATTTTGAACTGAATTAAGAGAGACATCATTTCTAGGAATAAGCAGGTGAGAATCCTTCGGTACTCTGTTCAGATCTGAACATATCTGGAGTATTTCAATACTTCATTTCTTGGCATCAGAGTTTAGGAAGGATGCTGATAAACTGTAGAACAGGGCTGTCCAAAATATGTACCACAGGCCGCATGCGGCCCACAGTGTGATTTTATGCAGCCTGCCTGTGGGTTTTAATTTTCACGAGTGAAAAAAATAAAATAATAACTTGCATGGAATGCATATTAGACTTTTTAATTCCATCACTAATAAATAATCTTGCTGATGTTAATTTTCTTTGGTGTTTTTAAGCAGTGTTACAGACGAAACATATCTCACAGAATTTTCCATCCATCTGTGGGATGCGTTCCATCTGCATGACACAGACTAGTCAGTATTCACCTACCTTTACACTGTTGTGTTGTCACTTTGTTGTTTTGTGTTTGCTTTCACGCTTTGCGTTTTCTCCTGTTGTATTCATGACACACGTTGCCCCACTTTCTATTAGTGTACTGTATTTTTTATTCTGGGTGCGGCCTTCGAATAATTATTTTATTTTAATGCAGCCCTAAGATAACCTAAGGTTGCACAGCCCTGCTGTAGAATATCCAGAGGAGATAAAACAGGATGGTGAAGGGGATTGAGGTCCATATCATACAAAGATTGGCTGAAGAAACTGGAGATGTTTAGTTCAGGGAAGAGAAGATGTGGAGGGACATGATAGTTGCCTTTAAGTATGTGAAGAGTCATCATAAAAGTAATTTAGACTTCTTCTCTTTGGCCTCAGATGGTAAAACCAGAAGCAATGAGTTACAGTTGCAGAGAGGCAAATTTGGGCTTAATACCAGGGGCAAACCAAAAACCATGTAATACCCAAAGCAGTCTAAAAGTGGAGATCATCATATCAAGAGCTAGTGAAAGCTAGGGGACTTTGGGTATAATGTGGAATTTGGAGTCAGGAAGACTTGCATTTGATTTCCATCTCAGACACTAGCTGTGTGACTTTGGACAAGCCACTCTGCTTCATTGAGCCTCAGTTTCCTCACCTGTAAAATGAAGATAATAATAATTACTGCTAGGGTTGTTGTGGGATACCATGAAAAGTGCTCTAAAAGCCTTAAAATGCTATGTAAATGCTAGTTATTGCCATCATCATCGATAATAGTAATAATTACAGAACATAATGAATTCTTCCAATTAGAACATGTCAAGAAGCTCAAGGACCGCTTAGTGGATATCATTAGGTAGAGATTCCTTTTCAGGTATGGATTAGACTAAATATCCACTGAGGTCCCTTCCAATACTGAATTCTATGATTGCAAATGCCAAAGCTGGTCCTCTAATCCATGTCTTCTTACTCTACATTCATGGCTTTTTCTGGTTTCCACACTGTCAGCTGACCAATTCCTGGGTTTAATCTTTGGGTTTTTGGTTCTTCTCCATGGTGTTCCCATGTTATTGGGTGGTCAGGAATGATTTCCTTTGATATAATTGTTAATTGATATATTTTCCTGTCTATGGAACTAGAATTATTCTGTATCCTTGGGAGTTCTGGAAATTTTGTCTCTTGATAGAGACCAAAGAGGTTAACTTTTACTTTGGACTTCATTTAAACCAAAGAGGGAGAATCAGTGAAGTGGAAGTGACAGGAACCTTGGGAAAAAGACAAGGTAAATTTGTATTAGTAAAGGATGGGGATGTTGGATAGGGACAGAAAAGTACCTCATCTTTCAAAAAGATTTCAAAATGTTCAGAAAAAATGATGGGTAGAGCCTAAAACTCTCAAAGGGAAGATGATTTAAGAAGGCAGGGAGACAGCTCTAAAAAATGAAATTCTGACAAAATAATTACAAATTATCCCAATGAAAAAGAACATGGAAAACATCTAAAGAAACAAAGTGTCTCTCAAGAGAATTCTTTGAAGTGGGAAAGGGACTAAATTCATTCTACTTGACCTTTAGAGTACAATCTGTAGCAATGAGGAGAAGTTATAAAGAAGCAACTTTTATCACCATATAAGGAATGGACTGTCTTGAAAGAGGTATTGAGTTCCTAGTCAGTAAAGGTATTCAAGCAAATGATTGATGACTATTTGGTTAGTAAGGTTTGAATTAGGTGGATTGTGAAGTTCTAATAACTCTCATATTAATTCTGTGATTAGAAAGAGCACATTATCACATTGTTGACCAACTATATGACTATGTTTGCATATGTGTATGTATATGTATGGAGATTCTTATTTGAATATGGATTGGCCTAAATGACTATTGAAGTCCCATCTAACTTTAAAATCCTATCTTTCTGAAAAGAATGAATCTGTTCTATAGGACTAACAGTCAAAAATTTTTATCATCTGCTTTGTCCAAGAAGGCTTTCTGGAGAAGATATTTCAGCTGTATTTTAGATACCACAGTTTAAGTGTATCCATATAGAGGCTGGTAACTGTCCTATCAGCAACACATTAAATGCATAAATATATGCAAAACACTGGGGATACAAAGATAAAATGGAAACTAGTTGCTGCCTTCAAAGAGCTTCTGTTCTATTGGATACACAACAGTTACATTAAAAAGTAAGGGCAAAGTAATTAGGCAGAGAAGGGAATCCTAACAACTAGGGGAGTCTAGGAAACAAGAAGTGCTACTTGGGTTGAAAATTGAAGGAAGCTGGTTAATCCATCAGTAAATCAAGAAACATTCATTAAGCCTTTAACAAATAAGCAAAATGGCAGTACTTGCCCCCAAGGAGTTACAGTCTAGTAGAGATGCACAAAACAATAGGAAAATAGTGAGTAGAGAAGGGAGTTTTGATTTTAGAGGTCACAGGGATTATAAGTGGATCCATAGGGCATTTTTTCTAGTAGCAATGACAGCAGAAACTTAATTATTGTTTCCAGAATAAGAAGAGGAGGGAGAAGTGAAAACGGGCGGCAAGGCAGATGGCAAAGTGCCCATGCCAAGTAGGTCTTGGTGCCCTGATGATTGTTGTATGTAAAGCATGGTCTGGAGCTGGTTAGATATAGCAGCTTAAGGTAAATTTTCAGGTATTCACCAATCAGGATAGTTTAGTCCTATTTAATTCTAGAATACAGACCCCAAACTGAGTAGACTGATTGTCTATACTCCCACTTCTGGGACTGGAAGAAGAATGATGTCTGGAGGTCCAGGTCCTAAGAAGTCTGGTCCTGGTGGGGAATCAGAGGCAACAGTAGAACAGATTGCAAGATATTTGTTCTGGGTAGGGCTTGGTGTCATTGCATTGGGTAAACAGAAAATAAGTAACAAATATTTATTGGTGTATTAATTAATGTTGGAAAGCAGGATGAGAAACTAAGGATTCCTAAAAACGGGTGGGTAGAAGTGGTAAGGACCTTAGGAAAATGAGATTATTATCTTAGATGAAAGGTTCTTTAAAAAAATACCTATACATATACATAATTGGTTTCCTTTGTAATCCTATGCATTTTATTTTGTGCATTTAAATGAATTATTCTGAAAAGGTGTCTAAAGGCTTCACTAGACTGACAAAGGGGTCCATAACAAACAGTTTAGAATTAGCAAGGAATGGGAATGTTGGGCTAAGGTGGGCATGACCTAAGCAAAGAAGCTGGACTTTTGGAAACCAGAAAAATCTCCATACATCTCTCCTGTTCCATTTAAAGGAAAGAATTGCCATCTTGACCTCTTGTGTTAAGCATCCCCAGGCTCCACCCCCATTTTACCTCCTTTACCCTAGAGGGCTGGTTCATTATTTGAACCAGTAGACCCATTGTGCAGCGAGTAGGCACTGTCACTGATGGAGTTAGATTTTTTTAAGATTCCCTCTCTACTCCCACCCCCTTCAACTTTCACTACAAACTTCTTAAGTAGAAGTGACCTCAGCTTCCTGGGACTTACATCCCTAGACTGGTCTGCTTTAGAAGATCACTAAGAAAGAAACTATTCAGAGACAATTTAATTGTAATGAGCCCTCATGACTAAGTGCCCTTTTATTAGCCCAACTGGAGTCCCATGTGTCAGCAGAGACCACCTCCCGCCCCCTGTTTTGCCTCCTGGCCCTTCCCTATTAAAGTGAAATATGGCTTTAATATAGTCCCACCTGGGGGAAGTGCTGTCTGAGTCAGCAGTCCTCATTGCCCACTCTCCTCCAAGCTGGACTGCCTTCTGTTTCCTGGCGATTTGGCAGCTTTCTATATGATCAGGTGAGGTTTCAGTCCAATAGGAACTGTTTATCAGAGAACCAAACCTGGGCATTTAGAGGCTTCTGAACCAGCTTCATGTCAGGAAGAAAAAAAAGGCATGGGTGTTTGGGGGGAGGGGAGGGAACAACTGTCCCCACAATGGGTTTAGAATTCCTTAATTCAGGCTCTAATTGTGAAAAGTGTAGGACGAGAGGTTCCAGAGACCCTAGCCTGAGCTCTCAGGGTCCCCCAAAGAGCCCCAACACATGGCTACTCTGGGGTCTCTGTGTGACTGGTCTGGGTTGGGAGCACTGCCCATGAGGAATAGGGTATAAAACACAACTTTGAAGCTTCCCATTAAACAAGATTGCCAGAACCACCAGAAGCAGGACACACCAACTAGATGCAAAGTTGGCTCAGTTCTCCTAATGTCTGCACCAAATCCTGGAAGCTCTGGTGCCTAAAAACTTGTAACTCTCAGATATAATGATGACGATGATGATGATGATGATGATGATGATGATAATGATAACTAACATTTATTTAATGCTTACTATATGTCAGGCATTTTACGATTATCATCTCATTTGATCCTCACAACAGCCCTGGGAGGTAGGTAGGTGCTATTATCCTCATTTTACAGATCAAGAAACTGAGGCAAATAGAAATGGAACAACTTGCCCAGGGTCACACACCCAGTGAGCATCTAAGGCAATATTTGAATTCAGACCTTTCTGATTCCAGACTCAGTGCTTTATCCACTATGCTACCCAAACTGCCCTAAACCTTGGGAACCTCCACGCAATGGGGCTTATCAGTATTAAAGGGGTTAGGGAAGAGATACTATTTTTTGTGATGACTTTTAGTTGGGTGTTTTCCTGAGATCCCTTAGTCCAAAATTTTTTTCCTTGCTATTTCCAGCCTCCCCCTCTCTTTTAGAGAACTGAGAGTACATACTGAGTCACCTATGCCAGAAGACTTGGACAGATTTTCCCTTCAAATCCATTGAGACCATATGTTCTCCTGTAAATCTGAAACACTCAAATTTCTGAGCAAGGTGTTCTTACTACTGCACGTCTATTGTCCCATGTTGCCAATCAACCACAAACTATAGTTTATGCATATCTCGATTTTTCTCTGAGACTTACCCTTGAAATAGTGTGGGCCAACATTCGGACAATTTCTGAGATCATCCAACATCTCTGCATTATCCCTTGGGGAGTCAACCTTTCTTAGCAATTTCTTCTTAAATAGCTTAGGGGTTACAAACTTTGGGGAAGGGCCTGGGTGGAATCCAGAGTCCAACTACCCTATCTTTGAGACCTCTTGTCAGAAACCATTGATATTCCACTCTCATCTGGAAATGATCTCTCTCATAGTATTTTAGACTCTTCTTATAATTCACTTTTCATATTTGAATTTGTATCGTGGTTGTTAGAGTCTATGTCTTTAATTAGATTGTAAACTGCTTGAGGACCCTTCCTTATTTATTTTTGTCTCATTCAGCTTAGCTCAATGCCAAATACATTGTGAACATATGAGTGAATTATATACGGAGAAAATCAAATACCCTATAGATGTTTTAGGATGAAAGAGATTTCAGAAATCCTCTATTTCTTTTCCCCTCCCCGCAGCCTTTACTTTTCTTTTTATTTTTTTTTTAATGATGAGAGTGAAGCCCAAGAGGCAAAGGGGCTTACCCAAGATGATATAGGTAGTAAGAGCTGAGATTTGAACCCAAACCTCTGAATCCACAGCCAATCACCTTTTTGCTATGTAATACTGTGATCAGAGTAATCAGGAACTTGCCAATAGAGGCAGCATTCTGTAAGAGAAAGAGTTGTATTTGGAGTCAGAGAATTCTGCGTTCAAGTGAGAATGGGTAAGTTTGGTCTCTCAGCCTGAGTGTTCTCATCTCAACTCATGGCGATAATCATACATGTAACTGTCCACCTCACAAGGTGGTTGTGAGGAAAGTGCTGGAATTATTAAACAGGGAAAACTTTGGTGTCAGTTTCTGCCATCTGTTTGTACCCAGGGCCTCAGTTCAAGTGTAACACCTGTTCTTCATTGGCTTATAATGCTGTTCTGCTCTCTGTTCATTTCTGGGCAGAATCTTCCAAATCTTTGAAGGAAAGAGTCATTTTTCTTCCCTGTAGGATTCCTCTTTCTCTTGGGCAAAAAGTCTATTGTCCTATAATTTGTTTCCTGCCCTTGCTAATGGGGTGAGAATAAAGGGGAGGGATGTTCTAGAGAATTCAGGGGAAAAGGGATACGGAAAGAGGATTGAAGTGAGCGTTTATTGTTTTTCTGAGAGATCTCCACTCTTTGAACTGCTAGGTTCCCCTTAGAACATCGTCAAATTTTATAGGAAAGACCTTTGTATGAAAGTTAGATAATTTAAATGTTACCTAGTCATTCATATTATAGCTCTAAAGGAATTAACCAGTATCACACCACAAGGTAGCATATTCTACATTGGGTCCCAAGGTTGTCCCATGCTTTCATAACTATCCACTAAATTGCAAAGGGAAGGAAGGACTCTCAAGAATCTAAATATTCAAAGGAAAATGATAAGACCATATAGGACAACATGAGAGTGGAGGCTAGATGTAGAAGAGAAGTTCCAAGGTTTAGAACTTGTTGAAATTTTAACGGATTGGCAGTAGACATTATAGAATCTACTTTCCTGGAGATTTCCTGGTTATGTGGACATAAATATAAAGAATGCTTTTCTGGGGTAGTGTGATTGTAGCTCTATCTAGAATGTGGGGAATGGACTAAATGACCTCTTATTGCCTGCTCCAGGACCAAGATTTTACAATCCTACAATATATGCTTTTTCACTCTCACAGCAGCAATGTCTCCCTGCTATTTCTTTCCCACTCTTTCTTTCCTATTAGATCTCCTGCCTATATTCATAAATTCCATGAGGTTTCTTCCTAATGGGCTTCGGAAAAATAGAAATCATTGGATTAGTCAACCTAATCAGGTGTGCTTCTGACACCTCATTTATCTTTCTCTCAAGGCCAGTCAGCAGAGCAGGATTAACTACAACAATAAACAACCAAAAAAGCTGACCCATATTGTAGAGAGATTTGTAGATTTTTCCTGAGTTCTGAACTTTGGATTGAACTTTCAGTATTGGCTCCTCCTTTCCAAATCTGAGACTATGCCATCATCTCGCAGCTGATTTATACTGGAAAGAAAAGTAAAGGTATTTCAAGTTTGATAAACATATTTTAAATCTCTTACTGTTCAGATTTCTTTTCTTTCATTTATTGTTACTGCAATGACATAAGCCAGGTATCCATACCCAGTACTGCCTGATAGCTAAATGTCACCAAGTACATTAGAGTTCCTAAGAACGAGACTTAGCTAAGTGGCAGATTCTACCAGAAGTATAATTGGGAGAGAGTCCAATGACCTGGCAGTCTGAGCAAGCGGCCTATAAAGACCACATATGGATTCATTTTCTCTTCTTTATGGACTTTTTTGAGAGATGTATTTAGATCCAGTCCCTTTCTCTCCATGTAAGTAGCCCATATGATGTAATGGAAATCCCCAGAGCTGAATAAAAATAACCCACTTGGTTATTTGTTTGACTATGTGGCCACATAACTTATATAACGTCTCCATGCCTCAGTTTCTTCATATAAAAGGATCATACTACTTGTATTAGTTAATACACAGTGTTGTTGTGAAGAAAATTTTAAAATTCCAAATAAATATGAGATGTTATTGTTATTACTTTATATGTTTGTATTTGAAGATTCAACTTTGTTTTTCTGCCAGACCAAGGGATATGAACTTTGGATATGCTGCCACCAGGTGGTGGTAGGGATGTAGATTGTAAGATTTGAATTATAAGGTATAAAATTAGTTAACTAAGATAAATTAGCATACACTTATTATAAACACACACACACACAGTTATAGTTAATTACACAATATACATAGGAGGACCATGAGAGCCAGAAGGAGTTGAACAATGTAGTGCCATCACCTGCATGTGGAGGCAATATTTTGCTTGAACATGTAAGGAGGAAGAAGGGTCATTACTACTGGTGGTGGATTTAAATATACATGGAACCCAAATTCCTTCTGGAAAATTTGAGTATTTTCAGAGAAACAATCACACCAAAGTAGGACCCTGGGACTCAAGAGAAGCACAGTACATTATGGGAGGTTTCCTGGAAAGTTTCCTTAAAGTGACCATTTATTTTTGTGCCCCACCCAGTGTACTCAAGGCCTATGGGGTGTGATTTTGGTTGGTTTGAATGCTCCTGAACTTCCCCTATTGAAACCATTCCTTCTCTCATTCTGGAAATTGTTCCACTCCTGTGGGGGTGAGATCAGTCAATCAATAAACATATATTAAGTACCTACTATGGGCCAGGAGTGCTAAGCCCTGGGGATACAAAAAAAGGCAGGGTACTATCCTTGATTTCAAGGTGTTCACAAATCTAATGGGGGAGACAACATACAAAAAATATACACAAACAAGTTATATAGAAAATAATTAACAGAGGGAAGGCACTAAAATTATGAGAGATTGGGAAAGGCTTGCTGTAAAAGATGGGATTTTAGCTGGGCCTTAAAGGAAGCTAGAGAAGCCAATAGACAAAGCTGGAAGGGCATGGAGGACAGCCAGAGAAAATGCCCAGATCCTAAAAATGGAGTGTCTTGTGCATGGAAGAGTACATATTGGGGAGGAAGGTATAAGAGGACTGGGAATGTAGCAGGGAGCTATGTAATGAAGGACTTTGAATGCCAAACAAAACATGTTGTAATTGTTCCTGAAGGCAATAGATAACCACCAGAGTTTATTGAGTTTGGGGCAGGGGAGGGTTGGTGATATGATCAGATCTGCACTTTAGGAAAATCTAGAAAAGCATGAAGTGTATGAGGTTTGGAATTGTTTACAGGATCAGGAGCAGACATTAGAAGAGATATGACCTAGGTCATTATATATAGGGATTAGTTGAAAATGTTTATGCCTTCTTCTTGGTTAAAATATTCTGGCAGAGCCATATGGGGAATCCCTTACAAGCTGTTCTGGGGAGAGAGGGAGGAGCTATCTAAAAGAGGGGTATGGTTATGTATTAGCTAGGGAATCCAGTAGAGCACAAAGAAATGATCTGTGTAACCAGTGGTTGCACCACCATTACGAGTAATGTGGAAGTACTATTTCTCTGGGATAGATATGTGTGTGTGTGTGTGTGTGTAGAAATGTATGTGTGTCTATATATTTACATCTATATCTACATCTATATCCATCTATCTATCTATCTATCTATCTATCTATCTATCTATCTATAGAGAGAGAGTTAGTTTTCTTCTGTCAACATTTTTTTCTTTTTCTTTTTCTTTTCTTGTGCCCCTTATTGTATGCTGACTGCCTAGAAGGCATCTTCAGGGCACACTCATAATATATTTGTGTCTTTCTCCGTTGGGCATCTTGTATACTATATTTTGTGTGGTGCTTCCACTGAGTAGACAGTAGATGCTCAATTTCTTGGAAGAGACATTTTGTGGTGATGAGGCAATTCAAATGTGCCCCAGCTGTGTCTCTGAGACAATAATTGTCTAGCATTCTGCTCTGTTGCCAAAGAGTTCTGAGGATATAGAGATAAAATAGAACGAAACAAAAAAGACCCAGTTTCTGCCCTGAAGGAGCTTATAATCTAATAGAAGCTTGAGAAATGTATACAAATAACTTTAATATGATTAAGAAAGTTATTGTATATGTGTGTGTATATATATATGTGTATGTGTGTATGTATATATATATATATATATATATGTATATACATACATAGCTCCAGGTATACTAGCTATGAACTATTTTGTAAAACATTTGAACTTGTGCTCATTTTGGCTGGGTCTATATAGAGAAGATTAACACGTACAATGGAAATCATGTACATAATCCCTTGTGAAAGGATAACGCACAAATTCCGGAAGTGTTCTATGTTTAAAATTGCTAATAATAGGAGAATGCAAATTAAAACAATTCTGGTGTTTTACCACATAGAAAGCAAATTTGCAAAGATGATGAAAGATGGAAATAATCAATGTTGGAGGGGTTGTGGAAAGATAAGCACATTATTACATTTTTGTTGAGCTATGAATTAACATAATCATTCTGGAAAGCAATACAGAATTATGTTATCAAAGTGCTTAAAATGCCCATACCCCATGATTCAGAAGTTTCACTGCTTGGCATGTATTCCAAGGAGATCATTGACCACAAAAAAGAGAAAAAAGAACAAAAGAAAGAAAGAAAAAGCCCCAGGTATACCAAAATATTTAGAGCAAACTTTTGGGGTACCAAAATCAAATTTAACCATCAATGGTTAAATAAATTACGGCACCTTAATGTCATGAAACATTATTGTACTTTAAGAAGTGATGACGATGAGAAATACAGATAATCATGAAAGGGTCATGTGAATTGTAAAGTAAACAGAGCCAGGAAAACATTATACATGATTGAAACAACGTAAATGAAAAGAAAATTCACAAAACAGTCTAAATGGAATGGTGCAAAATTTCAAAGAACGAGCTTGGCCCCTATTTATCCTAAATATAGCATCTTTGTGCATAGTTGTCTGCATATTCTCTCACTTGTCTGGCTGTGTGTTCTTTGAAAGCAGAGACTCTTTTGCCTTTCTCTGGTGCTTATCATAGTGCCTGGCACATAGTATGTGCAATAAATGTTATCTTGCTTTTTGTTTTTACATTAATACATATTTATGGAATAAAAGAAACATTTCCATAATGTAGTACAATAAAAAAGATGACTGTTCATGAAACTGTAAATCTACTAAGAACAACTTGCTATTCCTTTCAAATACACAACAAAAGCATAAAGTAAATTTCTTTTTTCCTCTTTTTTATACTCGCCTTCCCCACCATGCTCTAGAGATGGCTACTATTAGATACAAATCGATATTACATGGATTCTTTCTTTGTATGTCTTTCATAGTTAATGTTTTTTAATTGAATGTATGTTCAGTTCCACCTTGATGATGTGAAGCCTACACGGAATACATCTTTGGTGTCTATCACTATGAACAAACTGCAAACTACCTTGAATTCAAGCAGCATTAGTCAGATTTCCTCAGAACTAATTTCTAAAAGATCTTAGCTTCCTGCCAAAATGAAGCATTTAAAAGCAGCAAACTTAATTACTTTTAAAGCAGGTATCTAAAAATGATTATTTTGTGGCTTTCTGTAACATGATCAGAATAGAAAAAGGAACACTACTAATATCTCTGTAGATGCGGTGATTAGTGCAGCCTATCTGGGGACAAAGGCATTGGAGTATAATCAAGTTGCAGATGTGCTATTGTTTCATGCTAATATTATACAGTTTGTCCAGGTGGGGCTTTAATCAACCAGAAACAATGGACATCAGTTTGTGAGAGTGTGCTGAGCTCAGAAGAGACTTCAATAATAACAATAGCTGACATTTAGAAAGCACTTTAAAAGGTTCAAAAGCACTTTACATATATTATCTTACTTGATCCTCATGGCAATCCAGTGATATATACCGTTCTAATATACCATTTTATAGAAGAGGAAAAGGTTAAATTATTTCTATAGTCCATAAGTCTAATCTTTTTACTACGCCATCCTGAACTCAGGCTACTGAGGAAAAGATCAGAATACCTGAAGATCTGAGGTCCTATGGATTCAAAAAAGGACGGGCTGAAGGAATACCAGGTTCTGTCCTTGGTCCTATTCTTGTTCATCTCTACTCTCTTTTTTTTCTATTTTGTATTTTCTCTATTTTTTTTCCCTACTCTCTATTTTTCCCTACTCTCCCTCCCTTGATTATCTCATTTTATTCCTAAAGGTTAAAAACTATCATAGGATGTTTGAGTTGGGCTTTGAAAATGGATAGCAATTCAGTAGGTAAAGATAGGGAGGGAGAATATTTTCATAATATTTAGCATTTATAGAGTGCCTACTGTGTGCCAGGCACTTGTGCTAAGCACTTTATAAATATTATCTCATTTCATCCTCACGATGACCCCAGGAGTTAGGTGCATTATAATTCCTATTCTGCAGTTGAGAAAATTCAAACAAAAAGAGATCAAGTGACTTGCCAAAGGTCATACAGTTAGTAAGTATCTGAGGCTGTATTTGAGCCCAGCGTTTCCTAACTCCAGGTGGTGCTCTATTCACTGCACCATCTGACTGCCTTCCATATTATCTGCAAATAGACTAAGATGAGTACAATTGTATAGAGAGAAAAATACAGGGAGTGTTTAAAGAGCAGAGAATGGTCCAATTTAACTGGAGCATAGTGTGAGTGGACAGGGATAATATTTTAAATGTTGTCTCAAATAAACTCGATAAGATGGATTTGTTACCAATGATAATAGACCTCAACTTTATAAAATAGACAAAAATTAGCCACTGAGGATGTACGAATAAGGAGGCCCTGTGACTACATCTATACATAAGGAAAATTAGTCTGGCAGTGTTGGGAAGGATGGACTGATTGGAAGGTATAGAGGGTGTAGATGGCACTTGCCAGGATGAGGAGGCTGGTAATAAGTGTTTACTGAAAGAATGACAATAGAAATAGAGAAGAAGGGGGCAGTTGTGAGAGGCAGATTCAGTAGTATTTAGTGGCTGATTGGATATGTGAAATTAGGGAAGAAGGATAGGGATAGGGTTAGGAAGTAGACCTGTTATTTCACTAGGATAGGGAACTTCCAGATAGGGGAATTCCCTCAACCAAGACAAGTGGCTACTTTCTCTGAAACTTTTAGTCTTAAAAAGTTGCTAGGTCTAGAGCACTGAGAGGTCCAATCAATCAATTGATCGATCAATCAGTAAACATTTATTAACTGCTTACTATGTGCCAGACACCGTGCTAAGTGCTAAGGTTCAGAGACTTGCCAGGTCTTCCTGCCTCCAAGGCATCTCAGGATCCATTAGGTCACACTGAAGGAAAGAATCAAAAGATTAAAAACAGCATGTCTTTGTGTTTTCCCTGAGTAACTCAAATAATTATTTAAGCACAGTAAACATTTAATAAATGTTTGTGCAATTGAATTTGTTGAACTGAAGTATATCTGCTTCTATTAGGTTGTGGTTGCTGTTTACAAATATTTGGAAGCAAACAGGCTGGTGAAGTAGGTAGGTTTTGTCTTTGTTGCCCCTAGACTCCTATTTTTAATTCAACAAGACGTAAGTTCAACAAAAATTTCATAGAATCACCTCTAAATTGGGAGTAACCTCAGAAAACATTCTGGACAACCAATACTTGAATAGGAATCTTCTGTATGCTATCCTCTTTCAGTGGTCATCTTGTCCCTTTGGAGAACTTGTCAATGCTTGCTATAGGAACGACATTGGTAGGTGCGGGACACCATCTTGAGATGATAAAATAAGATATTCTCTACCCACACTGAGCTTAAAGTCTTGTAGAGAGATGAGAAATGTAGACAATTATACTGGAAAAATGGAGGAGAGGGAGGAAATAGTACAGCTTAGCTCTCTCGCACAACAACTCTGACAAAGATCAAGGACAACTAGCAGACCACATAGTGATAGACAGTTCCAAGGAGAAATCACAGTGAGTCATTTTTCTCATCCGTGTCAGCATAGGGAGAAAGCCAGAGGCTTTCAGGCAGTATGGAGGAGGCCCAACCAGGAAGGTACATGCAGTGTCTTCTATAATGAGGACTGGGCCAGGGCCTTTAACTGTATATCAAGGCAAAGAACGCAGTTGTAGCTATACTGAACAGCTGTATAACAGACTGGGAGCAGGAACAGAAGTCAGATTGCAGTTCGCTCTTTCTGACCCCAGACAGGCTCTCAGCCCATAGAGCTCTCCTGTGGCCTTCAGATAAAAAATTGGGACATGGAGTTTTGACCAAGAGTGAAACTGGACTCTTGTCACTGATCCTACAAAGCCTTTTAGTTAGTAGGTCTGAGCTTGGGCTAATAATTATCTGCTGGAGAGCCAATCAAAGGCTCATAGTTATATAACCCAAACCTGAGCTGAGGTCCTAAGCCTAGAAAGCTTAGATTAGCAGGGTAGTGACCACACTTTGCCCTGGAGCACAAAGATGCTCTAGTCTGAGACAAAACTGAGATCCTTAAAGAACACAGCACTCAGTACCTAGAAAAAGTAGCAGTAGGAACCCAGAGAATACAGATCAAGACCAAAAGAGGTCCCAACATTTTCTCATGAATTGTGCAGAATATTCTTAACATAGCAGTCCCAATTCTGGAAGTAAAGATGAAAAAATAGTAAACAAAACAAAACAAAAAGACATTCATGATAAAAGGATATTTTGGAGCTAGGGATGCCCAAGATACAAACCCAGAAGAAAAGGATAATTCTAAAACATCTAAAATAAAAGCATCAAACAAAAACACGGCTTGACCAAAAAGTCCACTAACATTCCTGACTGAAATGAAACAATTTGAGTTTTTTTGTAAAGATCATATAAATGAAATGCAAATTCTAAAAGAGAGAATTAGAAAAGACAAAAGACATGGAAGAGGAATCGATAGCTTGGTACAAGGATTGTAGGTGACAATTGTGGCATATCAGGACCTTGGAGAAATTAATCCTCATAGCCAGGACATTTTTTTCCCCTTGAGATTCTACTTGGACTTGTATAATAAATAAACATTTAAAAATGCAATAGATAAACCACTAATCTAACTTTTAAAAGTTATTAGCCACATATTCATAGGAAAAATGAAGAGAGAATTCACAACAATTGAAGAGGAAGTAAAAAAAAGTATCAGAAACTATTTTACCCAATAATGCTGACAAAAATAATAAAGAAAATGAATGAATGCTTGCAAAAAAGTAAAACACTGAAATTAACAAAAGAAGAAACAAATTGTTTAAATATCAAGAATCAGAAAAAGAAATTGAACAAGAGATAAGTGAAATCCTAAAGGAAAAATAAAAATGTTTGGACCAAGTGGATATATCAATGAATTTTATCAAATGTTCAAAGAGCCATCAATTCTAATATTACACAAACTGCAAAAAATAAGAAAAGAGGGGACCCTCCCATCTCTTTCTATGTTACAAATATGATCTCAATACCTAAACTGTGGAGAGAAAAAAAAACAGAGAAAGCAACCTATAGATCAATATCTCTAATAAAAAAATAATGTAAATTTTAAAAGTAAATATTAGCAAATGGGCTATAATACATTTTAACAAGATTATACACTGTGCTGAGTTGAATTTACACAAAGAATGAAGAGTTGCTTCAATATAAGGAAAACGATAAACATAATAAACTATATAAGTAACATAATAAAATATGATTCTACCAATACACCACCTATTTCTATTAAAACACTAGAAAAAAACAGTATTTTCCATAATATAATAAATAATATTTTTCTAAAACAAAGAGCAGACATTACATATAGTAGAGAAGTATTAGAGATCTTTCCACTAAGATCAGAGCAAATCAAGGATTCCCATTATCAGTACTACTATTTAACAAAATGCTAGGAATGCTAGCTGTATAATAATAAAGCAAGAATGAGAAATTGAAAGAATAAGCATAGGCAAAGAAAAAACAAACAAAATTATAGCCCTTCAAAGATGATATGATGATAGAAAACCCTAAAGAGTCAAATAAAAATTAACAGAAATAATTGATAAATCCAGCAAAGTTGCAGCACATAAAATAAATCCATGTAAATCACCAATATTCCTATATGTTACTAGTAAACCCAGAAGGAAGAGATAAAATGAGAAATTCTATTCACAATAACTACATCATGTATAAAATATTTTGTAGTCTATCTTCCAAGACACACTCAGGAACTCTATATGAATCCAGATACAATACTATCTCTATGTAAATAACCCACCTGTACCCCAAATGAAAAAAAAATATTAATCAGGTATAGACTGAGCCAATAAAAAAATCAACAGTATTACTTTAATTCAGCTATTCAGTATTATACAATTAAACATAACAAGGTATTATCTTTTAGAGATAGAGAAAATGATAATGAAATTCACGTGGAAGAACAAAATGTCAGAAATGTGAAGGGAAGTAATGAGGAAGAATAAAGAAAGAATGTGGCTTAGAAGTCCCATTTCTCTGGGACTATTACAAAGCAGTAATTACCAAAATTATTTGGAACTGGTTATCAAATAAAGAGATATATTAGTGGAACAAATTCAGTACCCAAAAACAAAGCTGAAAGAGAAGTAAGGGGCTTGCACTGAGATAGTGGCAGCACTGTGATGGAGGACATCTATACTTAGAACTTAAAATGGAGTCTGATGAGACTGTGACTTTCCTTGCTTGCCATTCTGCCTATTAAAATAAACTGTAGGAAGAAATTAGGCTATCTTTGTGAGGGACTGCTGGAAGTGGTGATATGCTTCAAGTCTTCACCTTTTTGTTGTATTTTATCTGTACCTTCCAAAAGCGAGAATTTTATTCTTAAGTATCCACGTTATTTATGTTTGATATGACTCTCTTTGAGTTTTAAAAGCCTTTTTGAGCTCTTTCAAGAATTCTTTTTGGACCTGACACCAATTCAAAGTTTTCTTTGCACTTTCACATATAGCTGTTTTGACATTGTTTTTCTGCTCTGAATATGTATTTTGATCTTCCCTGTCATTGCAATGACTTTCTATGGTCATGTTCTATGTTTTTTTGTTCTGTTTTTCCATTCTATTTTTTGACTTTTAACTTCATGTTAAAGTTGTGCTCTCCTCCTGGAGTGGAAGGGGCACCATCCCAAACTTTTCATGTTGTTCTTTTCAGTGCTAATTCTGGGGACCTGTTAGTGAGCTTTTAGTTCTTCCAGGGTGGTAAGATCTAAGGAGAGGTGTGGTCACTGCTTTCCTGGCCCATGCTCCAGTCTCTGAGTGACCACAAGCACTCTTTTCTGCCCTCTATTTGTGACTAGGATCCTCCTCTCCTGTTGCTGCACAACCTAGTATGCTAGTGCTCCTCGTCATCCTGGGACTGTGATTTCATCTATGACCTGGATCCTGTTTTTGTAATGCAACCAAGTCCTTGACCCAATGCCAGCAAAATGTCTCCTGCCATCTCCCTCTCACCAATTGTTGGGCCCCCTTACTATCTGTGGCCTGAGAGCTCTGAAAGTCACTGCTGCTGATTTAGTTGCCTCCAAGGCCTGGGCTGTCTTGCTGGGGCAGGGCCTACTGTTGGTTTGCCTGAGCTCATTGTACTGGACTGTGCTCCACACTTATTGCAGTAAGACAGATGTTTTCTGTCAATCTTCCAAATTATTTTAAGCTGGAAAATTGTTTTACCCCATCCTTTTGTTGGTTCTATTACTCCAGATTTCATTTTGAGGCATTATTTTAAAGTTGTTTGGAGTGGAATTTGGTTGACCTCAAGTTCCTGTTCTTATTCCACCATCCTGGCCCTACCTCCTCTAGTTCATATTAATCTTCTCAGGTTTCTCTGAAATCCTCCTGCTCATCATTTATTTTGTAGCACAATATTTTTCTATCACAATCATATATTAAAAATTTTCAGCTAGTTCTCAGTTGATAAGCATCCCATCGAGTTCCAATCCTTTGACACCGCAAAAAGAAGTATATAATTATTTTTGTACCTATAGGTCTTTCCCCCTTTTCTTTGATATTTTTGGGATAGAGACCTAATAGTAAAATTTCTGGGTCAAAGAGTATGCACAATTTTATAGCTTTTTGGGCATGGCTCCAAATTGTTCTCCAGAATGGTTGGACCAGTTCACAGCTCCACCAATAGTGCCTTAGTATCCCTATTTTTCCAGATCCCTTCCAGCATTTATCATTTTCCTTTTCTATCATGTTAGCCAATCTATAGGTGTAAGAAGGTACCTCAGAGTTTAGTTCATGTGACTATTGATAGCTTTGATTTTTTATGAAAATAGTTGGGTGTATTTTAATTAAATTTATATTTTTTACAGGGGCTGTCACATTGGAGACCTCAGTGGGATTGGGGAGGATAGTATTGGTAACAAGGGACCTTATATCGGGTATTTGTACATTACAGGGTTTTCACCTCTGCTTCCAAATGTATGAGGAACAGGGCAGAGCCTTAGATAAGAGGAAGTATCATTAAGTATTTTTTTTAAAAATATGGCTTTAGGGATGAAAATGACCAGAACTTATGGCAACTGACCAAGGAAGTTTGTAAAGAAGCATGAGGGTTTCACTGCTCTCTCAGTTATCAACTGCCATCCTATTTAGACTCAATGCTCAAGTCTAGAATGCAGACAATCTATCCCAGCATTCTGACCAATTTGGTCTTGGGGAAACTGGGAGAAAATTGCTCTACCTCCCATTTCATACTCCCTACCCACCTGCTTCTGAATTTCTTCTGTAACCCTGACCCATGAGAACAGGCTACTCTGGGACCAACACTACAACCCACATGTAGCAAGCCAGTGAGCAAGTGAGTGTGTGTGTGTGTGTGTGTGTGTGTGTCTGTGTGTGTAGCTTTTTAGTGACACTGCCTCAGGGACCTCAGATTTTTGCTCTACTTCACTTCACTCAAAAATCCATGAGTTATCATTCATTCATTTTACTTATTAGTGTTAATTCTTTCAGAGTCAGAATTATCTCCACAGAGGTTGGAAAACTGTTTCAGGCAGTCACTGGCCTGTCCCAGATCTAGACACTCAATTTAAAAAAAAAATCTTATTCATATTGTTTTGTGTCATGATCATTTCTAAATATATTTATCTCTCATCTCTCTTTACCTTCTAAGCTAGGACACTAGATGACCTCTGAGATCCTTTCCAACACTTGTAACAAAAAGTAAAAGAGAAAGGTGGAGGGAAAGAGAGAGTGACGGAAAGAGAAAAGGAGAGAAGCAGGAAAAGAGAGAGAGGGAGGTAATTTAGCAAAACCAGTTATCACATTAACCATATCTGACATCATATGCGACATGCCACACTTGAAGTACCCTCCTTCTGGATAGAATTGTTGGGTAGTTTCCTAATTCTTCTTTAGGGCCAAGTTTGGTTGTTACAATTATACAGAATTCAGTTTCTTTTTTGCTGTTCTTTCTATTTACATTGTTATTATTTATGTTGCTGATTTCCTGGTTCTACTTATTTTACTCCTGATCACTTCATATAAATATTTCCATAGTTCACTAACTTTTTAAATATATTTTTCTTTTATTATAGAGTTTTAGTCCTTTATTTTGTCCAGGTATAATTTTGTTTAGCCATTTTCCTTGATAGGCTCCAGTTTCCAGTTCTTTCCTTTCAACAAAAGTGCTGCTATAAATATTTTGGTGCATATGGAGTCTTTCTCTTTTAAACCTCAAAAGGGGGGAAATCAAGGGCAAGTAGGAGAACAGAGGAAGTTTAAGCCCTGGGTCAACAGGTAAATGGGAACTGCGGGTTCATGAGAACCTTAAGGGAACAGGAAACACTTTCCGTGGTGAAACGAATAACAAGGTTTAAGCGTTGTGTAAATCAGGGTATAATAATGATAATAATATTAGCATTTACATATGTAACAACAAGCACCCTGGCCCAGCCAGGATGGCCTGCTAGTGTAGGTTCTTTGATCTGATTTTCTTAAAGGAATGGCAACTTTATGGGGTCAACGATATTTAATTACATTCGCTAGTTCAGGGGAAAGGTAAGCACCCTAAACGTGGAGAAAATATAAGCAGAGAAATCAGCACAAAGATCAATAGACAGGGCTTCAACTGTCTGAATAACATAACATAACCACCTATTTACACCACTGGATCAGGGAAGCACAGGTACATTTGAGTAGTCAGTGGGGTTCTGAACTAATGGCTACTCAGAATCCCATCCAAGGAATCAAAAGGTTCTTCTCATGAGCAAGCCCCCAAAGCAAAATCTCACTTCAGAGCATATGTATATATATATATATATATATATATATATATATATATATATATATATATATATATATATACTTTTGGCTAATAGGCTCAGAGCCAGAAGACATCACAACCCTTGTGACTCAGTGCCTAATTAGCTTAGTATTGAAAGGTGTGAAAGCCTTCCTATAAGCAAGCCTCCCCCTAAGCAAGTTTCCCCTTTAAGCAAGTTCCTCCTTAGACAAATTCCTCCTCCAACGGGCTGTACTTGACTCAAGATGTATCACAGCTGTGATTGAACACATGCGGTCACACAGGCCTCTTAATGGATGGGGAAGATCTTCCTATTCCATTAACATTACAATATAGCGCTTTAAGGTTTGTACAATACATTACAAATATTATCTCATTTGATCCTCACAACAATCCTCTGAGGCTACAGTCCTTATCTGACAAATGAGGAAACTGAGCGAGGCAGGTTAAATGACTTGCCCAAACAGTAACTGATTGAGCCATATTTGAACTCATGTCTTCCTAATCCCAAGTCCAGAACTCTACCCATTGCACCATCCAGCTGATATTATATGATGAAGATTATGAGTCATGGTAACAGGGAAGACTTAGAATCTATTTATGGAGATGAATGGACTACGAGATGAAATGTGGTGTAAAACAAAAGTTTGTCTCTGTAGCTTTACTCTGTATGACCTTGGGTAAGTCTTTTACTATCAGTTTTCTCATCAATAAAATGGGAATAATAATGCATATCTTGCCTGCCACAACAGGGCAATAGGAGAAGCAAGCACTTTGATGATTGTGTTCCATTTAATCCACTTCATTCAACAAACACTCACTGAGCACCTATTATCAGTCACAGAGCTATACATGGGGGATACAAATTAAAAAATGAAACCATCTCTGACCTCAACATAGATTCCATTAGAGGGAAACAACATGTAAACAGTTTATACAAAACGTACACAGAGTATACAAAACATATACAAAGTAATTTCTTTTTTGGCATAGCAGTGATGGAAAGTAGGAATTTGGGAGACTGGGAAAGGACTTTAGTAAAAAGATAGAGTCTAGTTACAACTTGCAGGTATTATCAGAAAGCCAACTTCAAAGCCAAAAGTCCAACGTTTTTTTTTTCTCTTTCTAGATGCTACCGGTACCATTTAAAGAGATTATATATGGGAAATTGCTTCTTTATTTGCTGTGTACTCCCATCCTTTTCCTCATAGTTTTATGATTTGGCTGGTCTAACTGTTTAAGCTCTTCCACAATGTTCTTCAATGTGTTGATAAACCTTTCTCCTTTTTTTTCCTTGCTTAAAAAACCACATGTATGTACATATATGTGTATAAACAGGTACACACAAATATAAATACATGTATGCATATATACATATATTTAAAACAATCTTAAATTATTATTTGCTAACATCTACCTTTTCTTCTTTTCAGAGATAACTCATTTTGTGGATGTATCCTATACTGGGGGAGGGGAGATGTATTGAGAGCAATATGGTCATTTCTTTTTGAGATTCACTCCCATTATAGTGAAATTGATCACACACTTAAATGGCTTATGCTGTTGAACTAGACATTGTAAGGATGGTGACTACTGGAGAAGAAGGTGGGGAGAGGAAGGAGACGGTAAATTCTATGGCTTTGGAAGAGAAATCCTCTCTTCAATGTGCCAAGTCATGGCACTGGAAAGTTACTCATGAGGGGGATCAAGAAGAACTCTACTGGGGAAGGTTTCTTTTGATTTACTACTTATGTTGCCATTACATCACCCCTAATTAAAATAAATTGAGTAATATTGGAACTGTTCCATATAACTCTGCGTTGCCCTAGAAGTGAGACAGGGAATGGAGGAGTGAGAGTAGGATGGGTAGGAGAAACACTTTAAGGATATATTCAGGTACCATTTCAACCACCAACGTACTTGCTGGGAAAATAGTGATGGCAAAACACACTGCCTGGGCAGAGTCGAAGTGGTGGTGGTAGCAGTAGCAGTAATAGTAGAAGTAGGTCTTGTTATTGTTATTGTCTATGGTGGTTATGGTTATTGTTTATGGTGGTTATGAAGTATCATTATAACCAATAACTGCGTCTGACATTTATATCACACTTTATGATTTGCAAAGCACATCATGCATGTATCTCAACAACCCCGTGAATTAGGCTGGGCAAGAATTATTTTCCTTATTGTATTAAAAAAAGTTCCAGTTAGGTGGCACAGTGGATATAGTGCTGGGCCTGCTGTCAGGAAGACTCATCTTTCTGAGTTTAAATCTGGCCTCAGACTCTTATTGTGTGACCCTGAACAAGTCACTTAACCCTGTTTACCTGACTTTCCTTATCTGTAAAGTGAGCAGGAGAAGGAAATGCCAAAACACTCCAGTATCTTTGCCAAGAAAACTACCAAAATCGGGTCATAAAGTTGAACAGGACTGAAAAATGACTAAACAACAACAAAATATGAAAAAAGCAGGCTCAGAGAATTTAAGTGACTTGACTCAGGTCACATCATGAGTAAGTTACACAGCCACGATTTGAAGCTACTAGAGTTCAAATCCAATGCTATTTCACAAATGTTTTTGTGTGAGTTTGTGTGTGGGTATAAATGAGATATAGATAGGTGAATAGGTAGGTAGGTATGTAGATAGATAGATAGACAGTGATAGAGAGCTATATCACACACACACATGTATAACATACACAGATCTATTTAGCTATGTAGATGTACATATCTTATGTGTCTATGTACCTATCATCTAGAGAATGCAAGATCTTATTTTAAGGTCTCTGCCTATATTAGGGTCCTGGCCTTTGTTCAAAACCGTATAGAAATTGGAGTGTCAGAGGCCCAGATAGTGACAGATAATGCTCTTGGGATCTCTAACCACTAAGCAAATCTGCTGCCTTTAAGCTCTAGTGCTCCTTCTTGGGCATTTCTTTCTAGGGAGAGTTTCTACTTGAGGAAATAGAAGCAAAAGTTTAGTTGTGTAGACTTGACAATCTTGCCTCCTCATAAATTGTTTCTCAGTTTAGTTGTGGAAATTGGCATATACAAGCATAGTGCTGGACATATAGCATAGCAATGTTTTTATTTATTTATTCTGGAGCATCTTGGCTCCCTGAATAAGGTACCAAACTGTCCCTCCACAAGCCTCATGATGCAAGGGGTGGAATTTCAGTTCTATAATATCGCAATACTTATGGAATCAGAGTCTCAGAATTGGAAGGGACCTTAGAGGTCATTTAGTCCAAGCTCTTCTTGGAAAAAGGATCTCCCATAAAACATCCCTGAAAAGTGGTCAATTACTTCCAAAGGATGACCCCTAGGGATCGATAACTCTCTACTCCCAGAGTCAACTAATTCCATTTTATGGCGACTTTAATTGTTAGGAAGTTTTTCTTTATCTCCAGCAAAATTCAGTCTCTCTGAAACTTCTACTCACTGTGCTTAGTGCCAAGAAAAATAAATGTAATCTCTCTTCCAGGTGGCAGCTCTTCAAATACATTAGTATGGCTATTTAAATTTTCTAAGACAGCCTCTAAGTCTTCTATCAACTGGGTATTACAAGGCTTGGTTTTTAGTCTCCATCCTGATCATCCCCTGCGGATTCACCCCAGCTTGTCTTTGACATTCCTAAGATGTAGGATCACAATTACTAAATATGGGGTTTGACCAGGACAAAGCAAGAGTGGCATTATTGTATATATCATCTTGGACAGTGGACTCACATTCTACTAATGCGGCTTACGGTCATTTTTTTATGGTGACCATTTTACACTGTTGATTCATATGTACCTTGAAATCAACTAAAACACCTAGATCTTTTTACAATCTGTAGTCTATAATTATCTTTTTAATTTTCTATTTATGCAATTCTTTTAAAAAACTGAATTTTAAGATGTTATATTTATCTATATAAATTATGTATGTATATAATATGTATATATATATATAGAGAGAGAGAGACACAGATAGAGAGAGAGAGAGAGAGAGAGAGAGAGAGAGAGAGAGAGAGAGAGAGAGAGAGAGATAATAGAGAGAGAGAGAAAGAGAAATTCCTTCTAATACAAAGGACCTGAATATGCTTTGGAAAACTCTCTCTTCTTTGACTAGTTGTCCCTAGTTAGGGGGAATCTGGGAACTTAAGTATGTGGTACCTCCCAAGGATTCTCAGCTTCTCTTAAAAGCATGTACATCAAAAAAAGTTTTATTTATTCAGTGAAGTACCCCAAAAGATGTACATGCTTGATTCCCCACTGGAAATTTCTTGCCTCCTGAGATACTTTTTGCACAATTTTTATGCCTGAATAACTTTGAAACCTATAAGAATTATGATCAATGCAATGATGATCCATTATTCCAGAAGACCTATAATGAAACATACTACCCAACTCATGATATATACCATGGCCAATATGGGAATTTCTTTGCTTTTGCTATGCATATTTGTTACAAAGAATTTGTTATTTTCTCTCTCTCTCTCTCTCTCTCTCTCTCTCTCTCTCTCTCACCCCACCTCTCTCTCCCTCTCCCTGTCTTGTATCACTTTTTTGATCATAGCAGCCAAGTCTTTCACAGTTGATCATCATTACAAGTTCTTCTTACCTTTTTTTTTTCCTGAAACCAGCCCCTCCCCCCAACCTTTCTTGTAGCACAGCATTACTTTATCACAATCATATGACTGCTTTTTCAGGTGTTCCCCCATTGATGAGCATCCTCTTGATTTCCAGTTCTTTGCCACCACAAAAAGAAACGCTTTAAATATTTTTGTACATACAGGTCTTTTTCCTTTTCCTTTGATTTCTTTGGGATACAGACTTGATAGTGGTATTATTGGGTCAAAGGGTATGCAAATTTTTATAGCTCTTTGGGCATAGTTCCATATTGTTCTACAGAATGGTTGAACCAGTTCAGACTCCCTCAGCAGTTCATTAGTGTACCTATTTTCCCCTTATCCTGTTCAGCATTTGTCATCTCTGATAGGTTAAGGTGGTATCTCAATATTCTTTTAATTTGTCTTTCTCTAGTCAATAGTGATTTAGAGCATTTTTTCATATGACTACAAATAGCTTTGACTTCTGAAAACTGTTTGTATCCTTTGAACATTTATCATTTGGGGAATAGCTCTAACTTCTATAAATTTGACTCAATTCTCTATGTATTTGAGAAATGAGGCCTTTATCAGAGAAATTTTCCATAAAAAACTTTTGATATTACTCCACTGTCTATGGTACCTTCTAGCAAAATGTGTTTCACTGCTTATCTTTTTTAATTAGGTCTATTTTTGCTTTTACTTTATCTGAGGTCATGATTGCTACCCCTCCCTTTTGTACTTTGGCTGAAGCATAATAGATTCTGCTACAGTCCTTTAACTCTGTGTCCTTTTATTTCAGGTGTATTTCACGTAAACATCATATTGCTGGATTCTGATTTCTAATCCATTTTGCTAGCTGCTTTCATTTTATGGGTGAGCTCATCCCATTCACACTCACAGTGATGATTACTGTGTATTTCCCTCCATCCTAATTTATTCTAATAATCCTTCTCTCTCTTTTTATCCCATTCCTCTTCAAAAGTCTTTTTTTGTTTGTTTCTAATTATGATCTTCCTTTTATCATCTCCTTTCCCACATGTCTTATCCCCTTCCCCTCTTATTTCCCTCTTGGGTGGGATAGATTTCTAAATTATCTTTCCCCTTTGAGCCAATTTTGATTAGTATTAACTTCAAACATCACCTGTGACCCCTCCTTTTCTCCTCCACTACAAAAGCTCTTTCTTCCAAGGCTGTTTTGTGTAAAAAAAGATTTCCCCATTATACCTCTCCCTTCTCCCTTCTCACAGTACATCTTTCTTCCTCACCCCTTCATTATTTTTTTTCTGAAAATCATCCCAAGATAATTGGCTTACACTCATACCCTTTATCTATATGTATATATTCCTAACTGCTCTAATAGTACTAAAGTTTTTAGGAGTTACATATATTATCTTCCCATATAGGAATGTGACCTGTTCGACTTTATTGAGCCTCTAATTATTACTCTTTCATATTTATCTTTTGATGCTTCTCTTGAATCCTGTGCTTGAAAGTCAAATTTTCTATAATAGCTCTGGCTAAGAGCTCCCAGATCAAGGAGAAAATACTGCAAGCAGCTAGAAAAAAACAATTTGAGTATTGTGGAAACCCAATCAGAATAACCCAAGATCTGGCAGCTTCTACATTGACAGATCGAAGGGCTTGGAATGCGATATTCCGGAGGTCAATGGAGCTAGGATTAAAACCTAGAATTACCTACCCAGCAAAACTGAGTATCATGTTCCAAGGCAAAATATGGATTTTCAATAAAATAGAGGACTTTCAAGCTTTCTCAGTGAAAAGACCAGAACTGAATAGAAAATTTGACTTTCAAACACAAGAATCAAGAGAAGCATGAAAAAGTAATCAAGAAAAAGAACAAGAAAAAGAAATTGCAAGGGACTTACTAAAGTTGAACTGTTTTGTTTACATTCCTACATGGAAAGATGATGTGTATGATTCATGAGACCTCAGTATTAGGGTAGCTGAAGGGAATACGCATATATATATATATGCTTATGTATATATATATATATATATATGTTTATGTATCTATATATAAGTGAATATGTATGTATATATCTATGTGTATATGTATGTGTATGTATGTATATATATATGTGTGTGTATATATCTATGTGTATATATATATATATGTGTATATATATATATGTAAAAGAGAGAGAGCAGACACAGGGTGAGTTGAAGAAGAAGGGAAGATATCTAAAAGAAATAAAATGAAATTAAGGGATGAGAGAGCAACGTACTGAGAGAGGGAGATAGGGAGAGATAGAATGGGGTGGATTATCTTGCATAAAGGTGGCAAGAGGAAGCAGTTCTGTGGGAGGAGGGGAGAGGGCAGATGAGGGGGGAATGAGTGAACCTTGCTCTCATCAGATTTGGCCTGAGGAGGGAATACCATACATACTCAGTTGGGTATCTTACCCCACAGGAAAGAAGAGGGAGGAAGATAAAAAAAAATAAAAGGGGGAGGATGATGGAGGGGAGGGCAGATGGGGGTGGATGTAATCAAAAGCAAACACTTTGGAAAGGGGACAGGGTCAAGGGAGAAAATTCAATAAAGCGGGATGGGTTGGGAAGGAGCAAAATGTAGTTAGTCTTTCACAACATGAATATTGTGGAAGGGTTATACATACTGATACACGTGTGGCCTAGGTTGAATTGCTCAACTTCTTAGGGAGGGTGGGTGGGAAGGGAAGAGGGGAGAGAATTTGGATGTTCAAAGACAACAAAAAAAAGTTTTTGCATGCAACTAAAAAATAAGATACACAGGCAATGGGGCGTAGAAATTTATCTTGCCCTACAAGAAAGGAAGGGAAAAGGGGATGAGAGGGGAGGGGGGTGATAGAGGGAAGGACTGACTGGGGAACAGGGCAACCAGAATATATGCCATCTTGGAGTGGGGGGGGGGAGGGTAGAAATGGGGAGAAAATTTGTAATTCAAACTGTTGTGAAAATCAATGCTGAAAACCAAATATGTTAAATAAATAAATTTAAATTAAAGATTTACCAAATAAGAAAAAAAATAATAGCTCTGGCTTTTTTAACAGGAATGCTTGAAAGTTCTCTATTTCCTTCAATATACAAATTTCCCCTTAAAGACAATACTCAGATAGGTTATTCTTAGTTGTAATCAAAGCTCCTATGACTTCTGAAATATCACATTCCAAGCCTTTTGCTCCACTAACATGGAAGCTGCTAAATCTCCTGTGATCCTGACTGTGGCTCCACAATATTTGAATTGTTTCTTACTGGATGCTTGCAATATTTTCTTCTTGACCTGGGAGCTCTGGAATTTAGTTATAATATTCCTGCGAGTTTTCATTTTGTGATCTCTTTTGGGAGGTGATTGGTGGATTCTTTCAATTTCTATTTTACTCTTGGGATCTAAGATATGAGGAGTTTTCCTTGATAACTTCTTGAAATATGGTGTCTAAACTCCCCTTTTTTTATTTTGACTTTCAGGTAGTCCAATAATTCTTAAGTTATCTATCCTCAATCTTTTTTCAAGGTCAGTTATTTTTATGATGACATATTTCACAATTTTTCCATGCTTTTCATTCTTCTGACATTTTATTTTTCTTGATATTTCATACAGTCACTATCTTACACTTATCCAATTCTAATTTTTAAGGTATTCTTTTCTTTAGTGAGCTTTTATACCTCTTTTCCATATGTCCAATTCTGCTTTTTAAGGAGTTTTTTTTTTTTCAGGGAATTTTTGTGCCCCTTTTACTGTTAAACCAATTCTGTTTTTGAAGGTGTTAATTTCTTCAGCATTTTTTGTGCCTCTTGTCTCAAACTATTAATTCCCTTTTCATAATTTTTTTGGTATCACTTTCATTTCTTTTCCTAATTTTCTACTACCACTCTTATTTCTTTCTCTAACTCTTCCAGGAATTCTTGTTAGGCTTTGGTTTAATTAGCATTTTTATTTGAGGCTTTAGTTGTAGCTATTTTCATGTTGTTGTCTTTTTCTGAGTTTGTGTCTTGGTCTTCCCTGCCACTGTAATATCTTTTCTAAAATCAAGTTTTTTTTTTTGCTCATTTTCCTATTCTATCTCTTGACCTTGAACTCTATGTTAAATTAGACTCTACTCACCTCAGCGTAAGAAGCAGTAGTTTCAAGCTTTGGGCTCTTTTGTACTGCTATTTTCAGAACTAGTTCTGTGGGTTTGCAAATTTTTGGTGCTTATAAGGTGGCATAATGTGGGGAATGGCATGGTCACAGCTCTCTTGGTTTGTACTGTGGTCTTTGCCCAAGAAGAATCTTTGCTCCCCTGCAGCTGTAAGCATTAGGGCTCCTTTTGGCCCTGGAACTGTGGCTAGGTCCCCTGCTCTCCTGCAACTAAAAGCTCTTGTGCTCCTTCTTGCCTTGGAACTGCTGCCAGGGCCTGTGTTCCCTTTTGTGCAGCCACAAGTGTTTCTCTCTGCCTTGGAACTGGGTCCCAGGGCTGCTTGTGGGCAAGAGAGTTGCCAACCATCACCAACTTCACCCAGTGTCATTAAGGCATCTCCAATAATCTCTTTCTGACCAGTTGTCTGACCCCCTTACTGTCTCTGGATTGAGAGCTCCTGAAGTTGCTACTATTGTTGCTGGTGGTGTTTATCATGGCCCCCTTCAAGGACCATGGCTATTGTTCCTGCTGCCTCCCACACCACTGTCACAGACCTCTCATGCATACCTGCTAAGTGGTTTAAAGCTGGAAAAATGTCTCACTCTGACCTTTTTTGGCTCTGCTCTTCCAAAATTTGATTTGAGTAATTATTGTAAAGTTGGGGAATGTTGGGAGAGTTCAGCTGGGTTGCCACCTCTGTCTTTCTGGTCTACTTCCCACTTCCCTGAGAAAGAGGGGTGTGTACTTCCTACTCTTGTCAGTGCTTCCCACTGAGAATTGTGGTATGTAGGGGTGTAATGTAAGTGGGATATGAAGATCTTCCCCACCCATTAATAGACCTCACATGGAGCCTATTAAGGGAAGCTTGCCTAGGGGAGGCTTGCTTGTAGGAAAGCTTCCACACCATTTGGTACTAAGTTAATTAGGCACTGAATCACGAGAATTGTGATGCCATCTGGCTCTGAGAAGTGTATATGTATACATACATATATACATACATATATATATATATATATATATACATATATACATATATATTCACTGAGTTGATATTTTGCTTTGGGGGGCTTGCTTATGAGAAGGACCTTGTGATTCCCTGGTCAAGACTCTGAGTAGAGGTATGTTCAGACCTCCCCCTCCCCTGACTGCTCAGATGTAAAGGTTCCCTCGATCCAGTGGTATATGTAAAGTGTATAGCAATAATGCTTTGATTCAGGCAGTTAAGAGCTCTGTCTGTTGGTCTTTGTGCTAATTTCTCTGCTTGTATTTTCTCTGATGTTTCCCCTGAACTAGTGAATGTAATTAAAAGTAGCATCGTTAACCCCTTAAAAGCTATTTTTACTTAAAAGTAGATTAAAGAGCACGTGCTAGCAGGCCACCTGGGTTATGCTAGGCTTTTTGCTGCTACAAGGGGGCACTAGAATTCTGCTCATTTCACTTGCTTCGAATATACCTAACTGCTTATATCTAACCCATATCTCCCCATCTTGTCTACAGAGATATTGTCTGAGATGTTCCCACAGAAGCAACATGACAAAGTAGGAAAAGAATGGATTTAGAGTTAGAGGATCAGAGTTCAAATCCCAGGTTTGCCACTTACCGCCCATATGAATTTTGGCAAGTGGTTTTAATTCTCTGGGCTTCATCTACAAGTGGAGGAGATTGGACTAGATGTCTCTTCCAATGTCCCTTCCAATTCTCAATTTATGATCCTATAGTAATGACATTCTTCTCTTCTACTAGTCTAGTAACCCTGTTCAAAAAAGAAATTATTTTAGTCCAGCACAGTCTGTTCTTAATGAACACATTCTGGATCATAAGAGATCACCACTTTCCCTTCTAAATGCTCACTAACCAGCCTTTTAATAATATGTTGTAGAATTCTGCCAAATGTCACTTTAGTCTTTCCATCCTTCATGGACGAAGAATAAGAAAAAATGAATAGCTATTGTTCATATTACATGAAAAAATCCATTGAATTAATTTAGTTTTGATACTCCTTAAAAAAGGAAATAAAACCTGTCTTATCAAGCTTTCATACAGCAATAGCTTGCAATAACATAATAGTTATTATTTCCTTTCCCCACATGTCTACAAACAACTTCATGCAAGTCATTCTGGATGGCCCCTCATAAGCGTTTCTGTAGGTCCTCTCCAAGCATGCTGTGCTAGGATTGCCTTTTCTACTTGCTGTCGGTGAATTGCTGAGAGGGAACAGGCTGAAACAGTATGGCCTTGTGTCACTGGGGATATACTAGGGAATGCAAGTTATCTTAGAGGAGACGATGACCATACAGATCTGCCCTCTGGGTTCAGCCTCGTGGAAGGAATAAACATTCAAACCCAAGTGCATTAGCCCTTCCCCATGCTTTGGCGATTAGTACTGCAAAAATAAACAGTTTATAAATTCACAGTAACCCTAGAATACCCATACCAATTATTTTATAAGCATTCCCTGGAAGACAGACACATTTTCCTTCATTCTATGTCTATGGCAACCATCTGTCTGCCCTGACCTATAATGGTGGGAGATAAGCATTCCACTCTCTGGGGCCACAGGGTCTAGGAGATATATTGGGAAATAGGATATATGTATTCACCATTCCCTGGTTTAGTGCTCTTGAACTTCACCCTTCCAAACCTAAGTTTTTCATTATGCAAAATTAATGTGTCCTTTATACATCCTCCTGGGAAAAATCCTGAGACATCAGGGTGGGATATTTTCAGATATTCTCCTCGTGGTCCATGGGATAGCTAAAGGAAGAAGCCTACAACAGGGGTCCTTAACCTCGGATCTATGAGCTCTTTAAAAGAAATGATAACTATATTTCAGCATAATTGGTTTCCTTTGTAATCCTACAAGTATTCTGTGATTTTTGTAATCCTGGATTTTATTGTATGAATTTGCAAACTTTTTTTTTTCTGAGAAGAGGTTCATAGGCTTAACCATACTGCCAAAGGAGTCCGTGATACAAAGATAAGAACCTGTGGAATATAGAAATGAAAGATTGGAACTCTCTTTACACCTTTATACAAATTAGTTGAGATAATACCAGTCCTTGGTCCTCCAAATACCTAGTACTGACTTTGGTATTTAGCAGGGGTTTGCTAAAAACTCATTGACTAAAGTATTGCCTCTTATAAATTGTACCCAATGGTTGAGAAAAAGTGAAATTTGCCCAGCTTTGAGTCTGAATATGATGTTGGTTCAGGCTTGTCTAAGGAATTTTCTGAGACTTATCACCAGAAATTTGGCCACCAGATGAAAAGCTTTTTTGGCCACACCACAACAGTTTAAGAAGACAGTCCACTAGAGTACAGAAGGACTTTGATCAGCATCTATAGAGGAAGCTAATACCCATCTTGTCAAAGTTATCAATCTTTGGAGCATTTCAATACAACTTAAGGGTGTGATGAAGTGAAAAGATCGCTGGACTGGGTTACCACCAATGCATAAACTGTTGAAGGGAAAGTATAACACAACAAAGTGATTGAATGGAAGAAGTGACAACTAGTTACAAAAGTGTGTGTGTGTGTGCATGTGTGTGTGCATGCATGCATGCATGTGTGTGTGTGTGTGTGTGTGTTTTCATGCAGAAGGCATTTGGAAGTAAAAAGAGTGCTAGACTGGAAGTCAGAGGACCTAGGTTTAAATCTTACGTGGGCTACTTACCATGTGGCCAAACTATGAACCTCAGTTTCCTCACATGAAAAATGAAGATAGTAATACATATACTTACTCATAGGGATGTCACAGGGCTCAACTGAGATAATTCATGTAAACCTCTATGGAAACATGAGCTATTATTATAAGGAAACATCTAGCAAGGACCCCATGTGTGACTTCCTAAAAGAGAAAAAGCAAGAGCTAATAATTCAAACCTTGCAGTGTGCCCATTGATATTTATGGTTTTCATCTGGTGCTGAGACCTATACTTAGGTGGAAGACTTGAAGAATTGACTGCAAATTAAACTCTAGCTAGATAACTGAGACCTGCAGAAGGCCAAACTCTTCACGTTGAGATTCTTAGAAAAGGAACATATCTCTAGGTTAACCTTATAAAGTCCAAATCCCTTTCAGCTTTGATGTGCTAGAAATCTCAGGGCTAGAAAGAGGCTTATTGTATCCTGAAATTAATATAAAATGGGTGTGGGGGAGCAGAAAGAAAAGATGGTAGTGTAAGCCCTGTTTCTAGTCAGTGGCAGTCATAGCTTTTAGTAATAGAAATCTCATTTGAGTCTGGATTTCATAAAGCCACAAGGGGAGAGGAGAAATCTGTAAGGCTGAAATGATAGAATTCTTACTTCTCCTCCCCTTTGGGTAACTCACCTTCCCTGGTGGTAATTAGTAATATTTTCACCTAAGGCAACAGTGTTTTATTTTGTGCATGTATTTGTATGTATGGACGAGGGGGAGAAGGGAAGGTGGCAACTGCCTAGGTGAAAATCCAATAGAGGGTTCAGTTGTCCCAGGAGCCTTGAGAGGGGTGCTGTGAAGATGGGACCCTGGACGAATGGCTGAGAGTGATTATAGCAAATAGATACATGGGTTGATGGAGAAGTTTAAGCTGAAGTGTAGGGCAAGCAGTCACCATTTTCCTCCACCTTCAAGGAGGAATAGGCCTTCTCTGGGTGTCTGCACCCTGGAACAAAGCCTCATTTACTCTGTGCCAGTTACGCCTTTCCTAGCTAGGTCCCAGAATCTTCTTTCTCCTAGTTTCTAGTCCCTCCTTTGCTTAGGTGATGGTTCCTGTGTCATAAAAAAATAATAATGTTATGATATGACTCTTTGGATCTTAGGTAAGTTGCTTTATCTCTATATGACTCAGTTTCCTCGGCTGTACAACAGGGATGACAATAGTTGTACAACCTGCCTCTCAGTATTTTTTATGAGGATCAAATGAGATAATATATGCAAAGAACTTTGTGCACCTTAAAATGCCATATACGATATTATTGGTATATTTTTGGTGCTATCGCTGACTGGCATGGAGCCATCCACACTCTCTATGACTCACATGCTACCACGGACCAGAATATAGTCCCCTAGTGACCTGAAAGAACAAATGCGCTTCCCTAAATACCTCCCTTACTACTAAAAAGGAACTGGACAGGGCTTAGAAGAGGGTTCATGAGTTTAGGATGGAACTGAAAATTCTGCCCCGACATCATAATTTTCAAAGCTGTTTGGAATCAGTCCTCCTCTCAAAAGCTATTGATATGGAAGTTATATCCGTATATGTAGCTAGCACATGTTGCTCAAGAAAGAACAGGTCTGGCAAAAGGCAAAGCATCATTCGTTTTCCCCAAGAACAGCAGTCAGCTCTGGGTGAATGACACACAGGGTTCTCCCTACTCTCAAATACTTTGTGTATTTTGGTAATAAATTGCCACATAAAACAATAGCAACAAAATAATCTCTCTACTTCTTCTTTGTTTAACTGGACAAAAGAACCCCCACAGCTATGATTACACAGAAGACCAAGAAAGGCGTCTGGGAACCTCCTCTCTGTTGACTCAGGACTGGGAACTCAGGCGTTTTCCAAGAATGGAAACTGGGCAAGGAATAGCCAGCAGAAGGAGAGAGAGTCTGCCCTGGCAGCCGCCCCAGATGGGAACCCAAGTGGAAGGAAAGGCGTTGAGTGCCGAGCCCCAGCTTGGTGATTGAAGGATCCAGGCCTTTAGCTGATATATTTAAAACTTCTTTTGCCCACCGAATGTGGCTGTTTGCATTCATGCTGTTTCTTTAAGACCTCAAGCTCTAGTGAAAGCTTCCATTTTCCCAGAGCTGGTCAAATGAACGTGGAATTGAAAGCAGATGTGAAAGCCAGCATGTTATTGCACAAGGGCGAATGGGGCATGGGGAGAGAGTAGAGGGGAGGAGGTGGCGGGGGCTGCATGAAGGGACCCTCAGCAGCCCCAGGACTCTCATCACTCGAGGGGGTCTGAACTCCAAATTCCACCAGCCTGCACTCTGAAAATGAAGTCCTAACAGAAAACAGATGGGAGTGGACCAGGAGGAGGGGGAGGAGTAAGAAGAGGGAGGTTTGGAGGGGAGCCTTGTGGGGGAGGAGGGGTGGCAGAGAAGGTTAGGAAGCATGCAAGGGAAGAAGAAGACAGAGCATGAGTCCATTAAAATATATTGTCTGTGTAACAGAATAAAAATCCTTAAGGAGGTGAGGGGTGGAGGGAAAATGTGGGTTTTGGGGATTGGGAGAGAGCAGGGTGTGAGACCTAAGCACACCTAGGTCCTCCTGTAGCTAGATTTCCCATGATTTGGAAAGAAGGGGGGAGTGTCATGAAAATAATGTCCTCTAGGAGCCAATGGCAAGTTAGGAAAATATAAGGGAAGAGGAATACAGAGCTGCCCTATCCCTCTGAAAGTCTGTCTCCTGGAACAGCCCAGAAACATTTGCAAATGCCAGTAGTCCTGATAAATCAAACTCACTGGAGTCAGCACAGCCCTCATGCTACTTCTCAGAAGGGCTTTGTCTCGGCCAGAGCATGCCAAATGGAGTCTGCTGTGGAGGAGGAGGCGGCAGTTGGTATAGTCTATAGTCTGGATAATAATAACTCATGGACCTTTTCCACCCTGGGAACCAGAGCTAATCTACTTTTATTTTCCTGGACCAACTCATCAGAGATTTGACAATACCCAGATCTGGATGAAACTTTGTGAAAGGGTTCAATTTGATTCTCTCCTATCATGGGTGTGAAGCACTGTGGTTCCATGGAAACACCACTGGTTTAGGAATCAGAGGACCCAGGCTCAGAATCTACTTCTGTCACTTGTTCCCCAATCTTTAGCCAGTCTCTTATCTCCTCTGAGCCTCAGTATTCTTATTTATAAAATGGGTTTGAACTAGATGGTCTCTTAGGTCCTTTCCAGTTCTAGGTCTCTGATCCTATGATTGATTATATGGCAGCATGAAGAAAGAAAATCCTGGGTTCTAGAGCTGGAATGAGCCCTAGTAATCAACTCACTCATTTTTCAGATGAAGAAACTGAGGTCACAAGAAAGAAAGTCACATGCCCAAGGTCATATAACTAAGAGCAGAAGCCAGATTCTAAAGCAAAATCTGGTCTTGTCTTCTCTATGTCATATTACTTCTCTATCAAGTAGCCTTCCACATCTTTAAATCATTTCCACAGAGAATGTTCTACATAAAGCAGCAAAAAAAAAATCCCCAAAACAAACAAAAAACAAACCCCAGCCATTTCCAAGCATCATAAAACAGATCTAAGCCAGCTTTTGGGGAATAAACCTAAGAGTAAACTGAATTCTCCCCAGTTCACCCTGAGCTGGGCCTGCACCTCTATTGATTCCAAATTTCACCTGGCTACAATATGAGGGTTGGGACACAACTTAACTTAAAATTCTGAGAGAACTATCCCTTTAGGCGCATGGCAAGAAAATGCCAATAGTGACTGCTTTCCACAATTCCATCTCAGCACCTGGAGAAGCAAATTTGTAAGGTCTGATCATCTTCCCCTGGACTCACTCCTTCAGATGCTGCTACCACTGCCAACAGCCCAAGGCCCACACCCAGGCAGGCATTCAGAGAATCTGGCACCTTTGGAGCTGGGGGTAGGGGACATGATGAGGTGGTTATGGGAGGTTATGCCAGCACATCATCACATCAATATTTCATTCTGCACTTCGGGCCTGGGGAATCTAACATAAAAGCCAGCATACTTAGAAACTCCAAAAGAGCATCCTCAGGCTAAGATTAAATCCATTTTTTGAACTCTTTCTTCCTGCTTACCAGAGGAAATGTGTCTGTCGCAAGTCTCTATCCCAGTCTGAGCTTTCTATTTTCTTTCTGGTATCACATGTCAATAGGGAAAAGGGGTAAGGCAAAGAAAAGAAAATCCTACAGGATGTTACTTTATGAAATCAGCCTCCACCTTAACCCTTTCTTCTAAAATTCTGTCTTTATTATGCATATATAGCTGGCACCAGTCCTCCCAAAGCTTTGAACTGCCATACACACCTGTTACCACCATGTTCCAAAGCATGTTTCCAAAATCTTTCTTCCTCTATCCTTGTTAATCAACAATGCAAAGTCTTCCCTTTGCCCCTATCTTGTCCCATTCATTCACAGAAATCCCAGAGCTTGAAGGGCCTTCTGAAATTATTTGTCCCTGATTCCTATCAGTACAAGAATCCCTTCTTCAATCACATGGCTGAGTGGGCACTTTGCCTTTTTGTGTTTCTGTCTTGCGAATGAGGAATTTACAGCCTTATGAAGAAGTCCATTCCACTTCAGGACAGGTCTAGCTTTGAGGAAGCCTTCCTTTGACCTAGCAATACCACTACTAGGTCTATTTGCAAAGATGATTAGGGAAAAAGGAAGAGAACCCATATATTCTAAAATGTTTATAGCACCTCTCTTTGTGGTGGCAAAGTAGAAATTGTTGGGATGCCAATCAATTGGGGAATGGCTGAAAAAGTTGTGGTGGATGATCTTGATGGAATACAACTGTGTCATAAGAAATGATGAGCTTAGAAAAACATGGATAGATTTGCATGAAATAATGAAGAGCAAAATGAGCAGAACCAAGAGAATATTGTATACAGTAAGAGCAGTATTGTTTTAAGAATGACTTTGAGTGACTAAGTCATTTTGACTATCATAAATGTCTAAATTAACTACAAAGGACATATGAAGAAAGGTGTTATCTGCCTCCAGAGAAAAAGTATATACAGAATGATTACATATATATATATATATATATATATATATATATATATATATATATATATATATATATATATATATATATATATATATATGTGTGTGTGTGTGTGTACACATACACACATATGTTTGTATGTAGTGGTAGCCATCTCTAAGGCAGGGCAGGGAGAAGGGAAGATAAAAAGGGGAAAAAGATAAGAAAAAAGGAAATTTACATAGTAAGCTTATTATATATTTTAAAGGAATAGCAAGATGTACGTAATAAATTTGTCATTTATGAACATTACATATTATATTGTATATAAAACAAATATAAATATACTTTAAATATAAATAAATAAAAATGATAAAATAAAAACATATAAATAAAAGTCTTCCTTTAAATTATGCCTCTGTAATGTGAACTTACTGCCAAGCAAACTAAGTCTGTGTCCTCTCCTACAGGGCAGCCATTCACATGTTAAAGGTATCTCTCATGTTCAATGAGCTCACTGAAGGCAGCTAGATGCTTTCTTTATTAGCTCCCCACTACTTTTAAGTTTCAGCTACCTATTCATCATTCTAAATATGTCATTTTTTAGTCTAAAGAGTTCTCCTTGGCAAGTGTAACAGGGAATTGGCAGAACTTCCACACCTGCTTCTAGCCAACTATGTATGCTAGCCCAGCTCTCAGGTAAATAGGGAATGAGGAAACAACTCCTTATTGTCCACTGAGCTGGAAGATAAGTGGAGCTGTTCAGCTCTCACTCCCAGCTCTAGTTATTTTCTCTCTCTTCTTTCAAGCCCTTGTTTGTAATCCTATATATCTGATGGTTCCAGCAGGTGACATCATGAACTCTGGCATTTCCCATGAAGGTTGCCGGAGGAGTGGCCTTTTTTCACCTAGGCAGCATATTGATTGTTCCCAACTCAACTACCCAAAGTGGACTCATATAGGCAAATGGGAGTCTGAGATTCTGGAGACATCTTTTACTTTGAATTTCTTTGCTTGATCTGGGGTGCCTGAATATCGATCCTGAGATATACATGCCTAAGTTTGGAGATGACTTTGTGAGTTGGAGAGATTGTAGATCATTGATCCTTGGGTGGTGCCAGTTACCCTTCAAGACGACTCTTTGGCAACTACCCTAGCAATTCATGGAGAAGATAGCTACCAGTTGGAGGAGCCCCCAGGCCCTGGTTTGCCAGAAGTCGTGGAGATAGAGGGAGTTAAAACATACATGTACATGCATGTCGTGTGTTTAAATGTATGTGTACACAGGTATTATAAGTCTAGGGTTATATACATGCATACAAACATACATTTAGACAAATATGTACATGTGTATCATAAATCCAGATGTATGCACATGAGTCCAGGAGTACACGAACATGTACATCATTAGTATGACTGTGCATGAATATATGTCTAAACATATATCTAGATGTACAGAAAGAACATATCATGAGTCTAGGTGTATGTGTGCAAACTCATCTAGGTATATGTCTAGATGTACACATACATACATATCATGAGTACAGAATACATCTAGGCATAAGTGTATTTACATACGCATGTGCATCACAAGTCCAGACATAGATCTAATATGTAAATACACACATGTTACAAGTCTAGACTGTGGGTACATATGCATCATGAGTTCAGATCTACGTGTACACAGGTCCTTAGTCTAGACACAAGTCTAGACATTCAAATCTATACTTTGTATATAGTGTGTAATGAGTTACAATGTATGTATACATGGGCTTTATGACTCCAGGCATGTGGTCATGAGGTCAGATTTTCATGTACACATATGTCATGAGCACATAGTATATATACACATATGTTATGGGACCATAGTATATGTATTGCCACAAGCACAGGAACACATAAGTCCATGACACATATGTGTCATTGTGTAAAATATAGGTGTCATAATTCCAGACATATATGTACACACACATGTGCCACAAATCTCAGACCTATCAGACTATTTTTCTTCTACTCAGCTGGCCCTTAGCCATCTTGTTTTATGTTGTACTCATCTTGCCAAGTGAAAAACCCTTTTAGACATTTTGATTTCAGTATTTCCATCATTACTGACACCTTTGCAGTTCAAGTCAATTGAATTTTGGTTAAACAGGACTTCTTGATCTATGAAAACATGGCTCAAACCCAAAACTCATCAAAGCATCTTGGAGAGTAAATTGCTCTGACCAAACATCATTTTGTTGAAATAAATGTAAATTAATCAGAAACAGTTTCCCCTGGGACATATGAGGGTTGAGACTTTAAGGTAAAAGATCATTACAGAAAAGTCCATTTGAGGGTTTCCTGAGCCCTCATCATGTGGGAAATTGTTTGAGACATTTTGATGAGTTTGTAACACTGCTGAATGGGTCCATTCTGCCTGTAAATTTGTGGTTTCCATGGGATTGTTTAAGCTTTCATTCTGCTTGCTCTGTAAAACATCAGGCCTGTGTTTAACCAAGACTTTAAACATATCTACATTGGGTTGGTGAGTTAGGGAATTAGTCCGGGAAGCCTAAGCACATGCAAACTTTATCTTAAATTGCATTTTTATATCCTTTGACATTTTTAAAGAAAAAGCACATATTGGATCATAGATTTAGACATGGAAGGAGTCAACAAGGGCATCATTTAGTCTAACAACCTCTTTTTTATTTTTTTGCATTATTTATTTATTTAGCATTTTTTTTCTCTTTAAAGTTTGAGTAACAGATTCTCTCCCTCCGTCCCACCCTTCCCCCACCCACTGAGAAAAGGAACCACGTGACATGAATTATACATGTGAAATCATGCAAAACATATTTCCACATTAGCCATATTTACAAAAAAGCAAGAAAAATAAAGTGAGAAGATTATACTTCAATTTGCACTCAGAGTTTATCAGTTCTCTCTCTGGAGGCGAATAGCATGTTTTCATTATAAGTCCCTTGGAATCGTCTTGGATCACTGAATTGATCAGAGTAGCCAAGTCTTCCACAATTGATCATCATTACAATATTGCTATTACTCTGCACAGTGATGTCCTGGTTCTTTTCACTTCACTTCGCATCAGTTAATATAGATTTTGTCATTTTTAAAAAATCATCCCCTAATAATTTCTTATAGCACAATAGTACTCCATCATAATCTTATGCCACAACTTGTTTATTCACTTCCCCCATTGATGAACACCCCTTAAATTTCCAATCCTTTGCCACCACAAAAAGACCTGCTATGAATATGTTTGCAAATATAGGTCCTTTGAACTTTTTCTTTGATATCTTTGGAATACAGACCTAGAAGTGGTATTGCTGAGTCAAAAGGTTATCAACAGTTTTATAGACATTTGGACATGGTTTCAGATTGTTTTCTAGAGTGGTTGGAGCAGTGTGCTACTCATTAATGTACCCATTTTCCCTCATTCCCTCCAGCATTTGTCATTTCTGATCCATGTGAGATTATACCTCAGAGTTGTTTTAATTTGCTTTTCTCTAATCAATAGCAATTTAGAGTATTTTTTTTCATGTGACTATAGATAGCTTTGATTTCTTCTTCTGAAAACTGCCTGTTCATATTCTTTGACCATTTATCAACTGGTTAATGGATCTTATTTTCATAAATTTGACTCAGTTTCCTAAAAAATTTGAGAAACGAAGTCCTTATCAGAGAAACTTGCTGTAAAATCTTTTGACATTACTTCATCGTTTTCGACACATTTTAGCCAAATGTGATTTCCCTGATTATCTTCCTTAACAAGGTCTACTTTGCTTTTGCTTTGTCTGAGATCATGCTTGCTACCCTTGCCTTTTTTTAATTTCAGCTGAAGCATAATACACTCTGCTTTAGCCCTTTATGTTTCAAATGTGCCTCTTGTACACAACATGTTTTTCGATCCTGGTTTTCAATCCATCCTGCTATCTACTTCCACTCTATGGGTTAGCTCATCCCATTTATATTCACACTTATGATCACTAACTATGCATTTCCCTTCATCCCATTTTCCTGTGTATCCTTCTCTCTTTCTTTTATCCTGTCCCCCTCAAAAATCTGTCTTGCTTCTGACTACTTCCTCCCTGTATTTCCCTTGCTCCTTGTCATCCCACCCCATATCTCTTTTGTCCTTCCCTTCTTATTTCGTTATTGCATAAGACAGATTTCTATACCTGAGTGTATATATACATACATACATACACACATATACACATATGTGTGTATATATGAAATAGGTATGTACATATATTATATACATACACATGTGTGTATATAAATATATATATATATATATATATATATATACATATATATATGTATATATTCTTATCTCTTTGAAAAAATTCTGATGGGAATTTGGAAACTGAGGCCAAGAGAGGTTAAGTGACTTGCCTCATATGGTACAATCAGTGCCTGAGGTTAGATTAGAGCACAGGTTTTCCCAACTCCAAGAACAGCATTGTATCCATGATGTATCCTCTATCTTGATAGCTACTCTTGATAGTTCTTTTCTATCCACCCCCCCATATAACTTGGTACACTGCCTTGCTCATCATAGAGGCTGAATAAATGTTTGCCAAATGAATGAAGCCAGACAATGTTGAGCACCCACAGATTACTTGGTTTTTTCCTTTTTAAAATGATCGACACATCTGATATTTACATAGTTGTAGCCAGAATGGACTTTGTTTTCTTTGAATGACTCAGCTCGCCTCATTGAGCTTCCCTGGATGCTGGGGCTTGCTCTTCCGGGGCAGGACCAGAGCTTCCTGTGTGATGAGTTGTGGCGCTGGCTGAGGGGAGGTGTATTAACGTGGTCTACGCTGGGGGAGGGGCCAAGTCAAGAACCAATTGGCCCTGGTTGTTCAGGCGGCGCTTGATGATGTCAAAAACTCTATAAGAGGGGAGAGGACAGCTTGAAGATCCTCCTTTCCTTTTCCGGTTGGAGCCAGAGACACCTACAGCCGAAGCTGAGCTGCCGGTAGCAGAGCTGACTAGAGGCTAGTGGGTAATCTTCTTACCGTAGAGGGGAAGCATGTATACGATTTTGCCTTATACCATCTCGCTTCTCTGTGGCCTTCTGATTACCCTTGTAAGGCAGACTTATTGGGCCTGGAAGCTTTTGATGAAAATATCAAAATGGGGACGCTGGTTTGTGGGCTTGTTATTGTGGAGTGTAAATACATGCTTTCATTCTCCTGCCTTCTGCCTAGAGAATTCCTTATATCCTGCGGTTCCGGACCTTTTAGGCACATATGAGATTCTCTTTGAAATCATAAATTCTGCCTTCCTAATATATTTGGTGACGAGGTGGATGGGATCACTAGATATAAGATCTCTGTTCAGAAGCAGAAGAACTTCAGAGGAAGAGATGAATATCCCAGGGTGGGAGGATCCATTTTATTCCTCCTTAGCAAAGGAATTGGCTAAAAAAGCCGGACCCTGTGAAAACTGGGAACCAAGGCTACAGAGAGGAGATCCTAAGGATTTGGAAAGGTGTTTACAAGAGGTTGGGATTCAGTCAGGGGCATCACTATCTAGGCAAAGCTGGATAGTGTTATCAGCCTACCGGCTAGTATATGAAAGATTGAGATTAAGTGAAAGAGATGGGGGCACTCCTTACCCACAGCAAGAAGGGGAATCTCAGATAGCAGGAGAACAAATTGCTGCTCAAGAACCCACTGACTCAGATGAGAACTTTTCTATTAATGTGGCTAGGAGCAACAGGAGGCCAAATAAGCCAAGAGTGCATCCCAACTCAGCCCAGACCAAGCCTGACTGCCTGCTTTGTCCTTGCCATGGTGGCAGGGGAAGCGAGTGGGGGGAAAATGAGACAATGTTAGGGGCTGAGACAGAAAACGCTACTAGGGTTCAGGACATCCCTCGCACAGAGAATGGGAGATGGTTAAATACTCAGACAAGCGTTCGTCCCGTAGAGAGAAGGAGGACAGAAACCAGAGGTGGCAATTTAGTTACGAGGGAATTTCAGGAAGATTTCTCACCACAAGAGGTCACAGATATTTTGAGTAGATTCAGCCAAAGAGTAGGAGAACCATTAATATCTTGGATGGTAAGGCTCAGTGATCAAGGGGCCAGTGGAATATTAGTAGATAAGAGGGACTGTATGAGATTCATAGGTATCAGCCACGATCCTCTAGTTCAGCAAGTTTTAGGGAACATCATCAGCAAGGAGATGATGCTAGCAGGACTACTCTGTTGGCATTAGCTGCTGCGGGATGCAATAAGAGATATACTAATGATTCTATGTGGCCCACTGAGCACAGACCCTGGTATTCACTTAAAGATTGTATCATGAGACTAAAGGAGGAGGTAATGAAGACTGCTATTATGACAGGAACTGCAGACAAATATTACAATGATCTCATAGGAATCCCTCATAGGAATTTAATAATTAGGACAGCTCCCCCTGCTTATAAACAACTAATTTTGAATCTGTTACTTGGGGAAGTAGGGAGCATCTTACAGAGGTGATAAATAAGATTTTACAGTTACATGACTTAGGAAACTGGGGAAGGGATAGATCTCGAGAGAGAAGGGTGAACAGCCAGCAAACTTGGCGCCAAAATGGAGTGACAAGAAAAGAAATGTTCACTGCTCTATTGAGAGCAGGGGTAGGTTTTGAAATGATAGATGGCATTCCAACCAATGAATTGTACACGATGTACCAAGATAAAGGACTCGATAACAGGAGAGATAGGGAAATAAGAACTGCTCCTGCAAATGCTACAGATGGTGAACCTTCATACCCAAGTGAATCACATGCTAGGGAATACTAGGAAACAGGCCAGGCCCCAGCCCAAATTAAGGAAATACGTAAGCTGGATTGCAGACCTCACATTAACTTGACCATATATTGGAAAAATGGGTCAAGTACAGTAACTAGGGCATTAATAGACACTGGGGCCGAGGCCACCCTTATCTATGGGAATCCAGACAAATTCAGCCATGGAACTCCTATTACCATCACAGGACTAGGAGGGACTGAAATATCAGCCAGGCAAGTTAAACTAATGATGAAAATTGGACAGTTGCCCAAGAAAGAATATAGTGTGGTTATTGTGCCTATTCCTGAATACATCATTGGAATTGACATTTTGAAGGGTATGACCTTAAATTTACCTGAAGGGAAATACCAATTTGCTGTGAGGAAAATAGGCATTAATGCAGTCTTAGTGGGGAAAATCAAGATGGATCCAATCACTTTGCCCGAAGCTTCTGAAGTAATTACTTTGAGGCAATATCGTGTGCCAGGTGGGCAAGATGAAATTGCCAACACTATAAGAGAATGTGTTGAGGCAGGAGTGTTAGTCCCTACAACTACTCAATGGAACAACCCTGTCTGGCCAGTCCGAAAGTCAGATGGGACATGGAGGATGACAGTAGATTATAGACAGCTGAACAAAGTGACTCCTCGGTTACTTTAATAGAGAGAATACAAAAACATGAAGGGACTTGGTATGCAGTTATTGATTTGGCCAATGCCTTCTTTACAATCCCAATAGACCCCAAGCAATGAAACCAGTTTGCTTTTACTTGGCAAGGCCGACAGTATACATTTACACGCCTGCCACAAGGATATATTCATAGCCCAACTATTTGCCACAGGATTGTAGCTGAGCATTTGGATGAATTAAAGCTACCTGGTGTACAGCTTACACATTACATAGATGACATCATGATACAGGGAAAGAATATAAAAGAAGTGGAGGAGAGCTTAGCATTATTAATTGACCATATGAAAAGCAAAGGATGGGAAATCAACCCCACAAAGGTTCAGGTGCCAGCTCAAACTGTAAAATTCTTGGGGATACAGTGGAATAGAGGACTGCAAGAAATTCTCCCACAAGCTCGACAAAAAATTCAGGATTTTCCCACCCCTACTAATAAGAAAGAGGCCCAAAAGTTCATAGGGCTATTTGGTTATTGGAGATACCACATCCCACATTTGGGACAGATTTTAAAACCCTTGTATAAAGTCACCAGAAAGAAATATGAATTCGATTGGGGCCTTGAACAAAGTAGAGCTTTTGAGGAAGCAAAGGCTGCTATACAATTAGCCCTGGACTTATGGCCTATGCAAAATGGGCCAGTGGAGTTACAAGTGACTGTACAAGATGACTATGCAAATTGGAATCTGTGGCAAAAACAACAGAGCCGAAGTGTACCTTTAGGCTTTTGGTCAAGGAAACTGCCCTCATCTGGAGTGCAGTATACACCTTTTGAGAAGCAGCTGTTAGCTGCATATTGGGCTTTAGTAGAAACTGAGCAACTAACCCTGGGTCATGAAGTGATATTAAGGCCTGGGATTCCAATTATGACTTGGGTAATGAGTACCCCAGCTTCTCACAGAATTGGACATGCACAAGAGGCAAGCATAATCAAATGGAAGTGGTATATTCAGAATAGGTCCAGAGCAGGCAAAAGTGTAGTTTCTGCTTTACATGAATCGGTGGCGAACATTGGCACTGAGAGAAATGAAAAACCCCTTGAATCTAAGCAACAGATGGTGCCATCCTTAGTGAAATGGAATAATGGGTATGATGGACTAAATGTAGAACAGAAGAAACATGCTTGGTTTACTGACGGGACAGCAAAATACTTAGGACAGAAGAGACATTGGAAAGCAGTAGCCTATAACCCCTGTACTAGGCGAACTCTGGAAAGTTCTGGGATAGGGGGAAGTAGCCAATATGCTGAACTGATGGCAGTACATCAGGCCATCAGAATGGAGAAGGGAGGACAGTGTCATATATTTACTGATTCATGGGTGGTAGCTAATGGATTAGGTACTTGGATGCCTATATGGAGGAATCAGAATTGGGAGATTCATGGCAAACAAGTTTGGGGTAAAGAGTTATAGGAAAATATATGGGACATGTCTTTGGTTACAGATTTGTCAGTTTTTCATGTTGATGCTCACGCGACCCTGACCACACCAGAGTGTGAGTACAATGCACACGCGGATCGACTAGCAAAGATTGCCACTGAATGTATTGTCCCTACTCCAACTTCAACTGATGACTTAGCCTTAGTGAGATGGGTCCACCAGACCGCCAGCCATTTAGGGGTCCAGGCCACCCACCGATGGGCACAAGATCAAGGTATCAGTATCTCTCATGCGTTGTTAAAACAAATAACAGAGGGGTGTTGTATATGCCAATTAGAAAAAGAATGAACTCTTCCTAGAATAGTAACTGGAGAAATAGCAAGGGGAAAAGTTCCAGCCCAAATTTGGCAGATAGATTATATTGGCCCACTACCCCAGGATAAAGGATGTAAATATGTATGTACGTGTGTTGACACCTATTCAGGTGTCCTAGTGGCTTGTCCTTATAAGGATGCAACTCAGAAAAACACCTGTAAAACCCTAGATATTGTAAGTTTATACTATGGAACCCCAATGCAGATTCAAAGTGACAATGGGTCACATTTCAAGGGCAAAGAAGTGAAAAGATATTGTGTGTTGAATAATATAGAATGGATATATCATATTCCATATTACCCACAAGCATCTGGGCTGATTGAAAGAATGAATGGATTGTTGAAAGAACAGCTGAGAAAATTAAGCTCTAATAATTCATATCGACATTGGAAGGATAATTTGTCTATTGCCTTACATAATTTGAATAATAGGCCCTTAGGGGGGAGTACACCTCTAGCCAGAATGATGACCCCAAATTTGCAGATTAGAGAACAGCAAACACGTGAGATCCAAAATATTGAATTTTGGACTGTGAGGGAAGATGTCCTCCTACCATTTTCGGCAGGATATGATTTACATTGTATAGAGAATTTTAGGTTGAATAGGAAAGAGATAAGAAAAACCCCTACTGGAGTATGTATGAGAATCCCCAAGAATCATTTTGGACGGATATTACCTAAACCAGGATTAGCCGCTCAAGGAGTACATGTATTGGCTGGAGTGATAGATTCGAATTATCAAAAAGAAATTGTTGTGACACTCCAGAATTTGGGTGAAAAACCTGTACAATTTGGTAGGAATGATAGGATAGTTCAAGTGATTATTATCCCCTGTGAAAAAATACCCTTTGTGAAAACTGACCCTCCTCCCAGAATAACTACTAGAGGGGCAAAAGGGGCTTGCTCTATTGATAGAATAAAGTTGGGAGCTAAGGTATGGGTAAAACGGAAGCCAGATGATATTCCAAAGGCTGCAGAAGTCATAGCCCATGGGAAGAACAACACTGTAACAGTTGTGTATTCAGGGGAAGATAATTACCAAATCGTACCCCTGAACCATATATTTTACTGTGAATAGGGCTATAATATTAGATTCACGGACCCCACAGGTATGGCTGATGCTGGTAATTGACACAAGCCACTCAGAGGGAAGGTGACTTTGTGTGATTAACGGATGAAAGCTTGTACATCTGGGGAAAGTCTGGGAGGACAATCCTAGTCTATCTAGGATGGGATCCTCCTGGTTTCCCTTGTACATGTGGGGAAAGGCTGGGAGGACAATCCTAGTCTATCTAGGATGGGATCCTCCTGGTTTCCCTTGTACATCTGGGGAAAGGCTGGGAGGACGATCCTGGTCTCCATCTAGGGTGGGATCTTCTTGGCTTAGTTTCCTCATTGTGTTTCGTTTAAAAAGAAACATTTCCCATCTGAGTTTGGCTCTGATATTGGATCTCTGCATAACTGAAATTTCAACTAAAGTGGAGATGATTTTATTTGAAGGATAATAGCCCATACTTGCCTACTCTTTTTGTTCTCTGTTTTAGTTAACCTTGTCGCTAGTTCTGTCTCCTGCAGGTTTAAGCACCCTGCAGTTTCCGGTGACTGCCTAAGCACGTAGCATCCTTGGAATTCCTGCCAGCTCGCTAAAGAACTGAACTCTGGAATTGGACTCTTTGGGGCAGGGACACCTCTACATCCAATTTCAGCAAGAAAAAAGCTATGGAAAATGAGACCTTCACCCCTTACCCCAAGATTTTGAGCCCCAATTGTTTGAGGGGGGGATGATGATAGTGTTCTGTGTACTTATTTTGTGTTATCCTTGCTATATGGTTTTATTGTTATCATATTATTGATCCTATGTAATGGATACGAAGATGTAGGGGTGGACATTTGAATTATTAATAATTATTTTGGGGTGATTGATTGAAGAGATTATCTGGCTGGGATCTAGGGGTGGATCACATTTGAATCGTAAACCAATATTTGGGAATGTCACTGAATGATATGTTTTGCTTTATTGCGAATGATATGTTTTAGTTTCCTGCATAATTGGATCACAATGTTCTAGGATATATAATTTAATTTGAATTATGATTGGATTGTGCATCCTAGAACATTGTGAGGGGTGGAGTGTAGCCAGAATGGACTTTGTTTTCTTTGAATGACTCAGCTTGCCTCGTTGAGCTTCCCTGGACGCTGGGGCTTGCTCTTCCGGGGCAGGACCGGAGCTTCCTGTGTGATGAGTCGTGGCGCTGGCTGAGGGGAGGTGTGTTAACGTGGTCTACGCTGGGGGAGGGGCCAAGTCAAGAACCAATCGGCCCTGGTCGTTCAGGCGGCGCTTGATGATGTCAAAAACTCTATAAGAGGGGAGAGGACAGCTTGAAGATCCTCCTTTCCTTTTCCGGTTGGAGCCAGAGACACCTACAGCCGAAGTTGAGCTGCCGGTAGCAGAGCTGACTAGAGGCTAGTGGGTAATCTTCTTACCGTAGAGGGGAAGCATGTATACGATTTTGCCTTATACCATCTCACTTCTCTGTGGCCTCCTAGTTACTCTTGTGAGGCGGACTTATTGGGCCTGGAAGCTTTTGATGAAAATATCAAAATGGGGACGCTGGTTTGTGGGATTGTTACTGTGGAGTGTAAATACATGCTTTCGTTCTCCTGCCTTCTGCCTAGAGAATTCCTTATATCCTGCGGTTCCGGACCTATTAGGCCTTCCTAATATACAAGCTTGAGGGACTATGCTGCTATTTTCATAGTTACTTCTACACAGCAAGCTCTGTCACACCAGCGCTCTTCCTCCCTCAAGAACTGCCAACCAGGATTGCAGCCCAGAAGCAGGCTTTGCACTCCCACTCTAATCCACCACTTAATTCCTCCCCCTGGGTGGACCTAGGGCTGGAGGCAGTTACATCTGTAGCTCTGGAAGCAGCCTCAGAGCTACACCACCTCTGCTGCTCCCGGGGTGGTGGCCAATCACAAGCTCCTTTCACTCTGTCCCAGAAGCTTTTCCCACTAACCTTCTCTGTTGTCTTTGGCATTTGTGGGTTGAGAGATCCAATAACTGCCACAGCTCACTGATTCAGGGCTCTGTGCCTGTTCCGGCCGGCTCCTGGTCTGGTCGATCCTGGTGCAGCCCACCCTGGGGTCTGCTCCACTCCACTCCCAGCTCCATGTGATAGACCCTTCCTAACAACCATCCAGGCTATCCTGGGCTGGAGACCTGCTTCCCTTTGCTATTTAGTAGGTTCTGTAGCTCTAGAATTTGTTCAGAGCCATGTTTTAGGTGTTTGGAGGGACCTGGGGTGGGGGGAGCTTAAGCAAGTCCCTGCTTTCCAGCCACCATCTTGACTCTGCCCCAAAACTAGATTCTTACAGGGCACAAAGAGAAGGAAAAGTTAATCATTTTAGCTTGGTAGATTGGGACTGCTCAATTCTGGGCTGTTAGTCCCTTGAATCTGTGTTTCTTCATTTCATGTAAGACCAATGAGTATCCATTACTAGTTTCAAAGCCCTAGAGATCCCAGTTAATTTCCCCAAGGTTGATAGTACTACATGTATGCTGAATACAGCCTGGTATAAAATGCCCCTTCAAAACTGGCTCTAATTTGGCTTTCTTGAATCCACAGACAGATAATCTTTATCCAGCACACATATGAGCCCCCTTTTCCCCAGACACATCTCTCCATAGCCACACATGATTTGTTTATTCAGCTTAGGAAGAGAATGCTTCCAAGTCACATGCATGGATCTGTGCTCTTGTCAGCTGCATATCAGATGATTGATGCTATTTCTGATACTAATGAAACCGGAGACAAAAATACACTTTCCTGGATTCAGCTTTCCTTTGGAAAGGGCAGAGAGGTACATCAGTTGGTCAAAGCCTGACTGCTACAAAATTAACAATCAAGGCCTTTGGAGGGGGATCTAAAGCCTTTGTAAGTTAGTGGGGTACAAAGATCTAAGACAACTTGGTATAGTGAAGGTGAATGAATATGGGGACCAGTGGAGCTGCATTCAACTCCTGGTCCCCTTCTACTTAACTAATTATGTGACCTTGAGCAAGCTACTAAACTTTGTTATTTCTTGGTTTTCCCATTTGGAAAACAGAGATAATGATACTTGTAATGCCATTCTCTCAGATTTTTTTAAGTATTATTAATTTCTCCACTCTCCTTTTTTTTTAACTATAGTTATTTCTTTAAATACCGTGCTTTTGAATCTTTCCTGACAAGAAAGAGTAGGGAGTGGGGGGTGGGAGTTTTAAGAAAAAGCAAACAACACAGTGATTATATATGAGGATATGAAACCTTTGGTATATGTAGTCATATTCTATATTGATACTGTTTCATCACCTGTTCTATGATGCCAAGAATGAGTATTATTATTAATCAAAGTTCAGTTGCCATTCACTGTTATTCCTCAACTTTGTTGAGACTAGCATAGTGCTATAACCGTTCAGAAGCATCAAGATGGCCACAAGAAGCAAGTTGATCTTGAAAAATGCCTATGAGATGTCAAGTGCAGTCAATGCAGGATCAAAGGACAATAGAATCTTAAGCCTTTGGTCTGTAAGGGACCCTATAGGTCAAGTACCTCTTTGCTCCAATTCATCCCATTGACAAAGTGATTTTTTTCTGAAGTGAAGATCTGACCTTGTCATCCCCCTATTCAGTGGACTCTAGTGTCTCCCCTTTCCCTTACCCCTAGAGTCAAATATAAACCCCCCGTTTGGCATTTAAAGCTCTTCATAACCTGGGCCCTAACTACCATTTCAACATTCTCATATTTTTGGTCCCACTCCTGGTATCGTTAGTGTTCATCTAAGTTCCTTGCTTAAATGATTGTTGGTTGATTGTTCTTGATGAGAAATCACATAATGAGTAGCAGAGTGAAAATTTGGCCCCAGGTCTTCTGATTTCAAATTCAGTTTTCTTTCAGTGAACATCATGTTGTCTGTGGGGGCCAAGGTGGCAGCCAACTGGAAGTCTTTAGTGGTGCCACTTTGCAGCCCACTGGAGTAGGCGTTTAACAAATGTTGCTTTTTTCAATTTGATGTTGCTTGTCCTTGACTCCACAACTAAATTTTAAGTTCTTCAAGGACAGGGTCTGTGTCTCAAAACCTGATATGCCTGGTGCAGCCAACATTCAGTTGTTGTTGTCATTTGTCCTTCATTCTTGAAGAGAACTGTGACATCAACTGTGATGCCATACCATGCAGGTGAATTGAGTTTAAGTGATGGAGTGCTATACAGAGTCACTAACTTCACTTTCTCCTCTGGAGGCATTTGGATCTAGTGGCAAGATATAGATGAGGACAACTGGAGATGGGCATGGATGCAGTGGGAGACCTTGGCCTTTTTAAGCTAAGGTCTTTAATAGGTCTCGGTCTGACTGAGGCAACACCCATTCAGTGATTGAAGCTAGGCAAGAAATGAGGTATAGACAGGTCTCTTTCATTTAGTCCAAAAGAAAAAAAAAATCTGTCTGGGATGGTAAGCCCCTCAGGGTTTCTGGCTAAAACAGAAAGAACTGCTATTTATATTTGCTCTGAGTCAAGCTCAGCCCAAACAATGACCAAATGGGACTTGGCCTGAGACTTATTCTCTGCCAATCAATGAGAGCCAGAGTGATTTAGGTTTAAGGAATGGTTCTTAAGAAAGAAATCTAGCCCATAAGCCCCAAAATATCTTGAGAGGTTTCATTTACCAATAGTGAGCAACATTCAGTAGGCTTTTGATGAATGTTTGTATAGATGAAGATGAATCTAATAACATTTTACTACTGGTATATGGGGTAGTACCTCTGGTGTGATGCTTGCTGAATCATTTTCAGGCTTATTTTCTAATTTGGGGGTCTGATGTGGGACCCCTTAAGGCCTGAAGTATACAGGAGAGTGTTGTCTGGAATGAATTCACAGACTCAAGCATTCTTTAAGTCAAGTCAGCAAAGGTTTATTGTAATGCTAATATGGCAGGCAGAACTCCTTAAAGAACTTGCAACTTAACAGGAATGATGCTAAAGCTTATATAGGAAAAGTAGTGGATTTTCTGGCAGATATGCTAATTAGATGATAACATACAATACCTTAGTCACAGGTGTCATTCACTACTGGAAGCCACAGCAGAAATTTCTAAGGGGTGTATTTTTGGTCTGTTATGTCTATAGCAAGATAGCTTTGAGAATTAATGTCTATAGCTTGACCTCTGAATTGCATGCGGTCACTGTGGGAATCAATACTTGATAATTCTGTGGTTACATGATAGTCCTGTTTTTACAAGGGAATTTCTTCAGAGGTCAGCTTATTATTGTAACAGGGAAAGATAGTTGGTCTTACTGTGGCCCACTCATGAGTAATTGCTAGGCATAGTGTCCTTCGGCTGGGGAGAAAACTGGGGTCCAAGTACAAGCACGTATGCAATCCATCAGGTCCACCAGCCACCCAGCTGTCACCTGTGGCTCTAAGAAACTATAGTGTGTGCAGTGGCCACACCATGGTCAAACCATTTTGGCAAATGGGCTAAACCAGGTTGAGGGTAACTTATAGGCCTCAAGCACATTGGTGAATTAGGGGTATACCCCAATCATGGGAAGACTTTCCCTAGGAGAATGGGCAGATGTGAACAATCAGTTCTAACAAGTCATGAAGTCAGTAGAAGCAGGTGTTGTAGAGCACTTAGAGCTTGGTTAGACATCAAAAACATCAAGGTTATCCACTGCATCCCAAGCCATCACTAGTCATCTTATCTTGACTTTTGCCTTGCCACTGGAGTTTGGTGACTCTGGAAGAGAGAGTAAGTTTGATGACTTTGCACAACTCTGCCTCACTTAAATACAATTTATGTGTGAGTCGAAAGAAGTCACCCATGGCATATTACCATTTTCACCCAACTCAAAATCCTGTGGTATAGGGCAAGTGATGATGCTGCAGGTGCAGATACACTGGAAACTGTAGTCACAACTCTGCACACAGGTAGCCCAACTTATAGGGTCAACTTCTCATTGGACCAAAGCAACAGTGAGATTCATCACTGTCCTGGCTGCCTGAGCAGCCTTTTTTAAGGACTGCACTGCTCACCTCCTGGCGTGAGAAAGGGGGTAGAAAAGGTGCCCTAAAATTGTCTGTTTCATCTAATTTAACCCTAGCCTGCTTAGTGTAACAGGCAAAAAGCCTATCTAACAGTCAAACCACAAAAACTGCACAAAAACTTTTGCAAAGAAGATTCCACTCACCAATGGTACATGGAATGTGCACACATTTATGGGAAACACAAAAACCAGTGGATCTGAAAGACAAACAGCTCTTATTGTGAGAAAACTCAGGAGATATCACATCCAAATAGTGGTCCAAAGTGAAACAAGGCTGGAAAATGAAGGACAGCTTACCAAGGCTGGAGCTACATACACATGTTTTTTCCTTGAGTGGCTACAGTGAAGGGGAACACCATGAAGTTGGCATAGGTTTTTCAATCAAAACTAGTCTAGTCAATTAACTTGTATACCTACCAAAAGGAGTGAATGACAGGCTTACAACAATACAATTGCCACTTACAGGAAAGTGTTATGTCACCAATATCTGTATGTATGCTTCTACCATGAAGAACCCTGATGAGGTCAAAGAAAAATTTTATGAAGACCTGGAGATCCTCATCATCAATGTACTGAAAGAGGACAAGGTTGTAATTCCAGATAAGTTTAATACCAGAGTAGTCACAGACTACCAGACATAGCAGGGAGTCCTTAGAAGGAATGGAGTTGGAAACAGCAACAGCAATGGTCACTTACTCCTGAAGACTTACAGGTCCCATGACCTACTCATCACCAACACTGTCTTCTGTTTACCTACCTGCAATAAAACTTCATGGATGCACACTCACAGCAAACATTGGTATTTAATAGACTATGTCATTGTGAGGAGAAGAGACAAGTCTCTCCAAACGAAACATTTGCATTCAACAAAAGCAGCAGCCCCAAGGTAAGACAACTACCAGTAGATTGAAAGTCAACAGATTAGAGAACTTCTCTCTGTATGGATAGCTCATTGCTAACTTGAATGGAAAGCTAAGCCAACTGGTTGGCAACAGTGGAGCAGAAAAGGAGCAGGCAACTTTCAGATATTTGATGCTCAGCACCACATTTACTCATCTGGACCAGAACACTCCCAAACATCAGGATAGGTTTGATCAAAATGATGGAGAACTGTAGAAGTTACTAAATGAAAAGTGAGAATTCCACAGGATTTGCCAGCAGGATAGTTCATCTGTTTTTAAGAAGGCGATGTTTAATTCCATCAAAAATGAAGTGCATGTGAAACTTAGAAAGATGTAGGATTCTTGGCTGAGTAAGAATGAAGATGAAATTCAGCTTTAAACTGATAGTAACGATCCGAAGTGCTTTCATTATTCCCTGAAGGCTGTTAATGGGCCAAACACCTATAGTACACCTTAACTACTCAGCGCTGAGGGAGCCATGTTGATTAGTGATAAGGACTTGATCCTGGAGAGATGAGCCAAACACTCCCATAGTGTCCTCAACAGGCCATCATCAACCAATGCTGAAGCCACTGACTATACACCTCAGGTTGAAGTCAATCCCTCTCTATCAAACTTCCAACTGAAGAAAAGGTTTTGAATGACATTAGGCTTCTCTTGTGTGGCAAAGCAGCTGGTGTGGATTCTATTCTAGCTGGGATTTACAAGGCAGGGGGTCCACTGCTCATACAAAAGCTGACTGAAATTTTATGGGTCATATGGCAAGAGGATATTATCCTTCACCAGTTCAAGGATGCCTCCATTATTTATCTCTATAAAGGAAAAGGAAATAAGTAGTCCTGTGACAATCACAGGGTGGTCTTTCTCTTAGTCATTGCTGGCAAGATTCTTGCCAGAGTTCTCAATAGGTTAATTCTTCACCTGGAAGAATCCACCCAATCAGGCTATCTATTGGAGAGCTAGCATGGTTTCAGGAAGGGCTGAGGAATAGCTATTTGACAACTTCAGGAGAAATGCCAGGAACATAAATAGAGGTCTGTACATAATGTTTGTCGATCTGACCAAAGCCCTTGATACTGTCAGGCATGAAGTTTTGTGGAAGATAATGTAAAATTCTCTGTAGCCCAGAAAACTTCATCAGTATCATATATCAGTTCCGTGATGGCATGCTTGCATAGGTTCTGCATAATAGACAATGCTCTCATGCTTTCATAGTCACTAATGGAGTGCAGCAGGGCTGTCTGCTTGTTCCCATGCTTTTCAACACGTTTTCAATGATGTTGTCAGACACCTTCAATGAGGATGAAAATGGTATCAAGGTTAGCTACCACACCTATGGCAAATTATTTAACTGGAAAAGGCTGTAAGCCAAGACTAAATTGGAGGGAGAGTTGGCACACAAATATTTGTTTACAAATGATTGCACATTTAATGCAGCCTCTGTGGCTCAGATGCAACAGAATGTGGATCGGTTCTCTGCCACTTGTGCTAATTTTGGCCTATTAACCCCAAGAAAAAGGAAATTCTCCACCATCCAGTACCATGCCACCATATATGGAACCACTGGTTACAAAAAATGGAGAAATTTTGAATGCTGCGGATAAATTCATTTACCTTGGCAGTATACTTTCCAGAGATGTAGACATAGATGATGAGGCTGGCACATGCATTGCCAGAGCTAGCTCAATGCTTGGGAGGCTCCAGAGGAAAGTATTGGAGAGAAAACCTATTAGATTGCCTACCAAACTGAAGGTCTACAGAGCCATTGTATTGAACTCTGTTGTATTCCCATGAAACCTGGACAGTGTATCTTGCAATGTGCAGAAATTGAATTGTTTCCATTTGAATTGTCTTAGGAAGATTCTGAATATCACCTGGTGAGATAAGATACTGGACAGAGTTCCTTTTTCTGCCTGAACTGCCAAGCATTCAAACTTTACTGCAGAGAGAACATCTCCAATGGGCAGGCCACATAGTTTGAATGCCAAAGATATATTTGCCTACAAGTCTATTTTATGGAGAACTCACACAAAGCAAGTGCCCATATGGAGGTCAGAAGAAGCAATACAAAGAGACTCTCAAGGTCTCTCTGAAGAATTTTGGAATTGATTGTGAGACATGGGAAATACTGGCAAAGGACCACCTAGAATGCTGTGTCAAAAATATAACAGAATGGCACCTTCTTTTTATTATTAATTGTATGGAGTCAGTGTACTTAGTGTACTCTATGGATTAAAGACAGTTAGGTGTCTCAGTGGATAGACTGCTGGACATAGAGTCAGAATGATTTGAGTTCAAATCCTGACTCATACTTACTAGCTATGTAATCTTGGGCAGATTACTCAACCTGAGGACAACTTCAGCTTCCTCAACTATAAAATTGGGATAATAATATCATCTACCTCTCAGAGTTGTTGTGAAGATTAAATGAGATAATATTTATAAAGCAGAGCACAGTGCCTGGCATATAGTAGGCACTTAATAAATGCTTATTTCCTTCCTTCCTTCCTTTGTGCCAGCCTCCAAAGTCTTTTACAGAGGCTATTTCAGGAAACTGCACAATACCATTCATTGAATAATAGATTTCCAGAATTAGGAATGACATATAAGATTAACTAGTCCAAATATCCTTGTTTGATAGATAAGGACCCTGAGGCCCAGAGAAGGGAAAGAACCATGACAACATCACTCTAACTCCAGGTGACATAATTTAGAGTCCAATATTTAATTAGAAAGAGATTAATTTTTAAAAATAGTTTTTCACTATGGAAAACTGGTTATGCATAGGGTAACGATGTGTGTCACTGGCCTATTATTTCTGCAAATACAAACAATAAAGGTCCATATCAAATATCCCAAATCTTCTTTCTAAAAATTCATCTTTGATGTCTTTCATTTTATGTCATTTGTATTTCCCAAGTATCTCTTCTCTCTCCTTCCCAGAAAATCATGTATTTAATGAAGGAAAACAAAAAGTTCATTAAAACTAACCAATACATTTTTTCCCATTTTTTTAAATTTTATTTAAATTTATTTAACATATTTAGTTTTCAGCATTGATTTTCACAAGAGTTTGGATTACAAATTTTCTCCCCATTTCTACCCTCCCCCCTACTCCAAGATGGCATATATTCTGGTTGCCCTGTTCCCCAGTCAGCACTCCCCTCTGTCACCCCACTCCCCTCCCATCCCCTTTTCCCTTTCTTTCTTGTAGGGCAAGATAAATTTTTACGCCCCATTGCCTGTGTATCTTATTTTCTTGTTGCATGCAAAAACATTTTTGTTTGTTTTTGAACATCTGTTTTTAAAATTTTGAGTTCCAAATTCTCTCCCCTCTTCCCTTCCCACCCACCCTCCCTAAGAAGTCAAGCAATTCAACATAGGGCACATGTGTATCATTATGTATAACCCTTCCACAATACTCATGTTGTGAAAGACTAACTACATTTTGCTCCTTCCCAACCCATCCCCCTTTATTGAATTTTCTCCCTTGACCCTGTCCCCTTTCGAAAGTGTTTGTTTTTGACTACCTCCACCCCCATCTGCCCTCCCCTCCATCATCCCCCCTTTTTTTTTATCTTCTTCCCTCTTCTTTCCTGTGGGGTAAGATTTCCAATTGGGTATGTATGGTATTCCCTCCTTAGGCCAAATCTGATGAGAGCAATGTTCACTCATTCCCCCCTCATCCGCCCTCTCCCCTCCTCCCACAGAACTGCTTCCTCTTGCCACCTTTATGGGAGATAATCCATCCCATTCTATCTCTCCTTATCTCCCTCTCTCAGTATGTTCCTCTCTCATTCCTTAATTTGATTTTATTTCTTTTAGATATCTTCCCTTCATCTTCAACTCACCCTGTGTCTGCTCTCTCCCCCCCTCTCTCTCTCTCTCTCTCTCTCTCTCTCTCTCTCTCTCTATATATATATATATATATATATATATATATATATGTGTGTGTGTGTATATATATATATGTATATACATACACACATAGATATATACATACATACACATTCACCCAAATGTATACATAAACATATATGTATGCATATTCCCTTCAGCTACCCTAATACCGAGGTCTCATGAATCATATACATCATCTTTCCATGTAGGAATGTCAACAAAACAGTTCACCTTTAGTAAGTCCCTTGCAATTTCTTTTCCTTATTCTTTTTCTTGATTACCTTTTCATGCTTCTCTTGATTCTTGTGTTTGAAAGTCAAATTTTCTATTCAGTTCTGGTCTTTTCACTGAGGAAGCTTGAAAGTCCTCTATTTTATTAAAAATCCATATTTTGCCTTGGAACATGATACTCAGTTTTGCTGGGTAGGTGATTCTTGGTTTTAATCCTAGCTCCATTGACCTCTGGAATATCGTATTCCAAGCCCTTCGATCTCTTAATGTAGAGGCTGCCAGATCTTGGGTTATCCTGATTGGGTTTCCACAATACTCAAATTGTTTCTTTCTGGCTGCTTGCAGTATTTTCTCCTTGATCTGGGAGCTCTGGAATTTGGCGACAATATTCCTAGGAGATTTCTTTTTGGGATCTACTTGAGGAGGTGATCGATGGACTCTTTCAATTTCTATTTTGCCCTGTGGCTCTAGAATATCAGGGCAGTTCTCCTTGATAATTTCTTGAAAGATGATATCTAGGCTCTTTTTTTGATCATGGCTTTCAGGTAGTCCAATAATTTTTAAATTATCTCTCCTGGATCTATTTTCCAGGTCAGTGGTTTTTCCAATGAGATATTTCACATTATCTACCATTTTTTCATTCCTTTGGTTCTGTTTTATAATATCTTGATTTCTCATAAAGTCACTAGCTTCCACTTGCTCCAATCTAATTTTTAAAGTAGTATTTTCTTCAGTGGTCTTTTGGACCTCCTTTTGCATTTGGCTAATTCTGCCTTTCAAGGCATTCTTCTCCTCATTGGCTTTTTGGAGCTCTTTTGCCATTTGAGTTAGTCTGTTTTTTAAGGTGTTGTTTTCTTCAGTGTATTTTTCGGTATTTTTTGGGGTCTCCTTTAGCAAGTCATTGACTTGTTTTTCATGGTTTTCTCTCATCCTTCTCATTTCTCTTCCCAATTTTTCCTCTACTTCTCTAACTTGCTTTTCCAAATCCTTTTTGAGCTCTTCCATGGCCTGGGACCAGTTCATATTTTTCTTGGAGGCTGTTGGTGTAGGCTCTTGCACTTTATTGGCTTCTTTAGGCTGTATGTTTTGGTCTTCTTTGTCAGCAAAGAAAGGATGCAAAGTCTGAGACTGAATCTGGGTGCGTTTTTGCTGCCTGGCCATATTCCCAGCCAACTAACTTGACCTTTGAGTTTTTAAGCAGGGTATGACTGCTTGTAGACTAGAGAGTTCTATGTTCCACATTTGGGGGGGAGGTGCCAGCTCTGACACACCAGCACTGCTCCTTACCCAACCCCCAACCCGGACTGGGCTTAGATCTTCAGCAGGCTCTTCACTCCTGCTCTGATCCGCCACTTAATCCCTCCCACCAGGTGGGCCTGGAGCCGGAAGTAACAACAGCTGTAGCTGCCCCACCTCCGCTGCCCCCGGGGCTGGAAGCCAAACTGCGAACTCTTTCTACTCCCGCAGCTTTTCCCACTAACCTTCTCCACAGTCTTTGGTGTTTGTGGGTTAAGGAGTCTGGTAACTGCTGCAACTCACTGATTCAGGGCGCTAGGGCCCCCTCCGCCCGGCTTCTGGTCTGGATGGTCCATGCCGCCCACGCTGGACTCTGCTCCACTCAGTTCCCAGCTCCCAGCTCCCAGCTCCCAGCTCCATGTGGGATGGACCTCACCCAGAGACCATCCAGGCTGTCCTGGGCTGGAGCCCTGCTTCCCTCTGCTGTTTTGTGGGTTCTGCCATTCTAGAATTGGTTCAGAGCCATTTTTTATAGGTTTTTGGAGGGACTCAGTATGGAGCTCATACTAGTTCCTGCTTACCAGCTGCCATCTTGGCTCCACCCCAGCCCTAACCAATACATTTTTTGAAAATGAAATTACTTGTAGTATTTCACATCCATGTTCTTTTGTTTCTGAAAAGAAGGGATGGAGGTTCCTTTTCATATCCTACTTTGGGGAAAAGTCATTATATTCCTTGAAGTCTTGTTTTAAGTATTGTTGATATTCCCTATTCATAGTGGAAAGACTGTTTTGGGAATAAAGATGGCAGAGTAGCAGAAAAAAATGGTGCCTGGATCCTCCAACACAACTCCTCCTCAGAAATCTGGAAAATATACCAGATCAAGTCCAAATTGGGGAGTCCATGAAAAAATCATAGTAGGTCATTTTTCCAGGCTTGGTCAGCATAGGGAGAAAGACAAATAGGTCTGTGGAAACTGGGAACAAATTCTGGCCAGGGGCATCTTGCATAGAACATTCCAAAGCCCAGAAAGAAAGAAAGAAAGAAAGAAAGAAAGAAAGAAAGAAAGAAAGAAAGAAAGAAAGAAGACTTAGACTGTTTCCATGATCAAGAAGATCTCTCAGGACCTGCTCATATCTGGGGTACCTCAGGCTCATGTGCGATACATGAACAGGTACCTACTGGCAGCTCTATCACATACACCCAGCTCAAGATCACTGATCTCTGGCAGACTAAACAAATGACATACACAGGGTTGGTGTTCCACAGTAAACAACTGTCAAGGGGCCTTGGCTGTGTACAAGGAAAAAGTTCAGAAGCAAAATGTAGCTGTGTAGTTCTGAAACCTAGTCTGAATTTTTTAGAAGAATAATTAGACCACGACCCCCAGACTAAATGAGAGTCATCCATCCTGCCATGCTGAACCTGCAGAATTTCCCAGTGGGTCGATAGTTGTGTCCAGCAGCAATCTACTAACACTTCCAGCAGATATAGAAATGTTTCACAGACCTAAAACCAGATCCGGAACTTGCCGAGCCTAGACTAGGAAAGCAGTCATGAAACTACTCAGATAACACCACTTTAGAAGCACTGAAACCTTATGGGTTCAGATCCTGAAATGTCTCTGAGATCTTGGAATAATATATAATATTTAATAACCCAAGAAAGCTATTGGAGGACACAAGAGGAAAATTCTCAGTGTTGACTTTCCTCCAGAAGTATAGAGAACCCAGCCTAAAATAAAGTGCAAAGTCAAAAAGTAGGATTAAAGAATTATCAAACAAAGAATACCATTAAAAAGAGTTATTATAGTGACTAGGAAGTCTAAGACAAACTCAGAAGAAAGAGAATGATTCTAAAACATCTGCAGGCAAAGCCAAAGAAAAACACAGCTCAAGTACAAATCCAAATAGAATTTCTAGAAGAACTGAAGTAAAAGTTTTCTTTTTCTTTTTTTAAACCTAAAATGATTTTAGAAACCGAATGAGAGCACTAGTAAAAAATAGGGAAAAAAAGATCATTGTGGAAGAAAAACTTGGGAAAAGGATTGAAAACTTGGAATAAGAGCTACAAAATATTACTCAAGGGGGAAAATTTACCTGAAAACTATGATTGACCAAGTGGAGGCTGACTACATGAAATAATAAGAAATGTAAAAAAAAATGAAAATTTTGAAAAAAAAAAGTAGAAGAAAACATCAGATGTCTCATAGGAAAAAAAATAACTTACCTGAAAAAGAAGTCAAGGAAATAAAATTTAGATATAATTGGACTAGTTGGAATCCACGACTGAAACATCAGCCTACGTAATTTAAGAAAATTCAAGAAAACTGCCCAGGTAACTTAGAGCAAGAAATTAGTCATAGAAAGAATCCCCCAGGCACCTTCTGAAACAAACCACAAACTGAAAACCCCTAGTAACATTATAGCCAAAATCCAGAACATTTGTTTTTTTTTTTTTAAGTATTAAAATAATCTAGACAGAAATAATTCAAGTGCTGATAACCCACAGTCAGGGTCATCCAAAATTAGGAAATACCACTCTAAAGTTGTGGAGAGCTTGGAATAGGGTATTCCTGAAGGCAAAAGTTCTTGGCTTACAATCTAGAATAATTTACCCAGCAAAATTAAATATAATCCTAGAAGGAAAAAAGTGAATATTTGATGAAATACAGAACTGATGCAAAAAAGAGAGCTAAGTAGAAAAATTTAAATATAAACATAGGAATAAAGAGAAGCATAAAAGTAAACACTTGTAAGGGACTTAACAAAGATAAATTATTTATTCTCTAATATGAGTACATAGATGCATTAGCCTAGAACTCTTATCATTATTAGGAGTCATAGAGGGATTCTAAACAGAGGGTCTGGGAGTTGTTCTGTTGTGTGCTGATGATTTTAAAAGAGGAATAGAAAGGGAGGATTTTCACTCTTGTGAAAATCAATGCTGAAAACTAAATATATTAAATAAAAAATGTGAAAAAATAAAGAATATCCTTTGGAAAAAAATAAATAAAACTGGGAACTAACTATTATTTTTTTTAAAGAGAAGTCATTAGTTTGCTTCATTTTAAAGAAAAAAATGGTACTAGTATAAAAACTTAGAAAGTTAATTTACAACCAATAAATAAGCAATAAAATAAATTACTAGGAACTATTTTGCCCAATTATATGCAATGAAACTGACAGTCTATGTCAAGTATATAAATACTTTTAAAAATGCAATTTAAATAGTCTAATCTTAGGAAAAAGAATTGAATTAGACATAAACAACCCCCGAAAACAAACAAAAAACCACGACCAGATAGATTTGCAAACAAATTTTACCAAATATTTAAAGAACAACTAATTCTAATACTACATAAAGTGTTTGAAAAAAGTATGGAAAGGACCTGTCCTACCAAATGCTTCCTATTATATGGACATAGTCTTGTTAGATAAACTTGGGACATTCAAGACAAATAAAGAAAGCTATAGACTCATATATCTAATGAATGTTAATACAGAAGATTTTAATAAAATATTAGCATGGAAACTATAGCAAAATATCACAAAGATAATATAGTATGAACAAACTGGACTTATACCAGGAATGCAGCACTGGATGTATATGAGGAAAATTTTTAACATAATTGACCACAATAATTACAAAATCAACAAAATATTATATGATTATATTATTAGATGGAGAAAAAGCTTTTGATACAACATTAATTCCTTTTTAAAACTCTAGAAGATGATAGGAACTAAATTATTTAAATCCCCTTAGCTTAAACACAGAAACTAAGCAAGGCTGAATTTACACCAGGGATGTAGGTCTGGTTCAATATTAGTAAAACTGTAAATAAAATTGACTGTATTAATAACAAAAATACCAAAAATCATATTATTATTTCAATATGCTCAGAAAAAAGTTTTTTTTTTGACAAATACAACATCTATTCCTGTTTAAGAAAAAAAAACTGTAGAAATCTAATAATTAAACTAAGGTTTTCTCAAAATGATAAGTAGTATCTTTCTAAAACCAAGAACCATTGTCTGTAATAAGGATAAGCTAGAATCCTTCTCACTAAGATCAGAGGTAAAGTAAGAATTCCCACAATCACTATTATTATTCAATATTGTACTACAAATGCTAGCAATAAAACAAGAATAAGAAATCAAAGAAGTAAGCTTAGGGAAAGAAGAAATAAAATCATTACTATTTTCCCCCAGATGATATGATGGTTTACTTAGAAAACCCCAGAGTAAACTAAAAAGCTAGTTGAATTGATTTTAACTTTCACAAAGTTTCAGAATATTAAACAAACCCACACAAATGATTAACATTTCCATATATTGCCAACAAAATCCATCAGGAAGCTATTAAAAATAGAAATCCTATTTAAAATTATGAAAGAAGGCATAAAATACTTTGGAAGTCTTCTGCCAAGACATAGAAACTATCTGAATAAAATTGTAAAACTTTTCTACATAAATGAAGACATATCTAAATAATTAGAGGAATATTCAATGTTCATAGGTAGGTACACAACAACAAATACGGCAAATTACTTCAATTTACTTATTTTATGCTATACCAGCCAAACTACAAAGGACTAGTTCTATACAACTAGAACTAGTTCTGTAGAACTAGAAAAATATAACAAAATTTATCTGTAAGATCAAAAGATCAAGAATATCAAGGGAATTATTTTTTTCTTTTAAAGTGAGAACAAAGGAAACCCAACAGTACCAGGTTCCAAACTATTCTATGAAGCAATAATCATCAAAACAATTTGATACTGGCAAATAATTAGAGAGGTTGATTAATGGAACAGATTAGGTACACAATACAAAGGTAAATGAATGAAGTAGCCTATTATTTGATAAACTCAATGATCACAGTTATCAGGACAAGAGCTCACTATTTGACAAAAACTGGAAAGTAGTCTGGCAGAAACTAGGGATAGACCAACATCTTGTATTATATGTAAAATAATACCAAATGGTAAATGACTTAAACAGAAAAGGTGATATCACAAATAAATTAGAGGAAAAGAAACTGTCAGATTTATGAATAGAGGAATAGTTCATGACAAAATAAGAGATAGAGAGCTTCACAGGAAGTAAAAGAGACAATTTTGATTATACGAAATAAAGAAGTGTATGTATAAGCAAAACCAATTCAGCTAAAATTAGAAGTGAGAGAATGAGGGAAAATCTTTGCAGCAAGTTTCTCTGATAAATGTTTCATTCCTAAGATAAATATGGAACTGATTCAAATTATAAGTATAAAGGCCACTCCTCAATTTATATATTGTCAAGTGATATAAAAAGGCAGTTTTCAGAGGAATATATTTAAGCTTTCAATGATCATGGGTAAATCATTTACAGAGAAATGTGAATGAGAAAGTTTACTTCATACTGATTAGATTTACAAAGCTGACAAAAAAGACATATGACAAATACTGGAAGGGTTGTTGGAAAGTGGGTATATTAATGAACTATGGGTGGAGCTGTGGAATATTCTAGCCATTTTAAAAAGCAATTTGGAACTATGGCCCCAAAGCTATTAAACTGTGCAAGATCTTTGACCTACCAGTGCTGTTACAAGGTCTATCACCCAAAAGAACAAAGAGAGAGCAAGAGGACTCATATATACAAAAATATTTATACCAGATCTTTTTGTGGTAGCAAAGAATTGGAAATTGGGGGACGGGTCGCCATAAATTGAGGAATGGCTGAAGAAGTTGTGGCGTATGTATGTGATGGTATACCATTGTGCTATAAGAAATGATTAAGGCCATGGTTTAGAAGAAACCTAGGAGGACTTGTATGAATTAATGGAGAATGAAGTAAGCAGAATTGGGAGAAAAATTTATGCAATAATAGCAATAGTATGAAGACAAAAGTCATAAGAACGCAGATCAACATAATGACTTACCACAATTCCAGAAGACCCGAGATGAGACATGCTAACTGCTTCCTGATAGAAAGATGATGTACTCTTACTACAGGCAGACATATTTTGTTTTGGATATGGCCAATACAGTAGTTCATTTTCCCTGACTATACATATTTGCAACAAAGATTTTATTTTTTTTCTCATTTTATCAATCAGGCAGGAACCTGTGAGAGGGAAAGAATGCAGTTCTGAAAATTTAATTAAAAAAAAGAAAATGTTTACATTAAGCCCAGGGTCAGCTTCTTATCCCTGTAGAATACCCTTAATAAAGATGCTTGCATACCAAACCTCAAGCTCCATTAGACCAATGAGCTAGAATATCCCCAAATGGCACAGATTCATATTCAATACCAATCTGCTAATGCATCTAATAAGGACAATCTGATAGGAACTCTCAAAATCACATGACCATGAGGTGCTGATAAATGGCTGAATAGTCATAATGAACTGAGTATCTCTGGATCTTAATCCTTGTGGTACTTGGTTTTTTGGCCACCATTGTCATCATCTCCTACTAGAAATATTTACTCTATCCCTAGTCCCCGACTCCTATAGATAAGCCAAATCTTGCCAGAGCCCAGCTCCTCATAACACTTCCTATCTCCTAACCTTAGCTTCTACTTTTCCGACAACCCTCTATGTGCCATCTTACCCCAATAGACAGTGAGCTCTAAGCACTTTAAGTGTGTGCTCTCTCTCTCTCTCTCTTTCTCTCTCTCTTTCTCCCCCTTCTTCCATGCATCCATCTGTGCATCCATCTACCTGTTAATCTATCTGTCCATCACTCTCTCTCTATCCATCTGTCCAAATAATGGAACGTCAAATAGGATAATATGATTCTACATATCACTTTTAGGCTGTATGTTGTTTCTTTGCGCAAAGAAGAAAAGCAGTAGTGTCTAAACAATAAATACTCCAGGGCTGTTGAATGAATGGATGAATAAATGAATAATAATGAATTTATTAGGTGTTTAATATGTGCCAGTCACTGAAGAAGATGATAGCCAAAGAGATCATTAACACTTCTACAGTTGTTTAGGTTTTCCCTAAATACATGTTATTTCACATTGAGTTTAGCAGTAATCTCACTTTGGCAATGTGTGAGACGATGACCACCAGAATCAAAAGTTCGGAGTCTGAGTCAGAGATCAGAAAAGGTTTTTATTCTTTCTCATGAGAAAGGGCACAGCCCTTGTCACTCAAGCAACATCAGCCAGGGAGTGCCCTGATTGGCTGGAAGTAACAGAGTTTTGTAGCCCTAATGAATGTCCCCTCCTCCTCCCTTCTTACCCTTTTCTCCATTGGCTGGGTATTCAGGGTGTACAATCTAAGTGCAGAAGCTAATACCCAATAGCAGCAAACGTATCCATATTTGGAAGCTAGGTGCATACGTGTACCAGGAAGCGGGAGCAACCAGGAGCTCCTCATGTTGATGTGGATAAAGATTTATAGGAGAAATGGAAACTTAACACAGAACTCTCCTTATTTGGAGAATCTAAGCTTGAAACAACTGCACTGTTGGCCATTTCTCACAGCAACTTTAGCAAAGTCCATGCAGTGTTAAATCTGGCCTAGGAGTCCAAAATCCATCTTTTATTTTTACTTCTGGTTTTATTTTTATTCATATCTAGTTTAGTTCACACTACTATTTGCTGTCCAAGTCAATCAAAGTTGTATTGTTTAAGCCAATCAATGCTTTATGACTTTCTTGTGTTAGATATGCCAGTTCCATAGTCTTTTTGCTATGTAGTAGAAAGAGCCCTGGGCCAAGATTCTTATGATCTAGGGTTCTGGTATATAATTTGGGTAGGGATTGGACTGAGTGGCCTCTGAGCTTCTTTCAGCTCAAATCTATTGTTGTTCTGTCTTTGGCTCTGTCAGATCTTGAGTAAAGCACCTCATTTCTGAAAAATGAAGAGGTTGAACTTGAAAAGGTCCTTTTTGCTCTGCCATTCTGTGACCTGTTGAAAACATTAGGAATTATCTCCAATGAATACAAAAGTGTTCTCCGCATTTCTTGCAGGGAAGCATTGGTCATGTCTGTTTCAATTCACTGAAGGAATGCCTTGATACAGCATTATCATCAATTAATCAACAAGCATCTGTTAAGAATTTACATTTCTCCCTTCCACATTGTGACTCTCCCCGTCACAGTTTCAAAATATTGTTGGTCAGGATAAGAAATTAAATGGGAATTTTTGAGGGTTTTGCAGAAGCTGCTGATGACATGCAAAGGCCAGCAGATGACACAGGAAAAGTTTAGAAACTCAGAAATGCACAAAATATATGTATGGTATCATATACCAACCCAAATTTTACAATAAGGTACTATAAACACCCCAAAAAGAAAAAGAAAAACAACCCTCAGAATTCTTCTCTGGTATGAAGGGAGAGCAAAAAAAAATTTATGCGGATTTTCCAGATCATGGGGGCACTGCACCCTAAACTCCCACAATGTGGAAGGGATAACTATGTTATGTGCCAGGCAGTATGCTGCGATACAAAGACAAAAAAAAAAGAAATAGCCCTTATGGTCAAGAAGCTTTTAAGTTCTAGCAAATAAAGTCACGTGGTTGAGGACCACATAGCCAAGGTGAGAGTTGTCTGCCTCCTTTCTCAGGAGATCTTGAATCATTCCCTTTTCACTGCGGAGCAGAGTTCTTGCCTCATCACCTCTGCCATTCTATTCTTCTGGCCTGAGGTCATTCCAAGCATTGGTGGCCAGAGTTTTCAATAAACAGATTAAGCCAATCAAGGCACAATGACTTTGAAAACTTGTACGAGACACATAAGAAAAGGACTGATCGAACCCCACAGGCTCAGTGGAGAGAAACTCCCCTCCTTTTCTGTGCCTACAACTTTTACAACTTAGCACAGCCAGAGAAAATTATGAATGATTCCCCTCCTCCAGCTCCTTTCTCTTCTGCCTCCCTCATTTCCTTGCCAAAGCAGCTGTTTTCTATTACAACAGAGGCTGACAAGGTGCAGGTCTGGAGCAGTGCCTCCTTGGCAGGTAATTTTGATGAGGCCCAGAGGTATGCAGTTGGGTGTCTCTGATGGGTTTCCGGTCCTGTTATCAGTCCAGTCCAGCACCCTTCAGACAAAGCTGCCGTCTACACATCAAGCCCATTTCTGGCTCAGGGCCCAAGCTTACACTGGAGCATCATTCATATGTCTGGACTGATATGTCAACTTTTTTCACTTAAACACTGAACTGGGGTGGGATGGGGTCAGGGATCTTGCCCTTGGAAAGAAAGCCTGGGCACCTGGGTCTGAGGAAGCTGCTCAGATGGCTGTCAAATTTGTTGATTTCTTCCTTCCCTTAGCACTTTCCTCATCCGAAACCCCCCACAATGGGAACATTTATACGAAAATTATCACAAAAAAGAAAGGACACACTGAATGAAAATATTCTCCAGAGGTCCTGGTGACATTCAGAAAGAAATAGACTTAATAACTGTCTTGATAGGAGACCTTCTACCAAGTAGAGGGATAAGACTTCTAATCAGAAATAGAATGACCTCTAGCAGTCAGGAAAGCTGCCAACTTCTATTAATGCTTGTGTTACTATCTTTTCTAGTTGGTTTAGCTAGGTCTTCCTCCTTTGTCTACTTACAGATAATGGATCGGAGCCAAAAGGGACCTAAAAGTGATTCAATCCAACCCCTTTATTTTATAGAAGAGGAAACTGAAGGAGGTTAAGTGATTTATCTCAGGGCACATGGGTACTAAGCAGCAGAAGAGGGATAGGAAGCCATGGACTCTGGAATACCAGCATTCTTGCCATGGTACCAAGCTTCTGGCAGCTCCCTCAGAAATGACTTTTCCTATAAACCAAGAATACTGTATTCATGTGTAGCATTATTCATCTCATCTCTGATATTCCCTAACTTTGTAGTCTTGGGAAGTCACTTATCCTTTCTGGGATGCTCATGAATACATTTTTAAAATCAAAAAGGATTCTTCAAGCATAAACACTGAGGCTAACTAGCATCATATGTTACATCAGTGGTGTCAAACGTGTGGTTCTGCGTGCACACTGAAACAGATTAAAATGTAATTAGGAAATAGTTAACAAAATAAATAAAAATACAATAGAACATTTGTTGTTGTGTCATTTTAGTAGTGTCCAACTCTTTTTTGACACCCTTTGGAGTTCCCTTGACAAAGATACTGGAGTGGTTTGCCATTTCCTTCTTCAGCTCATTTTATAGATGAAGAACTGAGGCAAACAGGTTTAAGGGACTTACCCTGGGTCCCACAGCTAGTAAATGTCTGAGGTTGGATTTGAACTCAGGTAGGTAAGTATTCCTCACTCCATACCCAGTGGTCTATCCACTGTGCTACCTAGCTGGTCTACAACAGAACATAGGTAATTTTAATATGTGATTTTCCTTATGTATGGTTTAGTGGCTTGTTTCTATATGAGTTTGACATCACTACATTACATGGCTTTACCCCAAAAGTCATCCAAAGCGAGGATGGTGAGCTCCCTCCTTAGCTCTGCAAACACCCACACTCTCTTTAGACTGCAGATTGAATCCTGGCATATTTGACTCATCTATTTTTCCATTCTGCTCAGACAGATAAAATTAGTGTCAGGCGGTTAGCAGTGGGCGGGGGTTTGGTTGAAGCCAGAAGTGTACATGAAAGATTACTTGAATGAAATGAAGGGAGTATGTGCTAAGGCTAAAGTTAGACTGACTGAGAGTTCAAGGAGTGAAGGGGTCAATGAGTAATTGCTAGTGAAGTCTTTAGAACTGGAAGTCAGAAATCCTAGGTTCTTGGACTACTCCCCTTTGTGTACATGAATGAAATGAATCCATGAAAAGGCATTTATTAAGTTATTATTATGCACTAAGCATCTCACACTCCTTTACCCTTTTCTCAATTTCCCTAGATAATGGTAGGATTGCACCAAAGACTGGCCTTCTGGAGGACAGAGTCATGACATTTAAGAGGTGCTGGAAAGTGGTACGATTTGAAGAATGAGAAACAGGACCATTTGCTCCAAAACATCCCCTAAAAGTGCCCAGGACACCGTCATTCATACTTGGGTTAAGATATAAATCTCTAGGAATACTCTGTGAGAATCTAAATATTCTGGAAGAATTAGTGCATTTGGACCATGGGGCCATTAGTGCAATAGTGCTGACTGAGCTGTCTTTGAAAAGCAGAAAGTCTGCCTTGTGGGAATTCTATCAGAAAGGTAGTTCTGAAAGGTTGAGAGTTGAAGTCTAGGTATCCTCATGGAGTCCTGCCAGTTAAGAGAGGCCTAAAGGGAAATCTAAAGCTGGGGTCTCTAGAGGGAGTTCTGGGGCTACATGAAACTTGGAAACCTTGTAGTGCCATGATGTTGGCAAAAATGTTTCCCTGTTAGGCCTCCAAAGAACATCTTTCTCTCTTTGTCCACCACACCTTTATGGGTGAGTGAGTTCACCTGTCTAAACTATTAGACCTATTTGACCCCAGGCCATTCTTCACATCCTATCCACCAGGAAACCAGAGCCTCCACTAAATATAGGAATCTTGTTATCTGAGGAGACTGGATAACCATCCCAAATGGGATGCAATCATGCAAATGATGTGTAATACTGACCAAATCACCAATCTCCCAATTCTTCCATTTCTTCACCCACCTGGAAGGAGAGATGGATGGTCTGCTTCTATATACCTAACATGAGTTCTAACTTACAGTTCTATATAAATGTGAGCTATCATCATTATATCACTTATATCAAACACAAGGCTAACTCATGAAATTTTGTTGCCATTGATCAATTAGTATAGCTCCATTTAAGCAATCCCAACAGTTCTATACCCATTCATCCTCCATTGCCTTGTTATAAGATCATGGCTATAGGAGGGCGGAACCAAAATAGCAGCTGGAAAGCAGGGACTGGTCTAAAGCTCTCCCCCAGGACCCTCCGAACACCTATAAAAATGGTTCTGAACAAATTCTAGAACTACAGAACCCATGAAATAGTAGAGGGAAGCAGGGCTCCAGCCCAGGACAGCCTGGATGGTCGCTGGGTAAGGTCTATCGCATGGAGCTGGGAGTGGAGGGGAGCACAGCCCAGGGTGGGCTGCGCCCAGACCAACCAAACTGAGAGCCGGGCAGAACAGGCCCTAGTACCCTGAATCAGTGAGCTGTGGCAGTTACCAGACTTCTCAACCCACAAACAAAAAAGACAACAGAGAGGGTTAGTGGGAAAAAACTGTGGGGACAGAGTGAAAGGAGTTCACAGTTCAGCCACCACCCCAGGAGCCATGGAGGTGGTACAGCTACAGAACTACAGCTGCAGTTGCTTCTGGCCCTGGGCCTACCTGGTGGGAGGAATTAAGTGGCTGATCAGAGTGGGAGTGCAGAGCTTGCATAAGATCTGAATCGCAGTACGGGTTGGTGGTTCTTGGGGGAGGAGGAGCGCTGGTGTGGCAGAGCTTGCTGTGTAGAAATAGCTCTGAAAACAACAGCACAACCCCTCAAGTTTGGAACGTAGTACTCTCTACTCTACAAGCAGTCATACCCCCATGAAAAACGCAAGGGTCAAGTAGTTGGCTAGGAACATGAACAGGCAGTGAAAATGGTCTCAGATTCAGACTCAGACTTTGGAATCTTTTTTTGGTGACAAAGAAGACCAAAATATACAGCCAGAAGAAGTCAACAAAGTCAAAGAGCCTACAACAAAAGCCTCCAAGAAAAACATGAACTGGTCTCAGGCCATGGAAGAACTCAAAAAGGATTTGGAAAAGCAAGTTAGAGAAGTAGAGGAAAAATTAGGAAGAGAAATGAGAATGATGTGAGAAAACCATGAAAAACAAGTCAATGACTTGCTAAAGGAGAACCAAAAAAAACACTGAAGAAAATTACACCCTAAAAATAGACTAAGTCAAATGGCAAAAGAGCTCCAAAAAGCCAATGAGGAGAAGAAGGCCTTGAAAGGCAGAATTACCGAAATGGAAAAGGAGGTCCAAAAGACCACTGAAGAAAATACTTACTTAAAAGTTAGATTGGACCAAGTGGAAGCTAGTGACTTTATGAGAAATCAAGAAATTATAAAACAGGACCAAAGGAATGAAAAAATGGAAGACAATATGAAATATCTCATTGGAAAAACCACTGACCTGGAGAATAGATCCAGGAGAGATGGTTTAAAAATTATTGGACTACCTGAAAGCCATGATCAAAAAAAAGAGCCTAGATATCATCTTTCAAGAAATCATCAAGGAGAACTTCCCTGATATTCTAGAGCCAGAGGGTAAAATAGAAATTGAAAGAATCCACAGATCGCCTCCTCAAAAAGATCCCAAAAAGAAAACTCCTAGGAACATTGTTGCCAAATTCCAGAGCTCCCAGATCAAGGAGAAAATACTGCAAGCCACCAAAAAGAAAGAATTTGAGTATTGTGGAAACACAATCAGGATAATACAAGATCTAGCAGCTTCTACATTAAGGGATCGAAGGGCTTGGAATATGATATTCTGGAGGTCAATGGAGCTAGGATTAAAACCAAGAATCACCTACCCAGAAAAACTGAGCATCATGCTTCAAGGAAAAATATGGATTTTCAATAAAATAGAGGACTTTCAAGCTTTCTCAGTGAAAAGACCAGAGCTGAATAGAAAATTTGACTTTCAAACACAAGAATCAAGAGAAGCATGAAAAGAAAGAGAAGTCACAAGGGACTTACTAAAGTGGAACTGTTTTGTTTACATTCCTACATGGAAAGATGATGTGTGTAATTTACGAGACCTCAGTATTAGGGTAGCTAAAGGGTATATACATACATACATACATACATATATACATACATATATATATATATACATACATATATATATACATACATACATATATATATATACACACACACACATATGTAGACAGAGGGCACAGTGTGAGTCGAATATGAAAGGATGATATCTAAAAAAGTAAAATCAATTTAAGGGGTGAGAGAGAAATATATTGAGAGAGGGAGGAAGGGAAAGACAGAATGGGATAAATTATCTCCCTAAGAAGTAGCAAGAAAAAGCAGTTCTATAGGAAGGGAAGAGGTGGCAAGTGAGGGGGAATGAGTGAATCTTGCTCTCATTGGATTTGACTTGAGGAGGGAATAACATACACTCTCAATTGGGCATCTTACCCCACAGAAAAGAAGGTGGGAGGAGATAAAAGGGGGTAATGAGAGAAGGGAGGGCAGATGGGGGAGGAGGTAATCAAAAGCAAACACTTTCAAAAAGGGACAGGGTCAAGGGAGAAAATTTAATAAAGAGGAATAGGACAGGAAGGAGCAAAATATAGTTAACCTTTCACAACATGAGTATTGTGGAAGGGTTTTACATAATGATACACATGTGCCCTGTGCTGAAGTGTTTGCCTTCTTAGGGAGGGTGGATGGGGATGAAAGAGGGGAGAGAATTTGGAACTCAAAGTTTTAAAAGCAGATGTTCAAAAAAAAGTTTTTGCATGCAACTAGAATATAAGATACACAGGCAATGGGGCATAGAAAACTATCTTGCCCTACAAGAAAGTAAGGGAAAAGGGGGTCGGGAGGGAGTGGGGTGACAGAAAGGAGGGCTGCCTGGGGAATGGGACAATCAGAATATATGCCATCTTGGAATGCGGAGGGAGGGTAGAAATGGGGAGAAAATTTGTAACTCAAACTCTTATGAAAGTCAATGCTGAAAACTAAAAATATTAAATAAAAAAGAAAAATGCAAAAAAAGAAAAGAGAAAAAAAGAAAAATCAATGAGAAAGAAACAGCATCAAAAAAAATGATCATTGCTCTAAAGCCTTATTTTATAGATAAGAAAACGGAGGCCCAGAGAGACTGATGTGACTTGCCCAGTATCACACAGATAGTAAGCATCAGAAATGGAATTTGAGATAAGGCCCTCTGAGATAGCTAGGTAGTACAGACATTTAATAGCTGTGTGACCCTGGGCAAGTGACTTAGCCTTGTTTGCCTCAGTTTTCTCATCTGTAATATGAACTAGAGAAGGAAATAGCAAACTAGTCAATATCTTTGCCAAGAAAACCACAAATGGGGTCACAAAGAGTTGAGTACCACTGAAATGAAGGAACAACAACAACACAGTGGTTAGAGTATTGGACTTTGAGTCAGGAAGACCTGAGTTCAAATGCTGCCTTAGACATATATCAGCTATGTGAAACTAGCAAGTCACTTGCTCTTAGTTTTTTCCTTCTGCAAAATGGAGATAAAAATAACTCCTACCTCTCAGGGTTGTTGTGAGGATAAAATGAGATAATAGGTGCAAAGTGCTTCACAAAACTTAAACTTGTATAAATGCTAGCCATCATCACCACCATCATCATCATTGTTTTTATTATTTATTATTCAGAGCCCAGTGCTTTCTTGACCATACCGTATCACCTCCATCTGGAAGTATTTGTTTAAAATTTTATTTTTATAACACTTTTAAAAAGCTCATTTCTACTTAGGCATAGCATGAAAGACCCATACACACTTTAGCATTAAAGGGCCTTATGTGGGTTTAGGCTCCATAAAAGTGATGATCCTGGCAGCTGCAAGGAAAAGAAGGGTCTGGCTCACACATGTGAGGAAAATGCGCCCTTTTTCCCTCTGATCAGTGGACTAGAACTGTCAGGAGATAACAAGTACCATGCCATACAAAGTCAGAGACCCATGGCCTGTTCAAATTGGAAGACCTCAGAGATGATCTCTTCCAATTTGATGAACGAGGAAACAAGAGTCAAGAGATTTGCCTGGCATCACACAATTTAGTGGAAGAACAACGACAAAAATCCAGGTCTTCCAACTTCCACGCCACGGCACTTTCTATTGAGCCCTAGATATATGAAGTGACAGAGATGCAATTTGGCAGGTCTGGCCTTAAGAGTGACACACACAACAGCAGGTTGTTTCCAGAGATTATGACAGAATGGGATGTGCTTACTTAAAAATAAGGAGGGGGAGGTGAAAGTCTTAGAAATCGAAGGAGCCAGAGGTGAAAAAAAAAATGTAGGTAGTGTTCTGACCTTTGAGCCAGCACTGCAGCAAATGTTCTACTTTGATATGGCAAGATAGGGTCAATAAATGAAGGGGCACACCAGAGACAATGTCTTCTAGGACACAAGGCTGTGTGGTTTGCACACTGAGGGAACAACCGTAGTCTGAATTATTATTGATTAGTTTCACATCAAGTCAAAACAAGCATGCTTTATGTGCTAGTGTCTGTTGCATGCCAGTTACTGGGCCTGGGACCATGGCGGCTACAAGAATCAGAGTACACAGGCCCTGATCTTTAGCAACATATACTCTAATTTGGAGAGATGTGGCATAAACATATGAAAAGTAAAGAAATACAAGATTGAAATAACCACTCGAGAAAATGCAACAGACATCATAAGACCATGTGTGATTAATTGCAAATTATATGTAGTCTAGACTCTAGGGCCATCTAGCCTATTAGATCCGTCCTAGGGAGTTGGTAGCCTGAGGCATATAAAGGTTAAATGTTTTAAATAGTGTGTCTTGCATAAAGTAGGTGAACCTTAATACATGTTTGTAGGATTGGGCTTGCCTTTGGTGACACAGATGGGTGTCAAAATGGGGTGTTAGGATTCCTAGTTTCCCCTAAAACTCAGCTTAAGAGCCTAAAGCCTGACCTACTCCCTTTAGCAGCCTTTCCTGACCCTCCCCCAAATTGCTTTTATGTAAATTGCATATATCTTGTATACATTTATCTATGACTATTAGATATTTTGATGTGGAAATCTTTTAGACATCTTAAACTCATTGTGTCCCAAACTGAACTTAATATCTTTTCTTTCCTCAAACTCTTTCCTTTTTCTCACCTCCTATATCACCATTGGGAAGGAGCCTACCCTCTTAGTCACTTAGTTTCGATACCCACTGCTAAATCTTGTGGATTCCACCTTCAGAACATCTCTTATATAGAGGCACTTGCCTCCCCTGACACTGCCACCACCCTAGTTCAGGCCTTCTTCACCTCATGCCTGGCTCATTGCAAAGAACTTCTCTCCAATCCAGTTCACCCTCCACTTAACTAACAAAATATTCTTCCTTAAATGAAGATATGACCCTCACCACCCGATTCAGTAAACTCCATTGGTTCCTTATTATATCTAGGATCAAATAAAAAAGTCTTGTTTGATTTTTAAAGCATTTCACAACCTATCACCTTTCTACCTTTCCAGTCCTCTTATACCTTACCATCCTTGACATAGTCTGCCTTCTAGCAACCTTGGCCTCCTTGATGTTCTTTGCACAAGGTGCTCCATCGCCCAGCTCAGGACACTTTCCCTGGCTATTTTCCTCTTCTAGAATTCTCTCTCTGCTGTTCTCTGCCTCCTGGCTTTCCTGGATCCTTTCACATCTAGCTTAAATCCAGCCTCTGAAAGCAGCCTTTTCCTACCCCTTTTAAAACTGCCTTCCCTCTTAGAGGACTTCACTTTACTTTATATGTATTTTATTTGTATCCAGTTGTTTGCACATTGTCTTCTCCATTAGATTATGATCTTCTTGAAAGCAGTGACTGTTTCACCTTTCTATATCCTTTGTACTTAGCACAGTGGCTTGCATAGTAGGTGCCTAATAAATATCTGTTATTTTGACTTGACTATGCAGGCGTTTTCTTGTCAGGCAGGTGGTATAGTTGGTGGAGCGTTGGGTCTGGAGTCAGGAAGACCTGAGGTCAAATCTGAATGCAGACACTTAACTGGCTGTATGACCCTGGGCAAGTCACCTTACCTCTATTTGCCTCAGTTACCTACTCTATAAAATTAGTATTGTAATAACATCCATTTTTCTGGAGTTGTTGTGAGAATCAAATAAGATAATATTTTAAGAGAGCTTGTGAACCTTAAAGCGCTATATAAATGTTAGTTGTTGCCATTATCATCACCATCATCATCATCTCCTCTGATGATCACTCAAAACAAGAATTGTTTTATTTTTGCCTCTGAAGGATATTCTAGGCATGGGGGAAACAGAAAAAGTACAGGGTTTGGCTTGATTTTTCCAGAATTTCAGAACTTGAAGGAATTTCAACCATCATCTTGTCATAGTGTACCTGAAAAAGAACTTCCCCCACAATATACTTGACAAATGGTCATCCAGACTTTGGCTGCCTAGTGCCAGTAGCAGCCCACTATACCTCAGTTTCCTCAAATCAAACTCGGTCTTTTTATAGCTTCTGTTATTCCTGGTTCTGTCCCCAGGAATCAAAACCAACAAGCTTAGTTCTCCTTCTGGATGAGAGATCTTCAGATACTTAAAGACAAATATTGTTTCCCCTTCCGAGTCTTCTCTTCTCCAGGCAAATATCTCCAGTACTTTTAAATAATCCCCTTGTGTCCTTCACTTTCCTGATTTTCCTATTGTTTCTCCGTGGCATCAGAGTATTTCCTAAAGTATTGAACACAAGCATATTTTGGAGAACCTCGAGGAAATCTGACTGGCTGAAGTAGAGGAGATGTAAAGGGGAGAAGAAGGTAATAAGGTTGGAAAGATAAATATGGAAGGTCTGGAATATTGGTCCTTGAATGCCAATTCTTTTCCTTCTTTAACACATTTTATCTCATTAAATATTTCCCAATTATATGTAAAAGAATCAACATTCATTTTTTAAAATTTTGAGTTCCAAATTGTCTTCCTCCCTTTCACCCCCTGAGAAGGCAAGCAATATTGATTATACATGTGAGGCCAGGCAAAATATATTTCTATATTAGGTATTTTTGCAAAAGAAAACACAAATCAAGAAAAAATAAAGTAAAAAAAAAAAGCATGCTTCAATCTGTACTGAGTTCATCAGTTCTCTCTCTGGGGATTTTTCATCATGGGCCCTTGGATTGTCTTGGATCATTGTCTTGATCAGAGTAGCCAAGACTTTCACAGTTGATTGCTACAATGTTTCTATTGCTGTGTACAATGTTTTCCTGCTTCTGCTCACTTCACTTTGCATCAGTGTTCCCAGGTTTTTCTAAAACTAATCTTGCTTTGTCATTGCTTATAGCATAATAGTGTTTTATCATAATCACCTACCACAACTCGTTCAGCAACTCCACAATTGATGAGAATCCCATCAATTTCCAATTCTTTGCCACCACAAAAAGAGCTGCTATAAATATTTTTGTACATATGGGTCTTTTTCCATTTTTCTTAAAATCTGTTTGGGATAATGATCTAATTGTAGTATTGCTGGATCAAATGGTATACACGTTAGGCATAATTCCAAATTGTTTTCCTATTTGGTTAGACTAGTTCACAACCCCACTAATTGTTATTAGTATCCCAACTTTTCCACATCACCTCTAGCATTTGTCATTTTTCTTTTCTGTCATGTGGGAGGTCTGAGATGGTTACTCAAAGTTGTTTTAATTTGCATTTATCTGATCAATAGTGAACTAGAGAATTTTTTATATGGCTTTTGATGGCTTTGATTTCTTCTCCTGAAAACTACCTGTTCATATCCTGTGACCACTTATCAAATGAGGAATGGCTCTTTTTTTTGTAAATTTGATTCAATTCCCTAGATATTGGAGAACTGAGGCCTTTATCAGATAAATTTATTGTAATCCCCACCCCCCAGTTTCCTTCTTCATCCCGATTTTGGCTGCATTAGTTTTGATTGTGCAAAATCTTTTAATTTCAAGTTGTCAAAATTATTCATTTTACTTCACATGATTTTCTCTGTTTCTTTTTTGGTTATAAATTCTTCCCTTATCTGTGGGCTGGACATGTAAATTTTTATATGACATAGTAATTTATTTATGATATCACACTTTGCGCTTAAATAATTTATCTATTTTGACCTCATCTTGGTATGAGATATTGGTGTGTGCCCAGTTTCTTCCAAACTGCTTTCCAGCTTTCTTAGCAATTTTTGTCAAATGGTGAGTTATAACTCCCAAAACTAGAATCTTTGGGTTTATCAAACACTAGATTACTGTGTTCCTTTACTACTGTATTGTATAACTTTTTTTATTCCACTGATCCACCATTCTATATATTAGCCAGTACCAGATTGTTTTGGTGATTACTGCTTTATAATACAATTTGAGATCTGGTATTGCTAGGCTGTCTTCCATCATATATATTTTCTTTTTTTCATTGATTCCCTTGGTATTCTTGACCTTTTGTTCTTCCAGATGAATTTTGTTTTTATTTTTTCTAGCTCCATAAAATATTTTTAGTTGTTTTATTGACATAGCACTGAATAAGTAAATTAACTTAAGTAGAATTGTCATTTTTATAATACAGTTTTTCCTACCCATGAGCAATGAGTATTTCTCCATTTGTTTAGATCTGTTTTTATTCGTGTGAAGAGTGTTTTGTAATTGTGTTCAATTAGTCCCTGGTTTTGGCAGGTAGGCAGGTTCCCTATTATTTTATATTATTTGTAGTTATTTTAAATGGAATTTCCCTTTCTATCTCTTCCTGCTGTTTTTTTTTCTTTTTTGTAATATATAGGAATGTAATGACTTATATGGATTATTTTATATCTTACAACTTTGCAAAAGTTGTTAATTGAATGCTGGTTCTTAAATGTCAAGCTGAAATCTTTCTCCCACAGTGAATGAGGAGTCCACAACACGTGAATATTAATCAATGATAAATATTAATTATATTGTATTGTATTAATATATCAACAAAGATTTTGTAGATTGGGTTATTCAATACTAATCAACAAATCTGTGCTAACTAAGCATCCTCTTTGTATAAGGCGCTGCTTCAGTACCTACTGTCTGCCAAGCACTGTGCTAGGGCACAAAGATGACCAAGGCATATGTCCTGCCACACATGAGGCATTTCAGAGAAAGAAACAACAGGAGTCAGTGACATATGAGAGGTAAGGGAAAATGAAGAATTAATAACGATTGCTATTTTGGCCTGGATGACTTATCAAAGGAGGAGGGGAAGTTGGATTACTGGATATATATTATTTCCTCAACCCAAGTGCTTCTTTTAATTTTCTTGTCCTTAAGTGAGGTAAATGCAATGTTTTTCCACTCAGGTGTCTGTGGTCATCCATTGGCCTAGCAACAACAATTTAAATCTCATGTGCAACCCTGCTTTCAGAAGGCAAAGGGTTAACTCCTGAACTAGGAGGGTTCTACATGGTGAATCTTGTGCTGCTGTTGTTGCGTGTGTCCTTCATTCTGGAAGAGGACCATGACATCTGGGAAATGATGACATGGCTTGCAGTTGGCTTTGATTTGAGTGAGGGAGGACTGATGGTGAATCTAAAAAAAGAGAGATCAAATCTCCTTAAGTTCAAGGGATTGAGTTCCAAGTGAAATATGTGGAATAAGATGACTCCACTGAACAGTCTTTATGTGATTTCCCTACCACTGATGTAAAGAATTTTTGTATTCAAGGAGAATGGGCCTTTATCAAGTGTCAAACAGAATTAGAGGGGTGAGTGTTTTTTAACCCATTGCTAAAGACTGAACTGATCAGCCCTCTATTTTGGAAGACCCCAATGCTTTCCCAAAGACTTTCAGCACTATTTGTTTCAAGCCATGATTCTGTTTCTTTGACACTTCATAGGCACAGAATAGTTAAAAGAAAGTCTCATCCTCTCCACAACCTCTGGGAAGCTGAGACTCAGATAATGGACCCTAGATTTGGAGAAAACATGGATTAATTAATTTAATTTTTTTTGTTAAGTACCTTCAATTGCAAGGCACCAGACTAAGAATTGTGAGCAGATTTTAAAAAGGAGAATAAAATTCTAGATTTCAAACTGTAAGGGACTATAAAGGTTATCTAATCCCAACCCTTCATTTTCTAATGGGCATAGAAAATTTAAGCTAATTGTTCACAGTCACACTGGTAGAGGATGGCAATGTCAAGATGTGATCCCAGGTCTTTTGACTGCAAAAACAACACTCTAGCCATTGCACCCAGTCTATGCCACCTAGGAATTTATAATTGACCTGGAAAGCTAAAAAAAATAAATAAAAGGTTAAGCAAAAGTACAAGAGTTCCATTACAATAAAAACAACAATTAGGGGAAACAACCTCTAATCATATAGTGTTTTATATTTGTACAATGCTCTACTTTAGACACCTTCATGTAATCCTTAGAATAATATTGTGAAGTATTTAGTGCAGACATTTGGTTTTATGTAGGAACAAACTGAAGTTCAAGTGATTAAATGACTCACCCATGTTTACTCAACTAGTAAGTGATGGGATTGGCACCAGAATTCAGACCTTCTGACACTGTCAAGTGTTTTTTTTTCCAACATAGTACAATAAGGACTAAATAGGTGGAGTAATAATGGGTGTTAAGTTCAGAGGAGCAATAGTGGGTTTATAAAATGAGGGGATTGGACTAGAATGACCTCTGAAGTCCCTTCCAGCTCAAAACTTAGGATCCAATTCTCTCTCTCAGTCTCAGTCTATGTCTCTTTGTCTTTCTCTGTCTCTGTCTGTCTGTCTGTCTGTCTCTCACTCTCATCTCTTTACAATGCCTAGCACACTGTCTCATACATAGTAGGAGAGAAAGTTTCAAAGAGATGGACCTTGAAAGAGAGATTAAATATAAGTAAGCTTAAGAAATCAGGAATGGTATTGCAGGTGAAAGGAATAGCATGATCAAAGGTATGGAGGCAGAAATGTTACATGGTATGTTTAGATCAGTATTTCAGTGTATTTGTGATGTCATCAGTACAGTGTTCTCTCAATCTGTACAGATTGCAACCCACTCGCCCATTTTCATTCTGTGTGAATCTTTTCCTTGCTTTTCTATACATCCTCTATTGATATTCTACCCAATATGTTTGAAGCCCTTTCTAGGTCTTTTTTACATTTTGTAGGTACCATTGCAGCATGTGGCTACCCATCTGTTGTCCTTCACTCTCATTTATTTCTTTCTCTAATTATGCATTTCCTCAAGTATATCCCTTACACCATTTCTCGTGCATTGAACATCTTGGGAACTATAGTGGAGATTCTTTGTTCCTACCATATGTCTTTCCACTATCCATTGGGACAAATGAAACTCATTTTTCAGAGATTGTTGTGTTCCAAGATTTGTAATTATTCAGTATAACTATGAGAACACATGTGTTTTTATAATTTTTTGTTGCTTTTATTTTTCCAGGAAATCACTTGGAGCCATTGAGATTGGTTGGCTTGAAGTTTTGGTCCTTGGCATGGACAATGGACTATACAGGTTCCAGGTGAAAGGTGGATTCTCTGTAGATGGCAAGGTCCTCCAAATGCTCCTACTTATTGATGTTATTTTGAGCCAGAATATTACTGGTCTTCTAAGTAAGTCAATATTGTGCAATACCAATTAGCTAATAATCCATACATAAAAACTAAATGGATGAAAAATGTTTGTTGTTTAGAGTATAACATGTAGTTGGATGGACAGATGCACATTAGTGTATATATTAGGGATTGCCACTGCAAATGGATTAGTTCAGTACAAAAATGGTCAAGAAGAAGAGTTTGGGCTGAATTGTGTATGGGAAATTGTATAGTGCTTTCAAATTACTCCTTGGTGTGCAAACTCATCTTTTAACACAAATGATGGAGAGCTTGATGAGGATCTTAAATAGACTAGTCTAATTGGAAGAGAGGAGTTATGCTTTTAAATAGTGGAAAATAGGGAATATGGTATTTTCAATCAACATGTTCTAGGAATGGGTCAACTTTGCTCAAATACAAATCTTTGGCATAACTTCTCTATCCAGGTACAGTAAGTATGATGGGGTATAGGTTACTGATACTGATGGGATATAGACTCTGGGAACCCCCTTGAGCTCTCCCTGAATTCTTTCCACTTGATCTAGCTTTTCATGCCCAAATGGCCTAGTCCAGCTCTCCAATGTTTGGTTACCATTTCCTACCCTCGATCCTATTAAAATATCTAAACCCAAGTTTGTTACCTTAGCCCTCCACTGTCTGTCATCTTCAGGTAGCCTTCAGCTATTTCCCACCCTTAATCACATTCCTGGAGTCTGACCTCACCCCAGTCCCCCCAGTCACACCAGGCCCATCAAGACCCTCCTTAAACCCCTCCTCCCATAACCCCAGACTACTTGACCACCCTAGATCCTCCCACAACCTTTCTGTATGTAAGCTCCATCTTGCCTCCATGAAGGTGCTCAGATTCAATCTGGTCCACTTGTCAATACAAGCGTCACAAATGCTCAGACCCTTTAGAGTCTACCCAATAAAGCGAATCTTTAATAAACTTTGTTTTTCTTTGACTGTAAGAAGGCTTGGATTGAATTCATTCATCAGGACCCAATGTGTTGGTGTTTTGGGGTCCCTAGCACCCCTAAACCTCAACATATGGTTCCCTGACCTCAACAAGTAGCCTTTCAGTTTATAAACATTTAAGGCAGGAAGTAGGATTTTTACCTTTATGCTGAATAGTTTCTGTTACAGTGCATACCTACCAGTGAAGAATCAAATCCACAGCACTAGGGTGTGGTGGGGTGGAAAGAACAATGACCTGGGAGTCAAAGGCCATGGGCTGGATTTCTGGCTCTGCTACTTATTTTCTATATTATTTGGGTAAATGATTTCATCTCTCTAGCTCATAGTTTTCTCACAACTAAAACGAAGAGGTTGGCTCTAAGATCCCTCAGAACCTTAAATCACTGGTTCTAATATCCTATCTAAATATTTTCTTTACCAGCTAAATAGCATGAGTGGCTTTTTCCAGATTTCTAAATGCTGTGGCCTAAATCCCTGTAGGATTCCTCAGGGTTTAATGGCAAAGAACATTTCCCAAAGCTTAATGTCTGTGTTGTGTTTTCAAAGTACTACACCACTTAATCCCTGTTTATCAATGGACTGGATTTTTGCTTGTTTTTGTTTTTGTTTTGCAGCTAACTTTGCTCTTTCTGATCACTATGGGTCCATTTAGCAACTATGCAGATGATTAATAATTATTATAATGGGTGGAACAACCTGTGTTGCCTCTTTCCTTGTTGCCTTCATGGAAAAAAGAAGTTACAGATTGGAAACTGGAAAGGAATGCACTCATTTGGTCTTCATATTTTAATATTTTCCCTATTGCTATGTTTGCAAATGTGACAAGGGAAAGAAAGAAAGAAAGAAAGAAAGAAAGAAAGAAAGAAAGAAAGAAAGAAAGAAAGAAAGAAAGAAAGAAAGAAAGCATTTATTAAGTTTCATTATAAAAAGTCCTGGGGATATAGATACAAAAGTAAGATAATCTCTCCCCTTGAGAAGTTTCGATTATCATAGTGGGAGACAATATTTATAGGAAAGTCATGGCCAGGGGAAAGAGTTTTAGAATTACTGAAATAGTGAATAGAGCCAGAGGGCAGTTGATTGCTACACCTTTCTGGAAAGGCCAGAAGCAATGGACTTGTTGATTTAATTATTATGCACAAATCAAGAGGTAGAAATTTGGGCCAAGGGGACTGGTAGATGGGATGTGAGACATGGTTTTGAGTGATCTTTAAGTAATGAATTGACTTTTTACTCATTGACTCTTTCATCAGTGAGCATGGTCCAGTTCCAGGCAAAGTTCCAAAACTAAGTGGATTAACTCTTCAGAGGGAGGCAAGGCATGGTCTCTGGAATTGCAGTGGGTGCTATTTCTATGTAGAGAGGAATGTTGTAGCTGCAGCGAAGGTGGCAAAATTCCGAGGGATAGATGGCGGTATGGGAGACTCCATGGCTTATCCAAGCATCTTTGTAGGGTAGGCAGTGATTTTGATTGGACATGAGGGACACAGAACAACTGCAAGGAACTTTTTTGTTGTCCTGAACTGAAGAGATTAGTGCACCAGAAGCCAGAAATCTAGACTCATAGAAACCCTTAATGAACTTTTTGGGTTTATTTTTATTTTTGCTTTTAGAGCTAACTTACTTTTTCAGGCCACTAGGGGGCCTATGGTTAATCATCACAATAATGGATCCAAGAATCTGTTGTCTCCTCCTTGCCTTCACGGAAGAAGGAAGTTACAAATGGAAGACTGAAAAATGATGCACTCATTTGGTCTCCAAATCTTAACATTGTCTCTATTGCAGATGCAACAAAGAGATGCCAGAGCACAGAAATGCATTCATCACAAGCTCTTTGAGCATGTAATCAACCCTCTCTAGTGCAGGGTTGGTATGTCAATTAACTGTAGATTCATGATCCCAAAGACGAAATGTTCCTTATGAAGCCTATCCCTAGCTGTCACATCAATTTTTCTACATTCTCTAGGCTGACTTTGGGGATAGGCCTTAGCAGTTTGGGAGGGGCTGGACTATCAACTTTCCATCTCTGATGGACTGGAAGAAGAGCTGCCTAACTTGGGTCGTGGGAGTTGAGAGTGCCTGTTACCGATATTTTCTCTTGACCTGATAGTACTTGCTATTTTAAGTAAACCAATGTTTGCTCTTTACTTATGATATAAATTCTAAGTAGTTTGTTAATAGAGATAGATTTGAGAGGAAATGGGGAATTTAGAATAGAGATCCTGAACCGACGATAATATCTGAGCTTAAGAGCAATATGAAGAACAGATTCCCTTCCCTATTCTATTTGTAGCAGCTTTATTCCAAGAGAATTATTTTCTTTTTAATGTAGTGGGGTGTGTGTGTGTGTGTGTGTGTGTGTGTGTGTGTTGTGGAAGGGCCTGTTTGAAAAAAAATGGATTAACCTGAAGATATTTTATTTTAACAATGTGGCAGCCATTGTTTGTTCTCTCTGTTGTTATTAATTTCCCACCCAAACCCTTTACTAAACAGATTAGCTGTGTTTTCATTATACCCTTAATCCCATGGTATATGAAGTAAGTAAAGTGTCAACCTGATGTGAGTAGTACCTGGCACATAATAGCCACTTAGCAAACATCTGTAAACTGACTGATTGGCATCCTATTACACCATTTTGTGATATAGTATTGATGTTGTTACATTGCTATAATATACGGTAATGATAAATTGCACCAAGTTGATCAGTTAATGGAAAACAGGTGTACAGTAGTTATACTTTGATTCTCACTGAGGACTTTTACTTTGGGGTCTACTTGCTAACTGCGGGGAGGAAGCTGTTGAAAATGCTTTAATGTTAACAATAAAGTGAGAGCGATAGAGATTCAGGTAAGAGAAGGTAGCTGATGCCCTTGGAATCAGACTGTAAAGGTCTGCAATTACCCATAAAGCTATGTGGCTAGTACAACTCTAATATAAACTATGCTACTTCAGTGAGAGCACACCTGTGCTGTGAGATGGTGTTCCCTAGCAAGCAGTGATGGGAGCAAAGCCAACAAAGGTTTCCTGTGCCCTATAATTTTCATTCCCTCTCAATGGAGGCTGTAGTTATTTCCATTGTAGGTGTTTCACTGGGGAAACCCACTGAATCATTCTTTTGACTTATCAAACTGTGTTCCTGGACACATAGGGAATCTCCTAGGTATAATTTGGCGTTTAGACTAAACAGACTATGCCCGGAAAGCAGATGGACCAAAAATAAAAGTTGGATTTGTGCTCTTAATTTAGAAGGTAATATTTCCAGGTCACTGGTAAAAATAAAACCAACAAAAAATAAATATACCTTAAGTTATTTGTCTGTTAAGTTAGAGTCTGGACCCAGAATTTGGGTAAACGTTAAAAAAAAAAAATAGGACCATAGATTTAAGCCTGGAGGGGAACCTTGGAAGCCATTTAGTCCAACCCCATATTTTAAAGATGACACTGAGAGGAAGGGAGGCTGAGACTTGCCCAATGGCACACAAGTTATAAGCATCAAAAGCCAGACTGGAACCTAAATTCTTTAACTCTAGAGCAAATGCTCTTCCCACTGTACCACAAGGGAAGAAAAAAGGAAGGAATCTGAATGTGACAGAGAATGTATATGTGTCATATGCATGTGGCAAATATGTGAGATATGCTCACTGGGCTTTTTTGCTTGTATATCCTATGATGTTGAAATCCCTTCGTGGTATTTGAATTAATTCAGAGTGCCTTATCTGAATTAGCTGTCTATCATGTTGCAGTCTAAAGTGAAGTTGTCGACGTAAACCTTTGGCAATTATTCATCTTGTATGTTGAGACAGAGCCTGCCTACCTGGACTTCTGTGTACAGAGTTGGAAGCATTCCTAAGGTTGTTATGGTGACTTTATTTTCAAGGTGGGCTCAGAAGTGGCTTTTATTCTCTTCTCCTGAGCATTGATCTACATTATGAAATCATGGAATAAAATTAAAATGAATAAATAATAAATTAATTAATATAAAATAAAATCATCTTCTACCTGTTTAGCATGATTTGCTCTTTTAGTTTTCTCTCCTTGATCCTCCTAGATTTTGGTGCTCTCCATGTGATTGTGGTAGTTTAGTGTACACAGAATAAAATGAAAAGGAAAATATGCAAAACCTCACTTTCATTCAAGTGAATATGGATGTTGTTTATTAGCTCTTATTTTTTATGCTTTTCTCTCTACTAGATCTTCTGGGTAGATGAGGAATTCTACCCCTCTGCCTTTCTCCTGTTTAAAAAATATTAATTCATTTATTTTTAGCATTTAACTTAAAAAGAGTTTCAAATTCTCTTCTTCCCTCTCACTTCTCCCCCATCCATTGAGAAGGCAAGCAATGTGATGTCAATTATACAGGTGAAATCATGCAAAACATATTTTCATATTAGCCATGTTACAGTAAAAAAACATAAAAAAAGTAAGAAGCTTAAGGACAATGAAAAACGTATGCTTCAATCTGTACTCAGAATTCATCAGATTTCTCTCTGGATAGTATTTTTCATCATGGATCCTTTAGAATTGTCTTGGATCATCGTATTAATCAGTCCCTCTGCCTTTCCTGATGAACACATATACTCAATGTTTATAAAAGGAGTAGGAGAGAAAATAAAGTACGTTGACAACTTTTTACATCCCCAGCACTTAGCACAGTGACTGGAACATGGCAGGCGCTTAATGAATGTTCATTACTCACTTGCCAATTGTTGATTGCACCACTTAGCTGCCTCACTATTCATATACTCTTCATTTCTTCTATATTGGCTTACTACTGTTTCTTGAACTCAGTATTCCATCTCTCTTTTATATGCCTCTGTGCCCACTTTCTCTCACATTGCTAGAATTCTAGCTCACAGGCTAGAATTCCTGCCTTCTTCTACCAGGCTCAGTTCAGGAGCAACTTCCTACAGACAACCTTTGCTGATTTTCCCCATTTGTTAGTATTCTTTTCTTCCTCATATTGAATGTATTTATCCATTTTGAAAGCTACATCCTTTAGTAGCTAGGGGCAGCTAGGAGGTACAAGGGATAGAATGACAGGTTTGGAGTCAAGAAGGCATGAGTTCAAATCTGACCCCAGACCACTTAATAGCTGGGTGACCCTGGGCAAGTCACTTAACCCCATTTGCCTCAGCTTCATCCTCTCTAAAATGAGCTAGAGAAGGACATGGCAAACCACTCCTGTCTCTCTGCCATGAAAACTGCAAATGGGTTCATGAAGAGTCAGATATGACCAAAATGGCTGAACAACCAGAAGGATATAAACTCTTTGCGGGTAGGGTAGTTTTTTTTTAACTGTCTTTGTATCTCTGATACTTAGCAAAGTGCTTTATACTGGTATGCATATAAGCAATGTTTGTTCAGTTGAATTGAATCTTCCAGTTTCTCAACCCACTAGTCACTCTCAGAGGCGAGACTGAAAACCACATATGATGTTATGATCTAAAGCTAATGAAAGATTGTGCTCAAAGAGTTTAAATCATTAGTTTGAAAAGAAACCTCCCATGGTGTGCACGGCATCTATACATGACCCTATCTATTTCAACATTTATAATACTTTGGATGAAAATACAGAAGACATGTCTATAAAATGTGTGGGGGATGCAACCTGGAAGAGGCACAGTAGATAATATAATTAATATTAAATTTTAAAAAATTCTTAGCAGTTTAAACCAGTGGGTATAAGCTGACAAGATAAATGCAAAAGGAACAAATTTATTGTGAGGTATAGGGAACCTGTTGATTCAAGGCCACAGGTCCTTGCATGCGGCCTTTTGTTTGAGTCCAAATTTTACAGAACAAATCCTTTTATTAAGGGGATTTGTTCTGTCAAGTTTGGATTCAGTCACAGGGCTGCACTTGAGAAACTAGAGGGCCACATGTGGCCCAAGGTCACAGGTTCCCCACACCAATTAAGTTAAGTATTAAAAGGAAAATAGAAACCCAAACGTGGCATGACTAATAACCTGTATAATAAGACAAGTTTTAGATAATTACAAATAATCTATATTCCAACAATGATGTAACTACCCATTGGCTTAAACTGCTAAGATTTTTTTTAATATTGATTCTGTTATGTAATGTGTCTCTTCAAGGTTACCTGTATAACCTGTATAACCTGTATATTTATAGTATGTGAAAGGTCAGGGCTGGAGGAGGTCATAAAGGGCTTTGAACACCAAACAGAGGCTTTTATATTTGATTCTGGAGATGATAGGGAGCCACTGGAGTCTATTAAGTACGGTGGTGACATGGGTAGCTAGGTAGCACAGTGTATGGAGCTCCCAGCCTGGACTCATCTTCGTGAGTTCAAATCTGGCCTCAGACACTAGCTGTGTGACCCTGGGCAAGTCACTTAACTCTTTTTGCCTCATCTGTAAAATAACTGGAGAATGAAATGCAAACTGCTCCAGTATCTCTGCCAAGAAAACCCCAAATAGGGTCATGGAGAGTCAGACAGACTGAAAAGCAAAAAAAAAAAAAAAAACAAAAACAAAGACAAAAACCCAACAACATAGTTCTTGTGCTGGTGCCTCACTGTAGTGACTACAGTTTAAAAGAAATAGTGAGAAACTAGAGGGAATCTAGATGATGTTAATTAGGAAGGCAAAATAAATCATGAAACTATGTTATACTAGAAATGGAAAAATGTATTGTGGAGATTTAGTCTGGAGAAGAAGAGACTTAGGGGAACACCTGATAACTGTGTAAGTATTTGGATTACTATCATGCAGAAAAAGAATAAAAAATATGTTGTAGTATAAGTATTTTGCCTTGGAGCATAGGACATATAAAAGTGGGCATAAATGGGACATAAAGAAGACAGGTAAAGTAAGAACAAGGAAAATGGTAATTGATTTTGTAATATTTTGTCTATTATCCTAAGGAATTGTCCCTTTTTTTTGGTAAGCAATAAGGAACCACTGAGCAAGGGAATGACAAGACCAGATTTATTGTTAAGGAAGATTCATCTGTCTTCTTGAGATTTCCAGAGTCACTCATAAATCATATTCGGTGCATTAAACATCCACTTAGTTATGTTTTATCTGCTAAGAAAATGACCAAATTGGTTTTACCTAAAACTTAACTCTGGTGACTTTTTTTTTTTTTGGAAAATGTCACCTTTTAAAGCAGTGAAACAAATTCTACCAAATTTTCAAAGAATAATTAATTCAAATATTGCATAGCTGTTTGTAAAATTGAAACATTATTTTTATTATGTCAATTAGGTCTTTATACCTAAACCAAAGTGAAAGAAATCAGGGGAAGAAAACTATAGGCCAATATCAAGAAAAGCTATAATTAGAAAAGTTCCTCAGGTTTTTCTTTAAGTCTTTAAGTTTTTCAAAGTTTATACACATTATGTCATTTGATTCCCATAACAACCATGTTAGATATGTAGTATTATTATCCCTATTTTACATATGGGTTAGGTGAGGCTGAGTGAGGATAAATGACTTGCCCAGAGTCATATGGCTACCAGGTTCATGAAGCAGGACTTAAGTTGCTCATTCTGATCCACTGCACCAACTCTCTGCCTCTCATGGATATTGATGTAAACATTTTAAATAAAATATTATCAAATAGTCTGAAACAATATGTCAAAAACATCATCAATGACCAGGTGGAATGTATTTCAAAATTCAAGATTGGTCCAATATTAGGAAAACAATAAATATAATATTTTATATTTTAGTATTTACCTTTTAATAAAAAAAAGAATTTACCAATTGTTACAGAAATTTTGTGATAGAGTATAATGCCCATTTCTCTTAAAACATTAAAAAGAATAAGAATGAATAGGTAATCTTTAATGTGGTAAATACTATCTATCTAAAATCAAAAGGCATCATTATATCAAAAGAAAGTAGATAAAGTAAGTAAGAAAGTAAGTAAAGTAAAGTAAGTAAAGAAAGCAAGATCAGGTAAAACATAAGAATGTATGTTATCTTTTATATTATTTGACATAGAGCTAGAAATGCTTGCTTAGAAATAAGGCAAGAAAAATAAATTGAAGGAACAAACATAGGTCAAAAGGAAAAAAAAATCACTCCCCTTCAATGATATGAGGATCTACTTAGAGAACCCTAGAGAATCAACTAAAATTATGGCAGGGCATAAAATTAACCCATATAAATCATAAAACCTATAAGGAAGAAATATAAATTCCACTAAAAGAAACTTTAGAATATGTTCAATATTTTGGAGGTCAGTTGTTGCAGTCTAGGGGTCTTGGGAAGCCCAAAATGCAAGGGTAAAAGGCCCAGTATGCCTTGAAAGAATTTGACCACTCAAGCCTTCTTTCAGTCTAAGTAGTGAGTTTATTAAAACATCTGTTGGGGTGGTTAGATTCCTAGTGAGTCTGCACATTTGATAAGGACTAGGCTGATGTTTTTGTAGGGAAAAAGATTGTGGGAAGATTTGGATGGGATTAAGGAGTAGAGAATAGCCTGGGGTGGTCCAGAGGTAACAGAGATGAGACAGTTGAGCTAGGTTGGAGGTAACAAAGAATTGAGGCCTGGGCTGGGTCAGGCACCACAATGAAAGGACAGTTGAAAGGATTATACTCAGATGAGCCAATGCCTCAGGCAAATGCCAGGGTTCTGGGGTCAGGAGCTGGGTCACTGAAATTGGTATGAAGGTTCCAAAGGTGGGGGGAGGGAGTCCAGATCCCATGCCCCATCGTTGGCACATTTAGGAACTATTTGAATAGAAGTTCAAAGGATGCTGTGTGGAAATATATACATAAATAATTGGAAAGATATGAATTGCTCATGGACGTGCCGTATCAATATAATATCAATAATAATGCCAATTAAATCAGTTTACCCATCCATTGCCCTAGCAATCAAACTGCCAAAGGATTACTTTAGAGAGCTAGAAAAAATTATTGATAGAATTCATCTAGCAAAACATGAAGTCAAGAAGTTCAAAGGGGGGTATTGTGTGTGGGGGGGGGGGAGGGATGGAATTTTAGAAGGCCTAGCAAGATGAGATCTCAACATACCATAAAACAATAATCATCATAACTGTTTCATACTAGCTAAAAAACCAGGAAGGTTAATCAGTGGAACAAATTAGGTACACAACATACAGAAGAAAATAAATATAATAGCACAGTATTAGATAAATCCAAAGAACTTAATTATTTGGAGTAAAGATTCACTGTTCTCCAAAACCTTCGGGAAAACTGAATGGAAATCTAGGAGAGATTAGATTTAGACTAGGGGTTCCTAACTTTCTGTGTGTTAGGGACCCCTTTGTTGTGTTGTGAAGCCTACATTCCTTCTCAGAATAATGTTTTTAAACACATAAGCTAATATACATGGGATTATAAGGTAGAACAATTATATAGAAACACAGTTATCACCTTTTTTTAAAAAAGAAAGTTCACAGATTCCAGATTAGGAACCTTTAGTTTAGACCAACATCTCATACTACACACCATAAAATCCAAATGAATACATAACCCAACCATAAAAGACTGCATCCTAAACACGTTAGTGGAGTAAGAAAGGACTTATCTTTCACATAGATGGATAGGGGAAGAGTTCATGACAAAACAAGGGATACAGAAGATAGACTGGACAACTTTGATTACTTTAAATTAAAAAAAAAAGTTTTGAATAGACAAAAATCTATGAATTTGAAATTAAGAGGGGAAACAGTTACCTGGGGAAAAAAGTTTGCTCGTGTTTCTCTGACAAAAGACATATATCCAAATATATAAAGGATTAATTCAAATATATAATAAGAGCCATTCTCCAGCAGATAAAATGGTTGAAGGCCATGAACAGACAGTTCAAAATAAAAGAAATGCAAGCTATCAAACACCATATGCAAAAAATGTCCCGAATACTAAAAGTTAGAGAGAAATACAAAGTTAAAAGGAAAGAAAGAAGAAAAGGAAGGGAAGTAAGAAGAAAAGAGAGAAAAAAAAAGAAAGGAAGGAGGGAAGGAAGGAAGAAAGGAAGGAGGGGACTAAGAAGAAGGAGATTAATCAAAACATTATATCTCACACCCATGAAATTGGCAAAGATAACAAAAAAGAAAAATAAGTTGTTGGAGGGGTTTTGGGAAAATGAATACATGAATGAAGTGTTTGTAGACCTGCAAATCAGCTTAGTTATTCTATAAAGCAATTTGGAATTATACCCCAAAATATTAATTTCCAAAGCCTTGGTGGATCAATGAATGGATTTGTTTTGCTTGACTATGCTCATTTGTTAAAAGAGTTTTCTTTTTTTTTAATTCACAAAGGGAGGGTTGGAGGGAGAAGGAACAGAATTACTGTTACCCTCGCATGCAGCCCTCAGCCCTCCCACTTCCCCCCAACAATTAAATAAATAAGAGAGCAGGATCATTTAAGCATTCAAATGAAAAAGTACAAAAGGAGATGAGAAGGAAACTGAAAGAGGCACAGAAAAACAGGACAGCTTTGAAAACAGCATTTTGAATTCAATTTATCCTTTAAAAAAATCAAGCTCTGTGTAGCTGAAATTCATGGTTCCATATGGAATCATCTTTTTTTTTTCTGTTCTATTTCATACATGAAAATATACTTGGGAGGAATTTAAATGCAAAATAAAAAGGAATATCTTTCTCTTTCCTTCTTTCTTTCTTTTGTTCTTTCTTCTTTTCTTTCTTATCTCAGTTCTTGTCCACTTTGTTGATCCTTCCTGGTTTTAAATGCCTTTGTTTGACCCTACTTCAAAAAAAAATTACCTTTTATTTATTTTGAGGCAGAGGCAGAATCCAACTCTGACACAAATTGGTGCTATGACCCTAGGTAAATCATTTAATTTCTCAGTGCTTTAGGGCACTATTTCCAAATTTCTGACAGACATTAATCTTTGAGATTTTGGAAGGAGAAATAAGAATTCCTGGGAATTCTTCATATCATAAGTTATTCTGTATTTGTCATCAGATTTTATTTACATATTTTAAATAATAATGAGTAAACAGTGAATCATTTTTCCATGATAGGGTTGTAATAAAAATTTCAGAGGTTTTCTGTAAAAAATAACAAATGCATGGTTTATTATTATTATGAACCAATATATCATGACAATGATGTAATTCATATCTGGCAATGAGCTGACTGACTTGCTTTAACCTTCCCAAAATACTTCCAACATTTTTCATACTCCTTATTCATTATTATGAATATCTAAAATCATTTGATAAATGAGAAATATTAAGTTTAGAATCATTTACAAAGAGCCATAGCCTATAATGAATATTCAGACAGTGGATGTTAGTGAACTTTACAGGGTAGTATTTGAATAATGTAACATTCAGGTTTCTTTGTGCAATTAATGGCACTATAAAGGAGAACTTATTGAAACTGCCAATTTAAATACTCATTTTGCTTCCAAAATGTGAAATTCTGGGAGCACTACTCATAAGATTTATATAAACTAGAATATGTATATAAACTTATTAATATTTATTTTATTTGTAAGAATGACTCAATGTTAGCAGCAAACAGATCTATGAACAGACATTCAAATGGCAGCAGTTAAAAGCAAGACTGACTGATTAGATCATGATGGCTTCTCTCCTAAGTTGCTATTTTCCCAGTTCCCAAATATGTTGACCTTAACATTTGACTGTACATAACAGTGTTTTCTCCTCTTGCTTTTCACTTGACATCAGTGGATTCCTTCAAACCGGTAAGGTTTCTATGTTGTTAAACTTTTCTTTACAGGAGAATCCTTATACTTTCCCCCAATTTCTTGACAGATTTTTTTTCTCAAGATTTGGAATTCGGGGGAAAAAATACATTTTACCAAGAAATGCCAGGAAAGAATTCCCATGTGGAAACACTAGGCAACACTTTAAGAAGATACTTATCTGCACTGGAAGAGGGAGTTTCCTCCTCTTGGAGCTCCCTATATCAATGATCTATTCTTTAATTTATCCCTAACATATGTAATATGTATGTATATTCCTATAATATATGTGTATATATGTATACATATATTTATGTAATACACGTGATGCATATAATGCTTTATGGTTTGCAAAGAATTTTGCTATGACCTATTTACCACAATATCTGTCTGTCTGTCTACCTATCTGTCTATCTATCTATCCATAAAAGATAGAGATATATAAGCTAGATGATAATACTATTAGGTGGATTTTGAGCTGGTTACAATACCACACCCAAAGAATAAGCATTAAAAAATTGATGTTAACCTGGAGTGTGATCTCTATTGGAGTGCCCCAAATTTTTCCTTGGCCCCACAAAGTTCACCATTTTAATCGGTGAGGTAGAAAAGGTAAAAATGACTCGCTTGCCAAATTTATAAATGACAAAATCTTTGGAGAATAAGTAACTCAATGGATGTCAGTATAGATCCCAAGAGATTTTAAAATCTAGAATGGTGGTTTCAAACTAACAAGATTAAAAATAATAGTATAAAATATATAGTCATATTTTTGGGTTCAGAAAATCAACCGCACAAATATAGGAAAGAGAAAGGATGGGTGTATAACATTTTATGTGGGGAAAAAGGAAAAATCAGGGTGTGTTAGTGAATTGCATGATCAATTTAAATTGACAGTGTATCATGGAAGCAAAAAAAATAGTTTGCATTAAAAGAGGAACTTTATTGGGGGGGTGGGGCAAGGAAGTTAATTACATTCCATGTTGTCTTTGTTAGGTAGCAAAGAACATTGTGTTCAGTTTCTGAGTGCCAAATTTTAAGATAATCATAGCCAAGCTGAAGAAGGTCCAAAGAGGGCATCAGTATTGGAAAGATGAGAAGCTACATGGTACAGTGGAGAGAGTGCTCGGCCTGGAGTCAGGAGGACCTGAATAAATCTGGCCTCAGATCCTTATTAGCTGTGTGACCTGGGCAAGTCACTTAATTCTGTTTGCCTCAGTTTCCTCATCCATAAAATTAATTAGGGAAGGAAATTGCAAAATGCTCCAGTATCTTTGCCAAGAAAACCCCAAATGGGGTCACAGAGTGTTGGACGTGACTGAAATGACTCAATAACAAAATATTGGGAAGAGGACCAAAGCTCTGAGCATGTTTCATCTAGAGAATAGAAGATGTAAATGGGACATGAGAGTTATGTTCAAGTATTTGAGTTCTTGTCATATGAAAGAGGGAATTAGACAGATTTGTTCTTTTTGGCCTCAAAGGGCAGAAATAGGATCAATGGATGGAAATTACAGGCAGATACGTGTTGGCTCAATGTAAAGGCAAACTTCTAAATATAGAGGCAAGTATTGAAGGAGGAAGAAAACTATTCAGAATCAGGAGACCAGGGTTTAAATCCAGTGTTAAGTACTCAGTCTCTGCCTATTCATTTAACCTCCCAAAGTTTTAATGTTCTCATCTATTTAAAAAAGGGATTATAATACTAACTTTGAGGTCTGAAAAGTATTTTGCTCTCAACTCTGAGCCTGGTGGTAAAATTTAAAGTGGCGTATAAATGTGAATTATTATTTGAGCTGCTCAAAGGTGGGGTGGAGAGCTTCAGGGGAGAGTAGGTTCCCCATTACTGGCAATTTTCAGAAAGAGATTGGATGATTAATTGTCAGATGTAGAGGGAATTCTACTAACAGTTATGGATTAGAAGAGAAGATGTTTAAAATCTCTTATAATTTTAAGAATCTGTTACTCTTTATTCAAACATTTTCCCCTATTCATTATGCCCTTCATTCCTTGATTTGGGAAGACCTTTGGGTCTTCAATTTCAATACAATTTAATTAAAGTAATATTTATTATGGCAGCAAAGTGGCTCAGTGGAGAGAGTACCAGGCCTGGAGTCAGGAAAGCCTGAGTCCAAATTGGTCTCAGACACTTAGTAGCTATGTGACCTGGCCAAGTCACTTAACCCTGTTTGCCTCAGTTTCCTCATCTGTAAAATGAGGTAAAGAAGAAAATGGTAAACCATTACAGTACATTTTCCAATAAAACCCCAAATAGGGTCATGGGAAGTGTTGGGCATGACTGAAGCAGCTGAAAAACAATGTGTGCCCAGAACTTTGCTAGGTTTTATGGCTGTTGGGGGATAGATAGAAAGATGAACAAAGTTTTTTTTCCTGATTCCACAGGGTATATGTTAGGAGAGTTTAGATGCCAAATTTTCTGGGGGGGGATTGAAAAATGACCAGTTGAAGTGTATTTGCAATAATCGCAAACAATTTAGATGAAAAAAAAACATGCTATGTTTATCATAGGAAGAATCAAAATAACATTTCAGGGTTATTCAGGTTCAAGCCAGGTCTGATCCTAAACATAAAAGAAAACCAGTCAAACTTTTGGGATCTTCTGAATGCCACACTGAATTGAGCAATGGTCACTGAACGATTAAGGAGTTCTAGAGTGAGAATAATAATGACTGCCATTATAAAGGGTATCCCAAAAGTCTTAGAGAAGTTTTAAGATTTAATAACTTCATAGATATAAATACTAAAAACTTACAAAGGCATAATTTGAAAGTTAAATTACTCAAATATATTTTATACTAATTTAGTTTTGTGAATTTTAAATAGTAAGTTTTTAATTATAAATAATTATAATTTCAACATGTTGGAGTACCCTGTCATTATCTATTGAATGCTGACAGTTTTTGGATGTCATTTTTTCAGACAGTCCTCTGACTTGGCCACCTGATAGCTCCATTAGATCATTTTTTCTTGCAGAATCACATCAAAACGTGCATCCTATATGGTAGTTTAAGATACAAGAGAGGCAGCAGGGCATCATGGTTAAAAAGCTGACTGAAATTAGAAAGACATCAGTTCAAATCCTACTTCTGACATATAGTGGCTATATGACCCTGAGCAAGTCACATGAGCCTCCCCATCCTTGGGCAATTATCTAAGTCTCTAAGTGGCAGAGAAGATGCCAATATACATTGATAGAGGGAGTTCCTCACCTGTGTCTCCTTTCAATAACAGCAATCTTTAACAATCTTTAATGTTTACACAGACATAAAGGACTCCACAAAAAAAGCACCTTGTATTCATTATAATATTTGATCTACGCAATGACTTTGTGAAATATGAGCTATAAGCTACAATATACTTGTTTTGGAGGATAAGCGATTTGCCCACAATCACCTAGGTGATTAATGTCAGAGGCAGGATTCAAACACAGGTCTTTCCTGACTCGAAGTTGTCTTTCTACCATGGCACACTAGGCTGAGAACAGGTGGCTAAGGAAGGGTTGGCAGAAATTATGGGAAAAAAGAGTGCCTGCTATATTCTGCCTTAGTGCACTCCTATCTTCCAGAGTCTCTCAGTAGACCAGCCACCTCCTCTGATTTGAGGGCCCTTTGGGAACTTTGCTGCATTAGGATTGACATGTTATGCTTCAATACCACATGTGGCTGAAATCTGAACCAGCTTCATCCAAAGAAAACAGTCCAAAAACAGAAAGGTTTCAGCTTTCCAGCAATAGTGGGTGGAATTTTCCCCCCCTTCCTAAGTGTGGTTTTACTTTCGAAGTGAAATCTTTAGAGGATAATGGACTTTTATGAAAACTGGTATGGGAGAAGTGAAACAGAATGTATCAGAGCCATAGAAGGGAACACCCCATGGAAACTGGAGTTGGCAAAGACCTTAACGCTCATCCAGCCAAACTCTTGGATTTTACATAGGAGAGAACTAATCTCTAGAGAAGTTGAGTGATATTGAGCAAATGACAAAGCCTGGACCCAAACCCAGGGCTGCTGGATTTGGTGCTGAAGTTTGAGACTTGGATTATACCTGGGGACTGTGTCCTATAATTGTCCTGGGTGCCTCAGGAGGTAAAGCCTGAGTTCCCAAGCAAATTAAGAGTTGATATTGGTAGCTAGAATCAGATTGAATGCAGGTACAATAAAGTTTCTGAGAGCTTGTCTTCCAGAGCATTATAATAAGTTGAGATATCGATGTTCTAGCCTCTATATATATTTTTAGTAAACTTTAGACCCGATGCATTATGCAAAGATCTACTAAAAACATACTCAGCCACAACACAACCCTTAGATCATAGGACACAGGCTCGTAGATCATAGGGCTAGAAGGACTTTAGGAGTCAGCTCTCTCATTTTATGGATGAAGAAATGGGTCTAGAGAGGATAAGTGATCTGTCCAAGGTCACACAGTTACTAAATAGTAGAGTCAGGATTTTAACTCAGGTCTTGTGACTCCAACTTCAGTGCTTTTTATCACTTATCCAAATATTTAATCTTGAAATACAAAAGGGTAAATGACATGCAATCATACACTGATCAAATCGCTCAACTCCTATTTGCTTCAGTTTTCTCATCTGTAAAAGGTGTATGACAATAATACCTACCTATCTGGGTTGTGAAGATCAAATGAGATAATATTTGTAAAACACTTTAAAAAGTTTAATGTAATATATAAATGGTAGTTATCATCATCATCATTACCACCATCATCACCACCATCATTATTATTTAGTGCCAGAGATGGGATTCACACTCAGGTCTCTCCTGCCTTTGAGTTCTGCTAAGCAATCTTGGCTCTCCTTGTAAAGAAGTTTTGATTATATGTGTAATGTAGCAGAAAGAAATCTAGACTCAGAATCAAAAGAATTAGGGTTGAATTCTAGCTCCGCAAATCACTTAACTTCATGTAACCTCAGTTTCCTCTTTTATAAAATGAGAGTAATCATATTTATACTATATACCTTGCAAGCAGTTATAAGAAAAGCACCTGACAGCATGTTAAATATTATGTAAATATGAGTTATTATTAGTGGATCTCATGGAAGAGATGCTTCCTGAATTAACTAGGGAGAGGGGGTGATTGATCACTAATTAGTCCTGACACATGCACCAACCATTCTAGCACAAAGGCTAAGAATTAACCTAGCCAATAGCCAATATAGACAAAGCTCTTGCTAGTTTCCTGGTTCCTTGAGAACACGAGCTAGATTGATTTCCCATATTAGGCATGAAGATAAATGACACTAATTCAGAAAGTGTGCTAGTGACTCATCTAGCTTACAAGAATTTGGATTTTACCTTTAGGCCAGCCACTCATTCCCTTGAGAGTAGAGTGAAGAGTAAAAACAGTTTTCTTAATTTATTCTTCTAATCTACAACCCCTGGAGAGAAGTTGGAGAAAAAAAAAGATGCAGATTGATCTCTCCTGGGCAAATGTTGACTAGGTTGGTAATAGTTCTCCATTCCAATGACTACCTCATGGATGAAGCCAACTCAGCCATCCAGAGCTTCTTTAGGACTCCATGAAAGGACTAAATATGAACAATACAATCATTCATTGAATAGACATTTCTTTAATGCCTTCTGTGTTCAAGGCAGGAGATATCAAAATCTCTATGACATAGACCTTGTTCTCAAGGGGCTTACAGTGTGATGGGGGGTAGGAGAATAAAAATATATAGACAAATGACATACAATGGAGAGTAAGCGATGCAAAGGTGAGAAATAGGCAAAGATCTATGAGATATTTGAGAAAGAAAAGATCTCTAAACTTGCAGGCTTCAAGGAAGAAGTGTCCTACCAGTTCTGACAGAACCCTTTCTTTTTGCCAGTCAACCAAAGGAAATCCCCTTGTTCTAAGAAACAAAACTTCAAGAAAAGAAGGCTCAAACAGCTTCCTGGAAATCAAGTAGTGCTTACGAAACACCATTTGCTTGCATTATTGTGTCAACGAATCAAAAACATACGGATTAAATTTCCTTGAAAATGAACAACGGCTTACAAATCAAGAGGCTAGGTTTGGTCTTTGCCAAAACGAGAGCAACTTAGTAAGAATGTGCAGTCTTCCCCAAACTAGACTAGCTTCCAAGTGGGAAGCAAAATGGATCAGAGAAACATGCTGTCTCCGTGCACTTTGATAAAGTGCTTTGAAATCTTTTTTGGAAATGTTTAGCTACTTATCATGGATGGGTTTAAGAAAAGCTCCCAAATCGCTCTATTTTTTAGAGTAAACAACACTATAATGCTTTCTTTTCCTCATTTTAACAGTTTGTGTAGGGTCTAAATATTTTCACTCCCATTTTGCAGATAAAAAATTTAAAGTATAGAAAAGACAAAGTGAGCTCCCAAGGGCCAAAGAGGAACTAAGTGGCAAAATGGGGCTTGGAATTTTTTTCTGCTGAATGCTTGCTCATAATCCTCTTGACTAGTCCCCTTTCCTCCATGTTCATAATGATAATGATTATCATAATGATAATGATATCAGGACAATGACAATGACATTGTATGTTATAGTAATCTAAATGGAATAAGCAAATACTCAGTGTATGTGTGTAATAATTCATGCTTAAGCAAAGGAAATCAACTATTGAAGACACGTAAAAATAAACTCTAGTCCACGGATGGAGTTAATAGAGATAACTCATATTAAGGCCATCTTGTCCTTATCTAGCTTCTTTATCCACAATGCACCTAAATTATGGATCACCCCCATTATCTTGACTGGTCCTGTATGACATGGAATAAAGGTCTAGGAAGGAATTGCGTTTTTTTTTAAATCTTTTAAAATTTAAAATGTTTTATAACTAGTTTTGAACCAATATCAGGGGCTTATAAGATTTTTTCTGGGATTTGAATTTTGTTATTTGTGAACAAAAAGCAACCTGGTCTATAAGATGATATAACCAGAGAAAAATAGTTCAGCCGAGGTGCTTCCTCTGAGTCCTATGAAATGTCTCAATCTAGCACCAGTGTGAGGTCTAATGTCTCCCTGGCCACGCCACTGGAGCATGAGGTTGTCCCCAGTGTCTATGCTGAAAGCTTCAACTGCTAGATGATCCATTCACAATACCTGCCACCAAAGGTACAACATGATCTAATCAAACTTTTTCCCTCAATATGTTAATTCCCCCCAAAGTTGCAACAATGTGTATTGGGACATACTCGTCACAGCAAGATGTACTGTGGATTACTTATAGGCAAACGAAGGACATAAAGTAGAAAAGACTGCAGAAAAGAAATATGTATATTCAGGTCTGACTGTTCAATAATCCTCCTCCTCCTGCTTTCTACCAAAATCTAAAACTCTCTGGGAAAGTGGAAGGCCTGAAAGTTTCCCTCTGGGCTCCCTCTTCTACATAATCCAGCCCCCAAATCACTAGACAGGACTTCCAACTGCCTAATTTCTTCCAGGATGTAAGAACATTCTCACTTGTACTATCTAGTCTATCAATAAAGATTAATTAAATACTTACTATGTGCCAGACACTGTGCTAAATTCTGGAGATACAAAGAAAAGCAATAAATAAAGAAATAAGCAAACAAACAAATCAATAAATAATAATTTTAAAAAGCAGTCTCTGCTCTTAGGAGCTCACAGTCTAATGGGGAGAGATGACATACTACCTACAAACAAGCTATAAGGTATATATATGAATAATTATAGATGATCAATAGATATAAGGTACTAGAATTAAAGGAGATGAGAAAATCAAGAGGCTAGGTTTGTTTGTTGAAGGTAGGATTTTTCTCTGGGATTTGAAGGAAGCCAGGACAGAGATGAGGACAGACAGCACTCCAGGAACAGGGGACAGCCAATGAAAATGTCCAGATTCAAGAGATGGACCATCTCATTTTATGAGCAACAATTGAGGCTAGTGTCACTGAGTCACAGGTATTATATTTGGGGGTGTGTAGGAAGGCTGGAAAGGTTGGGGGGACACGTTATGAAGGGCATTGAAAGCAAAGCAGAAGATTTTATATTTGATCCTGGAAGCAACAGGAAGTCACTAGAAGTTATTAGGAGTATGTTTGTGATATGATGAGACTTATGATTTAGGAAGATCACTGAGGAGGAGAGACTGGAGCCTGGAAAGACTTGTGGCAGACAGACCCACTAGCAGGCTATCGCAATAGTCTAAGCATGAAGTAATGAGGGCCTGAATTAGGGTGGTAGCAGTGTCAGAGGATAGAAAGGGGCATATATGGGAGATGTTACAAAGGTAAAATCGATAACACTTGACTAGAGATTGGATGGAGGGTATGTGTGAAAGACAGTGTGGAGTTGATGATGACACTTAGCTTTCAAGCCTGCATGGCTGGAAAGATGGTGGTGCCCTAAACAGTAACAGGGAAGTTAGGAAGAGAGGAGGGTTTGGGGGAGAAATATAATGAATTCAGTTTCAGATATATTTTTTAAGTTTCTTAAGTTTCAGATGTCTGTAGGACATCTTGTTTGATATGCCCAATAGGCAGTTGGAGATGCTCTACTGCAGATCAGCAGAAATAAGGTTAGATAAGTAGATTTCAGAATCATCAGCATAGAGATGATAATTGAATCCATGAGCTCATGAGATCACCAAGTGAAATAACATAGAGGGTGAAGAAAAGAAGGCCAACAGCCTTGGGGAACACCCTTTAGTGGCCATGACTAGATGAAGATCTAGCAAAGTAGATTGAGGTGAAATGGTTAGATAGGTAAGAGGGGACCCAGGAGAGAGTAATATATGAAAATTTAGAAGAAAGTATAAAGAAGAAGATAATTGGCAATTTCAAAGGCTTCACCTATCTTTAACCAAATATGTTTCAGAACGACTGACCTACCAAATAAGTCAGATGAGGACTGACAAAAGCCCATTGGATTAGGCAGTTAAGAGATTGTTAATAACTTGGGAGGGAACAGTTTTGGCTGAATGATGGGGTTAGAATCCAGGGCATGGAGTGTTAAAAGGGGAGATGTGGGCGTGTTTGTGGACAGTAGAGAAAGTGCCAGTAGAGAGGGAGAGATTGAGAGTGAATGAGAAAATAGGGATAATAGAAGGACAATCTGCTGGAATGGGTTGCTTGTGCATGTAGAGAGGTTTGTCTTGGCAAAGAAATGGGTCCCCTCCTCATGTGAGGCAAGGGTGAAGGAGGATATTGCGGCAGAAAGCATCAATGTGATATAAGATGAGGAGGATGGGAGAAGAGGGAGCAAACAACTTCAATTTTTTAAAGTAAGATAAAAGCAAAGTTCTCAGCTGAAAGAGTGGGTGGGTGAGGAGGTTTGAGAAAAGATGAAAGGGTGTTGAAGAGTTACTCTGCAAAGTATGATAGTGAGTTAGGTAAGAAGGTGAGTAGTATACTGGATTGCCTGGCAGCAGTGCGAGCACACTTGAATTTATGTAACAAATCTGTGATGGACCCAGTCAGCACTGAATTGTTATTTTCTCTACGTTGGTTCAGCCAGAACAAGGAATATATACAAGTATAGGCAGTGTATGGTGGGAGTGATCTGAGGGAAAGGGAAAAATTAGTCAGAAATATTGGCAGTACAATAAGGTGTCAAAGGACTGATGAGAATAGAGACTATTAGAGTGTCAAGGAGGAGAGGTGAGTGTAACCAGTACAGCGATCCTGGCTTGACAAAGACCTTAAGGTTTCAGGGATTAGAGGTTATGATGTCATTAAAGAACAGGATTCAGGGTTTCAGTACAGAGGAAGAGGAGGAAAAGCAATAGATCTTGATCAGAAAAGGAAATTTCAGAGTTCATGAATATGGAAGTAGCGCATTTGTGTGTGGTCAGAGTGGGGTGGAGGAGTAGATTATATTATAATAACCAATGAGAATTTGTTGCTCTCAGTTATTGTCTAATGGGGAAATTGTGGTTTGTGTTATCATGACATATGGGAGATCTGAGATCTTCCTGGGATCATATTTCTTCCATGAAGGCTGATACTTGGAAAATCACACTATCGATAACATCAATAAACATTTATGAAGCCCCCACTATGTGCAGTATAGAGGAAATATAGGGCAGTGGATACAGAGTTGACCTAAGAGTCAAGAAAACTCACCTCAATTCTCATCTCTGACAAATTCTGACTGTGTAATTTGGTGCTAGTCATTGAACCGTTGTGTATATCGGGCAGCTCTCTAATGCTCCAAGTTGCAGAGAAATTACTGATCTCTGTGGGGAGAGGAAATTGACTCACTCAGAGTTCAATATAACAACAAAATCGCAGATCCATTAAAAAAAGTTGTACTGTACTTGGCTCAAGTGAAAATATAAGGCTAAAAAGAAAACTACCTACAAGAAGCTTCCAGTCTAGCAGAAATAATTTCCCTTAGGAGTTAGTAGTCTTTCCCTCCTTAAGCTGTCTGTGTGCATGTATCTTTACATGTTGCATTGATTGAATAGACTGTAACCTCCTTGAGGATTCTGACTTCTTTTTAACATTCCCAGAACTTGGCATAGAATCTTACAAATACTAACTGCTTAGAAATGCTTTTTGGATTGAGTTGCTGTTAAGATATATAAATGTACGTGACATACACACAATTTAGAATGTAATAAATCTATAAGAGGAGCCCAAACTTCAATGAAACTAAAATTCACCACCACTTGGGTAGGTATAATGGCAACCACACTGGCATACCCAGGATGGCTGCTAGCACAGGTTCTTAGATCTGCTTTATAGGAAAGATAGCAATTTCAGGGGTCAACAATCTTCTTTGATTACATAAAAAACAAACAGAGAAAATGCAGAGCAGAGAAATAAAGATCAACAGACAGGGCTCTACTGCCTGAATCAAAGCAATATTGCTATATACTTTATATCCATCACCGAATCGAGTGAGCCTTTACCTCTGAGCAGTTGAGGAGCTCTGAACATATAGCCACTCAGGAATCACAAGAACCTTCTTATGAGCAAGCCCCCCAAAGCAAAAGCTCACCTCCCAGAACATATACTCTTTTGGCTAATAGGCTCAGAGCCAGAAGGAATCACAAGCCTCCTGACTCAGTGCCTGATTAGCTTAGTACTGAAAGGTGTGGAAGGCTTCCTACAAGCAAGCTTCCCCTAAGCAAGTTTCCCTTAATGGGCTCCATGTGAGACCTATTAGTGGGCCGGAAAGATCTTATTTCCCCATTAACCTTACAGTAGGTTAAACCAAGGAAGACTTTATGTAGGAGGTGTTATTTGGCCTAAGCTTTGAAAAAATAGGAAGGGTTTCTGTAGGTGGAAGGAATAGTCAATTTAAGGCATGGGGAATGGCTTTAGAGAAGATGGAAATGTTTGGATTAGATTTATGCACTCTGGCTGCTTTGCTAAATGCAATTGATTGGTTAGAACTAAGGCTGGAATGGGTAGATTAGAGGTCTTCAGATTGTTGAGGGCTTTGGATTCCAGGCTAAAGATGTTGGACTTTACTGGGTAGGTCAGTGGTTCTCAAACTTAGTTGGCTAAAGATTACTTTTGCTCTTGAAATATGTTGACACAACCTGTGAGTCCAGAATTCTTTCGAGATGAAGGGAGTAGTGTTAAGAAATGTTGGCACAAAATATAGCAAGTTTAACCTATTTTTATACTGAAAGTCATGCATAATAGCATCTTGGTACATACTTCTGGATTTAATACTTTAGAGGGAAAATATTCACAGTACCTCCAAATTCTTTTTGGGACTCCTAGTCCCCCCATATGGAATACCAGCTTTCTGTGGAAAAATTATTTGGGGAATCCTACTTTGTGCAATAGAGAACTATCAATGATTTTTTAAAGAGGACCTCCTTTGCACTAACAAAAATAATCTGGTTGTGTTATGCAAGATGGATTCACTGAGGAGAGATTGGAGGTAGGGAGTCAAGATGCTTTGTCTTACCAAGCTACTTGGCCAATGGACTTTCTGGGGTTCCCTAGACTGGCTTCTGTGAGTAATACTCTAATCTGGGAGAAGCTACGAATCACATTTCTCGGTGGATCTACTGTGTAAGGATTATAAGGCCAAAAACGAGAATTCTTGTTCATGTATTTATTATTATCACTTGGCTGACAGCAGTAGAGATCCTGATTTTGAATGCCAAGACTCTCTCACACACACGTACAATAAAACACAAATAAGTTGCTATGGTGTTTGAGACACATGGGTTTGCCAGCACTTTGCAGTCTCCTTTCCCTTCTTCAAACCAGACAGTGGAGGCAGAGTCCAAATACATTCCAGGTGAGCATCAGAACTCCAGTCCAATTAAGTTCAGCACAAACATTCCCTGGCTTATTGGCCTTGTCTGATGTGTGTGTGGGAGCTGTAGAGGCAGAGTCCCAAATTTAGCATTAACCAGACACAAAGTGATTCTGGAAAACTCTATTGGAAATGATCTTTGGATACTATGGATAGCGATACTATGTTACATCCTAATTCAAGGGAGTTTAAGCCAGCAGTATCCATGCCAGTGGCTCTCTTAGTTCTCATTAATTGAAGGGTACTTGTTATTCTACACGTTTTCTTAGCCTGGGGATGTGATCCCCTATTTATTTGTGAAAGGAAAATTATTTTTAATTACCTTGCTTGAAGGATTCTGTAATAATAATTACAGAATGACAGACTACTAGAATTAGAAGGAATCTTCTAGAATATCTAGCCCAAGGCTCTCCTTCTATAGATGATGAATCTGGGACTCAGAAAGGTCAAATAACTTGCTCCCTGTCACACAGCTAGATAGTAGAATTCCTTGAGTCTTATTCTAGAACCCTTGTCATTGGGGTGTGTGTGTGTGTGTGTGTGTGTGTGTGTGTGTGTGTGTGTGTATGTATGCACAGGTGCATAGTCTTGCTAATTTAGGATAGAAAAAAAAAGTTTGAGGTTTCACACTAAATAACAACCACTGCTACTATTTCAAACTAACAGTAAAATCCACTGGCAGTTAACAAAACAGATATAAACACAAAATTAAAGATGAAGAGTGGGCTGGGAGTAGGGTCTCAAACACTCACTCTCTCCAATGTAGACGGCTGTCTTTTGTAGGTGACCAATTTAAACCCATCAGCTTATGTGATTGATAACATTAGATAACATCTGCTCTCTGTGAGTCATCCTCAGAATTGAATCCAGAGTAAGGAGGAAAGCATGTGAACTTTGAAAGTGCCATCATGGTCAGTGGGGAATGGTGAGTTCCAAGGGCTTAGGAGAGAGCTAAGTTGATCCAATTTGAAGATTGACTGTAGGCGGTAGAAAGCTCATTCTGCTATCAGTTTGGGAGTGGGGATCGGAAGAAACACCAGGTGTTGGGAATGACTTAAAAGACCAAACTCCTCTGCGTTATCAGTTGGGACATTTCTGATGTATCTGGGGGATTTGAAAACACCTTGTGTGTCTCATCAATGGGTATGGTCAGAGGACCAAGGAAAAGGAAATGGAAAAGGGTTTGAGAAAGGAAATTGAAGGAAGAGATGGTAGAATAAAACAACCAGCAGAGAAGGATGAGACTCAGGATTATAGGATGAAGGAGACCTTAAATCTCCAACCTCCTCTTTTTACTGATGAGGAAACTGAGGTGAAGTGATTAAATGGCTTGTCCAAGTTTACCTAGACAGTAAGTGGCAGAGTTGGGGTTTGAACTCAGATCCTCAGCCTTCAAACCAAGTGCGTTTAATATGTTATCATGTAGACTGACTTTCCCAAGGCCAAGCCTCTATTTTCTGTTTTTGTTTTTTTATTTGTTTTGTTTCTTTTGGATTATTCATTACTTTAATACCATGCAGAAGCCTTTACTTTCACAGGACACAATGCTCTTTGTGACCTTGGTTTGGAATCTCATCATTATTTACCACCTCTCTTTATTTCTTAACCAAACTGTTTAGTCAGGGACCAACCTATCCAGGGTTTGGGAGGAGCCCTTGAGATATATTTCACTCCAGTTTCGGTCAGAGAGAAAATTTGACATTGCCAATCCATTAGCCAACCAACTGTAGGTCTGCTATCCAAAATATGTGCCGACCACATGTGAAACTATATCTCCTGTCAAATACCAACCACAGAAGGTTGTCGTTAATAATTTAATGAGTAGACAATGTGGTGGAGATTAATCTTAGCTCTTCACGTGCTAGGGTTCAGGAACAGCTTTGGCAAATGCGAGATGCATTAGAAACCCCATTGCTGACCACAGACAGTGCAATAAACTGCACGCTATAGATGAACAGCATCTGTGGAGGAGATAAAGCCTCTTGTCATCTCCTTTTGGAAGTGGGAGCATTGGCTGTTTTTCAAGTCTGTGAATCCAGCCCTGCCTTAAAGTTGAAATATAACTTTGCCTCACTGGTGGGGGTGCCAGGTCTGGCTCTGTGACCTTCCCTTCCTAAAAAAAAGAGGTTCATGCAACAAAGACACTCACTGCTAGGTTTCAAGAATACCTTGAATCTTTCTAAATTTCATTTCTGTGAATAAAACATCATTACTCATCTTGGCTAATTCAATTTTCTTGAAGTCAACATATGTCAAACACACCCAGAGCAGCAGCTAAATGGCAAGAATTTCTCATAGTGCTCATCGACATTAACAAGACCAAGCTTCATTATTTAATCCTAAAGGGAGACATTTCTGGGTGTCAAGGTGTCTCAGGGGATAGCTAGAATGCTGGGTTTGGGGAGGCAGACCTTAGTTTTACACAACTAGGTGGCACACTTGATAATGTTGGACTTCGACTTAAATTCAAATCCTGATTCATATACTAAGTGTATGACCCCGTACAAGTTACTTAACCTCTCTCAGCCTCAGTTTCCTCATCTATAAAATGGGGATTATAATAGCACTTATCCCATAGAGTTGCTGTGAAGCGCAAATGAAACAATGCATATAAAGTGCTCTGAAAACCTTGAAGTGCTATTTAAATGCTAGCTATTATTACTATCATTATTTTTTTTTGGTTGGTGGTAGTGACTGCTCCAAATCCTACCTTAGACACTTACTAGATGTGTGATTTTTACCCAGTAACTTGATCTCTTTCATCCTTACATGGGACACTTGATGGCCTCTGAGGTCTTTTCAAGCTCTAAACCAACGATTTTGTGTGCTTGGCACATTGCCCACCATTGGGTCTTCAGAGACCCAATCAGAGAGGAGACAGTCAGAGGGATCCATCTGCACCGTGGCTTCAGCAGGTAATGGGAGACCTCATGCCTCACTTTTCAATACTGTTGCCATTTTAAAAGTTATTTCTCACATTGCTAAAATGTAGGCCAGATGGGAGTCTCAGAAGTGTTGGCAGCCTAAAATTTTCAGGACTCATCCTTAGGTTTTTGATGCTGATGACACAGAGGACAACTGTGCTTTCTCACAAACTACTCCTTAGTAACACTGCCAGGGACAAACTATTTGGCTGGAGTACACTAATCTGTTTGATTCTGGATGCTACTTATCCTATTCTTTGGTTCAAACAATTATTCATCAAGGGAAAACTCTCTGAAAACAAGTTGTCCCTTTCATCTGTAGCAGTGATAACAGCAACAACAATAAGAATTCAGGAATTTCTCATGATGCAACAGTAGAATAGACAATATTTTTAGGTTTATGAAATATCTCCAGGAAATGTTGATCCCAGCAATAATTGGTCATGGTCATCTACTTGGACACTACGATTGTAAACTGAAGTTTACATCAAATTCATTAGTTAGGAAAGTGTAATTTTTTTACAATGAAAATGAATTCTCTCCTCTTCCTGATATAGGAGACTCCACTCCATATAAACAATTCACTACCAGCTGGTGTTTCAGCTGGAAACATCTGCAGGGCCCTAAATCCTTTCTTGCTTCATCTTTTCCGGTTAATGCCAATTTTTTTCCTTCTTTTTTTTGATAGTAATTACATGCAGTGAGGAAAAGGTGGCTTTAGGAACAGAGCTTATCAATCTTCACACAACCTTGTGGATATTCATCTGAATAATTCATATCTAATATCAATATCCAATATCCTATCCAATAACAATAACCAAATGATTGAGGTTAAAATGTTTAATTAAATTCAGTTGAATTTGACAAATGGTTGCTAAATACCTACTATATGTGAGGTACTTTTCTAGGTATTGCAGATATAAAAACAAAAGGGAAACCATCCTTCCCTTAAAGAACTTATTTTCTACTAGAGAATCCAACATATAGACAGATGAACAAATATGAAGTAAATTCAAAGTAATTTCTAGATAGGGGAGGAACTAACTACATAGGGTTAGGGGTGGGGGAAGAAATCAGGGAAAGCTTCCTAAAGAAAGTGGTACCTGAATTGAGCCTTGAAGAAAACTAGGGATTCCCAAGGATGGAGGTGAGGAGGAAGAACATTCCAGGCATGGGATGTCAATTATACAATTCATTGGGCACACAGGGACTCCAGATTTAGAGGAACTGTATTCAAATCTCACCTGCCTGTCTGACGTTGGGTAATTCACTTTTCCTTCTCAGGTCCAAGTTTCTTAATCTATAAAATGAAAGTATTGGATTAGATAGCCTCAGTGGTCCCAGTCCCTTCAAACTCTAAATCTATGATCCTTAGAAGTCAGTTATATCATTACTCCAGGGATACTTGCACAAAACTTCCTAGGGAACCATTGAGACTGATGAATGAATACTATTATTAAGAGGTTGCCGACAATAGTTCCATTCAACACTTAGTTCATTCTGTGCCATGCTATGCTAGGCTCTTGAGCTACAAAGACAAAAATAAAACTGCCTCAGCCCCCAAGGATTTTATCATCTATTGGGGTAAGCAATGTATATATATGTAATATATATGCATGTACCTAAAGAAGTATAAAGTAATTTGAGAAAAGGGAGGCACAGACAGTTTGTGGAAAGGTGTTGAGATTGGAGATGCACTTTCTGCTTCTGCCTCCTTGCCCAACTTGGTCCAGACTGCCCAAAATATTGATGTCCTGGTTGGGGGAGTGGGGTATCAAGCTTAGTAAAGCTGTTCCATTTTACCGGTTGCATTTGGTTTGAATACCTTTCGTAGACGTACAAAGCATTGATCTCAGATCTGATGGACTTTAAAGCCACTATTCAAGTAAAGCTAGTCTCCTTAGGATTCAGCCTTCTACTTTCCCCATCTCTTTGCTGTTAAAAGAACAAAAGTATAGGCTGGCCAGTCTCTTATGGTACCACTTCTGCACTAATGAAAAACAGAATCTTCCACAGAAGGCCAACGTGTGTGCATACACTTGCATGTGTACGGGAATGTGTGAGCAAATAAGTGGAAGCTTGATATATGTTTGTAATGCCCACAAATTAGATCACTAACATGCTCAGAATTCTTTCTCTTACCTTTTTTGATTTTGCTATTATTTATTGTTTCATAGAAGCTAAGAAGGGAAAAGTTATACAGCACCAAACTCCCACAGACTGAAGCTACCCAAGGAACCTATGGAAATGACTCACAGCCTACTAGGTCCCATCCAGAACTAGAGTTCTAAAAATACCCTCTAAACTATTATCTAGAGCCATCTTTCTGCTGTCTGTAAGATATTAGAAGCTCAAAGACAGAAGGTGACTGAAAATGTGCTTGCCAGTTTAACCAGATGTGTAACCAATGTCATGTGATATATTCCATTTTGCTATAAATAGAGGGCAGAGGGTTACTATTAACCACTTGGTAATTAATAAAATGTGCAGAACACAGAGACAGAGCTCAGTCCTGATCCTCAATTAATAACACCACACTCTTTCCACCAAAAGGCAAGTCTTCCAGATGTTGAGCAATGCTTTCATAAAGGTCATCTTCTAATAGTAGTCTTAAAAAATTTGATCTTAGCTCTTAGACCAGAAAATGGTATTTTTCTCAATGAATATCATGATAATGACAATGATGATGATATTAAATAATTGAACACACAAAAAAAGTCAGATCAAAGAGAAGAGTCCATTTTCTAAATCTTTCATATATGAAAATAAGCGGCTAAATATATATTGTGGTCAGTGTGCTGGGAGAATCGCGCTAATGTGTTACCAACGAAAGAATTATTATTGAGGGAAAACATTGAAATCAAGTTATCATTTTTAATAATAAACCAAGTAATCAAGGAATTGGTTTTTGTGTAAAATATGTTCAGATAAAAGGATTTTTACCATTTAAAAATATAGACTTTAAATGCCAGAGGTGATAGCAGTTGAAACCTTTCATTTCATAGACTAGAATATTGAAATTAGAAATTAAATGACTTGTGTAAGTATATGTAAATGGTAGAGATGGGAATCAAGTTCAAGAATTCTAATACCCAGTCAAATAAAATGTGCTAAGGCTGAATCTGAATTTGGTTTTGAATTTTGGAAGTCTATCACTCTTTCTACATGCTGATTCAAACTTGGGCAAGTAAAAGTTTTATACAGAGAGGAGATGGGGCCTCTTTTATAAGAGTGGGAGATTGAGTTAATGGCAGCATTGAGAAACGAGGCTGAGACAAGATGGTTTTTTCCCCCTTTTTCTCAGAAAGACTTTGGAAATGACAATTCCTGGGAAATATTTAAGTTGCATTTTTGGGTGGCTGAATGTATACACTTTGTTGATGAAGTGCTTTCCAGTATAAACTTTTAAACTGGCCACTAAACATTTGCTTGCTTCTATATTGTGTGAGCCAGTGCAAGCATGTAAACAAAGATGCAAAACTCACAGCGCAGCATTCCTGCTGGGAACAATGGTCACAAGATAGATTCACAGTTTAAAAAAAAAACCCTTTGCATATGTTTCTCCAGCCACCCAAGATGGTAGGGACAGAAATGTGGGGGTAGGGATATGTTTTCTTTATTTCTTCCTTTTCTCCTAGAGCAAACTTGGACACTTTCATCTTTTGAAAACAATGGCTTATGTCTGGGTACTCCTTCCTGTAGCTAAGCTTGGATTGTACCAATGTCTCATTTCCTCCAGCTGTTTCCTGTGTAACTGTTAATATCAGATCGACTTTGTCCCTGTTTGCTCCCCAACTTAGATATTGATTGTTGTTCATCAGGTAGAGAGGCAGAAATATGCTTTGTCATTGAGAAATCTGGGGAGCAGGAAGGAATGGCCCTGTGGAACTGTGTATTTGTTGACACAAGGATCATTTTTGCCAGTATAGACGAATAATTCAGGATAGAAGAAATTCTCTTTTAATTCAGTGAAAGTGTTGGATCCTACTATTTGCCCTCTACAGATAACTCAGAAGGATTTCAATACTCTACTTTCTCTTGTAGTATAAGTACTGCCTGTGTTGTCACAGAGTGATTTGTTGGATAAAATTTGGTAATAGTATCTATATGATTTGATTGAGCCTATATGATTTGACCATTTTGATTTTATATTTGAGCATCATGTCCCAGAGCAGCTTAGTGCCCTAGAAATAGCACAAGACTGGCATTCAAAAGAAGAACCTGAGTCCTGATCCTAGACCTGTCACATATTGCATTTGTCATTGTCCTTTGTTCTCAAATAGGACAAAAATGACATCACTATGTCAGAGTCAAGGTAAAGTGTGTCTGCCTGTAGCTGATCAGGCCAATATGAGCTCAGAAGGCCCTACCACAGGTCGGTCACAAATAGTCTATGTGAACATTTGGGGTGGATTCTCTAAATTTGCACATCCTGTGTTTCTTTTGAGCAACTTCAATTCTGCTTTGCTCATAGAGCACAGCACTTTGTCTGATGCAGGCACACCATGATGGGCAGTCATTTGCCATTGTCTCCTATGTCACACAATTAATTCCCAAGTTCTTAAGAGAGACCTTGAGAGCATCCTTGTATCACTTTTTCTGACCACCATGTAAGCGCTTGCCCTGTGTGAGTTCTCTGTGTGACACTGAGATGAAATCTCTTCATTTCTCCTGACCTCATTTTTCTCATCTTTAAAATGAAGAGGTGGAGAAGGTGTCTCTAACATCCTTTCTAGCTCTAGATCTAAGATCCTAGGATCCTACTGAATATTCAACTTCTAGACATTCCTCCCGAGCAATTCTCAAGCAGTTCTCCAGACTCTTATTAGTCACTTGATCTTTTGAATGTGTGTGTGTGTGCATGTGTAATGCATGCATGTCTGTGTGTGTGTGTGTGTGTGTGTGTGTGTGTGTGTGCCAAACTGTGATTTTCATTAGGAATTCCTTGGTTTGGAAACTTCCTCCAATGAAGAAGATAGTAAACTCATTTGTAGCTTATATTCTTAGGGAGTTACCTACAGCACTGAGAGTTCCAGTGACTAATTCATGACACTGGCATGGCATAGCTATTAAGTGGTGGAGATAGGACTCAAGTCCAGATTTTTGGTACCCAGACAAATGCAATTTCCACCAAATCATTCTTTGGTTGAATCTGGCTTTTGTCCTAAGGCAGGTGGTGGCTCAGTGAATAGAGTGCTGGGCCCAGGATGATTTGAATTCAAAATCACCCTCAGATAATGGCTACTTATGTGACCCTAGGAAAGTCACTTAACCTTTGACAGTCTCAGCTCCCTCAGCTCTAAAATGGGGGTGATAATAGCATCTACCTTCTAGATATGTTGTGAGGATCAAATGAGATAACATTTATAAAAGCTGTCGGTACAATGCCTGGCACATAGATGCCATATAAAAGTTTATTCCCTTCCCTCCCCTTATCCTTCTATCACACAGCCAGTAGGCATCAAAGGTACAACTTGAATTCCTACACCAATCTCCAGGCAGTAGATCATGTTGTCTCTTCTGACAATGGCTCTATTCCATGAAAGTTAAAGTAAGTTGGAAGTCTATCAAGAGATGATAGTCCCATGTAAAATGTTGCATCTATTTTCAGACACAATCTCATGTCAGTTGGTTTTGCTCAACTATTTCTTTTTTCTTCATTATAAAATTATAATTATTATATTAAATGGGGTATGAATTATATTATATTTATATTGTATTAATATTATATTGTATTTATAATTATAAAATCACCATAATGTGAAACCACCAACAACAAAAACAGCAATGAAACTTTTGAGAGAAACACAGAGACAGACAGAGATCAATCCTTGGCCCACTTTGTATTTGAGATAATTGCTAATTTTTTTAAGCACCCATAAATAAAACTTTGGGTAGCGCAACATTTTGATTCTTCAGAGATGGCAGTGTTCCACTCTTGGCAACCACACAACATCCCTCAGAGAACTTTGGTATTAAAAGGATGAGTTTTATATCAAGGTGTTTTTTCAAGATATCTGTATGTCTGTCTGTCTATCTATCTACTGATGGAACAGCTAAGCAAGCCACCCATATGGCTGACTTATTTTGATGTATGATCTCATTGATTGGGGTAATTCTTCCAGCCATCCTGATCACAAGTCACTCGTATTTGTCTGTAAGTGACTCTCACGTCCTCATGTCCCATGACTCTCTTATGTCCTCCAATAAATCTTCTGTAGAGTCTGTCCAAAGTTCAGGGAGTCTTCTCTTGGATCCCATGATATAGTGGATGCCAATGGAGTGCCTGTTACCCCTTGCTCTCACTTTGTGATGGACCCATATTTTTAGTCAGACATCTTTCTGATGATATTCATAGTGCTTCTCCTGTACAATTTCTCATTGCCATTGTGTTGCAGCCTGCTCATGCCTCTCCACTGCTTTCCAATGACCCCACTTTAATCCTCTGGAAATTCTAGTATTCCATGACTCATATCCACATGGCACCAAACTTCCCAAATAAATGCATTTCATAATCTTGTAAGGCTTATCCAACTCCATCTCATAATCTTTCTTTTTCCTTTTTTTCTTCCCTCCCCTCACCCCACCCCAAAGATGGCCACCATCACACACACACATACACACACACACACACACACACACACACACACACATTCTTTCTCTGAATACATCTTAATGTTTTGTATTCTCTTGTATTTTTCATATGGATTGTTTAGCCAACCTCCTTACAGTGGTTTTGGGATCTCACTGATAACTCTAATATTCTGGGGCTTGACACAATATAATATAATCTATAAACAGATGACCCAAAGGACAGTGGGGAGATGCTTTGGGAGAGGTAAGTATTACCTTTGATGACTTTCATACCAGAGAAGGACAAAGAGATATTTGAAAAATACATGATTCTAAAAGGAGGTGGGCTATCCCCTTTTCTCTAATTATGGCTACATCGTTTTAGAAGATGGCTGCATAATATTGTTATTTTTCTTCTTATCCATGAATTCCTATGGGCAAGAAATGCATCACTTAGTGATCATTCTATATCACTAAATAGAGATGAGCCTCTGCAAATTTAGATAGACTGTTCATTTGACAGCAGGCACAAATTGTGGCTGTGTCCATATCTGAAGGCCTTCCATCTCAGTAGAATTGTTGACACTTGTTTTCTGCTAGCATATGCTTTGAGTGCCCAAGATAACTTTCCCGCTTCCGTGTGTGGAGAAGGATTTTTGTAGAGACAAAAATGGATCTGTCAACTCATCTCTGTAGTTACTACTCCGACAGGGAAAGAAGGAAGAAAAGGAGGAAGGGAAGAAGGACAGAAGGGAGGAAGAGAGAAAGGGAGAAAGGAAGGAGAAAGGAAAGAAAGAAGGAGAGAAGAAGGAAGGGAGGGAGGAAGAAAGGAAGTAGGAAAAAAGGAAGGAAGGAAGGCAGGAAGAAAGGATGAATGGAAAGAAACAAGAGCTCAAAACTTTTATTTATGAGGTAGTAAGCTTCCAGAAATATCTGCCATATGTGACTGGTTGATAAGTTGTTGGGCTATTACTGTTTCCATTCAAAGTGGATTTGTTACTAGAGATGGGGGCCCAGTTTCTACTGCTGATTCAACAAATTGGTGTTAGGGTAGAAAAGACCCATTAGTTCATGTTGCTGCCTTGTCATAAACATTACATGATCCTTACAGAACTGGCTTCCAGGATTCATTCCAATCTGATTCCAAAGTATCTCAAACTTGGAGGTTCCCACCGTTTTCCTTTGAGACTTCTCTACCATCCAGTCAATCTCACACAAATAAGTTTATTCCCTTCTTATTATTCCCCAAGTTCCTCTCTTCTGAATTTCTTACTATTAATTACCCTCCTCTATTCCACCTTAGTTTTATGCTTTGAATTTTATGGTCTTTAAGAACTTGGAGATGGTTATAATCTAACCCTCTTTACTTGCCCTTCAACCAAATGAAAAATGTTCAGCTCTGTAGTTGTATATTATTGGTGTTTTGTAAGTTCTGTTCACAAATCAGTAACCCTAAAGGCTCAGGCCATAGAGATATTATAAAAGGAAATATGTGTGTGTGGCTATTATTTTCTCAAATTGAGTCATTAGCCAGAGTCACTGGTGAGGATGGTGCCTTGGTTTGGTTCTGTGGAGAACCGGTTGTTAATTCATTTGAATCCCACTACTGCATATATCTAGGGTATAATAACCTATATAAAGCAATTCAGGGAAATTTGCATGATTCAAATGTTCTATAGGTTCAGGACAATGTTGCATTCATACCCCATCCTCCATCACTAAGTAAATTCATGTTGCCACATGCCTTGTGTGCTGTCTTCTCCATTAGTCTGTAAGCTCCTTGAGGGCAGGACATTTTTTTTAGGATTGTATTCCCAGAATTTAGAACAGTGCCTGCTACATAGTATGTGCTTAGTAAATGCTATGATCAATAGTAGAAATCCTGAAAGGTTTGGAACCACCATTCCAGAATGCCAACACTGTTTGAGTTAGTCACAGAATGTGCGAGAGCCAGAGTACAAGAAACCAAATAAGATAAGAGATGAGTAAGAGTGATTTATTGGTGTGTGGAAGGTAGAGGTTATAGATATTTAAGTAACCTTGTCTCTTGGCAGCCTGGTTCAAAATCAGTAGCTTGGCTGGAGAGGGGACTTCAGGGTCCAGGTGATCTTCAGGACAACTCAAATGGAAGCAATTCCATTTTCCAACATGGCACTGGTAGACTGTCCAGCTTTCACAGACATACAATGATTAAACTAATACACCAGCTTTGTAGTTTGGTAGGCAGCCTAATGACTTTTCTCTACCACACCTTCTTTAGGAGCCTCCTAAAGGCTGAGCTAGCTCTGGCAATGTGTGTGTCAACCTGATCATGTATGCAAACATCCCTGGAAACTGCCAAGGTAAGAGGATGAAATGCCAAACATTCAAACTCTACTGCAGAGAACACAACTCCAATGGGCTGGCCACATAGTTTGAATGCCAAATGTATGTTTGTCTAAAAGACCATTTTATGGGGAGCTCATACAAAGCAAGTGCTCACACAGAGATCTGAAGAAACAATACAAGGACACTCTCAAGGTCTCTCTGAAGAACTTTGATATTGCTTGAAAGACATGGGAGACACTGGCACAGGACCGTCCAGCATGGAGTGCCTGCATCAAAGAAGGCTCTGCGCTCTATGAGCAAAGCAGAATTTCAGTAGCTCAAAAGAAACATGAAATGTGCAAATTTAAAGACATCCCCATCCCAGATGTTCAAACAGATTATTTGTGTACTTTGACTCTGACATTGTGATGTCATTTTGATCCTCTCTGAGTGTGAAGGACAACAACATATAAAAGCAGTATAGATTATCAGTTCTTTTCAGAACTGAGGCCCTGATGACTTTAAATGGTACAAAAGGGAGAAATCTAGGCAGATTTGCAAAATTGGATCAAACATGTGCAGGATGAGAGGGACGGGCTGAACAAGGAAACAAGACAGAGTTTGTTGAGTCTAAGAATACGAAGGCAAGGAAGTGACTCTCAAGGTAGAAGTGAAATTTCAGTCCTGGGAGGAAGAACAGAAGTTTCATTGACAAAAGGTTCAAAGATAATTTGAAATCCTGGGTGTTTACTCCAATAGGGACTGAGCAGGTAGATGATTGAAGGAAGGCCAAGCAGCAGGCAATTTGAGAGATGCAATTAGTTAGCAGTGTCAGGAAGGACTAGCAGTAGATATCAAAAAATCTGTCACAGAGAGTCTAAGGTCTAAGGAAAAAGAAATCATTCTTTTCAGAGACTCATGCATGCCTCAGCAGCCTCAGACACAACAGCTGTTTTTTCTCTGCTAGAATCCTTCCACTCACTCTCAGGGATGCCTAGCCCCAACCCATTTGGGGGGGCCCCATTTCTATAACGTTTTTGCATATGGCCCTGAGGCATATGCTTTTTTTAAATAGTTGTATATAGCTAACCTGAATTTTAAACTGATATGAAAAAATATTTTGAACCAGAACCAGAGATCATGAAAAGATCTCACATTTATAGAATACTTTAATGTTTATTGTATGCATTTTTTCTCCAAATCCCTGGAAGCAGAGAACAGTAAGTGATGCTGTCCCCATTTTTTGGAGAAAACTGGGACTTCGAGGGATAAAGTGACTTGATCACCATTACACAGCTAGTAAGGTTTAGAGCTGAGATTGGAGAGATTCTCTGACCACAATTCCAGTGGTCACATGCCATTTTGCCTCCAAATAAGGCAATGAACTAAATACCTATTTATTAAACATCGTGTTTCTATTATCTTTTGTTGTTGTTATTTCTCTTTAGATATTTCTTTTGTTTTCATAAATAACTAACTATATTTGCTTCAAGTCCATGCTTTTATGTTGCTCACTCAGCAGTGTGGGTACTGTTTGAAGGAGGTGAGGATAATTGGGAAGGATAGGGTGTGGCACTGGGAAATTCAGGTAGAAGCAATACTAATAATGCCTAGCACATAGTAGGGCACTTACTTCTGCTTTATTGACATCCTGTGGATCACAACCAAGTGTGTCAAATCCTCAACAGAAGTACCAGATCATCTCACTTGTCTCCTGAGGAACCTGTATTGGTTTAACATTGGGAAAGGAGGACAACAGGCTGTATATTGTCACCTTATTTATTTAACTTACATGCAGAGTATGTCTTGAGAAATGCCAGTCTGGATCAATTAAAAGTTGGAATTAAAGTCGCTGGGAGAAATATCACCAATCTCAGATATACAGATGATATTTTAAGAAGCTGTGGTATTAATGTGATCAAAGATCTTCCCCACCCATTCCATAGGCCTCAGGTGGGGCTAGATGGGAAAGCTTGATTATATCTTTGTTTGCAAGTAAGCCTAAAGCCTCTACTTACCAGGTACTAAGCCTATTTGAGCATGAAGGCCTCAGGGCCCTAAGGGGAGTTGCTAAGACCAGAGCCAATGCTTTGTGCACCAAGTTCTAGCCAATCATGAATTCAGACAATCAGAGACCTGAGTTCTAGCCAATCAGACGCCAGCTATGACTGTATATAAGGAGAGCCCAGAGTGTGAGAGAAGCAGACTTGAAGAGGGGCAGAACTGAAGAGAAGCAGAACTGAAGGGAAGCAGAATTGAGAAGCACAGTCACAAAGACCTGTGAAGATCAAATGAGATAATATTTAGAATGCGCTTTGCAAACATTAACATGCTACTTAAATCCTAGCTACTATTATTGGAAAGTTTTGTTGGTAGATTCTTGATCAAAAATGGAGGACAAATACAATCCTTGGTCACTTCCAGAGAGTCAGTGACTGGTGTGGGGACAATAGCACTGGCTTTACAATAAGTCCTGAGAATTGGTTTTGCCTTTGCTATTCATTAGCTGTACATAGTAGGTCAATTCACATAACCTTCCTGGAGTAATTGGCTTTTTCATCTGTGTAATGGGGACAGAATTACCTTTAAAACCTACTTTATAGGGTTGATAAAATGAGTTCTTGTACATTTGTACATTTACTATTTATATGGACTGGAACATGCAGGATACATAGCAAAAGCATGAAAGATATTGAGACTGAAAGAGATTCTCTGATTATATGAGCCCTCATTCTCTATAGAGGTGAAAGCTTGAGTACCATTACTTATGGAATATTTCCCCATTCCCTTCAGATAAGGGAACTATAAATCAATGTGCTGGTAAGTGGAGTCAGTCCTTTGTATCACAATCATGCATCAGGTCAAAGGCAGAGCTGAGGTCCAAACCCAGAAGTTGTGGCTTCCAAACAAGTTAGACAATCATACCATAGTGCAGAGCAGTCATAGGCTAAGTCCCATCTTCATGCTTCACTTGGCTTCAGTTCCTACAATGACAGACTACCATATATAAAACAATATAAAACAGACTTCCTTTAATTCAGAGCATCTGGGAATGGCTTTCTGTACAAGAACAAACCAGGGAAGAGGGGCAGTGGCTTATTAGTGGCATGTGCTCACTTATACACTCTCAACAGCTGGTCTCAAGAAAGGGGACTCCCAACAGATGTTGTAAATGCTCTATGACAGGTTTCTATTCATTCACAAAACTATTTTTCAGAAAGGACTTTTTAAGAGAGGGCTTGAGATTGGAGAAAATGATAGAAATTAGAATGTCATCTGCTGATGCTGATTGCTTGGACCAAATCTCATAACCCATTGGCTCTTTGGAAGAGGAAGCAGAGAGGCAAGAAGTAGGGATAAAAAATGGGGTGGCCACAGAGGCCAGTCAGGGCTGTCATCACATAAAATACAGAAAGAATTGGAGAGATGCTTACCTCTTCTCATCTCACAAAATCATGTAGTCTCAAGTTGGAGAGAGAGGATCTGAAAGTTGCAAGGGAGCTTAGAGGTCATTTAATCTAACATATACCCGAAAAGGACTCTCTTCTACCACATTCATGATAAATGATGCTCATCAACATTCCATCTGAAGATCTGCAGTGATGGCAAGCAATCATTCTGCTAAATCCAAGTTCTCACCTGTTAATCCCACCCTCTAAAACCTTCAGTGGTTTCCTATTATCTCTAGGATAAAACACAAACTCCTCAACCTCTTCATTTTAGGCCCTCCACAGTCTGGCTTCAATCTTTCTTCCTAGTGTTGTTTTGCATTACTTTCCTTTTCACATTCTACATTCTAGCCAATTTATTTCACTTCAAATCAACACAATCCAATTAAAGTCAATAAGCATTCATTAAGTACCTATTGCGTGCCAGGCATAATGCTGAGCCATGGAGATACAAAGAAAAAAACCAAAAGTCTGTGCCCTCAAGGAACTTATAGTCTACTGGGAGAAGGGCATGGAGGAGGAAGGGCAGCATATACACTGATAAATTAGCACAAAAATATGTAATTCAATTCAATTTTTTTCTTTTTAGATTATTTGTTTTTAGTTTTCAACATTTACTTCTATAAGATTTTGAGTTCTAAATTTTCTCCCCTTACTTCTGCTCCCCCCTCCCCAAGATGGTGTGCAATATAGTATGGGCTATACATGTGCAATCATATTAAACACATTTCCATATTAGTCATGTTGTAAAGAAGAATTAGAATCAAAGGGAAAAAACCATGAGAAAGAAGAAAGAGAGACAGAGAGACAGAGACAGAGAGACAGACAGAGAGAGAGAGAGAGAGAGAGAGAGAGAGAGAGAGAATAGTAAGCTTCAATCTGCATTCAGACTTCATAGTTCTTTCTCTGGATGTGGATAGCATTTTCCATCATGAGTCTTTTGAAATTGTCTTAGATCCTTGAGTTGTCTATCAAAGTTGGTTGTCGCACAACGTTGCTGTTACTTTGTACAATGTTCTCCTGGTTCTGCTCACTTCACTCAGAGTCAGTCCAAATAAGTCTTTCCAGGTGTTTCTGAAGTCTACCTGCTCACCATTTCCTACAGAATAATAGTATACCATTACATTCATATACCACAACTTGTTCAGTCATTCTTCATTTGATGGGCATCCCCGCAATTTTCAATTCTTTGCTACCAAAAAAAGCTACTATAAATATTTTTGTACATGTGGGTTCTTTTCCCTTTTTTATGATTTCTTTGGGATATGGACTTAGAAGTGGTATTTCTGGGTCAAAGGGTATATGCGCAGTTTTATAGCCCTTTGGGCATTATTCCAAATGGCTCTCCAGATTGGTTAGATCAATTCACAACTCCACTAATAATGTATTAGTGTTCCAATTTTCCTACATCTTCTCCAACATTTATCATTTTCCGATTTTGTCATGTTAGCCACTCTAATAGGTGTGATGTGGTACCCCAGAGCTGTTTTGATTAGCATTTCTCTAATAGTGATTTAGAGGATTTTTTTTTCATCTAACTAGAGACATCTTTAATTTCTTCATCTTAAAACTGACTGTTCTATCCTTTGGCCATTTTTCAATTGAGGAATGACTTGAATCCTTATACATTTGACTTAGTTCTCTCTATATTTTAGAAATGAGGCCTTTATCAGAGACACTGCCTATAAAAATTGTTTCCCAGCTTTTTGTTTCCCTTCTAATCTTGGTTGCATTGGCCTTGTTGGTGCAAAAACTTTTTAATGTAATGTAATTGAAATTACCCATTTTGCATTTCATAATGTTCTCTGTCTCTTGTTTGGTCGCAAATTCTTCTATTCTCCATAGATCTGACAGGTAAACTATTCCTTGCTCTTCTATTTTTTTTTATACTTGCACCCTTTATATCTAAATCATGTATCCATTTTGACCTTATCTTGGTATATGGTGTAAGATGTGGTCTATGCCTAGTTTCTGCCATACTATTTTCCAGTTTTCCCAACAGTTCTTGTTAAATAATGATTTCTTATCTCAGAAGCAGGAGTCTTTGGGTTTATTAAACAGTAGATTACTATAGTCATTGACTACTCCGTCTCATACACCTAACCTATTCCACTGATCTACCACTCTTTCTTAGCCAGTACCAAGAAGTTTTGATGACTGCTGCTTTATAATACAGTTTTAGATCTGGTACAGCTAGGCCACCTTCCCTTGCATTTCTTTTCATTATTTCTCTTGATATTCTGGTCAAGTTTTTTCAATTCAATAAATATTTATGAAACATCTACTATATATCAGATATTGTGCTAAGCAATGGTAATCTAAAAAAAAACAAAATACAGACCTTGCCTTCAAGGAGCTTACAATATCATGGGGGAAACAACATGAAAACAAATATATACAAAGCGTGTGTGTGTGTGTGTGTGTGTGTGTGTGTGTGTGTGTGTGTGTGTATGCCTCCAAAACTCTATGTTCTGTTTTCTGAGTCTGAGTAGTTGGACAAATTGTGCTCTATGTTTGGAATGAATTCCCTATACTTTTCTGGCTCTCAGAATCCTCTGTAGTCCTTTAAGACTGTGCTGAGGTGGCACTTCAGCACTGAGGTCTCTCCTGGTCCCTGCATTGCATTTGATTTAGTTTCCTGTGCAAATGTTGTATTTTCTTTTTTTTAATTTTTTTTTTATTTTTTATTTTTTTTTTAATGCAATTTATTTATTTAACATATTTGGTTTTCAGCATTGATTTTCACAACAGTTTGAATTACAAATTTTCTCCCCATTTCTGCCCTCCCCCCCCACTCCAAGATGGCGTATATTCTGGTTGCCCTGTTCCCCAGTCAGCCCTCCCCTCTATCACCCCCCTCCCCTCTCATCCCCTTTTCCCTTCCTTTCTTGTAGGGCAAGATAAATTTCTACGCCCCATTGCCTGTGTATCTTATTTTTTAGTTGCATACAAAAAGTTTTTTTGTTTTTGAACATCTAATTTTAAAACTTTGAGTTCCAAATTCCCTTCCCTCTTCCCTTCCCACCCAGCCTCCCTAAGAAGTTGAGCAATTCAACCTAGGCCACACATGTATTATTATGTATAATCCTTCCACAATATTCATGTTGTGAAAGGCTAACTACATTTTGCTCCTTCCCAACCCATCCCGCTTTATTGAATTTTCTTCCTTGACCCTGTCCCCTTTCCAAAGTGTTTGTTTTGATTACATCCACCCCCATCTGCCCTCCACTCCATCATCCCCCTGCCTTTTATTTTTTTTTTATCTTCCTCCCTCTTCTTTCCTGTGGGGTAAGATACCCAACTGAGTATGTATGGTATTCCCCCTCAGGCCAAATCTGATGAGAGCAAGGTTCACTCATTCCCCCCTCACCTGCCCACTCCCCTCCTCTCCTAGAACTGCTTCCTCTTGCCACCTTTATGGGAGATAATCCACCCCATTCTATCTCTCCCTATCTCCCTCTCTCAGTAAGTTACTCTCTCATCCCTTAATTTCATTTTATTTCTTTTAGCTATCTTCCCTTCATCCTCAACTCACCCTGTGTCTGCTCTCTTTCTTTTACATATATATATATATATATATATATATACACATACATACACATACATACATATACACATAGATACATGCATACATACACATTCACTTATATATATACATAAACATATATATATGCATATATATATATGCATATTCCCTTCAACTACCCTAATACTGAGGTCTCATGAATCATACTCATCATCTTTCCATGTAGGAATGTAAACAAAACAGTTCAACTTTAGTAAGTCCCTTGCAATTTCCGTTTCTTGATTACCTTTTCATGCTTCTCTTGATTCTTGTGTTTCAAAGTCAAATTTTCTATTCAGTTCTGGTCTTTTCACTGAGAAAGCTTGAAAGTCCTCCATTTTATTGAAAGTCCATATTTTGCCTTGGAACATGATACTCAGTTTTGCTGGGTAGGTGATTCTAGGTTTTAATCCTAGCTCCATTGACCTCCGGAATATCGCATTCCAAGCCCTTCGATCTCTTAATGTAGAAGCTGCCAGGTCTTGGGTTATTCTGATTGGGTTTCCACAATATTCAAATTGTTTCTTTCTGGCTGCTTGCAGTATTTTCTCCTTGATCTGGGAGCTCTGGAATTTGGCAACAATATTCCTAGGAGATTTCTTTTTGGGATCTATTTGCGGAGGCGATCGATGGATTCTTTCAATTTCTATTTTGCCCTGTGGCTCTAGAATATCAGGGCAGTTCTCCTTGATAATTTCCTGAAAGATGGTATCTAGGCTCTTTTTTTGCTCATGGCTTTCAGGTAGTCCAATAATTTTTAAATTATCTCTCCTGGATCTATTTTCCAGGTCAGTGGTTTTTCCAATGAGATATTTCACATTATCTTCCATTTTTTCATTCCTCTGGTTCTGTTTTATAATATCCTGATTTCTCATAAAGTCACTAGCTTCCACTTGCTCCAATCTAATTTTTAAAGTAGTATTTTCTTCAGTGGTCTTTTGGACCTCCTTTTCCATTTGGCTAATTCTGCCTTTCAAGGAATTCTTCTCCTCATTGGCTTTTTGGAGCTCTTTCGCCATTTGAGTTAGTCTGTTTTTTAAGGTGTTGTTTTCTTCAGTGTATTTTTCAGTATTTTTTTGGGTCTCCTTTAGCAAGTCATTGACTTGTTTTTCATGGTTTTCTCGCATCCTTCTTATTTCTCTTCCCAATTTTTCCTCTACTTCTCTAACTTGCTTTTCCAAATCCTTTTTGAGTTCTTCTATGGTCTGGGGCCAGTTCATGTTTTTCTTGGAGGCTTTGGTTGTAGGCTCTATAACTTTGCTGTCTTCTTTAGGCTGTATGTTTTGGTCTTCTTTGTCACCAAAGAAAGAATCCAAAGTCTGAGACTGAATCTGGGCACGTTTTCGCGTCCTGGCCATATTCCCAACCAACTAACTTGACCCTTGAGTTTTTCAGTGGGGTATGACTGCTTGTAGATTACAGAGTTCTATGTTCTACGTTTGGGGGGGAGGTGCCAGCTCTGTCAGAGCCGCACTCCTCCTTCCCCAAGGACCCCCAGTCCAGACTGGGCTCAGATCTTCGGCAGGCTGTGCACCCCTGCTGTGATCCGCCACTTAATTCCCCCCACCAGGTGGGCCTGGAGCCGGAAGTAACAACAGCTGTAGCTGCCCCACCTCCGCTGCCCCCGGGGCTGGAAGCCGAACCGCGAACTCCTTCCACTCCCGCAGCTTTTCCCACTAACCTTCTCCGCAGTGTTTGGTGTTTGTGGGTCGAGGGGTCTGGTAACTGCTCACGTATTCAGGGCGCTAAGGCCCCCTCCGCCCGGCTTCTGGTCTGGATCGTCCACGCCGCTCAGGCTGGGCTCTGCTCCACTCCGTTCCCAGCTCCCAGCTCCCCGCTCCCAGCTCCGTGTGGAATAGAGCTCACCCAGAGACCATCCGGGCTGTCCTGGTCTGGAGCCCTGCTTCCCTCTGCTGTTCTGTGGGTTCTGCCGTTCTAGAATTGGTTCAGAGCCATTTTTATAGGTTTTTGGAGGGACTCGGGTACGGAGCTCACTCTAGTCCATGCTTACCAGCCGCCATCTTGGCTCCGCCCCCAAATGTTGTATTTTCTTAATTGACCATAAACTTTTTCAAGTCAGCACGTATTATCATATATGTTTGTAGCCCTAATATTGAGCATAGTGCTCGGCCCAGTAGTGTGCTGGAGCCAGCTCTAACCAGCCTTCAGGAGCCAGCCAACTGTTAAATTTTCATTGTGAACATTTACAACTCAGAAATCAGCAAATACTACAAAGCAGAACCTGATTTATCATTTCATTGGCTGTCTATACTAAAGAAAGTGTTAGAGAAAATACTAATAATGCTGATTAAACTTAAAAGTTTGTCATATGTTTCCAAGAGAACTGGGAAGAGAATAAGCGTTTACGAAGCACCTACTATGTGCCATGCTCTGTGCTAAATGCTTTACAAGTATTATTTCATTTGATTCTCACAACAATTCTGCAAATTACATACTGTTATTATCCTCATTTTATAGTTGAAGAAACTGAGGCAGAGGTTAAGTGACTTGCTGAGGGTCACATAGCTAGTAAGTATGTGAGGCTGAATTTGAATTCAGGTCATCCTGATTCCAAAGTCAGATCCCTATCCACTGCACCATCTAGCTGCCTCAAATTGGTTAAACATTTGCCAGCACATTACCCCATTGCCTGTGGCAGGTGCTTAATAAATATTCTTTGGGCTTAAGTCACTATTGCTCCATGGTCTACACCTCCTCAGTGAATTCTAATTTTTGACGTCTCTAATGCATTAGTGGTTACCACACGTCTCCTATCCTGGAGCCTAAATCTGTCTGTCTACAACTTCCCCTCATTTCTCCTAGTTCTGGCCTCGGAGACCAAGCTGAATGTTTACACACATCCTGTCACATACTTGAAGTCAGTTATCATATTCTCCTTGCACCTTTTCTTCTCTTTCTTTTAGGTAATCATCTCCAGTTCCTTCCACCAACTTCTCCAAAGCCTGGCTGTCCTCTTTTGGGCAGTCTCCACCTCGTCGATGTCCTCATTAAAGGAAGTGTTATCCATTAAACACAACATTCCAGATGGGTTCTAGCCAGGCCTGACCACTGCCTTGGGTGGGACTGTCACTTCCCTTACTCGGGAGATCATAGCTAATATAGTTAGGAAATCATTAGCTTTTCTTATTTCTCTTGATATTATACCATAGATTATGCCATAGATTCATATGGATCTTATAGGTCACTATAATCTCCCTATATTTTTTTCTCATAAACTACTATTCTCTAGACATACTCCTCCTTTTTAATATTTGAGTCTTTAAAAAAAAGTGATGGACCGCATATTAATTTCAATGAAATGCTATATTGTTTGTTTCATCCAAAATTTTCACCAGTCAGGAACTCTTTAGATCCTGATATGTTCATACATCCCTCCTAACTTTAGATCTTCTGAAAATTTAATAAGCATGATGGATATGATTCTATCAAAATCAGTATAAAAATTGTAAGAGCTATGTGCCAAGAATATATCTCTGTAATGCTTCACTAGGGAACCAGGTTCATATCATCCTGTCTGAGTCTGTACATTCACTTAGTTTCAAATCCCTCTCCAAATTTCAAGTTATTTGAAGAGAATGACTAACAGAAAGACAGACAGATAGACTGAAAGAAAGTTTTAAGTTTTTTAAACCATTAAGTTTTTATTATTATTGAACTATTAACTTTTTATTATGTGTCACGCACTATGCTAAGTGCTAGGGATGCAAACATAAGCAAACAAGACAAAAACTTCTCCACTTATATTCTAATGCGGGAAGACAACACATAAAGGGGAACTGAAAAGGGGGGTGGGGCTGGTAAGAAGATAAGTTGAGCTAGCAGTCAAGTGAAAATGGCTGTGGCTCTTTATCAGCCAGTCAGTCTATAAGCATTTATTAAATATCTACTATATGCCAAGCACTGTGCGGAGCATAGAAAATGCTGATTTTGGCTGGCAAGTCACCAATTTAATAAACATAGCTGCTTCATCTCCATCAAAAACAATGTTAAAAAAAAATAAAGAGGAAAGAAGACTTCAAGGCAGTGTTTTTTTTCTGAGGTTAGACTGGAGAGTTAGTCAAGTGGTGAATGAAATACTCCTATAGTATGTTAAAGTTTTAAAGCACATTGTTGCTCAGTCATTTTAGTCATGTCTGACTCTGTCATCCCACTTGGGATTTTCTTGGCAAATATACTAGAGTGGTTGGCCATTTTTTCTCCACATCATTTTACAAATGGGGAAATTGAGGCAAACAGGGTTAAGGGACTTGTTGAGAGTCACACAGCTAGTAAGGATGTGAGACCAGATTTGAATTTATGTCTTCTGGACTCCAGGCCCTGTATTCTATCCCCTGTGCCACCTAGCTGCCCCTTTAAAACACATACCTCACAAAAACGCTGATGAAGCTATTTTAAGGCTTATTATCGCCATTATACAGAAGGGGGAAGTAAGGCTTAGAGAGGTTAAAAGTCTTAACCATTATCATTTTTCTAATTAATGCCGGAGCCAGAATTTGAAACCAAGGCCTCTAATTTAAATGCAGTGTCATTCCCACTATGCTGTCTTTTAAAAGTCACATGAAGCATTCTAAACTGAAGTTTGAATTTGTTTTTTTAGCTAAATATTAATAGTACCCCACATTTGTGTAGAACTTTAGAGTTTACAAAGCAGCATTATCCAGGTCTTGATTCCCAGGAAACTGGTCCTTTTAAGGATTGAGAGGAATAAGGCCAGCACATCATGATAAATGATGTACTAATAAATAAATGCTGCATACATCAGGGCCCTATGTTCTTACCTCGTGTAGGCCCAAGTTTCATGTCGGCCAGGCGGCACAGTGGAGAGAGTGTTGGACTTGGAGTTTGAAAGATCTGTGTTCAAATCCTGCCTCAGATACTTATCAGCTCAATGACATTGGACATGTCATCCAACCTCTCAATCTCAGTTTTCTCATCTGTAAAATGGGGAATAATATCATCTTGGTGTTCTAAGGATTTAAATGAGATACCAACTGTAAAGCACTATTCAAACCTGTACAAATCCTAGCCATATGTGCAAAATGTGTCTGTTTACTGGCTTGTCCTATTTCTCTGCCTGTATCAGTGACTACTGGGCTTCACCTATTTTGGACTAATTAATGACATAGTATCTATTCTTTTCAATATAATTTTGTTTCAGCATTCTTTTTCTATTCCTCTTTTGTCTTTACTACCAAAGGACATAGATCCCATTCTTCCCCTTCATAGTCCCAGACTGCTGCTATTAATCCTTTATCTTCTATTAGCCAGTGATGGTCCTTAACAGCTTTTATCTACATTCACATCATAGATTACCTCATTTAATTTATCCAATGACTCTGGGCAGTAAGTAAGTTAAATGAGGTTAAGTTCACATAGCTAAGGAAGTGCCTAAAATCACATAGCCATTAAGCCCAAAGACATAGCTGAACCTTCTTCGGATTCCCAACTATTCATCCATTCAACAAAAAATCAATATCTGTTAAGCCCCTACTGTGTTCAGAGCACTGCTAGGCACTGTTGGAGATAAAAGATTTAGGGCAGACATGGTCCCTGCCGTCATGGAGCTTGAAATCTACTAGAAAGAAACATATAGAAACATTTCTTAGTTATGTCAATGAATTATTATCTTGGAATTGTCAATATCCCTTCTAGTAAAATGGATTGGTAGCCTTCTGTGCAGCAGGTAGCGCACTGGATAGAATGCTAGGCTTGGAAGTCAGGAAGACTAGTCCAAATCCAACTTCAGACACTTACTAGCTGCATGATCCTGGGCAAGTAACTTCAATTCTCTTTGCTTCACTTTCCTTAGCTGTAAAATGAACATACTAATAGCACCTAACTTGCAGGGTTGATATGAGGATTAAATGAGATCATATTTATAAAAAAGCACTGGGCGCTGTGCCTGCCATATGATAGGTCCTATTTTTGTTGTTCAGTTGTTTCAGTCATGTCTGATTCTTCATGACTTCATTTGGAGTTTTTGTTGGCAAAGATTCTGAGGTGGTTTGCCATTTCCTTCTCCAGCTTATTTTAGAGATGAGGAAACTGAGGCAAACAGGATTAAAATGACAGGCCCAGGGTCACACAGCTAATAAGTAGCTGAGGCCAAATTTGAACTCTGACCTTTCACGACTCACTGAGCTTCCCTTTACAATGTTTTGTTTCTCCCCTTCTCCCTCCCTTTTTATTGTGCAACTCTTGTCCAAGTCCTCCCATAAATCCCCCACAGGAGGTCTGCCCAATATGCTTGGGATAGGGGAAATACATCTAGCTCTCTTGATAGTGGAGCATGTGAGCTGTCTATAAGCAGATATTTTTGCTCTTGATTCCTGACCGACAAACCTAATTTTTCAGTTCTACATTTCTGGGATTATATCGCTTAAACTCCTCTTCCTTGGGTGGCAATACATCTACCACGGTGCCTAATACTTTTACATCATCCTTAGCTTTAAATCTTCAGAGACATAGTGTTCCCTGACTCACTACCATATAACATCACATTGTTACTGAAAAGGTGGATGCTCGTTTCAGAGAGAAACTTTGGGATATTAAAAGAAATCGTATGATTTCCCCAAAGCAATCCAATCAACTCTCCTCCTCTTCAGATCCGGGCCAAGCTCATTGTCCAAGATATTTTTTGTACAGATGGATCAGCTCTATGGGGTGTCCATCCAGCTGCATATCATGGTGTGAACAATAGACGTTCTTCATCCACTTGATTTTTCCTGTGTGGTTAATGTATACTCTTTACAATGATTAGAGATCTCATTTAGGAATCTCTGTTCCAAGATCCAAGACTTGATGCAATCAGTGCTATGTCATCCACTAATAGGAACATCTGGAGGACCGCCCCATCCATAGGGAATCCCTCTTCCATTTGGACTCTTTGATGACCATCCTCCATGTCAGCGACAAACTTCCTTAGAAACCATATGTCTCCCTGTTGTATGCCTCATTTGATATAAAGAATCAGCGGGTCGTTTCATGAAGTTATGTCTCTTGTTAAAGCCTTCAAAGAATCTTGTATGATTTCCCGGAATTTCAGCCTTAATGTGGCATTTTACTCTACCAAATCAATTATTTTAATAGTCAGAAATCAATTCTACTGGTATCTTTTATTCTCTGTACCTTTCAACAAACTGTGTAACTGTAAGTACATGATCAGTGGTAGAATGTTATTTACCCAAACTGGCTTATTGTATTCTCATAGCTTTTTCAAGAATATTTCTTATGCTTCTGTAGATTATTTTCATGAAAATTTCATAGAGTTTGGGAAATAGGTACATGGTTTAATCATTATTAATACCATTATTTCTTATAATGACAATATTTTTAATTTTTCCCCTAGCTTTTGGTTAACTTTCTTTCAGAATCAATCCATCAACACTTCAAGAAATTTGTTGCCTCCTGCATGCACCTCCTCTTTATGCTTCATCTGGTTTAGCTCCCATTTTTGTTTTATTTTTCCTTGGTGCCATTTTAATTTCTTCATATAGCATATCTCGGACTCTGATGTCAAATGCACAAATTATGGTGGCTCCATGATTCTTGGTGGTGAAAAGATCACAGGATGCCGTGTAAACATTCTATAACACTAGGTTTCCTACTTCAGGGGAGGAAAAATACTATTCCTTCAGTACCACCTCCCCTTCCCTTATATGGGCTGCTAAAGACCCAGAGAGAGAACTCTATCTTGAGGTCAAACACCAAAGGATGTGGATAATCTATCTGAACTCATTCCTCAATTATTAACAAACTCTTATCTGATCATCCCCTCTCCATGCCAGTGATTCTGAAGTCTTGGCTACCATTACATTTCAAACTCCTGCTGACCAGCCTCTTAATTGCACTTCAATTTAACCTGCCCCTCTCTCCAAAGTTACTAATTATCTCTTAATTGACAAATTTAATGGCCTCCCCTCCCCTTTCTCCCCCTGAAATCTCATCCTTCTTGACTTCTCTATAGTTTTTGACATTGTCAATTACTTTCTTCTTCATAGTCTCTTCTCTTTAGGTTTCTGTGATACTTCTCTCTCCTGGTTATCTTCCTACCTACTGGACCACTCCTTCATACTCTTTTTTGGATCTTCATCCAGGTCATGCCCATGAATGGTGGATGTCTCCTAGGGCTCTGTCCTGGGTTCTCTCCTTCTATACTGTTTCATGTATTGATCTCATTAGTACCCATGGATTCAATTATCACTTCTATGTCAATGATTCTCAGATCTACTTATCTAGCCCTCACCTCCCTTCTAACCTCCAGACTCACATCTCCAGCTGCCTATTAGAAACTTCCTACCGAATATCTCATAAATATCTTAAATTCAATATATTCCAAACTGACCTCATTATCTTTACCCTGAACATTTTCCTCTTCTGAATTCCCTTATTGCTATCAAGGGTTTCACTATCCTCCCAGTCATCCAAGCTCAGGCAACAAACTAGGAGTCATCTTCGACTCCTTAATTCCTCTCACATTCCCAAATCCAACCTGTTCCCAAGTTTTGTTGATTTTATGCTCCCAACGTCTCTTGTATATGTCCTCCTTTCTCCTCTGACCACTGGCCTGGTTTAAGCCCTTCATCCCCTCACACCTGGAGTATTGCAATAGCCTCTTCAGTGGTTTCTCTGCCTCAAGTTTATCTTCACTCTTTTCTATACTCCACCCAGCTGTCAAATTAGTCTCCTAATGTGAAGATCTTACTGTGTCACTCCTATGTCAATAAACTCCCATGGCTTCTTGTCACCTCCAAGGGTTAATATGACATCTTTTCTTTGGCATTAAAAGCCCTCCATAAATGTGCTCCCTTGTTACACTTGACTCACCCTATCTTACTCTCTGATCCAGTGACACTGGCCTTCTTGTGATTCTTCATGCAAGATACTCCAACCCTTGACTTCAATTATTTTTGGTAGCTGTCTCCCATGCTTGTAATTCTTTCCTTCCTCAACTATGCCTCCTGGTTTCTCTGGCTTCTTAAAGTTCTAGATAAAATCCCACCTTATACAAGAAGCCTTTCCTGATCCCCTTTAATGATATTTCCTGTCCTCTGTGGATTATCTCTAATTTATCTTGTTTGTAGATAATATCTTTCATGTTGTCTAACCCAAAGGACTGTGAGCTTCTTGAAGGCAGAGACCATCATTTGCCATTCTTTGTATCTCCAGTGCTCAGTACAGAGCCTGGCACAAAGATGCTTAATAAATGCTTATTGACTGACTCAGAAGATGGTAGATTTTGAGACTGAAGGGATATTACTATTCTTGCTATGCTATTTGAGTAAACATTTTTACTAATACCTAATTGAGTCTACTGGCTGCTAATTAATTGAAAGCCCACTGGTGAGGGATTGTGAGCTATAGTAGTAGGCATATGGACCGACAGGGTTACCCCTAGAGTCCAAAGTAGCAGCTGCCCTCTGAGCACTCAGTCTGTAAGCATCAATACAAATTGAAGGGAGGAGCCAAGAGGGAGTATTATAGAAGGGTTTCAGACTTTGGAGCTTGGCCTCCTGTTGGACAATAATTTGGGGATTTCCCATAGACGTAAATCAGAAGTTCAGAAGAAAGGTCACTGCTGGAGATAGAATTTTTATAGTCATTTCTTTAGAGAAAGGAGTTAAAACCATTGGGATTAATGACATCTCTAAAGGGGAAAATTAAAAAAAAGAGAACTGGGGACAATCTCTTGGGGAATGCCCACTTTAAGGGGTCCATAAGAAATAATATTGATGAAATAACTAACAGTTATATACGTATTTAAAGTTGGCATTTGAGCTTCACAATAACCTGGTGAGGTAGGCACTATTATTATTCCCGTTTTACAGATGAGGAAACTGAGGCAGATTAAGGTTAAGTGACTTGCTCAGAGTTATATAGTTAGTAAATGTATAAGGTTAAAATTTGAACTCAGTTCTTCCTGATTCAAAGTCCAGTACTTATTCACTGTTCCACTTAGAAAAGACTGTTCAGTACTGAGGAGTGGGTTTCAGTTGGTGGTTTATTGGATGGCAAAGGGTAGTAACAACGTCAAATGCTACAGGAAGATCAAAATGGATGAGTACTAAAAAAAATTATTGGATTTGATGATTAGGAATTTATTGGTTACTTTGAGGCAACTAGGGGCTCAGTATATAAAGAAGTGGGCCTGTATTAAGGAAAATCTGTGTTCAAATCCATCCTCACACACTTATTAGCAGTGTGACCCTGAGCAAGTCACTTAACCTCAATCTGCTTTAATATAGGAAGCTATATATGTAAAACAGCCCATTCCTAGGGCAGCTAGGTGACACAGTGAATAGAGCCCCAGCCCTGGATCCAGGAGGACCCCAGTTCAAATCTACCCTCAGATATTTATTAGTTGTGTGACCCTAGACAAGTCACTTAATTCCAATTGCCTCAAAAAGAAAATAATAGCCTCTTCCTTCTGGGGTTGTTGCAAAAATCAAATAAGATAATATTTATAACAAGTTTCTGTCATGTAATAGACATTTAATAATTGGTTATTTCTTTCCTTAAAATAATAAGTTCCAAAAGGTTGGGCAGCTGGGTGACAGAGTGGATAGAGTGCCAGGCCTGGAGTCAGGAAGACTCATCTTCCTGACTTCAAATTTGGCCTCAGATACTTACCAGCTGTGTGACCCTGGGCAAGTCACTTTACCCTGTTTAGCTCAGTTTCCTCATCAATAAAATGAACTGGAGAAGGAAATGGCAAACCATTCTTGTGTCTTTGCCAAAAAAACCCCTAATGGGGTCATGAAGGGTCAGACACCACTGAAATGACTGAACAACAAGAAGTCGGGAGGACTGAAGCTTGAATACAAGGAACTGAGGAGATAGAAGGGTTTGTAGAGAAGTAAAGGCATCAGATCTGAACAACATTTAGTAGTGAATAGTTGGAGAGAACTATGGCTGAACCTGAGTTGAACTAGAAATATCTAGGAAATGCTCTCTTTTCTTTAAATTCAGAGGAGAACTGAAATAATACTTGTAGGAAGGTGGGAAGGAAGAGTTAGTGCAGAGGGAAAAACTTGAAATGTGTGAGAGAGGGGCACCTTGACTGGAGCACTTGTGTGATGTCTCAGTGTAGGAAGAATATCACCCCAGGTTCCCAGATGTGATCATAATGGAGAACACAGTCTGACATTTCCTACATAGTCAGAAGAGCTTTGAAAACAAGCCTCATGACTATATGTTCATATTTGCAGACCAATCTAACCAAAGTCTGTTTAGGTTATTGTTGTTGCTTAGCCATTTTTCAGTTGTGTCTGACTCTTAGGAGTTTTGGGGTTTTCTTGGCGGAGATTACTGGAATAGTTTGCCATTTCCTTCTCCAGCTCATTTTTACAGATGAAGAAACTGAGGCAAACAGAGTTAAATGACTTGGCCAGGGTCACATGGCTAGTGTCTGAGGCCAGATTTGAATTCAGGTCTCCCTGACACCAGGTCCAGCATTCTATGCACAGCACCATCTAGCTGCCCAGGTAGATTTCTTTTGATTAATTCTTTTTTATTATAAAAATTAACACATACTTGAAACTATAACCTAAATTTTGTTCAAGAGAATAAAATGAACTTATTTTGCATCATAATTTCATTTTTTTTATATTCTTTTTTTTCTATATATATATATATTTTAAGTGACTTGCTCAAGGTCACACTGCTAAAAGCCAGGTGATCTTTAAGTTGAGGAAACTATATACTAAGTTACATAGGAATTACAATCTGCATTGATGGTAGGAGTACTCCTACTAACCAATTACGGAACACTCTTTAAATACTCAAGGATTAAAGATAAGGGGATGAGTAAGGTCCTGGAGAAATCAAGAAGGTTTGAGATCAAGTTTTAGAGAGGGGTAGGGATATAATTTTTAATCGTCTAGAGGGAAACTAAGTTTTGAGCAATGGAAAATGGAAACTGATATAGTTTGTGTTCAGTCTTCTTTGTGAAGTAAAAGTCTAATACATGCACTGTTATTGAGAGAGGCTGAGATACCTCAGAGAGAAGAGAAAAGAAGAGGAGAGGAGAGGGGAGGAGAGGAAAGGAGAGGAGAAGGGATGAGGAGAGGAGAGAAGGGAAGAGAAGGGAAGAGAAGAGAAGGGAAGGGAAGAGAAGAGAAGAGAAGAGAAGAGAAGAGAAGAGAAGAGAAGAGAAGAGAAGAGAAGAGAAGAGAAGAGAAGAGAAGAGAAGAGAAGAGAAGAGAAGAGAAGTCTTTCTAAAGGTCCTATGGGGAATGAGCCAGGGAGACACTAGGTTTTAGTTGGCTTCCTCTCACCTACACTACCAAATATAAAATCCTCTGTTTAGCTTTTTATGAAGCCCTTCACAACCTAGCCCTTCCCTTTCTAATCTTCACATACTCTAATCCTTACCACATCCCCTCTGATGTAGGGACACTGACCTTTCTGCTGTTTTTCATAAATCACATATGATACTTCTCTTGCCGCTGGACTTCAGTGACTCTGGAGGAGAGAATGAGGCCGACAACTTTGTACATCTCTGCTCCACTCACGTGCAATTCACTTACAAGTCAAGATAACACCCTGGTGACCTCATTGTCCTCTTTGAGAAGGAAGGATCAAAAACAACAACATGACACTCCAGCCTCTGACTTGGTACCTTTTCACTGGCTGTTCTTCATGTCTGACATCTTCTTTCCTTACTTCCCACTTACTGTATTCCCAGGCTTCCTTTAAGAGCAAGCTCATAGCCCACCTTCAGCCAACATTTCCTACTCCTTTCTAGTGCTTTCCCTTTTAGATTGACTCCCATTTTGTTGTCTACCTTATTAGATTGTGAATTCCTTAAAGGCAGAGAATGTGTTTTGGACTTTCTTTTTATCTCCAATGCTTATTATACTGATTAATAAATTCTTGTTGACTTAGTAGAACCACATAAAATCAAGTTCTCTTTCCATTATACTTCCATTCGACTATTACACTTTCCAGAAACAAATCTGGGAGAGACCTTCAACACTAACTTAAACCAAGTGTGGGCGAAAAGGACCATTAAGTTAGTCTTTGTCTTGCACTGAACAATACAGTTATCCCTTCTACATCCTGGGGATTTGACGCTCTTGCAATCTGGAAAGTCCATGTAAAATTTTTGGCCTTTTATTCATGCCAGAGAAGAAGTCTAATTTTTTTTTCTTTTCTTTTATTGGATGTTTACAGTACCTTATTGTAAAATTTGGGTTAAGTATTTGGTCATAGGCTATATTATACAACAGTACATGCACAGTTTATGCATTTCTGAGTTTTTAAACTTTTTCTGTGTCACCTGCTGGCCTTTGCCTGTTGTCTGTGTCTTCCACAAAATTCCCCCCAAATTCCCATTTAATTTCTTATGCTGACCTACTGTATATCAAAAACATGATGGAAAGTCGTAATGTGGAAAGGATAATTGTAGAGGCGAGGCTTATGGGTTTGGTTTTAGGTAAAGCTGAGCCAACACTTTCTATCAACTGGCCTGGACTATTATTCACATTTTCAAAAAAAGGACCATATTTATATTCTCACCTCTATACCTGTGCTTGTGCTATTTCCTAAGCATCGGTTCCAATGCTTACCAAATGAGTGATCGTGGGTAATTTACTTCATCTTTTTGACTTTAGTTTGTCAATCTATTGAATAGGTGAAAATGATACTTGTATGAATTACCTCAAAATGTTGTTAGGAAAGGGATTTGTCAATCTTCAGGTGTTTGATAAGATTGATTGCCAATATTATTTTGGTCCAGTGAATTCTTACCCCTCCTTAAAAAGTGAACTTTAATGTCAATTCCCCGTGAAACCTTTCTTGATCTTTTTCTTATCTCTTCAAAAATGCCCTTCCTCCTCATACCTCACATAGCACTGTGCTATTCAATTTTCTGTTGTACTTACCAGGTAATATTATGTATTATAAGCATCTGTGTTGATTTTCTATCCCTTGCTATACTATAAACAGCATTAGGGCAGAGACTGTTTTATTCAAACTTTATCTCCCTCATTACCTAGTATAATAGGTGCTTAGTATTTGAAAATCTGACTCAAAAGCTCTTCTCTGTGGCTTTGGCCAATGGCTTCAGTTGGCCTTAGCCACAACATATCTTGATAAACTCTAAATTCTACATGATTCCCTCCCATTCCCCCATTTCTGGCAATTGAAACTCCACACCGCAAACCTAAAACTCTCTGTGACTCATTTTCTCCAATCAGAAGGAGGTGATTTTCCACTGTACTCTCAATTAAGAATACCACTCCACCACAAAACAATTTTTAAAGAAAAAAATCAGAGCTGTCAGCTAAATGTAACTTCATTTTCATCTAACATTTCTCTTGAACTCTCCATTTACTGTCTTACAAAAAAGAAAGATATTTTTAAAAATATATAATTCAAAGTTGTTTTCTTAAATATACAGAAGATTTGCCACAGAGAGAAGTAGGAAGGCTTTAAGTAGAAGAAAATGTAGCCCTAGAGAATGAATAAATATATGATCTAAGGACAGTTGAGGAGACATATTGTCAGGCGATACAAGAAATCAACAGCCAGGGCTGTCTCGCCTAATTTAGGATATCTGATCACCTCGAACTTGAAACATCCCAGATAGATGGCTGACATATTAAGCTTCCTCCTTTTCCATTAATGGACCATCAGATTACTCCCTTTTCTTCCCTTAATCTTTACTTTAGACTAAAAGGGTTTTCCCTCATTGATGACAGTACTTCTTCTAAGCCCCGTATCAAATCCTCTAGTATTTTAGCTCAGCTGGAATAAATGCAGATTCCCCAAGAAAGCATCTGAATTAGTTGGAGGATATCAAAAGAGAAAGAGGAATTGATTTTCTGTATTCAACACCAAGGCAGCAGCCAGGCACCAAGGCAGAGGCAATAGAGGCTGGTGACCTGAACCATCTGTTCTTACTTGCCTTTGAAGTTTGCCCTGAACATTGCTCTGGAGTTGTCTGTCTTCTCAAGAAGGGACCTAGGTTCTCCAATGCTACTGCCTTCCATCCTCACCTCAGAGTGCCTAGGAACAAATCTATCTGGATTTAGAATCAGGAGATACCTGGACTCAGTTGAACTCTGACCCTTACTAGCTATGTCATCAAGGTTCAGCCTCAGTTTTGTTATCAACACAATGCAGATAATCATAACTATGTCGCAGGGTTATTTTTAGGATCAAATATGATAATGTATGCCCACTGTAGCTTTCAAACCTTAATGCCTATATATGTCAGTTATTATAATCATCTTCCTAATGAAGCATTTTTTTCATCTTTTAATGATATAGACATACTTGACTTTTGGTAGAAACAAATCTGACTTTCTTACAGAATTGTCTAAAAAGTGAAATTTATGTATAATCAGGGGGTAGCTAGGTGGTGCAGTGGATAGGACACCAGGCCTAAAGTCAGGAAGGCTCATCTTCCTAACTTTAAATCTGGCCTCAGATACTTACTAGTTGTGTGACCCTGGGCAAGTCTCTTAACCTTGTTTGCCTCAGTTTCCTCATCTGTAAAATGAGCATAAGAAGGAAATGGCAAACCCCTCCAGTATCTTTGCCAAGAAAACCTCCAATGAGGTCACAAAGAATCAGATACAACTGAAACAACTCAACAACAACAACATGTTTAGTCAGAGTAGGTTTATATATAATTTAATTCAACTGCTATTTAGGTGCCTACTATGTTTAAGGCAGCCTGTGCTTCTGAATTAGAAGGAAATCATCTACTCCTTCTATGAACGTGTTGCTATTGAAATGGCAGGAAGAGGGAGAGCATCCTTTTGACAACTCCCAGATATCAACTTTTGAAACAGATGTAATTCTGACTTTCAAGTCTGTGTGAGATTTTGCATTTGGCTCTGGCTTCAAAAATCTCACGAACATGTATGTAGGAATAAATAATATTCTACTTTAAAAGAATCAGGATTGAGAGAGAGAGTTTGGTGCCAGAAAGCCTGCAGCCTTGAGGTTTCTGTTAACTACCAGGTGCAAAGGGGACTTGAATATGCCCCATTTTTGATATGATAATTTCAGCTGCCAGAGGAAGCGCTGCATAGTGGATCGAGGGCTGCCCTTGGGATCCAGAAGACCTGGCTTTTAATTCTTCCTAATATTTCCTAATGATGTCATTTAACTCCCCCTTACCACTCCGACCCAGACAACTCCATTAGATTACAAGTGGCTGAAGGGTGACCAATCTGCATTTGTGGAAGGAAGTTGTACCTTGGGATCTCCCTACACTTACAGCATGAGAGATGTGAACCCTCCTTTTCCTTCAAACAAACAAACAATAGCCATTTAGACCACTTCAGCCACACTGTTTGAGCTGCTGATTAAGCTAGGGACACCTGGGACATGATACTCAGACGTGATTTCTGATCAAATCTTGTAACTACCTGTTATTACTGATTTCTATCTTCATTTATGGCAGACACTGAGTCTAACGTCTATGTTTGATGGTTACAACCTTCCCCAACAAGGCCCACCTCCTCCTAGCTTCAAGAGAGACAAGTCAGGTAGATGTTACTATAAGTTATTTTCAAAAGTAGTGCATTGGAATCGAAACTGAATACTGTGAAATTATAATGATGAAGCTTGGCCTCAAGAAAGAGATATGAGAAAGTACCTTCCCCGCTTCTTTGCAGAGGTGGGGGACTCCGTGTGTGAAACATTGCATTTGATCTCAGACTTTTTCAGTTCATTAGTTTGGTAGAACTGCTTCCCCCCCACTTTTGTTAAAGGACATGACTCCCATGGGATGCATGTGATGATATAAATGTTGGTGATATGAAAACAAAAGGTAACAGTATTTTTTAAAGCAATGCATTGGGAAAAAACAATGAATTTAGAGCCAGAAGATCTGAATTCATTTCCTGCCTCACCACTTATCAAAGTTACTTAATCCAAATGAGTCTGTCTCTTAATGAGTATGAAGAGGGTCTAATTTAATTCAATTCAGTTAATAGCAACTAAGCACAAGCTATGTGCAAAGCACTGCCAGATGCTGAGTTTAGGAATGGTGGGGTTGGGGAACAAAGATGGATAAATGATAGTCATTTCCCCTAAGGAGCTTATGTTGTCCTGGGAGTTAGAGCATTTATATAGACAAAGCATATAGAAAGTTATAACTAAGCCATACTGGACACAACATGGCACAATGGAAGGAACAGTCAGCTCTAGAGTCAGATGGCCTGGGTTCGAATCCTGCTTCTTATACTTACTACCAGAGTGGTCATAGGTAAGTAACTTAACCTATGTAGATCTCAATGTAATCATCTGTAAGTGAAGGAGTTGGAGCTGGTGGCCCCTGGAGTCCTTTGCATTACTAGAGCTAAGATGTAATATTTTGATTGTATGATTGCTTAGGGTTGGAGTGCTAATGACTGGGGACTTCTAGGAAGTACCTCATGTCAGAGTTGGTACCTGAGAAGAAAGTTAGGAATTTTAACAGGTAGAAGTGGGGGTGAGATTAGAGGTGAAGAGAGAGTAAAATCCACTCCTAACTCTCCAGATTTTTGTACCTATGACTCAGTTGCCTTCTCACTATGGAAATGCCTCTGTTCCTGTTCCCTAACTCTCCCTGCCCCTTCCCTTTTGATTGGTGAGTTCCTGTTGGGAACTTCTATTTGAGGAAGTGCCCAGGCCAACCATACCCACTTCCATACTTACTGCTCATGAACCAAGAGAACATTGTATACAGTAACAACAATATGCAACTTTGAGCTACTAAGTCATTTTGACTATTATAAATACCAAAATTAACTACAAAGGGTATGAAGGAAGACACTATCTACATCCAGAGAAAGAACTGATAAATAGAAGTATGTATAGAATGGTTTTACGTATATAAACATAGCTGTGTCTAATAGTGACCATCTATACGGTGAACTGAAGGAAGAAAGAAAAAAAAGGAAAAATAAAGTTACACAATGACTTTATTATATATTTAAAAGCAATAGCAAATTGTACATAAAGGATTTGCAGTTTCATGTAAAGTTATCTTTTTTCCTATTTTATTATGTTATGGAAATACTTGTTTTATTTCTTAAGTTCAGAATAAATTTTTTTAAAAAAAGAAACTCATTAATCCTGAATCTTCAAATTTTGATTGACCCAACATATGTACCTCCCCTGGCTTTTCAATTCTTTTTTATATTTGTTTTCTCCCATTAGAATGGAAACCTCTTTAGGGTAGGAACTGTGTTTCTTTTTGTTTGTATTTGTATCATCAGCATTTAATGCAATGCTTGGCACTTAGTGAATGTTTCATCAATGCTTCATCTATTCTAATCTCTAACGCAATCCAGAATAAGAGACAACAAGTACCAGGTCACAGAGGGAGGACGTAGAATGCCATGTATGAAGAGCAACTGAAAGGACGGTTTGCCTGGAATGGAGAGTGATGGAAGGTAGATGCCATCTTATGAGAGATTTTTAATGGCAGGCTGGGGATTTTGTATTTTATCAAGGAAGCAATAGAGAAGCATTGCTGATTTTTAGGTAGAGAAGCGATATGGTCATGTTTACTTTGGGAATATGAATCCAGCAGCTTTGAGGAGGATGCATTAGAGAAAGAAGAGGCTGGAGGCAGGGAAACCACTTAGGAAGCCTTTGGAGTAGTACAAGTGAGAAATGATCAGGGCTTGAGCTAAAGTGTTGGTTGTTTGAGTGGAGAAATGGAGATTAACGTGACTGATATCATAGAGAAAGAACCAACAAGGTTTGGCAGCTGACTGGAGGTGTGAGAGAATGAAGAATTGAGAATGACTCCACGGCTGCAGATCTAAGAGTCATCATAGTAACAACTCACATTTACACAGCACATTAAAGCTGACAGAGTGCTTTTCAAATGTTATTTTATTTGATCTCCACAGCAACCTTATTTTTCAGATAAGGAAAGTAAAGCTTGGGTTGGTGAACTGATTTGCTTAGGCTTACATATGGGGTATCTATGGAAGAATTTGAACCCAAGTCTTCTGGACTTCAAGTCTATTTACTTAATGTATTGTGCTACCTTTACATGGTACTTGTATTCTATCCCTGGTAGGGCTATTGTCAATATGAGATAAGAAAATGACTTTCAGCTGTTTTCATATCTCTAAAAACACTACTTGGATATGACAGTTGGTTTTAATTCTGGGGAGGAGCCTCCACTCAAAAGCTGTTTGCTTCATTGTGGACCTTTCATTCATAATAAAGTCACCACCTGTCACCTCCCTGAGTGCTCCTCCCCACCAGCCAACCTCATCATTTCTCTTTCTTATGATACTATTATGACATCTAGGAAACTGTAGTTTTTTAGAGGATATGTTTGCTTTTTCCTTCTGTTATTGTTCTTCAGCTTCAAACTCCTTCTCCCTAATCTTCACCCCTGTCCTCTGTTCTCTGCTCCATGATCCATCATGTCAGTTCCCAGTATGCTGCTTGGAGCACTCTTTAGGGTTGTTTTGTTTTGTTATTTATGGGCCCTGAGACACAGAGGTCAATACACAGAATGCTTTGCAGTCATCCCTATAGACACTGTATGGTGCTAGAGAGTTAAGCTCCTGGGGGTGGCTCCACAGGAAATAGAGTCACATTAGGTAATCAGTGGCCCAAAGGGCACAGGATGTCGTTGGACAAGACAAACACAAGTTGTATTCTCCCCCATCCTATGACCCGGGCCAGAATCTACAGACAACAGCTGCATCCCTGACCCTTGCAGATAAAATTGCAGGCCTGAGTCAATGTGTGAAGCGACAATGAGGGCCTATGCCTTGAGTGTGGAGCCAGGAGTAACAGTTCCTGAATTCCATTACTTTTAGAGGATAATTACACAGGCAAAAAGAATCCGTCCTTGGGGAGCTGAAGCTTATAGACCACCACTATGATCTGTTCAAACAATCAACCCATTAATCTTTATTGCAACTCTATATGCATCCAGCATAGTATTAGGCAAGGAGGGAGATAGAGGAGAACTATAAAATATGCTGCCTTATCTTATGATCTAGCTAGGAAGAAAACAAACAACCCATGTGGCATAGTTAGAGAAGAACAGATTACCAAGCTGGGCAATGATAATTTTAAGTGTTAACCGTACGACTTGGGGCAGTCACTGACTGAGCTTTGATTTCTTCCTGTATAAAATGTGGAGGTTGAGCTAGATGACCTCTAAAATCCTTCCAACTCTGACACTCTATGGTCCTATCAGTCAATTGGCATTCAGTACTGACTATAGGTGCTTTGGGGCAAATCCCCACCCTCAATAGGTCTCAATAGTGGGTTTCAATTCCATTCAACAAGTGTTAGCCATGCAAGGCATGATGTTAGGCACTGAAGAGAGAAGGAGGAATATGACACAGGCCCTGCATCCTTGTCTACTGTCTAATAGTGGGTGGTAGAAGACATCCACAAGAGTAACTCTGATACAAGGAGTCCGAGGAATGTAAAAGAGAAGTCAAGGAAAAGTGCCATGAGAAATTTGAGCAAGGAGAGCTCGCTTTCAGTTTGAGAGGTGGGAAGGTGTGGGAAAAGGATTCAAGGAAGGTTTCTGGGGGAGGTGGCAGCTCTAAGTTGGGCTTGGAAGGAAGGCATTTCCACAAATAGAGATGAAGGGTAGCCCGTTCCAGTCCTGGGACAGTATTAACAAAGGAACAATCATAGGAGTGCGAAGGAGGAACAAAAGTTTGGAGAGCAGACCAGTTTATTTGGAAACCAGATTACGTGCAAGGTTGTAGCGTGAGATAAGAATAAAAAGGAGTTTTGAAGCTCTTTGGATCATAGAGTTCCCTGAATGCTAGGATTAACAATACAGACTCCCTTTAGTATACAATGGAGATTTTTGAAGAGTACTGGTATGATAACAGCAACATATTAGGAAGCTTACTTTATTAGTGGGTTGAGTAGGAGAGAGGACATACTGGAGGCTGGAAGATCAGTTAGGGTGCCAGCAGCTTATGTAAGAATAGATAAGGGCTGAAAGTATGGTCATTGCACTGGAAATGGAAAGTAAGGGACATACACAAGAGAGGGGCTTAGAGTAATTCTCCTCTCTTAAATCCATAGCCCCTTATATTACTTGCCAGGGCAAGCCTCAGCCTTGGATCACTCCCACTATGCATTTCCTTCACTCCTACACACATGCTGCTGAATGAAGATGCACACAATCACATAACTGGCTGGGTCCTCTACAAATTTATGCTATATAACTTCAGCTGGGCTTTCACTTCTGTTAGCATTCTTTCTTTATCTTCCTTATCAACTCACTACCCCATTCTACAGTGGTTCTTGGGAACCTTTTCATCCTTCCTTCAACATCCCATGGCTCCTTTTCTCCCACTCTTTCAACTTCAGCATTTTGCTTCATATTTTCACAGAAAAATGAATCCATTTGCTATGAACTCTCTCTTCTCCCCTCTTCCTCATCTCCTATCACTCAAATGCCTTTTGCCACTTTCTCCTCCTGTCTCACACGATTAAGTAGCCATACCCTCACCAAGGCTAACCCCTCCAATTTGTTCAAGTGATCCTACTCTATCCAATTTCCTCTACCAGATTGCCCACTCCATTATCCCCACTCTTTTATTTACTTTCATTTTTCTCCTCTCTGTTGGATCATTTCCAATGGCCTACAAAGATGCCCATGTTTCCCCTCTCCTGGAAAAATCAAAGAAACAAAAAACCTCTCACTTGATCCTTCAGTCTCCACTATCATGTTATATTTCTCCTGTCTTTTCTAGCTAAACTTCTTGAAACTCCTCTCACTTTCTTCTTGGTATTTTTTTTGGAGGATAGAAGGCAGGGAAATGGTGGTTAAATGACTTGCCCAAGGTCACACAGCTAGTAAGTGTGTCACGTGTCTGAGGCTGGATTTGAACTCAGGTCCTCCTGACTCCAGGGCCAGTGCTATACTCACTGCGCCACTTAGCTACCCCCTCTCACTTTCTTCTTAACCCCTTATCATCTGGCTTCTGACCTTACCATTACACCAAAACTTTTTAAAGCTTAGGTTTGCGTTCAAGTCTAGGATTCCCTCCCTCCCCCCAAAAAAACAAAACCTTCTGTCTCTCCTACCTTCCCTATTATTGTAGAGGACAACATGATCCTCCCAGTCCCTCAAGCTTGTAGTTTAGGAGTCATCCTGCATTCCTCATTATATCTCATCTGCCATATCCAATCTGTCACCAAACCCTGTTAATTTCACCTCTGCAGCATCTCTCTAATATGCTCCCTTCTGTCCTCAGACAGTGCCGTCATGGTACAGACTCTTGTCACCTCACACCAGGATTACTGCAATAGCCTGCTAGTGGGTCTGCCTGCCTCAAATCCCTCCCCACTCCATTCCATCCTCCATTCAGTCACTAAAGCAGTTTTCTTAAAGAAGAGGTCTGCTCATGTCACACACCCCCACCCCAAGCCCCCATTCAATAAACTCCAGTAGCTTCCTATTGCCTCCAGGATCAAATACAAAATACTCTTTTTATCATATAAAATCATTCATAACCTGTACCCCTCCTACCTATCTGGTCTTCCAACACCTTGCTGCCCAACATGTACTCTTTGATCCATTGACACTGACCTCCTGTCTGTTCCACAAATAAGACGTTCAATCTCATTTTCTAGGACTGTCCCCCATGCCTAGAATGTTCTCTCTTTTCTCTGCTCTTACTGCTGACTTCTCTGACTTCTTATGAGTTCCAAATAAAATCTCACCTTCTACAGAAAGTCTTCCCCAATCCTGCTTAATTCCAGCACCTTAACTTGGTTAATTATTTCCTATTTATCCTGTATATGGCTTGCTATGTATATATTTATTTTCATGTTGTCTCCTCCATTAAATTTTTATCTCCTTAAGGGCAGAGACTGTCTTTTGCTTCTTTTTGTATTCTGAGCATCCAGCACAGTGCCCAACACATGAAGGAACTTAATAAATATTTATTTATTGATTGAAATAGCATAGCAAAGTTGAAATGGCCTATAGGGCAGAGGTCATATAATGGAACATGCTTAGAGTTGTCCTTCTTGGTTCCAGCTGACCATGTGGGGACTTTGGGACCGGCCTTTGGCCATGTGTGTCTAAGGGTCCACTTACTCCCTGCAGAGTTAGAGGAGATGATGATTTATTTGGCAGATAGCAAAAGGAGAAAACTGGTTCTTGCCTCTCTCTTCCTCTCTGGTTGTAAATCAATCAAGATTGTTGTGTGCTGCTTCCCAAGAGAGGAGGAAGAATGGTTTGCCGTGATCCTCCTCTCCTAACCTTTATGGGACCACAAACACATTGCATTTAAAACACATATCCTGCCTATCTTGTCAGTCTTGAGCCTGGGTTTAGGTTGACTTTTTTACTTTTGTTCTTTGCTGTTCTTAAGAGAATGAGCATCTTGATACAGGCACATCTAGTCTTGGAGGTGACTTTGTGAGTCCAAGAAATCTAGTAGCCAGGCAGCCAGCCTTGGATCCCACTGGGCTGTAGCTGGTTGTGAGCAGAGGAAGTTTCTGCATTGGAAAGAATGGCTACCTAAAAGAAGATTGGCCTAAGCCTGGCTATTTTTCCAGCAGTTATGTCCTGTTTGGACAGTGCTGAGCCAAAGTGAAAAATAAAATGCCTAAATGCCAACCCTACAGACTGATTTATATTCTGATTAGATTTAATTATCGGTCTCCTTATAGACTATAACAGTAGTTAAAAGTTGTTGCTGAATCTTGTTCTGTTAATGTGCATTTATGAGTCTTATGTTTATCATTTCTTAAATGTATTGGAATAAATTATCTAATCTGTATTTGATTCATGTTGTAAACGATGTGTCTTTTCTCCTATTTTTGTTTTTTTGGGGGGAGGGAGGGAATCCTAGACTTGAACGCAAACCTAAGCTTTAAATAAATTATCCCTGGGGATTCAGGGTTTAGGGTTCATTAAGCTGAATAGTGTGAGAAAAGAGAGCCTAATATCTCTCATTAGAAGCAGTATCACCTGGGGCCAAACCCAGCTCAATCTCATGCCTGAGTCCAGAAAAGGGGTTACCCTGGGTGAAAAAGGGTCTGCCACAGTATCCCAGTATCTCTGGGCCTGGCATCAGTTCCTCAAGGTTAGAGGAGAATTAACATGGGATGGCAATTGATTCTATTGGTAGAATGAGAAGGAAGGGAGTACCAAAGGGAACTTAGAGGTTTTGTGCCTGGGGGTTAGGAATAAGGTAGAGTATCAGTAGAAATGGAGAAGAAAGGGAAGGTAGGATTATAGGACTATAGCCTAATTATATGTTTAAGTTTGAACATACCTCCACAATCAGGACATACCAATTCTAGAGGTGAGCTCCAAAGGTGATTGGATTAACTCATTCATGAGGGGAAGGAGTCTGAATCTGGTGTTGTTCTAGTCATTTGCATTGAAATGATAACTATGGTCATCCAAGTAGATGGGATTACAGGAGAGAAATCTAGAAAGAAAAGAAAGCACGGAGACCCATTTTTCCCACCTGGAGCACCAAGTCTCAGAGTCAGATCTCCAGAGACCATCTACCACTCCTTCCTTCCATGGGTGAATTAATTCACTCAGTTTTGGAACTCAGACTAGTGCTGAACTGTTCTGATTGTTGAGTGAGCATGTGCAAGCTTATCTAACCTACTATATCTAGCCAGCCCCAGACTATGCCTCACATCCATACAATTATCCACCCCAGGCATCTTGCCACTTTCCCTTGTTATTTCCCCTTCTCAGCCCCTCCACTTTCTGTCTTTTGCTTGGAAAGAATAATCAATTCAATAATATCGTTGCTTTTGGAAAAGGTGTGTCAACTGACTTTCTCATGGCCCTCTCTATTCATTATCCCTGTGAATCCCAAGACCAAAACTCCCTTTCCCATGGATGAATCCTACATTTACAATGTAAGCTTCTTGAGGGTAAGAACTGTCTCATTTTTATATTTGTATCCATAGCATTTAGTACAGTTCCTGGGACCTAGTAGACACTTAAATTCTTTGTCATTCATTTCTTCATTCTTTAAGTACAGAATTGCTCTGTTCTTCCAGGTTAAAGGGTCAAAAGGAACAATAGACAGTGAAGAAGTAATCAGAGAACTATAATAACCCCTCTAAAATGGGAAACAAAGGGAGGAAATAGTACCAAGAAGGATTTCATAGTCAATGTTGCCAAATGATGAAGAGACTCCATGATATTTGAATTATTTCTTTTTGACTGCTTGCAATATTTTCTCCTTGACCTGGGAGCTCTGGAATTTGGATTCCTGGGAGTTTTCATTTTGGGATCTCTTTCAGGAAGTGATTGGTAGATTCGTTCAATTTCAGATGATGAAGAGAAATGAAGGAAAATGAGGATGCAAAAAAGGCCCCTGCATTATGTGATAAGAAGGTCATTAGTTATCTTTGAAAGAACTGAGATTGGAAGGAAAGAGAGTGAATACATCGACATATTTAGAGAAATGAAGGAGAGTTGAGGGAATTCACTTCAGATGGTTTCAGTATCCTTAGTAAAGTATCAGGCTAGGTCATCTGCTAAAAGTGATGCAGAACAGATGGAGCTGAGGGCCTGAGGATAGAAAATGTGACTGAGCATCCATACAAATGGATCAAAATTATTACTTTGTGTCATTGAGGGCCCAGCTGAAGCTTCATAGAATAAATTGGTAATAGATCCATGAGGCTATTTCATAATTTCTTTCAGCAGCCTTTGGTCACTCAAGATTAAGAGCAGGGTTGGTGGTTAGCTTCATGGGAACTGCAAAGGCCTAAGAGGTCAAGAGGTTCAAGGGTGAAGGAGAGAATGTGATTGAAATGGTTTATCCAGAAAGAGAGGGAAATGAGGCATAAGAGGGTTGTTGTTGTTTCACCTGCTCCAAAATATTTTCATGATCATCAAACCGCTGGACTTCTGTGTGATGCCTAGACAAGCAATGAGCCACGTGTTTTCCCCCCTCCTCATTCTTCTTATTTAAAGAGTTGAAGCAGATCTAGAATTGGGCTTATGAGCAGATAAGGTAGTCAACCAACAAACATTTCTTAAGCATGTGCCATTGTAAAGCACCATGCTGAGAATTCACTCTGTACATACGAGTACAAATTGAGGGGAGAAACCGAGAGGAATTTTTATAGGCAGAAAAAGAGTAAAGTGGCTTTTAAATTTTGGACCTTGGGCTCCTGATGGACAATAATTTAGAGATTTCCCATAGATGTAAGTCTGCAGTTCGGAAGAGAGATCATCAGTGGACATCTAGTTTTATACTCATCTGTGCAGAAGTAGCAATTGAAAACATTGGGATTAATGACATTTCAAAAAAGATTATGATAAAAGAGGATGGAGGCCAATCCCTTGGGGAATTCCCACTTTATGGAGTCAATAAGAGGCAATAATAATGAAATAACTGGCATTTATGTGCTTCTTTAAGGTTTGCAAACCACAAATATTTATTAAGTATTTACCATAGCACTGAAAATACAAAGAAAGGCGTAAACATGGTCCCCTCAAGGAGTTCATTGCCTGACATGTAACCCTGTATGTGTGTGAGGCAGTGAGAGAAGAGAGGGAATAATGGGGGATCTATTTTTTTTTATAAGTGCATATATTTTAAATGCTGGACGACTCTTACCATCAAATTAAAAAAAAATTTTTACTCACTTACTTGACCTGTTCAGACCTCAGTTTCATTACTTCTAAAATGAAGAGGCTTATATTAAATGATGTCTAAGGTAGTTACATGGCACAGTGGATAGAGTACCTAGGAACCCCTGAGTTTGAATCCCACCTCAGACATTTACTGTGTGACCCAGGGCAAGTCACTTTGCCTCTGCTTGCCTCAGTTTCGCTATCTGTAAAATAGAGATAGAAATAACCAAAGTCATGAGGATCCAAGAAAATAATATTTGTACAGTGAGTAACACAGTGCCCAGCATATAGTAGGCACTTAATAAGTGCTTTTTTCCTGCCCTTCTCCCTTCCAAGGTTCCTTCCAACTCTAACTGTATGATCATATCTATGATCTATCACATGCCTCCCGCCTTTGCTGCCAATGCTACCTGCTTGCTATTATGCCCAACCAAATTTCTCCTAAACTCTAGCTTAGGTGTCACAGCCTATATAGTGACCCTGCTAAGTCCATATTTTACTTAACCCCAAGTTGTCCCGGAACAAGCCACTGCATTTTTCCCTTAGCAACATCAACTTTCTGTTTTAGAAAAAAGAAGCTGCCTAGGATGTAAATTTGCAAACTGAATTTAGAATTTCCACAAATAGTTTGTATGAATTGTGTGGTATTTCATCTTCTTCCATCTCTTCTCCCTGAGGAACTCAATGCACTTAACAGATGCTGTCCAACTATTTTCCCTGCAGACACTGATTGGAACTGGTACAATTTAGGGGTAAAGAGGGTAAGTGACATATCTAAGGCCATGAAGAGGGCAGGACTCAGGAACTCATTCCCCTGTTAGGCTGATCCTGCTATTTAAAGAACATAATGTTACTGTAACAGCATAATTGAATTATAATTCCTTCCCCTTCGCCCACACTAATATTGTACGAAGTTTACAATTAGTTACTGAAGAGGATGTACAATTCAGTGCAGTACAAGCATCTGCTGCTAGTCAGGGAGGTACAGTTCAGTGTCCCATTCTCCAGGTGGCTTGATTAACATTCAATGACTTGGCTGGGCCCCTGAAAGGAGCTGGGGGGACTCAGGTGTGATAGACCTGGGAGAACTAACCCAGATGGAAGGAAAACTGAGCCAAGACTCCAAATGCAAACCAAACTCTGGTGGTGGAAGGGGGAAGATGGGTTGATGATTTTGTTTCCTTTCTAAAGAAGGTACTGAATCCATTCAATCCTTGACCAGACACCAAAATGCAAGTACACAAATGCCACCAGAGAGGCTATTTTTCTGGCATAGTACCAGAGAACTAAAGAGGATTTCTCTATGAATTCTGGAAGAAGGATGCACGGATTTACACAGATTCATTGAAAAGTTGCTGAAAACGCATAGCTATTTGAAGGGCAGGCTAATTCTAATTAAGCTAATTCTCCTTGGCAGGGCCTGAAGGAAGGATGTACCTGTTTGACAGATTTATGTTCATCATAAAGAATTTTTGTCAATTCCACTTCCATAACATGGCTAATAATCATCCTCTTCTCTTCATCCCCATTGCCAAAAACCCAATACAGGAATCTCATTACATTTTCTAGTGCTGGTATTTAGTTGACTACCATGCAGAAGGGCTATCTTTCTACTCACATGGAACCTGACTGTGGCAGCTAGGTAGCACAGTGAGTATATAGAGTGCCCCACCTGGAATTAGAAAGATTCAGCCTCCTGAGTTTAAATCTGGCCTCAGACACTTACTGGCTATGTTACCCAGGGCAAGTCGCTTAACTCTATTTGCCTTGGTTTCCTCGTCTGTAACATGAGCTGGAAGAGGAAATGACAAACTACTCCAGTATCTCTGCCAAGAAAACACAAATTGGGTCACAAAGAGTACGACAACTGCAAAATGACTGAAGAATAATACCTGACTGTTGGGTTGTTCTAACTCCTGCTTCCATTTTTTCTCCCCTTCCACTCTATCTTTAATACTACTGTCATACTACCCTGGACTTATCTCATTCTAATGCCAGTGTTATCTCTGGCATGGATAGGGAGAAAAAATGAAAAAAGGGCATTTTTCTCATTTCTCATCTCTAGACCTTCCCCTTTTCTGATGAAGGTGTCACCATCTTTCCAGGCTCTTAGATTAGTATTTTCAGCATTATTCCTCAATTCCATTATGCACAATATTTTCCCTAACCATTACCCCTCCAAATCCATAAATTGCCAAATCTTGCCCTTCTCAACTACACGTCTTGTAGCTAACACTTTCTCTCTACTCACATTCCATCACTTTAGTTCAAACCTTTATCATTCTGCCTAGGTTATTATAACAGCCTCCTAATTGGTCTTTCTGCTCCAAGTCTCTTCCCATTCCAATCCACCTTCCATACAGCTGCCCAAGAGATATTCCTTAAGCACAAAATCAGCCATGTTACTCCCTTACTCAATAAACTACAATGGTCCCTGTTTCCTCTAGAATAAAATATACACTCTTCCGTATAGCTTTTAGAGCCCTTCACAACCTGGACCCAACCAATATTTCTATCTTTATTTTGCATTCTTTCCCCTCCAATATTCTGAGATTGAGCAAACTGGAGTTCTTTCTATTCCTTACACAGAGCAGTCCATCTCCTATCTCTTTACTTTTTGTAGCTGTTTCCCATGCCTTGAAAATGATCTTTCTAAACTCTGCAGTATAGAATCTTTTGTCCTTCAAGATAGTTCAAGCTCTGCCTTCTTCAAAGATGTTTTCTTGAGTCTTACTTCTGCTAATGAATTTCCTTTCTAACTACCTTGCATCTAACTACCTCATTTCTGTTTTTATTTATTCACTTTATATTTTTCATTGTTTTATTCATGTACTTATTTCTTCATCAAAATACAAATGAGTAGAAATTCTTTCATTCTTTGCATTTGGATCCCCAGTACCTAGTAGAATGCCAGGAAAACAATAGTCACTTACTAAATGCTTGTTGATCATGATTTCAGTGCATGAATGAGAATGAATAGATTTGGGCATTTTATCCTTCTGTTTTTAAATCCTTAGCTATCCAGTAACATTCAAATTTCTTTGCCTAGAAATAAAGCTCTTCAACATCTGGTACAACCCTACCTTCTATGACTTAGATCATATTGTTCCTCTCTGTGTACTCTATGCTCTTATCCAACTGAACTATTTACTTTCTTCCCCCAAATAGATGACTTCTCTCTCACCTTGGTATTTTTGTTTATACTGTAGCCTGTTCCAGGAATGACTTTTTTGCTTGATGAAGCCATGTTCATTGTTTGAAACTCAACTTAAATGCTACCTCTAGCAGGAAACCGCAAAGTAAACATCTACCCTCTAAGATGTCAAGTGATGCTTTGTTTTCCATCTTTCTAATTTCTCTCATGTGATCTGATTTATTGGTTACACCTTTGGGACTTCTCTTTTTACTGTATTAGAATGTTAGTAGGTGCTAAGTGTTTGCTGGATGAATTCAAAATAAGTAAAATTGTTGTTCAGTAATTTTCAGTCATGTCTGAATCTTCATGACCCCATTTGGGGTTTTCTTGGCAAAAATACTGGAATGATTTGTGATGATACTGGGGTTGTTTGCCATTTCTTTCTTCAGATCACTTTCCAGGTGAGGAAACTGAGGCAAACAGGATTAAGTAACTTGCCCAGGGTCGTATAGCTGGTGTGTTAGGCCAGATTTGAACTCAGGAAGATGAGTCTTCTTGACTCAGGGCCTGGCACTCTATTGTGCCACCTAAAATGAATAAGTAAAAGCATCTAAATTTTGTATCTACCTCGGTATTTAGCAAGTATATCGCACACAGTAGGAATTTTTTTAATGAATAAATGAGTTTTCTAAAAATTAGAACTGTTTCAAGATAAAATGGGTCACTCATTAGTTTGGGAGTTTTGTGTCCAAGCAGAGCTTGGAAGAACCACTTGTTAGACATTTTTTAGGAAGAATTTATACTTCTTGTGGAATGGGGTTTAGTAGATGACTTATGAGGGTCTTTGCCACTCTGAGGTTGTAGGATTCTATTAATATTCTGTTATTTCATAGAATGGAAAGAGAACTAAGTATAGAGAGGTATGATTTGGATTCACCTCCTAGCTCTGTCACTTACCATTCAAGTGCCAAATAAAATTCTATCTTTTATTGGAAGCCTTCCCCAACTGCTCTTAATTCTAGTGCCTTCCTTCTGTTACATGTTGTCTCTCCTGTTAGACTATAAACTTTTAGATGGTAAATACTATCTCTCTCTTTTTTTGTATTCCAAGCACTTTGAACAGTACCGACCAAATAGGAGGCATTTAGTAAATGTCTGTTGACTAACTGATTGAAGGGCCTCGTAGATGGAAGTTATTAGGATTAGGGGCTGGGGATAAAAAGACAAAAACAAAATTGTCCCTGACTTTCAAGGAACTTACCTTGCTCACAGACCCTCTAAATTGCAGTTAGCAAGTTGTCCAGTAGTTGGGAAGGAATTCCACAGTCATCTCTAGAGCAGTGATCTCCAGATCCTCTCATTTAACTGGATCCCCCTTTCTTAATCTGTGAGTCTTAGGTCCTGGGGCTGAAGAATTTTGCGAAGCATTCTGGGACTAAAATTCAAATCCACATATAAGCAAACATACCTTTTGTATACTAATTTAATAAAATGCCTGACCCATTTATGTTCCATCATTTTTAAAAAGCATATTTTGTTGTGATTAACAAAAATAATTTAAAAGCATCCCAGAATTCATAACATTTTTATCATTCATTTTTTTAAAAAAATCTATCAATAGTAATAATTTTAATTCAGTAATTTTTCAGTTGAGTCTGATACTTTGTGACCCCATTTAGGGTTTTCATGGCCAAGATACTGGAGTAGTTTGCCATTTCCTTCTCTAGTTCATTTTACAGATGTGGAAACTGAGGCAAACAGAATTAAGCGACTTGCCCAGGGTCACACAGATAGTACATATCTGAGGCCAGATTTGAACCCAGGAAGATGAGTTTTCCTGACTCCATTTGGGGTTTTCATGGCAGAGATACTGTAGTAATTTGCCTTTTCCTTCTTTAGTTCATTTTACAGATGTGGAAATTGAGGCAAACAGAGTTAAGTGACTTGCCCAGGGTCACACAGATAATAAGTATCTGAGGCCAGATTTGAACCCAGGAAGATGAGCTTTCTTGACTCCAGGCCATGATGCTGTATTCATTCTGTCACCTAGCTGTCCCCAAATAGCAATGATACAACTAATGATAATAGGTAGAATTTCTACAATGCTTTAAGGTTTGCAAAGCTTTATACATATGTTATTTCATCTGATGCTCACAACAACTCTGGGAGGTATGTGCCATTATTACTCCCATTTTACAGCTGAGAGCACTGAGGTGGACAGAGGTTGAATGACTTGCAATGTCACATGGTTAGTCAATGTTCGAGGTTGTTTTAATCTCAGGTCTTCCTAAGTTTGGCAATCTTACCCAGTGTCGCCATTTACCTGCCCCAACCATTTTTTGAAGGGTTGAGAAAATTTATTTTATTAAAAGTAATACTCCAAAAGGTTGGGAATCTGTGATCTAGACCAACTACTTTATTTTACATGTTAGAAAATTAAGGATTTGAGAAGAATTGCAATTGAGGATTTGAGAAAAATTGCAATTGAGGGAAGTTACTTGCTCCAGGTTAGAGAATTCAAATTCGTGGCAGAGCCAAGACTCAAACAAGACCTTGCTGACCAGTGTGCAGGTCTGGGATTTCCAAAGCCTGTGACATTTTCTCTGTTGAAACTTTCTTCACAGACACAGATCAGCTAGTCCTCTGTACTTTATAGCATTAGAGCAAGAATTCTTAAGTTGGAGTACACAAAACCCCCATAGGTACATGAATAGATTTTAGGGGGTTGGTGAATTTGGGTGGGAAACAAATATGAATTTTCATTAACTTCTAACTGAAATTTAGTGTTGCCTTTGATTATGAATGCAGATAACAAACCATAGTAACACTGGCCATCCCTGTGCTCTTGTCACCAACAGGAATCAGAGATATTTTCATATCTCATTATAGATGTTGCAGATGTACTGAAATATTATTTACTCTTATTACAACTTCAAAATACTGTGGTAACTAGACCAACCAGTTGATACTTACTAGAGCATATTTGTTTTTAATACTATTTTAATAACTCAATAAAACTGCATTCCTTTGTCATCATATGAGTTATGTGTTTAAAACATTATTCTGAGAAGGAATCCATCGGCCTGACCAGACTGCAAATGGGGTCCATAACAAACAAAAAATCCTTATCTTAGAAATTTGCCTGGGACTCTGAGAGTTAACTTGACTTGCCTGTGGTTACAGAGCTAGTGTGTGTGAGAGACATGGCTTCAATCCAGGTATACCTTACACTGAGGTATCCCCAGAACTTATTCCAATTATTGGAATAAAGTGAATATACGAACAATATAAAGTAATTTATAAGCACCAAATAAATGACACCACAAACAGCAAAATTCTTCAGGAGCTGAGGAGAGAAGCTTTTTTTTTGGTTGTTTGATTGTTTTGCTTTGAGTTTGAGTGATCAGAGAAGGCTTCCCAGAAGAGTACGGACTTTTGAGTATATATGTGTATATGAGGATGGGGAGGGAGGTTAAAGGATGAATCGGATTCAGATGAGCAGAGTGGAGACAAAAGCCATTTCTACATAGAGGGGTGGGTGGCAAACAAAGGCATGACGCCAGAAAGCACAGATATGTTTAGGAGATAGTCCTTTGTAGAGCAGAGGAGGGAGAATGGAAGGAAGGAAAATGGAGGGACAGAGAAAGAAACAGCAGTGGTCTGCCAACTCTGGGAAGTTCCTAATAATCTGTCTTCAAGAAAAATGCTTGGTCTGCTTGGTGGGAGGTCCAACACTCTGCTCACCCCAGAATTATTATTACTTCACTTTTTCTTTTTTTCCATGGTCCAACAGTAAAATAATCCTCTTGTTTCCAGGGTGAACTAGAAAGATTCAAGGAAGACATTTTAAAAAATAATTTCCTTTTTTATACCTCTAAATCTATCACCATTCTCCTCATCTGGGCACTAACTACAGGAGTGGCCCTTGACTGTGTTTCAAAAAGAGGAGTTGTGTGAAATCTCTAAGTTTCCAGTGATTTCCTAATTCTGCATTACTGGAGTTTTTTCTTGCAGAAAAACTCTCTGATTCACCTGAAGCAAATGTTAGAGAGCAAAAGAGAAATCTGTCACCAGGTTCATTTATTCATTTGTTCATCTGTTCGTTCATTCATTCATTCATTCAACAAGCATTTATTCATTGCAACTCACAACTATATGCAGAAAAATTCAAAAGAACTTCACTTTAAGCAGCTCATACACATGAAAATCTAAGTTTACATGATGGAAGTGATTACTCACTTCATTCAAGAATTCTTGCTTTACTAAATAATTCCTTTATATAGCAGGCTTTCAAAGTAGGTTTTAAGTTGTGATTGATTGTCCCCCCATCAGTTTATACCTAGTATTTTCAGATATGCTTACATAAAGCAAGGCATACATTTTTCACTGTACATAGCTTTGCTGTAATGTACAAGAAGCCTTTGGTAAAAGAAAAAAATAACCAAAACACAATTTTGAGCTCATAATTCATGTACTCTTGATTACAGGGCTATGTATCTCCCCATGCCAGTCCATCCTCTATTCAGGTGCCTTTGATCAAGTCATTCCCCTACTCAATAACCCCAGTGGCTTACTATTACCTCCAGCATCAAATATAAAATTCTTTTGGTATCTAAAGCCCTTTATAAGCCAGTCGCATCCTCTCAGCCTTTTCAACTTTCTTAGACCTTACACTCCTCCACATACTCTGCTATCCAGCAACATTGCCCTCCTCACTGTTCCTCCAACAGAATATTTTTACTTCTGGACTCTGGACACTACCAATGTCTGTGCCCCCATTTCTTTCTCTCCTCATCTCTGCCTCCTGGCTTCCCTGACTTCCTTCAAGTACCAACTAAAATGTGACCTACTAGAGGAAGCCTTTCCCAATCCCCCTTAATTCTAGAGTTCTCCTTCTATTTATATTTTTCCCATTTTATCCTTTAGATATCATGTTTGTATATATAGCTGTTACTATGTTATCTCCCCCATGAGACTGTGAGCTCCTTGAGAGCAGGGGCTGTCTTTTGTTTCTTTGTATCTCCAGCACTTAGCATAGTGCCTGGCACATAGTAGGTACTCAATAAATGTTTGGTTATTATCTTAACCATACAGGTAACAAAACCACAGTAGATGTCTTAGCCAGTGTCTTTTTCCAGTCAAAAAATCTGATATCTGTTGGGTTAAATTTCCAGATTCTTTGGCCACACTTTCATCCTGTGACTCAACCAACCAACTGTGAGAAAATTATTTTTGTCTATAGAACAGTAGGAACTGTCTGTCTATCAATTTGCTATTCAACCTGAACCAGGGGTGGGGGACCTGTGGGCCCAAGGCCACGTGTGGCCCCTAGGTCCTCAAGTGCGGCCCTTTGACTGAATCCAAATCCTCCAGCCCCAGACATTTATTAGAAGTGTGACCCTGGGTAAGTCATTTCTTCCTATCTCAGCTTCCTCATCTGCAAAAATGGAGATATTAATAACATTTAACTCACATGGTTTTTATAAGATCAAATGAGATGGCATTTGTAAAGTGTTTTATATACTTTAAAATGCTGTATAAATGCTGGCTATCATCGTCATCGACCTCTGTGCCATGAGAGATTTTCAATAAGAGGTAGGACAGCACAGACAGGGAACATCATCCAGTACCTCCGTCTAAGCCAAATTCAGCAGTTTCCTGGATCATGCTTCCAAAGAGGGTAACCGAAGAGAAACAAAGCTTACTAAAGTCTTCAGAACTGATTCTTTCACTGAGTGATGACTGTTCCAAGTATCTTCTTTTTTAAGTTATTCTCCAAAAATGTGATCTTGGAAAATGACTTCTAAGCTAGATGAGGAGAAAATAGAAATTGATCTAGATCGAGATAGAATGTAAATATAACATTTATATCCATAGAGGAAGTAGGTACCAGAACACAGTAACATAATTCCCTGACAAGACTCAGATCAGACAGATATCACAAGACTCTGATCTGTTTGCTTTTTTGGATTGCTGGCTGAAAGTCCTGGGATCATGCTTAATTGGTTGTCCCTACAGACATAGCTCATTACTAGGCACATCTCAAGGGTTCAGTAAATATTTGCTGAATTAGAAAAGTGTCCTTAGCTGTTTTAAAGGAGAGTAAGACCTTTCATTTTTGTACCATGGAACCTGGGGCAGGATAAAAAAAATCTCAGATGTATTATGCAAGTTTAAAAAAAAAAAGCTGCATAAAACAAGGCTTTTTTTCTGTTGCAGCGTTGCTAAAATGTGCTCGTGAGTGTTACCAGGGGACCCAAGATAACGATTCAGTACTTAGCCAGTTCAGAGGCCCTTTGGGGGTCTTTCCTCTTAAAAAATGCACAGTTCCATGTGCCCAAGGCGGAAGTTGTTTGATTGTCCCATGTCTATTTCAGCACAGATTAATATTTCTCACTGCCCCCTAAGTTGTTTTCCCAATGCTTTTATAGGAACTCGATCGTTTTTTGGGGGGTTAAGTCAGAACAGTTATTGTGATTTATGCATCTCATTTTCAGAGCCACCCCTCCAAAACACCACCAAGGAACAGGTCAGCAGAATCAAATGATGAATGTGCATACAAACACACACACACACGCACACACACACGCACACACGCACACCTTTTATAAAATTAGCAAGTTTCTTGCCAATACCAAGAATTCTTTGTCTATACAGGATAAACCCAGAGAGATTATTTTGTGAGAACTCATGGTCCACCCTGTGCACAGAGAGATAAGTTCTAAAAATACAAATAACTCCCACTTTCCTGTTTTTTTTCTACCACTATGTGATATGTGCTGAGTTTACTTCTTGCCCAGACCTTGATCCCTAAAAAAAACGGAGACAACCAGAGTCCTTGTTTCACAGTCTCCCATCGCCATCTTCAGGACTCTGCTCTCCACTGCATCCCAGGGGTAAATTTCAGCCAGCTGCTTCCCTGGGCCGGTTTTTACGAGCTTACTTCCTTGGTTATGCCTTGACATGATTTCCCCAGAGAGTTCAGGCTTGGGGTACGATAATATACCTTGGATCTGCAAAGCATTAAAAGGGAGGATATTGTCAGATATATGATCTAGCTGTGGACACAGGCCAGATGCATTTGTAACCAGCAAAGAGGTCCCTTCTTGTCTTGGTCCACTTTTAACTGGCTTGTCTTTGCTGCTATCTATCAGCACCTTCCCTATTTATTTGGAAGGGCTCAGTTAATTTCTTTCCTTGACCTTCCAGGAGTGTTGTTAGGAACCTGCTTATGGCTGTATATAACAGGTGAAGACAAAGACTTTTCAGAGAAACAAAAGAAAGAGGGAAAACCAAAGCACTTTATGTTCTCTTCAAGGTTTCCCCCCCTTGGAATATTTACCAACAGCGGGATTGTGGACTGCAATGAATGATTTATGGATTCAACAGGCCCCTTTTTGTTGCTTTGGACTTGGGTTATATTTTTGGCATTAGCTAAAACTAGTCTCTTTCTTTAAAAAAATCCATCTAAAACTAAACTGTCAAAAGGGAACTTCAAAAACTTTTGAGACAATGAGACTGTGTCTTATGTTTGTGCCATCTGGTTGGAAACTCTAAAGGAAAAAAATGGCTGGGTTTTCCACAAACTACTCTGGCTAACATAAAGGTCTTAGAGTACTGAAGGCTTATTAGACTAGGCCTTCTGGGACTGGAAGATTCAGTCACTTCAGTGAAAAAAGTAAGTTACACTGGTTGTTTGTCATCCTGGAGGCAATTGGTTGATGGCTGTTTTGTTTTTCTTTTCTTAAAGAAGATATTAATCAGCATCATGAACTGAGCAATCCCTGTGTACAGATCTCTCCAGGAGGAGTGCTAAATAGCTATTCCTGTCTCTCCTCCATTTCTGACTATTCCCACTTAGTTTCCTTAGCTGGATCATTAACACACTGATTCATTTGCATTCATTTGCATATATCCCAAGGTGATGTCCTGAGCTCTTCTTTACTCTCTACAGTCATAGTAAACAATAGATTATTTATCATTGATTCATTCATTTGGTGAACTCATCAACTCCCCACGGCTCAATTAATAACTCTATGCAGATGACTTCCACATTTACACATCTCATCTTTTGCTAGAACTCTATTCCCCATATCACAAACTTCCTATTACATATCTCTAACTGAATTTCCTCTGGCATCCTGAACTCAAGTGTCCAAAAGAGAACCATTGGAATATTAACTCCTTGAGAATAAGGAAGACCTGGTTTAAAATCCTATCTCTGACACTCATTATGTGTGTTACCTCTCTCTGTCTCTCTCTGTCTCTGTCTCTGTCTCTATCTCTGTCTCTCTGTTTCTCTCTATCTCTCTCCTTTCTCTACCACAAATCTGCTCATGCTCTTTAAAATGCCAGTTGGTTAAGGTTCACCTTGTTAGGAGGTGGTTGATGCATGGTTGGTGTTATCACTGTCTTAAACATTTTTAGGAGGTGTGTGCCATATTTTCAGAAGAGTCATTTGTCCTGAGTCTACCAAGACAAGATCCTTGGTGAAACTTTAGTCATTGAGCATGCTATATTGTCAACCTCTGTGAATCCTGGTTTCCTCATCCATAAAATAGTAATAATAATACCTGTATTTCCTGTCTCAGAGTGTTGTGACATGGCTGAAATGAGATAAGGAATGTAAAGCATTGTGCAGACTTTAAAGAATTCTATCCTCTACAGAGGTTGCAGTTGAAGTTTAGAGTAGATGAAATTATTGGGGGAAAGAGTGTAGAGTAGAGATAGAAAGAAGACTAGAGACTAGAACAACAATGCTGCTTGCAGCTACTGTGGAGGTGTAAGGCCAATACCACCAGCACACAGGAAGGCTGCTAGCACAGGTTCTTTGATCTGCTTTTCTAAGGAAAGCTACTTTAAAGAGTTTTTCCAATCTCATTTTAGTTAAACATACATATACCACTCACTTAGTTTGGGGGAAAAGCCAGCACCCTGGACTTCAGAGCAAATACAAACAGAAATTACAAACAGAGATTATATAAACAGACAAAATAACACAAATCAGCAGACAGGGCTTCTAACTGTCTAGCAATACATACACAGCTACTAGAGAGAGAAGCACCAACGTCTGGGTTTTCAAAGCCGGGGGGCTCCTTAACAGCTAACCAGACTCTCAGATCACACGAATACTCTTCCAATGAGTGAGCCCCCAGCAAAATGCTAACCTCAGAGTATATATACAGTTCTTCAGGATCAGAGGGCGTCACAACCATGTGGCTCAAACTCATGTGACCTAGGCCATCCTGTGACTCAAGGAGGTCATCAAAGACTCTTGATCCAATCAAAGGCAAAGCTCAATCAAAGGCATTTGGTTGCTGCAGTGCTGAGAAGCACTCCAAATGAAAAAACAGCAAAAAGTCTGACCCTGCTTGCTGTTACAGAGACAAATCCCCAAAGAGGCAGATTTAAATTTATGTGAGGGGGTGGGGGAAAGAACACTAAACTTCTAAATAATTGGACATATTAAAAAAGTGGAATGGACTATATTGGGAAGTAGTGGGCAATTTCCCACTAGAGATCCACAATCAAAGGGAGGTTGACCGTTTGTCCAGCTTGTTGTAGGAAAAAAAATAGAGAGATTTTAATTCAGGTATAAGTTGGCTTAGATGGTTTCTGAGATTCCTTCCCACTCTGAGATTCTGTGATTCGGTGACCCAAGAATCCAGGTCATGGTGATAACCATGTGACTTAAAACAAATCACTTCACCTCCGGAACTCAGGTTTTTCACTTATAAAAAAAGAGAGACTTTTGCTAGATGGTCTTCAAAATCTCTTCCAAGATAACTTAAAGTTCTAAATCCCATGGGGCTTTTTCTGTATCTCTGGGCAAAAATAAAAAGGACAGAAAATTCTTTTACACTGGCACATTGTATTTTGAAGAGTAATTCTAGGTATTTTTATTTTTTTACTCCCTAGATTAATTAACAAAAATTTCCTGAGTGCCTACTATGTGCTCATTGGTAGGGAATAATTGTAAAGTCTGCTCTCTGCCCTCAAGGGCAATTTTCCATTTGGGAAACTATGTGAACAATTCAGTGCCAAATGAAGGGTTGGCAACCATCTGCCTCCTCCACCCCATTAAAAAGTCATGATGCCAAGGCTCAGATGTCTTTTCTTTGGAATGTCTGTATTTAGAGGCCTGTAGTGTCCTGAATGCATGTTGACTCGAGTTGATGTGGGCACAGGAGGCTGGCTAAAGGACCTGCTTTTCTTGAATTCTTCAAACTAGGAATATGTGACCACATTATGACTCTTGTGGCTGGCAGCCAGCATACGAGCAGCACTTCCCACAAGTGACAAGGGAGTAGAGAGGAGGCAAATGGTTAGTGTCAGATAGGTGAAAATAACTTTTAATGGCCTGTGTACCACTAAAATTTAGCCCATGTCTTATCTCTGGCTAAAAGTTGTAGGACAGACTATTATTACTATAATAGATAGAACATTAAATCTGTGTGTATGGGAGGGGATTCTTATTTTTAATAATAATAAACATTTATATTTATATAGTGTTTTACGGTTTATAAAGTATTTTCAGTGAGGGCAGGTTGGTCCATGACCTGAATGGAAGTATAGGTCACAGGGTACCAAGGTGGGCACAGACTGTCTTATAAGGCAAAACTGTATCTGTGAATACAAATTTGAGCACAGTAATTGCAAGAGCTCCAAGGGACAGGACTTGGGAATGGGGCACACAACACACAAGAAAATAGCCAGATTATTAAGACAAATATTGGATGTGGGATGGTTGATCCATTAATCTGGCCTCAGTTCTCTTCTTAATTATAGAGACAGCTAGATTGTACAATGGCTACAGTGTTGGACTTGGAGTTGGGAAGAAGGGCATTTAAATTCAGTATCAGATACTTACTAGCTATATGAACCTGGACGAGTCACTTGACCTTTGTCTATCCCAGTTTCTTCATCTATAAAGTAGGGATAATAATATCCTTGATTTTCTGGGGTTGTTATGAGTATTAAATGTATTAAATAAATTAAACTTGTAAAGTGCTTTGCAAACTTGAAAGCATTATATTAATGATAATAATAATGATGTAGTCCAGTATTTTAGGGGACAGTCTAGTCCCATACTGATGGCATTCTTCTAACCAAGTACCAAGGTCTGGCTCACATCAACAGAAAGAAAACTAACCTAAACTTCAGGAATTTCTAGAGGGTGGAGATGTTTTCAAAATAATTTTTAAGCCACTGAGCAATTCCTGAAATCCAATTCCATCCAGTGGAACATTCCACCAGATAGGCCTCTGGGTCAGGGAGGGGCAGACTGGTGAATGGCATGGCAAAGATGGAGACTGGCATATTGAGGTCACAATCCCAACCCAAGAAAAAACCTCAAAGTGTTCGATGCAAGTGACACGTGTGAATGTGTGTGAAATCTAAAGCAACTTAATTTGTTGGGAGAATACCTAACATGTTAAAAACAGAAAACAGAAAATAAAATTCAGATCTCTTACAGCTCTAATCCTACTGATAGACACGATCATTTGCCAACCAGAGTATATTCAGAGGAGGGAGAATAGGATGGAGAAGGTCTTAGAAATGGTGTCATAAAAAATTAGCTGAAGGGACAAGGGAGGTAGTTAGCATTGGAGGATAATAGACCAAAAGGAAACTTGATCTTCAGCTATAAGGGATATCATAGAGGAGGGATTATACTTAGTCTGGCTTACTCCCAACAGAAAAGCTAGAACTAAAGGGTAGAGGGTCAAAGGAATTCAGATTATAGCATAAATAAAGGTAAACAGGGACTACAAATCTTTTCACTCCATAGTATGTGGTAATGTCAAAAGGGAATATGTTTGTGGGTTTATAATGGTTTATGGTGCTTCATGCCTGCTCTAAGTATTTTGGGAAGTAGCCTTGAATAATTTAAATAACTCCAAAGCGATCGTGTTAGACTATGAAACAAATAGAGTAAGATAAAATGCTTTCCCAAGTCTCTGCATCAGGGTTCCTAAACATGGCATCTGAGCTGGAAAAAGAAAGAGGGTACCCTGAGAAAAGGAATAACCACCATTTACTGGGTAATGAGGAGAATTACAGGAAATGTGGGATACCCGTAGAATAATGCAAACCTGAAAAAGGGACCAATGGGGAGCAGTAATTGGCAATATTAATTGAGTCTGCCTTGAGTCATAAACTATAGCAAAGCCCCTGTAAAAACCAGCAGAGGAGTCATGGAAGGAAGCATTGATATGGAGGAATAGTCTCTTTTCTGGAAGCTCAGGACAATACTCTAAGAAGGTGAAGCAAACCATTAGGCGAGGTTGGCTCATTGCATGTTGTTGTTATTTAACATGATTTATCCTTTGAGTCTTGTAAATCTGGATGTTTTTTAAAAAAATTTTCCAATTACAAGTAAAAATTTTTAACATTCTTTTAAAAAACATTGAGTTTCAAATTCTCTCCCCCCTTTCCTCCATGCCCCTCTCATTAAAAAGGCAAGGAATTTGATATAGATTATACATGTGCAAAAATATACAAAATATGCATATATGTACATATAGGCAAAACATTTTCATATTACTCATATTGTAAAAGAAAACACAGACAAAAACACAATAAAAATAAAGTAAAAGAAGTATGCATCAATCTGCATTCAGACTTCAACAGCTCTTTCTCTGGAGGTGGATAGTATTTTTCATCACGTCCTTTGGAATTGTCTCGGATCCTTGTATTGCTGAGAAAGGCTAAGTCATTCATAGCTGATCATTGTTACCATGTTGCTGTTACTATGTACAATGTTCTGGTTCTGTTCACTTCATTTTGCATCAATTCATATGTCCTCTAAGGTTTTTCTGAAACCATCCTGCTTATCATTTCTTTCTTTTTTTTTTTTTTGGCAGGGCAATTGGGGTTAAGTGACTTGCCCAAGGTCACACAACTAGTACATGTGTCAAGTGTCTGAGGCCGGATTTGAACTCAGGTCCTCCTGACTCCAGGGCCGGTGCTCTACTGACTGCGCCACCTAGCTGCCCCCTGCTTATCATTTCTAATATCACCACAGTATTCCATCACAGTTATATACTACAATTTGTTCAGCCATTTCCCAATTTATAGGTAACCACCAATTTCCAATTCTGTCACCATAAGAAGAGCCGCTATAAGTATTTTTATACATGTAAGTCCTTTTCCTTTTTTAAAAAAAAATCTCTTTGGGATAAAGACCTAGTAGTGATATTGCTGGATCAAAGGGTATGCACAGTTTCATAGGCTTTTGGGCATAGTTCCAAATTGCTCTCCAGCATGGTTGGCTCAGTTCTTATTCCACCAACAGTGCATTAGTGTCCCAATTCCCCCACATCCAATCCTGCATTTTTTTCTTCCTTGTTCTATCATATTAGCCAATCTGACAGAAGTTAGGTGATACCTCAGGGTTATTTAATTTGCACTTCTCTAATCAATAGTGATTCAGAGCATTTTTATATGACTATAGATAGTTTTAATTTCTTCATCTGAAAACCACCTGTTCATAGCCTTTGACCATTTATCGATTGGAGAATCGCTTGCATTCTTATAAATTAGATTTGGTTTTCTATATATTTGAGAAATGAGGTCTTTATCAGAAAAAATGATGTAATTTTCTTTTCTAGTTTTTTGCTTTCCTTCTAATCTTGGCTGTATTGGTTTTGTTTGTGCTAACACTTTTTAATTCAATGTAACCAAAATTTTCTTTACATCCTGTAATACTCTCTATCTCTTGTTTTATCATAAATTCTTTCCTTACTGAAAGATCCAACAGGTAAACTATTTCATGCTCCCCTAATTTGCTTATGGTATTACCATTTATGTTTTAATTATGTACTCATTTTGTTATCTTGTGTACTGTATGAGATGCTGGTTTATACCTAGTTTCTGCCAAACTGTTTTCCAGTTTTCCCAGTAGTTTTTTTGCAAATATTGAGTTCTTGTCCCAAAAGTTTGGATCTTTGTGTTTGTGAAACATTAGATTATTATGGTTATTTGCTACCAAGAAACACATACCTAATTTATTCTACTGATCCAAAGCACTATTTCTCAGCTAGTATCAGATTATTTTGATGATTAACACTTTGTAATACAGTTTCAGATCTGGTATGACTAAGATACCATTTCACATTTTTTTATTGATTCTTTTGATATTCTTGATCTTCTGTTCTTCCAGATGAATTTTGTTATTCTTTTTCTGGCTCTATAAAATAATTTTTGATAGTTCGATTAGTATGTACTGAATAAGTAAATTAATTTAGGTAGAATTGTCATTTTGTTATATTGGCTTGGCCTACTTGTGAGCAATAAATATTTCTCAAATTCCTTAGGTCCATTTTGATCTGTGTGAAGAGTATTTTATAACTGTGTTCATATAGTCCCTGGGTTTCTCTTGGCAGGTAGACTCCCAAGGATTTTATATTGACTACAGCTATTTTAAATGAAATTTATCTTTCTATCTATTGCTTCTGGAGTTTGTTAGCCTGTATGTTTTTTAAAGAGAGTTAGTGACTACATACTAGCTAGTGACTACAAGGCTATTATCATTTCGGTTTCTAAAGTTTCCAGATTATCTTGGTGGGTGCAATGAGCCAACATAGTAAGAAATCCTTCAAACACAACTGGAGCCTTTGTTTCAAGACAGAGCCTCTAATGTACGTTAATATTTGGAAGAAATTTCTAAGAATTAGTACTATCTTCCGATATAATTGGATTGCTTATAAAGTAGGGTGACCTCAGCACTGGGAACATTCAAATAGTAGTTGGATGAGAATCAGGAATTATAGATCATGGAACTTAACATCCAGAAGATACCTTAGGGATCCATCCCTTTGTCCAATCCCATGCCACTGGGGCTCAGAGATATTTAGCTTGCCCAAGGTATGATATTATTTAATCACAAAAGTGGGACTAGAATCCATACATAACAAAATTAGTTCCTTCATGAGGAGGAATATTGGGATAAATAATCTTGAATATGACACAAGTCAGTCTATGACTTTCACTTCAGGCTAAATTTTAGAAATGAGTAGAGAATTCTGACAACTTTTTGAAGCTCGATTTAAGAGATTTCAAAAAACCAAGACTCCTTAAATTTCTCAGATGAAAGCTATTTTAGAGGTTATCTATTTCTATACTTTTACAAATGAAGAAACTTAGGTTCATGATTTGTTCAGGATTACACAGATAGTATGAGGCTAAGTGGGGATATGAACACAGGAATCTTGATGCTATACTCTTTGCTATACTCAATCCACTGTGCCACACTGCTGTCTATTGAGTCCCCTTCCCTCACCCCACCTGCCCCACTGTGGATTGTGAATGTGAAGCTGTAACTTCTATTGACTCCAAGGGAGAAACTTTAGAAAACGTGAAGAGGTGATAGATAGATAGATAGATAGATAGATAGATGATATAGATAGCTATCCATTGATTATTAATTGATGGATAGATGATAGGTAAAATAGATATATTAATAGACATAGATTGATAGATGCTTGACCAATCGATGATATAGATATATTAGTAGATAGACACAGAAATATAAATACAGATAGAAGCAGAGACAGATATTTACAAACATAGACACAGAGAGAATTCCAGATAGACACAGAAATCCTCTTGGATAGATAGATGGTGAGATAAAAAAGAAAGAAACAGAAACACAAATAAGTGAGCAGATGGAGGCAGACATAAATGCGCAGACAGATCCAGGGAGAAACAGAGAAAGAACTAAAATCTATGGGGCATTTCCCCAAAATCTGAGCTTCAAGAAAACCAGTTTGTCTAGAAGACAGCTAGTCTGTGATAGCTTCACTTCGTATTGACATGGATGCATCTCTTTTCCCCCTCTGAGGGTTGACTCAGGAAGGGGAAACCCAACTGTGTCATGGCCAATATATCACTTTATAAAAATAACATAAACAGCAAATCATAGGATTTTAAAAATGCACAGTTAGAATTTCAGAATTATGGATAAAGGGGGTGGGGTGAGGATAGAATTCCAATGACCAATCCTGAACAAAGATATTTGCCATTCTGCAAAGTATAACTTTTAATTTTTTAAATTACCTAAGTAATATGGTACCAATATACATAGGAACAATATAATGGCAGAAGACAAGCCAGAGATCATTTTTCTCTCCAAGAACTCCGCCTCCCACCCACTTCTTGCAGCATCAACTTCTCGGTTTTGTCTGACTACCCTCCCTATGTCCCAACCCCACCCATGTGCATACATACACACACACACGTTTCTTCCTTCAGCTGAGAGGAAGGAGTTTTCAAATGGCCAACCTCAGTTCCTGGAATCAATTAGCGGATGGGAGAGTTAACTAAGGTTGCTGGGCTCGGCAGCTGGTAGGAGTGTGTGTGTCTGTGTGTCTATTTTGAAGTTGTGGGGGTTGGTGAGAGCTGTGGTGGGGGGAGGGTCAATTCCTTCCTCTTTCTATTTTGGACATTGTTACCTGAATAGCTGAGAGCTCAAGGACCCATCTACTGAGAAGCAAACAAATGTGTCAGCTAGAGCCATGGTCCACAGGATGAAAACAAGGCACCAGGAACTGGTTACTAAGCACTGAGGTCCCAGAGGCTGATAAGAACTGCTGCTTTCCCTTGTTTATTCACACTTTAAGTGCTGTGGGCATCAACTTTTTTTGAGGGGGCCTATGATTTAGCATAGAGAATTCCCTCTACCAATGCAGGTTGGCACCTTTTTTTTAGATAGCCGTCTTTGGCACTTAGGGATAAATGTTTTAGCCAGGGTTACACAAGCAATATGGGTCAGGCCTTGAACCTAGGTCTTCCTGATTCTGAGGCAGCTTTCTATTTACCACACCATGGTTTCTTCAAGATGTATTAATAGCTGACATTTTCATAGCCTGCATTAAACTTTAGAAAGCGTTTTCCTCATAGCCAGTTGGCAAAGTTGATTGTAGAAGTCACATCGTCACAGACTGAGGATCCCAAGCAGGTTTGGAGGCCAATTAGTTCTATCTTCAGCTTTAGAGAGGATCTCTTTCTACTGAGTCCCCTAGAAAGTGGTCTGGAAGAGAGCCAAGTTCTAGTAGGAATTCAGACCATTTTCTTTCTTTTTGGGAGTGGGGGTGTGGGAAGGGAGAGAGGCATAAGCTGAATGACTGAAGTGCATAAATTATAGAGAATTTTAAAATGAAGTTGCATTGTATTCAAGTAATAATAATGATAATGCTATTGGAACTAATAAAGATTCTACAGAATCATAGACTCAATGAATGTCAAAGATGCAGGGCCCTTCAACATCACCCAGGGAGGGTTCAGGTGAATGAACATGGTCTCAATAGTCACAGCTCCTGGGTTCAAATCTTGCTTCTACTTCTTATTAGCTGGGTAATGTTGAGCAAGTTATTCAACTAAAGTAATGGAGGATTCAGTTTTCTCCATTGGAAAATGAAGAGTTAGACAAAATTGTTTCTGAGGTCTCTTTCAGATCAAGATCTATGACCGTATGACCTAGTCTTTTCCCCTTTTTTTAAAAAGAAACTGAGGCCCGGGAAGGGGATTTGCCTCAGTGCAAACGACTAATTAATGGACAAGCTGGGACCACAACCCACATATTCTGGGTACACATTCATTATTCTATCTAAATAAAGGTCCTGCCAAGGCTACTTCAATAAAATTAATAGGAATCCTATGTGATTGGTATGTAGTATGAAAGATTTATTTGTTTAGTCATCACTTTTCTCCTTAATGACTAAAAAGTCAAAAATCAGCCTAGCCCATGTCTGAATGATCATGAACTCCAAACTGGAGGGAGAGAAGTAAGGTCTAAATGAATGAGATTTTGCTCAAAATAAATGCATTGTGTAGAACCACGTAATACTCATGAGGATATCAAAGATCATTTTGTTCAGACCCTTCATTGGACAGAAGGATAAATCTAAATGAAAAAAGTAGTAAGTGGCAGAGCCTGGCTTTGAAGTTGGGCCTGTGGATGCCAAATCCAGGTTCTTTATACTCTCTCATAATGTATATATAAGTGAAAACACCTAATGACAATTTATTTATCAACCAACTGATCAACAGTCATTTATTCAGTATTTTCTTGGGTCATGCCCTGCATTAAGTTGAGGAGATACAAAGACAAAAGCAAAACCATCTCTGCCCTAAAGGAGCTTAAGAGATGACATGTCTTTGTGGACTTGGAGTCAAAAAGAACAGGGATTAGATCCTGCCTCAAATACCTACTATCTCAGTTTTCTCTTCTGTAAAATGGGGATGAAAATAGGACCAATCTCAGAGGATTGTTGTGTGAATTAAAAGACATCAAATGCATGCAAAATGCTTTGCAAAATCTTAGTAACTATATGGATGTGAATTTTGATTGATAATAGCATTATCATTAATCTTTTGAGGGAGAAATTGATGAATGAAACATCCTTTACCCAAAAATTTTCTGTAAATCTGTAAATTTGAATTGAAACTGGGAAGATTCCAACCTCCCAGACCATTTGAAGGACTATGAGGGAAGAGTATCAGCTTATGCGTGACAAAGAAAATGAAATTATGACCCTTGGCAGCAATAGGTCACTTGTTTTGCCCTTTAGCAGCAAGGAATAATTCTTACTGTCTGGTTTCAATTGTCTATCACTTCACTTGGGAGTCAGTTTCACACACAAAATAACAAAGAAGACTTCTGTCTGCCAGAAAGCATTTTCTAATATTTCAGCCAGATATACTCTTTCATTCCTTCATTTTGGCTGATTAACTCAAATAATATTTTCATAAAGAAAACTTCTAGAGGACTATTTTTGCCCGTGAAGTTGTTTAATTCAATTAAATTCTACTATTTTTCAGAGCGCCTACTACGTTCAGAAACTGGCAAATTTTCCTTCTGTAACTTATTTTCTCAAATTTTCTCAGTGTTTGGTGACCTCCTTATCTCCTTCCCACCTGGGCTTTGGTCTACCAGTTCAACTGAACAGTGAGACAATTGATCAACAAGCATTTATTAAGTGCCTACTATGTTCCAGATACTTTGATGGATTGTGGGGATACAAAAACAAAGAATAAAACAAGTCTCCCTGTCAAGGAGTGTACATTCTGAACATTTATGAAACATCTACTACATATCAACTTATGTGCTAGACATTGAGGGAAACATGCAGGTTAGGAGCAAAGATTTAGAAATGGAGGGGAACTCTGAGGTCATCTAGTCCACCGCCTCCAGTGAAGCCACAGAAGGTAGAGTGATTGACTCGAGGTCACCAAGGTAGAACTAAGATTCAAGCCCTCCCAGAATGTGCACCTCCAAATCCTGACTACCCCTCCCCAACTTATTCTATTTTGTGAGCATCCTTAGCAAAATGAAACACTTAGAATTACATATAATTCTGCAGTTATGTGCTAACCAAGACAGAGATTCTTCATCTTAAAAAGATCTCTTTCCATTATATCACAGTGAATCTGTAAGATATGCTCCTTGTACTCATGATGTTCACAGTCTGGTAGAGGAAAGAAGAGAGGATAAGCATTTATAAAATGCCTACTATGTGCCAGGCACTGTGCTAAGCACTTATCTCATTTGATCCTCAGAATAACTCTATGAAGTAGGTGTAGTTAGTTAGTTCTCCTCATTTCACACTTGGGGCAGTGAGACAGAGGTTAAGTGACTTGCCCAGTATCATATAGATAGTTACTGTGCTCTTGGCCTCTGTGGCTGAGATACACCAAAATATGGATCGATTCTCTGTTGCTTCTGCTAATATCAGCCTGACACTAAGAAAACACAGGTTCTCTACCAGCCAGGACTGCACCAGCCATATGTGGAACCATCAGTTACAGCAAATGGACAAGTTTTGAATGCTGCGGATAAGTTCACTTACCTTGGCAGTATACATTCCAGGGATGTACACATTGATAATGAGATTGACACATGCATTGCCAGAGCTGGTGCAGTGTTTGGGAGGCTCCAAAGGAAAGTGTGGAAGAGAAGAGGTATTAGACTGCCTACCAAACTGAAGGTCTACAGAGCCATTTGTGACGATCTCATTATTGCATACCAGTGAACAGTATTCTAGCACCATGCCAGGAAACTCAATGGCTTCCATTTGAATTGTCTTAGGAAGATTCTGAAGATCACCTGGAAAGATAAGGTACCAGACACTGAGGTCCTTTTTCAAGCTGAACTGCGAAGCATTCACTCTCCACCGCTGATGGGCTGCTCGTGATATTTGAATGCCAAACTTACATTTGCCTAAAAGAGTATTTTACAAAGAACTCATGCAAGTCAAGCACTAATGTGGAGATCAGAACACAATAGAACACTGAAGCTATCTCTCTGAAGAACTTTGGAATCGATTCTGAGACATGGGAAACACTGGCATAGGATGGTGTGCCTGTATCAAAGGGTGCTATGGTCTATGAGAAAAGCAGAATTGAAGTAGCTCAAAAGAAACATGGGATGTGCAAATTTAGAGACATCTCCACTTCAAATGATCATATGATGTACCTAAACTGTGGTAGAACCTTCCAAGCTCATATTGGTCTAATCAGTCACAGTTGTACACACACTGTATCTTGACCCCAATATAGTGGTGTCATTTTGGTCTTCTTTGAGCTCAAAAGACAACAAGTAACCAGCCAAATTTGAATTCAAGATTTTCTGATTCCAGGCCCAATGCTTTCTACCTCTTTTGTACCACGTACCTGCTTATTTCCTAGAAAGATATGCACCTATATGATTAACTAATACAAAATAATACATGATCAGGGCAAAAATATTTACTAGCTGAAAACTGTGTTAATAAAGGTCATTGTCACTTTTGGCTGGGAGGATGGAAGTTAGTGAAACCTTCATAGAGCAAGGGATATTTGAAGTGGGTTTCAATACCATAATTCACATTTGTATAACACCTTATGATTCTTTCACTATCTCTGATTTTGCTGGTAAAGGGAGTTCCCTATAAGAAAATCTCCTTTACTAACGCAGGCCAGTACCCGATCTTCCACTCAGAGACTTTGAGTTCTCTGGGACCGAGACAGGTTTAATGAATTGCCCAGGGTCATACAGCCAGTAGCTAACACTTTCAAATTTGCAAAGCTCCTTTTACACAATAACTCTGTTAATTAAGCAATAAATGTAGTTTTGCCCCCATTTTGTGAATGTAAAAAACAATCAGCATTTTGTTTTCTAATCTACACTACACTTTTAAGAAAGATTAATAGAAACTCCATAGGAGGAGTAGTTAATCAAGGAAGCTTGTAGGATTGAGGGTTTGATAGGTTTGGAGAAGAAAGTGGAGCTTATTGGGAGATCTGAGTGGAGAGGGAGGAATGGTCTCTCATGTCCATATTGAGGGGTGTTTGTGGTCAGAAACGGAGAACGGTGATTATGAAGGTATGTGCACCTAGGTACAGTGATGGGAGTGCTGGCCCTGGAGTCAGAAAAACTCATCTTCTTGAGTTCAAATCTGGCTTCAGACACTTAACTAGCTGTGTGACCCTGCACAAGTCACTTAACCCTGTTTGCTTCAGTTTCTTCATCTGTAAAATGAGAAGAAAATGACAAATCACTCCAGTATTTTTGCCAAGACAACTTCAAATGAGGTCACAGAGTCAGACATGACTGAAATGACTGACCAAGAAAAGCACCCCTCCTAGTATCATTATTATCCACAAATATGTATTCAGTTCCTACTTTATGTACTAGTCTCTGACAGGCGATACTATGCTATGTGGCAGATATTTACTACATGGGTGAATGGAGGCAGTTAGGTGGCACAGAAGATAGGCCTAGAGTTAAAAAGACCTTAGTTCAAATCTGGCCTCAGATACTTTTTTTGCATTATTTGACATTTTGTTGCTGTTATCCTTGTTCAGTCGTTTCAGTTGTGTCTGACTCTGTGTGACCCCTTTTGGGGTTTTCTTGGCAAAGATCCTGGAGTGATTTGCCGTTTCTTTCTCCAGTTCATTTTACAGATGAGGAAACTGAGTCAAACAGGGTTAAGTGACTTGCCCAGGGTCACACAGATAGTTAAGTGACAAATCACTTAACCTCTGCTTGCTTCATTTTCCTCCTCACTAAAACAGGAATAATAAAAACACTTGCCTCCCAGAATTGTTGTAAGGATAATATTTGTAAAGTGCTTTGCAAGCTTTAAAGCTAGCTATTACTATTATGAACAAATGTGCTTCTGAATGCCTCTTGAAACCTCACAGAAATGACTTTTTGATTGTCCTTTATCAAATGCTATCAATACACCTGTTCCCTTCTCCTTTCCTCATCAGTAGCATTAATGGACAGTTCACCTGATTCACACATTTCCTAAGTTCTGGGCATACTGATCAGCATGGCTATAGGAAGAAATCCCTACCATTTAAGGCTCTTCTGATTCCTTTCTTTTTTTTTTAATTCAGCAGATGCCCCCTATAGATCTGATTAAGCTATATCAGTTAGTAAGGACTAGAGAGCTTATGGGAAATTATTTTACAGTATTACAGAGTCCTGAGGATGATAACCACTCTTTTAATGCTGAATTGACATCTGTCCATGCTGCATTTAGGGTCCATTCTGCTTGGCCTGGTACTGTAATGGCCGATATCTTTTTGCTAACATTAAGTTAGTTCACCTTTCTAATCTGAAATTTAACAGGCTTCAAACTTCTGAAGAATATAGGGTTATGAAATCATAGAAAGACAACAGGGGCAGCTGGGTGGTGCAGTGAGTAGAGCACCGCCCCTGCAGTCAGGAGGACCTGAGTTCAAATCTGGCCTCAGACACTTGTCACACTTACTGTGTGACCTTGGGCAAGTCACTGAACCCCAATTGCCTTGCCTTCCTCCCTCCAAAAAAAAGAAAGAAAGACAATGGAAGCTCATCTACTTCAAACAGGATTCTAAGCTATATCAGATGAACCACTCCCCCCACCACCACAAAAAAAATCAAAAAAACATTTTGGTGAAGAAGATTTTAAGAAGTTGAAACAAAGGCTTTAAGCTTCTGGGCCCAGATCTTTCAAGGCCTTCCCCAACACTATTGATGGTTGAATCACAAGTACTCCTTTTGCTGGCTCAGGTGTGACTCTCTCAACTATGCTTTTTTTTCTTTTTTGGCAAACCCACCGTCTGGTAAATAGAATAATATCACATAAAGAAGGTATTTGATTCAAAGAGATTTTAGCAAATTCAAATGGTATGAATGGAGGCCAGAAACAAAAGTACCTCTCCTCTTCCAAAGACTTATCAGTCCCAAACTGAACAATTTCACAGCTGCTTTGACTATTTTGGCAGTCCATAACTTTGATGAGAGGCCATCTGGGTTAAACAACACACATTGTGTATACATAAAGCAGAGAGGGAAAGAACAGTGTGGAGCAACCCAAATTTGCCTAAAGTGGCCCTGGGGATTGGCGCTTAGATCCCCCCAGGGAAGGACACATGCCAGAAACTGAATCATTCAAGGCAGATTCCTGTCTGAATAGTTTCACGTAGCAAGGCTCTCCCTTGAGGGCTTAAAATGATGCAAGAGGAAGAAGAGCTATCAACAAGGACCAAAAAAAAAGTTCTTAAAATATATAGGATACCTGCTGGGGATTAGCAGGTTTGGAGGAAAGGGGGAAAATCATAGAAGGGAGTAAATATCAAATTTCTTTAAAGGACACAGACACTCATATTTTTCCATTCAGGATTAGGGGGTATTCACCAAGGCAAGGCTAGGCCTAATTTCCGGAAAAGCCCACGTACCCAAAAACCTCTCCACCACTAGTCTGACACTGTCTCTGAAATGTCTGGTCTAAAAGTCAAATGCCTCACCATTGAAATTCTGGCTGGATAGCTAAGGGACAGTTGGAGGGTCCTTGATCTAGGGCAGAAATCTAAAGAGCAAAGAAGATGCTGAAGAAGAGGGTGGTGGAGGAGCTATTGACCGGCTTCACTTTTGGACACAGTTTTGCCTGGGGCTGCTCCATGCTGTACTTAGACAATGAAGGAAGAGGAATCTCCAAGTATCTTATACTTTCTTATACTTTCAAACGGAACTCTGCCAGAGAAGCAGGTGGAGTAATTCAAAAGCTGGAGTGATAGGGAGGAAAATAGGGATATGTATGCATGTATATACACATGCATGTATACACATACATATATATATGTGTGTGTATATATATACATACAGACATATACATCTATGTATACATATATAGACACGTATACACACATATATAACAATGGAAATAATGCTCTGTAACCGTCTTCTCATCCAATAAGAAAAGTTGAGACATGAAGGGACTTAAGTGGCCATCTCATCTAACTTATACCTTCCCAAAATTTCCCTCAACAACATGCCCAATAAGTGGTCATCTTGTCTATCCTTGCCTTGACTGAGGGGAACTCATTATCTCCCAAGACAGTCCATCTTCCTTTTGGATAGGTCTAATTGTTGTGGAGTTTTTTTTTCTTACATCAATCCTAAATATGTCACTTTGCTACTTCCACCCATTAATCCTAGTTAATTAATCCACTCATTAATCTGTTCTCTGGGGTCAAGGAGAACAAGTCCAATCACTCTTCCACATGACAGCCGTGCAAATATTTGAAGATAGCTATCAATATCTCTTTTCCCTGCCCCCACCTCTAATCCCCAAGTCTTTTCTTTTCTAGCCTAAACATCTCTAGTTCCTTTAACAAGTAATATCTGGCATGATCTTAAGACCCCTCACAACCTTTGCTACCCTCCTCTATTCATTCTATCGTTATAGTATCTTACTACAGGACACACTTCTCCAGATGTGGGCTGACCAAGGCAGAGATACTTTATCTTAGATCATTCTCTTTTGTCTCAATGAGACCTTTCATAACATCAGGAATCTGGGAAGAAGGGAGACAACCAATTCAAATGTCTAACTTGCTTCTTCAGCTAGAAGGATATGGTTAGATGTGTCACAAGTTAAATATGCTTCCCTTATTTGTTATTAAAACCTACTTCTAAAGTCCTTACAATACACAAAGCACTATATTAGGCACCGGGTAGGTGGGAGTGTAACACAAAGAAAACTAAGATACTGTCCTAAAGCTCATGAAGTTTGCAACCTAACGTGTCTGGGGGCTGGACAGAGCTGTGAGGAAGGAAATGATAAATTCATACATTAGCAAAGAATTTAGAATTAATATATGAAAATTATGAAAACTTCTGGAAAACAATGAAAATAATAAGGACATATACTATATTTGCAGCCTGATTAAGGCAACATAATTTCCAACTTGGAGGGAAGCTTTGCAGAAAAAGGTGACATTTGATGTTGGTGTAGAAGGATGGTTCGGATTTCTAGGAGCAGAAGTGGGTCATGGGACATTCCAAGCATGGGGATTGGTAGGAACAAAGACCTAAGGATAGAAAGGGGGCTGAGAATATACATGGAATGGCAAATTGGCTAGTTTGACTGGTGCATAGAGGATAAGGAAGACATAAGATGAGATATGGATGGAAAACTAGAGAGGCATCAAATTGTGGGGGGCCTTTAATTCTCCTATAAAAATTTTGTGTGTAGGTGGTAGGCAATAGTGAGCCACTGATGGATTTTGATCAGGGGAGTGACTAGATAATATCTCTGTAAAAAGATTAATCTGATAGGTAGAGGAGGCAGAGGAGAAAGAGACTAAAGTTGGGGAGACAAGTTAGGAAGCCAGTACAGTTGGAATGGAGAGTAGAAAATATATTTTAGTGATATTTGTGGAGGTTGAGTCAATAGTACTAATAAAAATTGACAATGGGAGAAGAGTCAATATTTATACTGAAGTTTCCTGTACAGGTGACCGTGTGGATGTTGATTCCATTAACAGAAATATTGAAGTTATATGGAAAAACTGGTTTGGAGGGAAGAATGATACAATCTATTCTAAGTATGGGAAGTTTGAAATACTGCTCAATCTCTTAATTGCCAAATCTAAATGTCCTTCTCTCAGTCTTCATTTTTCTTGACCTCTATACAACATTTGACACTGTTGATATTCTCTTCTCCTCCATATTCTCTTCTCTGGAAGTTTTTGTGACACTGCTGGTTCTCCTTCTACCTGTCTGATTGTTGTTCCTTATCTGAATCTTTAGCTGGACTTTCACCCATATTCCACCCAGTAACAGTAAGGTTCCCCCATGGTTCTGTTCTAGGACCTCTTCTCTTTTCCTTCTATATTGTTTAACTTTTTGATCTCATCAGCTCCCATGATTTCAATCGTCATCTCCACATAAATAACTCTCCCATCTACTTTTCTAGCCCTAACCACTCTCTCAATGCCCAGACTCACTTCTTTGACTGCCTATGGGACATCTTGATCTGAATGTCCTATAGACATCTTAAGCTCTACCTGTCCAAAACTAAACTCATTATCTTTCCCCCAAAGCTCTCCTCTCTCCTAACTTCTTTATTGTTGTAGAAGATACTACCATTGTTCCAAATACACAGGTCTGCAAAATAAGGTAATACATGACTCCTCAATCTAATCCTCCTAATCTAATCAGTGGTCAAGTACCTGGCACATGATAGATGTTTAATATAATATTATATACAATATGTGTGTATATATGTATATGTGTGTGCATATGTATGCATGTGTATATATTTATATATACACATATTGTACACATGCGCACATATGTAGATTCCCTTCTTTCCTAGCTGAGACAGCCAAATGGTGCAATGGATAGAGTATTAGACCTAGAGTCAGGAAGGTCTGAGCTAACAATCACCTGTTAACTGTGTGATCCTGGTCAAGTCACTTAACTTCTCTTTGCCTGAGTTATCTCAATTACAGAATGGGGATAACCCACCTCACAGGGTTGTTGTGAGGTTCAAATGAGATAACATTTGTAAAGTACTTAGCACTTGGCACACAATAGGCATCCTATAAATGTTTAATCCCTGCCTTAGCTCTGATGCTATCACCACCCTGCCTCAGGCTCCCATAACTACACAGCCAGAAGATTTCAATAGCCTGTTTAGTTGGTCTTTCTGCCTTAAATTTCTCCTTGTTCCTTCACTTAGCCATCAAACTGACCTTTCTAAAACTCAGCTCTGACCATATCACCCCCTATTCAATAAACCTTAGCACCTCCTTATTACCTCTAAGATGAAATATAAAATCCCTTATTTGGTTTTCAAAGCCCTTTGTAACCTGACCCCTTCCCACCTTTTCCAATCTTCTTCCACTTTATTCCTTTGCACATACTTGTCAATACAGTGACGCCGTCCCTTTACTGTTCCTCAATCACAATACTCTATCTTCTGACTGAGCACTTTTACTGGTTGTCCCTTATGCGTGGAACACTCTCCTTCCTCCTCTCCACTTCCTGACTTTTTCCAAGGCTCAGCTAAAGTCCCACTTTCTGTAAGAAACCTTTCCCAATCCTCCTTAATAATAGTGTCTTCCCTTCTGAGATTATCCCCAATTTATCCTGTATATACCCTATTTGTATGGTCTCGCCATTTGACTGTGAGCTCCTTGAGAGCAGAGCCTGTCTCCCCCATCCCTGCCCCCCACCATTTTGTATCTTCAGTGCTTAGCAGAAGGCTAGGTACACAACAAGTGCTTAATATATGTTATTAATTAACTACCTGGAAACAGAATCTTAGGAAACATCCAGGTTAACTAACCAGCAAGGGAACGAAGAACCAGAGAACAACCAACAGGAAAGAAAGGTAGGAGAGTGGTGTCATAGAACCAATGGTCAACAGTGTCAAGTGATGAAGAGAGCTCAGAAGAGAACAAACAGAAAACACCATTGAACTTGGTGATAAGGAGGTCACTGGTCTCCTTTGTTCATAGGAACCTCATTGTAGCTAGGAAATAAAATGTTTAATCATAGAAAGACCAATCTCAAACAAAGCAATGTCCTTCAGTAGCATCCTATGTACTCGGCACCAAATAGAAATTCTTAAGACTAACTACTAGAGCTGGGATTATGTAATTTGGTAACAAGTCCAGAGCCAAAGGAAATGATAAGGAAGCCTTCTAGAACCATAGAACTGAGTAGAACCATAGATGTCCTCTCATGGAACTTCTTAACTAATGCATGAATGCCTTCCTTCTACAGTTTGTCTATTCTTTGCTTGAACACCTCCAAAAACAGGGAACCAATTATACCAAAGCATCTTTTTATTCTAGTTAACCTAATCTGCCTCCTATCTACTTTATTTATATCCCAAATCTACCTTATTAGAATGTAAGTTTCTTGAGGGTAGGAACTATGTTTTTGCCTTCGGCGTCCAGCATTTAGCACAGTTCCAGGCACTAAATTCTTGTCAACTTGCTTTGCCTTGACCTGGAACATGACTTATACTTTCCTGCCTTTAGGGTTTTGCTCATACTACTTTTTTGCTCCTAGAATATCCTCCCTTCCCTTTAGCTCAAACCCTACCTCCTCCATTAAACAGTATTATAGTCCTCTAACTTTCAGTGTGTCCATAATGCTTACTGTCTTTAATACTAATTTGGTAATTTAAGAAGTAGTACTTTTTGACATGTGATCATAGATCTAGACCCAGATGGGGTCTTCTAGGTCATTTAGTCCAATGTGATTATTTTATACATGAGGAAAAGGAGGCCCAGACAAATTCAGTAACTTGCCTAATGTCACATGAGTAAGTATGTGGCGGAGCTGAATGTGGCCATTCTACTTTTCATATGCTTTTGTCACCTCACCTTTAGAAAGGAGACTATGCTTTTGTACCTGTCAAAGTGCTGAGGATAGTGCTTATCATAGGTACTAGTAAAGTATTTTTCAATCAATTTCATTAGAGTCAAAAAGCTAGATGTACCCAAATAACTAAGAATCACAATGATGATAAGCAGCTAGCCTATTTTTATTTTTGTAGACATGCTGCTTCCACCCCTTAGCCCGACCCAGAGTCAACCCCAGGCTGACTGGAAGCTAATGCCTGAGAGAAGAAAGAGACCCAAAAAGATAGCACCTTAAAATAGCAACCTACTTTACAGATGCCAACTTCTTAGTCCTTGCAGTGACTTTACGAGGTGAAGAAGTAAGGGATCATGGAGGTAGAGGAAACTGTCTCTGAAACATCAATTCATATTATGCAGTAAAAAAGGTAGACCTAAGATTAGACCTTATAAATAAATATGACTGGCATGGCCACCACCTGATTGTCAGGCTGTTCATTGGTTTATTTCACCAAAAGAAGCATAAGCCTATGATACATGGGTCTTACTAAATAATCTGTTTTGAAGTTGTCTCAGTATAGACCTTATTCCTAAAGATTATGATGAAAACATGACATGAATAAAAAGAGAGGATGCTTTCTTGGAAGAAGGAGGGTCATCACCCTTTCTCTAGGAATTTATTTGAAAATGATGCATCCAGATGTTGGGATGGGTTGTATTAGAAGGCTATAACATTTTCTGCCTTTAAATTTGACTAGTCATCCCACTGTCAGGAAGGATTTATTAAGAAGGAGTGGGCTAGGGATTGGATTATTTGAATTCTGAGATCCCTTCCAGTTTTACTTTATTTTTAGTTTATGGAAAGCCAAAGGCACATTTCTAGAGATATTTGAGCTGGATTCTTTCCATTCAGAACAAATTGTAGGCCCCTCTCAGAGGCTGCATTTTCTCACTGGGGCCACTAGGGGGGCATTTGGTAAATTACTCTTTGGGTGAGGTGAATGGCACCCCAGTGGCCTGAGAGAGAGAAACAGTTTTTACAGGTGTGTGGCTTGCTTATACAGCTGGCAACATCTGATTCCATAAGCCCCAAAGTAAACGTGCTTGAGTTAAGATTCACAAGTCTCTGGCTTTGCTTTGGGGACGGAATTCTCCGAGTCGAGCTGGAATTGCTTAGATTGAGACAGATCTCTCACTGACAGTGACCAGGAACTCATAGAAGGAAGGTTTAGATCTGCATCAGTGTTGGAGCCCCCAGTAGAATCAGAATCAGATGGATCATGTGGAGGGAGTTGTTGAGAACAGTGAACAGTGCAGTAGCAGCACCTGCTGGCCTTTGCCTGAATTACATCAGAAACAGGCATCGCAAAGGAAGCATTTTGCTTATTATGTTCAGTATTTTAAAAAGAGAAAATGCAGATTGTTTTGCTCTCTAGGTATATCAGTGCGGACTGTCACATAGCATAAGGATGGTTGGATTGCATATTTTCAATAGTGTTTGTTTTTTTTTTTTGTCCAGACATGTGATTTCAACAAAGTAACCTGCTTCTTTTGAAGAAACTCCTTCATCCAAGGCAGGTCAGCAACCGCTCTACATTTCGGAGTCTTGAAGAGTTGTCTCCGGTGCTGAAAAGCCAACTGAATGTCATGGAGTCATGTAGCCATTATGTGGGACTGAGCCCAGGTCTCCTTTATCTGAGCCAGCCCCTTTTCTCATTTCTTTCCCCTACCTCTCACTTAGTAAAGTGTTACCAGAGGGGAAACCTCTTTTTTTCTAGGCAAGAAGGAGGGGCAGAACTTTGTATTATATTTGGATACTCCAACAATGAGACATTTAGAGACTCCAGAGGCCTTGAATTTATCTACATTTGTCACTTCTGCTGTGCTCGGAAAGGTGGCATAATGAAAAGAGCCTGATGACTGTTTCAAATTCTAAAAAAAAGTAATCTGATGCTTTGAGATCATCTAGTTCTTAAGCTCACACCCATTTTACAGAGAGGTAAAAGTGACGAAACAACCTATCCAAGATCAACCTTGTAGCCAGAACTAGAAGCTGGATGTCTTCATCCTGAGGTTAGTGTTCTTCCTACTGCATCATGTTGCTTTCCCCTTCAAATCACTTTTTAAAATAAGCAACTGGGCCACCAAGCTATACACAGAGGACTAGAAGGTGATGGTTTTAGGAAATCGTATACCCAAAGCTGGGCTGAAAGAGCTTTGACTCAGGGAGAAAAAAAAAATTAGAAACCTTTCCAAAATGTCCTTTGTCCTCTCTCCACCACACCCCAGGTGACTGGAGGTGGCCTCATCTTGGTATGTGCTTCCTCTTCTTTTATCAACTTAGAAACTTTGTGGTGTCCTAAGGCTTGCTTTTTATTTTATTTTATTTTTACAAGGTAGCTAAAACCCCAGTAAGTCAAAGCATTTTCTGCCAGGCAGTCTGCTGACACTGGGCCTAGATACAAAAATGGATAATTGTGATTCTAGTGGAAAGGAAAGAACGCTGCCTGTGATTGCTTATTGCTCTTATGTAGATATAAAATAAATGCAAGCCTCAAAACCTTTCCCTCTCTTTATTTTCCTTTTGCTTTGTGATGAAAGTTAAAGAAATCAGCTCTGAACTTCAAGCCAACCTATGCTGCGTACTTCCTCCAGTGCCCTGTGGTATACCATGGACCGGAGTTGAGATGCTGCCATCTCCTTTTCCCCTTCATCTTTATTCCCCAAGCCCAGTCTACACTGGGAGGATCTATCCCTGTTCTCCTCTAAACCTGTTTTAAAGTGCAGACAATCAGCAGTGATGCACAAGGCAACATCTTGGATTTGTTATGGGCTTTTCAGATGAGCTCAAACTCATATTTCATATCATTCCTGCAGTCATCTGACTCAGGTTTGTCACATTTTCTAGAGACAAAGCTCCAGATGTGTTTTATTCATTATCTGTTCTATCTCTGAAACAAACACCTGCAATGCATTTCAGAACCAGGACCCATCAGAGTGGTTTCATCTTGCTTGACCTGAGCTTTTGTACTCCTGCTTAGGTCAGCATTTAACAGTGGTACCTACTCACAGGAAGATTGTGTCCTCCCAGTCAAATGAGGGCCCATTAGTAGGGCAATGCATGCTCCTTGAGGACAAGAACTATTGTTACCTCCAATGCAAAGCATAATGTCTGGCAACTGATAAGCACTTACTGTTTTCTGAGTTGAATTGAATTTGATGAAAAAATAATTGTTTGACTTACATAGTTAGTGATTTAATGTTTATAAAGAACTTTTGTCGCACCATCCCCAGTAAGTGAATGCAAATATTATTAACCTAATGCTAGAGATTAAGAATTTGAGACTGCACGGCTAAGTGATAAGTATTGTTGTAGAACTAGTAAATGTCAAATTAACTCTTTGGAATTAGAAATAGTCTTTTGGTCTTCCCCCATTCCACCTTAAACAGTAGAAATCAAAGTTTAGAATAAAGGCTCTTAACCTAAGGTCTGTATTTTTTTTAATCGACACCTGTATTTCAATATAATTGGCTTCCTTCGTAATCATTTGCATTTTATCTTATGCATTTAAAAACATTACTCTGAGAAGGGGTTTTGTAGTCTTCACTACCCTGCCAGCAGTGTCCAACAAGAAAAAAAAAGAAAATGTTAAGAAGCTTTGGTTTAGGAGAATCCTCTCATTTTCCCCTCTATGTTGAATTTCTGATTTCTTCCAATCACCAGGGGACATCTACAATTCTGGAATAGCAGTTGATAATGAATAGGGCGTAGCCATTTATGGAGTTCACAATTTTTTAGTTGTTTGGTCAGTGTGGAGTGATACTCCACTAGAACAAATCTCTTTAACTTCGTGAATGGTCTTAGAGAGTTGTTATCATGGTGAAAATTTAATTATGCTATAATAAACCTGAGGATGACCTTCCAAACTTAACTGTGCTTCTCTTTGAAAGATAAACAAATAGCTCCTTCTTAGGGACTGAACTCAGAGCCTATCAGTTTTGTAGGACTTGCCAAGGCTTATATTCTCCTCCTTTGAGAGCCTAGATTCACCTTCACGCTATGCTGAGGCCTCCCACAGTGGGCAGAATCCACATATCTCACAGTGAAATTTCTGGGAATATGGTTGAATTGCAATGAGTTAATGGGTTATGGGCTTGTAGTCCCATTCTATTACTGGTTCAAAACTATTTGAGTTGTATCACTTATCTCTTTATACTTCTTGTGTATTGAAAAATGAGAAAATGATTTCCCTTTTGTAGATATAGAATGTTTGAGCAGGTAGAGGATATAATTTAAAAAAAATAAAATCTTTCGAATCAAGCATTCTTCTTTGAATCTACAATACCCTTTCAACAATCTTTTCTTTGCCATTAGAGTTCACCATTTTTGAAATTATCCAAACTGTCCTAGTTGCTTTGAGTTTCAGTTTCAATTGATCAATCAATGAACATACATTTACTAATTGCCTACAATGTGCCAAGTTCTTTGTTAGGTGCTATAGATTCAAAGACTAATTTCTGGTGGCACTATCAGCTGAGAGAATCAGGAAGGACCCCACTTAGGACATGGTATTTGAACTAAGCTTCAAAGGAAGCTGCAGATGCTAAGAGGCAGTGATGAAGAGGGAGTGTAGTCCAGGTATGGGCTAGAGGCTGGGCAAAGGAATAGAGATGGGAGATGGAATGTTTGTGTACATGGAACAGCAAAGCCAGTTTGTCCTGTGGCACACATGAGGGGGAATCAAGAAGAATGAGGCTAGAGAGGTAGGTAGAAGTTAGATTGTGAAAGACTTTAAATAGTAAACTGGGGAGGCTGCTGTTAAACCTAGAGGTGATAGAGAGCCACTGGAGTTTATAGAAAAGAAAAGTGATATGGTCAACCTTATGCATTAGGAATATCACTTGGGGAATATAACAGGGATATCACTTAGAACTATCACATATTAGGATGAATCAGAGGGAGGAGACACTTGAAGTGAGAACACTAATTTAGAAGGTTATTACATTAGTTTAGGCAAGAGGTGATAAGGATCTGAACTAGGATGCTAGAATGTAGAGAAGAGGGTGATTAACAATAATCGTAACAACAACATGATAATACTTTATTATGATTATTTGATAGTTTATTGTTAATTATAATAAATATTAATTATCATTAATATTCATAACATAACAATTTATCATGATTATCTATGATAGCTTATTATTAATTATGATAAATATTAATTATGATTAATAATCACAACATAATAATTTATTATGATTATTTTATAGTTTATTATTAATTGTGATAATATTAATTATGATTGATAATCATAACAACAAGTAGTAGTAGCACTTGGCACTTCACCAATATTCTCTCATTTTATCCTCACAATAACACTGGAAAGTAGGTAATGTTATTATTACTCTTATTGTTATTTTTATTCTAATTTTACCCACAAAGAAACTGAGGCATGCAGAGGTTAAGTGATTTACTATCCAAAGCAAAGTTTGAATTCAGGTCTTCCTGACTCAATGTCTGGCACTATCTGCATGGCACCACAAGATGAGATATTGGATGAAAGATGTTTTAGAGGTAGAATTGATAATGCTCAGCAAATGAGCTTCATCATGCATAAAATAAGGAGGTTGAACTAGACCTTAGAGATCCCTTCAGCTCTAAATCAATGAAAATATGATCCTGTAATCCTAAAAAAAAGACTATAGAAAGATGGAAAAACACATGCTCTGCATTTGTTTAAAGCCTGGACGCAGTGATGAACATATCCTGACAAGTGTCCCCTTGGCCTTTCATCTATTTATAACATTGTGAATTATGACAGCTACTTAGCAAAGAAATGCTGGACATGTTGCAGGAAGCAACATGCGAATGTCCTCCTTCACTGATAAACATATTGCATAGATACTTAGGAAAGGGAGGAGAGTAAGATGAAAAATATTCTATCCTTTCTTGTTTCATAGCAGATTAAATGAAGGCCCTGGATCAGAAATCAACTCAACTCGTCTGTTGCTTAAACTGGATACAAAACCTAAGAATCCTATTTGACTCACAGCATTTCAGATGACATTGTGATCAAATTTAAGTAGCAAGGCATGCATTTCAGGGGAGGGGACCAGCAAGGACTGGCATACAGTTGCCAAGGATTTTGCAAAGGTGACATCTTCTCTCTACTGCCAGACACAGTATGGGAGAGGGAGTAGGTTCGGAACAAACTCAAAGACATAAACCTGAGGCCAACTCTCATCAATGGCCAATGACCCCAGGCTTTTACTCCCGATCTCCGATCTCTCTCTCTCTCTCTCTCTCTCTCTCTCTCTCTCTCTCTCTCTCTCTTTTCCTCTCTCTCTCAATTCTGCTCTGATAATCTCCTTTGTTCTCTTTGCTTTACATAACACCCTGTCTGTAAGCAGATGACTCCCAAATCTTGACACCTACTAGCATGCTTAATGACGTTCCAGATGCCTAAAAGACATCTGCCTGAATTTTCCACTGGCATATCCAACTAAACCTAACCAAAACTAAACTTTAACTCTCCTAATTCTGATTTTGCTCTTTCTGTTTAGGACACTATAATTCATCCACTCTCTCATGCTTGAAGTTTTTTCATCATTGTTAACGCTTCCCTTTCCTTCACCTCTCATATACGGTTTCCCAATCAAGTCAATTCTAAATCTTATTCATTCCTATTGCCCCAACTCTAACAAAGCTTTATAGTATTATTCCAACGGCCTTCCAAAAGAGATTCCTGTCTCTACTTTTTCCTCTTTCCAATTCACACTTCACATTGCTGCCAAAGCAGTCTTTCTTTTCCATAAACTACAAACCTTAGTTTGGAAAAAAACAAAAAGACCTACAAAGTCACCCAGTACAACCTGACCCTAAATAATAATGCCCTTTACTACATTCTAACAAATGGTCATCCAACCTTTGCTTAAAGACCTTTAATGAAGAGGAAACCACCACCTCCCCAGGCAGTCCATTCCACTTTTGATTTTCTCTAATCATTAGGAAGTTTTCCTGAAATTGAGCCTACATCTGCATTTCTGCAACTGATCATATCACTTCTCTGTTCAAAAATCTTCAGTGACTCCTCAGTGCCTACTGGATCAAGTTTAGACTCTTTTAAATGAAGGAATAAATGTATTAAAAAAACACTAACATAAAGATTAAAAAATCAAGATAGTAAAGCTCAGCAGCTGGGTGAATGGAAAGGCAAGTAAGTCCCAGTGGTTTGGTTCAGTGGTGGGGTGAAATGATCTAGCAGTATTTGGGTTACATAATTACGCAAGATGACTGAGCTGGGGCTGCAGGTCACAAAGGGAAGGCAGTTAGTAGGACTTTGAGGGTTTTAGGATGTAGCAGCAAGTCAGGTGATAAAGCTCACCAGAAGGAATGTAGCTGTTGAATGCCTTCTGAGCATCTAAACAGCCATGGTGAAGGAGGAAGAGAAGAGAGTAAAGAGTCCCACTAGTGGCTCTTTTTTCTGACCGCCAAATCTTTCAGTTAGGGAAGGGGAGCAAGGAGAGTAGGGTGCTGCTGTTGGTTTCAGTTCTGACATTTAAGGCTCTTTATATTCTGGCACTACTTCCCCTTTTCAGACTTACTTCCTACTGTTCCCCTCAAAGGGCTAGCTAAGGGCACAGTGGATAGAGCACTGGAAGAATCATTTTCCCAATTTAAAATCCAGCCTCAGACACTTTTTGCCTCACTTTCCTTATCTGTAAAGTGAGCTGGAGAAAGGAATGGTAAATCACTCCATTATCTTTGCCAAGAAAACCCCAAATGGGGTCATGAAGAGCTGCATATGAATGAAAAAAAAAAACAACTGAATTCTCCTCTATCACCATTATGCTACTTTTTTTTTAGCTCTCTAGGCCTCAGTTTCTTCCTGTCAAGTGTTAGGGTTATACCAGATGATCTTTAAGTTGTAGAGGGTTTTTTCCCTTCCCCCATCTCTAAATTCTATGCTGCTGTAGTCCTGATTTCACTGAGAGGCCACAATTTGATCTGAAAGGCTGGTCATGGTTTGGAGAGTTAGAGAGAAGACAGGGAGACACCAATCCAGAGGAGAGGAACCTCACGAACCAAAATGCTGTAAGTCCAGTATGGTTAGCAGACCCTCAACTTGTGTGTTTTGGCATAACCAATGGTTCCAGTGGTTGAAGATGTGGACTAAGTCAACGTAAGAGGGAAATAGCTTCAGACTTCCTCTAGTTCGACTACTACAAGCTGGTTTCTGGTTGGCCGGTGAAATCTGTTCCACGCTCAGGCCTCTGACTGCCCCTTTTATTTATTGTTCTAATCACCGGGTATAATAGCAGCCAAGCCATCGGTGGAGGGGGATGTGACAGGATAATGGTCTCCGGCTTTAAAAATAACGTCTCAGTTTCTCCAAGGCCTCTTCTCTAGCAGCAGGAGACCATTAGCTTGTCACATCGTCCAGCACTATTGACATTATCTTTTAATTGCCCCCAAAGACCCATCTCTCAGGCAGCGTGTCTGAGATTTCCAGAGCACTGTGCTCTTTGGGACTGACGTCCCAATGTGTTTTATCATCTGCTTCAGAAAAATCTAAGGGGTAAGGAAGGGGGGATAGAAGATTAAAGGCTTTTAAAAATGGAGAAGAGCATTAGGGGGACAGGGGAGGAAAGGGTGCATTCATGAAAACCATTAAATGGAAAGTAACAGGGAAAGGAAGGGAAGCTATCTTGAAGAATTCTGAGGAACAGATGTGAGGCATAGAAGTAAGGAGTCCGGGAATATGTTAAATATGGTCCTAGGGACAAAAGCAACTGCCTAGAGTGGGCATTTGAATGGCTTTGTATGGGCCACCATTAGGCCAGTGCCAGCACTATCGCAACCCTGGGGATAAGAGTCTCTAGCTGAGTTCTGGCCTTCCCTGCCCACTAATTCTCAGACAGTTAGTCATATCTAGGTGGTCCTTTATGCTAGTCCTATTTTTTTTTACATATTTTCACAGAAGTATTACTCAGGGTGATGTTCAGCTGTTCTCCATCTCTTAAGAGGACAGAGCAAAAGAAAATAAAGTCAGTCTGAAGCTGGAGGCATTGGATTACGCTTGCCAAGGAACTCCTATATTATGGAGGGTTTGACACCTGGTTGTTGATGGAGAATGTAGAAGCTTTACCCACAGGATAGCTGAAGCTTGTCTGGGAGGGAAAAGGGGGTACTTGAGAAGGCCTCTCAAGATGCTCAGGATTCTGGTCTTTCTATCTCTGCAGCCCTCAGCTCTACCTGAAGGCCATCTACTCACAGAGAGTTAGGATGATGGCTATGTAGCTCCAGGAATCGATCTATGCATGTGTGGAATCTTCTCTTATGACACACTCCCCAGTAACCTCGAGGCAGCTATTTTGGGGATAAGTACTTGCTCTCCTCTCTCCTAGCCTGTGAGAGATGGTCCCCCACCCACATTTCCCATTCACAATCCTATCACAGCTGCCAGCTTCTGATTACAGGCATCCCAGGGGCCATGGCGGGCTTCTGTTTTTAACCCTTGTCTATTCCCTACAGCCCCACCTCTCTCCCCCTTTCCAGGACTCCCTCCCTTTTCCTGTTTTCATCCTGTGAGGCTCTGATAAGATGGCATTTGTCCCCTACAAAGAGGGATTTTTTCCTGTACGTTATTGTTCTTCAAAGACACATTTGATACCAAGGTCCTTACCAAACTTCAGCAAAGACAGACTGAGAGGCCTGAGTGAATAGCCAAAGGTCCAGTGCGTATATGTGCGTGTGCTAGGCAGGAATGTGGGAAAGGGAACGGATTCTCCTTTAATGGCATGTGAATCACTGGAGAAACGTAGGACCCAAGTTTTTGTTTCTGGTTTTCCAAACACAGAGTATTATTTTTCTCCAACTACAAAGAAAAGGGAATATGGTAAATTGCAATCAGTGCTTCAGCCTGGGTTTCTGACTTCTGATTGTCCTGACTTCTGAGTTTTGATGACCCACAGTGGACTTTATGGACTTTAGCAAACAGACCCCAAACAGAATCCTGGAGATGCCTGAGGTGTCAGTTAAATCAAATTGGGCTAAGAAAAGTAGCTTTATCTACTTAAAAGTCTCTTTGAAAATAGGGCTATGCTCAGAGCAGCTCTGGCTCAGAGGGTCTGGGCTTTTCGCTAACAGACGTGCCCTTCATAGCTTGGCATGCTAGCAACAGAGTGGGGATTACGATTTACAACCCACACATTTCCAGGCTGTTGCCACTGGTCTGCTGAGCTAGGCTGCCTTCTGATCCATGTTCCTGTTTTGCAACTGACAGCCCACCACACAGCTGACTTATTCCTCTCTTGGTTCTCTTGAGAGCCACCCAACTTGCTTGCTGTTGGGACAGATGGGTAGGTGGCTTGAGTTGATTTAACAGCTTCTGCTGAGGCTTTGACTTCTCTTAGGACAATGGTAGGCCTGCAGTCACCCCAGCCCAAGCCACTAGAATCCTGAGGCCTCGGAGAGGTTCCTAAACATTGTTTTTGCATCATGGAACCTTTTGGATGTCTGGGGAAGCCTAGGGACACCTCTTCAGAATTATGTTTTTAAATGCACAAAATAAAATACATAGAATTACAAAGGAAAAATATTCAAAAATTACATGTATAATATAAAAACGTGTATATTTTTCAATATACATATACACATACATGTGTGTATATTTTTCAATATACATAGAATTACAAAAGAAACCAAATACACACATACACATGCACGTGCATATGTATGTGTGTATATATAAACTTTTTCAACATATTTGGTTTACTTTGTAATTCTTTGTATTTCATTCTGCTCATTTAAAATTGGATTCTCCTATATACACAAGCTATACATACACATACACATATACACCATTTATAATATAATGTACATTACATTATATGTAATATAACACAACATAACAATAACATAATATGATATGACATATCTAACATATAATCTAACACAATCTAACATAACATATGTGTATAGATATGCACATATACGCATATATCTCTAACTCTTACATCCTACAGATTAAGGCCTTTTCATATAAAAAAACAGATGTTGGACCTAGGAGACAGCAGCCTTTCGTCTCAGCTCTGTCACTTTCAGTCTGGGTAGCTTTATCTTCGATCTTTAGTCTCCTCATCAGCAAATTTAGAATTAAACAAACACACACAGTGTTATTGAGGAGAAAGCACTTTGTAAACCAGAAAGTATTCTGGAGCTTGTTCTCACTCCTGTTGAAGAGGCCATGATGTGCAGAGTACTTAGCTGAAGCAAGAAGGGGTAACCTTAAGAACACAGGGACAAAAGGTCCAATAGGAAGTTACTATGTCTGGGAAAAAGCATGGTGTTTTTCTGGTCACCTGGGTGCTGATCATGGTGTCTCCTTGGCCTAGTGCCATAAGACCTGGGTTCAAATCCCAAGGCTGCCTTTTTTGAATGGAGTGGCTAAGCCATATCACTTCTCAATTTATTTCTTTACATGTAAAATAGGGAGTATAACACCTACCTCACAAAATTGTTACCAGTACTTTATGAATCTTAAAAGAGTTATATACATATGAATGATTATCAATTGAATCTAGGTAACCCAGTCAGCATCTTTCCCTGGTAAGTATTTGAATACTGTCTAGAGCTGTTCTTATGTACAGATGTAATAGGAAGCCTCTTTTATTAATAGCCACATACAGCTTCAAGGTTTGTAAGCACCTTACAAATATTATCTCATTTTTCCTCACAACAACTCCGGGAGGCAGGCCCTATTATTATCCCTATGTTAGGAATGAGGAAACTGAGTCAGGGAATGATTACATGACTGGCCCAGGGTCACACAGCTATGAAGTATCTGAGGGTGGATTTGAACTCATCTTCCTGACTTTAGGTCTAGTGTTTTATCCTCAGTGCTACCTAGCAGCCACGATAATAAAAGCTAGCATTTATGGATCACTTTAAGATTTTGAAAATGTTATAAATATTATCTCATCTGGTCTTCACAACAACCCCATTATGTGGACAATGTTATAATTCCTATTTTATGGATAAAGAAATTGAGACACAGAGAAGCTAAGTATGCTAGGAGTTACCCAAGGTTGTACAGTCAGTAAATGACAGAACAGGACTTGAACTCAGGTCTTCGTAACTTCATATTCAGAACTTTTAACTACTGTGGAACTTTAATGTCCTTCACAAAATGTCTCCAGCCTACCTTTCCAGACATACTACACTTGACACGCCTTTATACCATTCTCTTCAAACTCACCTCCTTGCTTGTTGTTCCCTGAATTTGGAATTCTACTTTCAACCTTCATGCTTTAGCACAGGTCACTTGCACATCTGGAGGATCCACCTTCCTCACCTTTGCTTCTTATCATCTTTAGCTTCCTTAAAAAATCATGGCAGGTACTATCTCCTGCATAAAGCTCTTCTCCATTCCCCTAGCAGGTAGTGCTTCCTTCCTCCTCCAACCATCTTGTATTTACTGTTTCATTGGATCGTACAGTAGAACGTAAGGTCCTGGAGGACAGAGTATATGTAATTCTTTTAATCCTAGGCCTAGTATGGTACCTTGAATATAGAGGGTACTTAATAAATGCTTATTGCATTATAGTAAATTAACTGATTCAAGAGGAACAAAACATTTCATCTTTGGCCTCTCACGATGCCTAAGATTCACTTCATCTCTGAGCCATCCCAGTGCCTAAGACTCACAAGATCATAAACCTAGAGCTGGGAGGGACCTTAACATAAAATAAATTATTACTTGTCTCAAGTAATTCACCTACTATTATACTTCTGAATGTGAACTTCTTGAGGACAAGGGCTATCTTTACTTTTCTTTGTACTCCCCAGTGCTGCTTGGTATACAATAAGCATTTAACATTTAACACAATAAGCATTGAACATATGCTCATAGGGCTGACCTGACTTGACTTGACTGTCTCTCTCCAATCCCATCACTTCCCTCTTGTTACCTAGGCACCATTATCATCCATGCCTTTGCCACCTCTTGCCTGCACTGTTACATTTATTTGAGATGTTGTGAAAAGGCAAGACTTGGCAACTGATTGGATGTGTAGGGTGAGATAGAGTGAGGAGTTCACAGCATCATCAAGGTCATGGACCTGGAAAACCAGAAGGGTGGTGGTGCTCTTTACAGAAATAAGGGAGCTGGCAAGAGAAGAAAGTGTTGGGGGTGGTGGTGGTGGAGATAATGCGTTAAGTTTTTGATACAATGAATTTGAGATGTCCCTAGGACGTCCAGTTGGAATCGACTGATTGATTGCTATTACCTCTAAAACAAATTGTAAACTCCTCAGCCTGACACTTAATGTAGGGAAGGGGAAAGAGAATAAACATTTATATAGGACCTACTATGTGCCAGGCACAGTGCTAAGTGCTTTGTACAATATTATCTCATTTGACCTTCACAACCCTGTAAGGTAGGTGCTATCACTCCCATATCATAGTTGAGGAAACTAAGGTGAGCAGAGATTAACCAGGGTCACACAGCTAGAAAGGTACTTAGCCTCTGTTTCCTCAACTGTAAAATGGGGATAATAGCACCTGCCTCCCAGGGTTGTTGTGAGGAACAAATGAAATCATATTTGTAAGATGCTTAGCACAGTGCTTGGTATGTAGTAGGTGCTGTATAAATGCTCATTCCCTTCTCTTCAAGGCAAATTGGAACCTTTCCATCATAATGCTTTCACAGAAACCTAGCTTTCCCATCCCACATTCCCATTCAACTTTCCATGACCCTTCTCTGCGATTTCGTACAAGACAATTTTTTGTACCTTGAATGTACATCATCCTCATTCTGCCTTTCTGAATCCTTATCTTCAAGACTCAACTGTTCTGTGAATTTTTCTTCCATCCTCCTAGTTGTTGGTGCCCCCTCTCACTTCAAATTGACTTGTTTTTATACTTCTTTCTATACTTGCTGGATTTCCCAATAGAAGAGAAGTTCCTTGAGGGCGAGGACAGGGCTATGTCTTTTGTTGCCATTGTGTCTCTAGTGCCTAGCACAGTGCCTTACATATAGTTATTGTTTGATAAATGTTCACTGAATTGAAATGGGTCCCAACTTGAGGGAGGGGGACATTGAGATGGGAGACTTGACAAATTACTTTCACCTTCTTCACAGTTTGCCTGGGTTCAAGCTGCTTGGAACCCTTTTCCTATCTAGAAGTAAACCTATACTGAATTTTCAGTGGGTCACTACATTCCTACAGGAAAATTAAATTTGAGTATAAAATCTCATTAACTTTTTCTTTTAACCACATGACTACTAACTCTATTATACTCCCAAACCTTAAATTAAGTCATCTTCTACACGTCCTTCAAACCTTTGGCTATTTTCCCTCTTTCTGGGCTCTCACCTTCCTAAACAAGACTGTGCTTTCTGACTAGGAGGTCTGGAATGGAGGTTGGGAGAAAGAGTTTGCTGTTCCCCAAATCTGTGGCAATTTAGAGTTGAGAAAATAGATATTCTCTTTTGAGGGAGACCAACCTTGCTGCTCAAGTCCCTACCTCTCTCCTGCTTCCACCACTCTCTCATTAGCCACCTCACTTTCCAGTTAACTCAGGCATCCATCCTCCCAGGGGAAGAAGGTGAAACAGAGCTATATAGACACTATATAATACCCCCATGAGGGCACTCAGAGTTTGACAGCCTTCAATAGGTTAATTTTTCAAAGCGGTAAGCTGATATTTCTGTATAAAATGCACATCTGCAGGGTAAATGGTATTAAGTGTTGGTGAATTATGGTCCCAGAATAGGGGTCACTTGAGCTTCGATGCTACAAGCACCTTAATGCTTTTTTGAATGAAGGTTCCACTAATTGTTTCCATATGATTCTCCACTCCCTCCCTCTCCACCTCCACCCCACCCCCTCCCCAATTCAGCTCTGGCACACACAAGCCAAGGAATAATGAGCTATGAAATTGTACCTTATTGATTGGGGCCTGACCTAATGCACAGTCTCTGCCATTCTTCCTTGTCTTTGCCTTTGCTTTGGAATACAGACAGCTTTAGGGTCAAGTCCCAGAAGCCTATAATCCTCCCCCCTTCACTGCCAACTCCTCCATTTCTCTAAACCACTTTGACTGCTAAGGGGCAGACAGGCCATTAATTAGCTTGGCTGTTATGCTGTCTGGTAGAAGTTGAATTAAAAGATTTTTTCTAAGGTGGATATGTCAGGGATAGGGGTACAAACTGCTTTTATTCCAGGCATCTTTAAAACATGTTCATAGAGGAGGTTCTCAGGGTGAACCCTCCTGGGACTAGGCTTCCTCATAGCCATTGAATAAAGAGAAAATGGCACTTGTACTGGAAGGAGCATCAACTGAACACTAGGGATAAACAAGGCCCCCGCTGCTAATGATTAAGGGAGCTAATTATGGTCAGTTTAACTAAGAGGCACTAATGGTTTTCAGAGGGCTCAGTAACAGGTTGCAAAAAAAAATAAAACAAGGGAACTCGAAATTCATTCTTGAAGTCCTAGAGTGAAAAGGGACATTATAAACTATTGACAGACCAAGGGTTCTTAATCTGGGGTCTGTTGATATTTTACTCTTTTTTACTATATACATTTTGAGAACAATATTTTAATATAACTGGCATCTTTTATAATTTTGTGTATTTTACTTTATGCGTTTAAGAACATGATTCTGAGAAGGGGTCCATGGGTGTCACCAGGCTTCCTGAAGGGTCCATGACATAAGAACCCATGAATCTTAAAAAACCCATGACATGAATCCCTCCTATGACATTTTCAAAGAAGGGATCATTCATCCTTCACTTGAAGGTCTATAGTGACAGGGAACTCACTATGGTATCTCTTGAAACTGCACTTTCTATTTCCAATAGTTGTAATAGTGAGAAAGCATTTCCATATATTGAATTGCAAACTCCATCTCTGCCATTTCTGCCAGTTGGTTAAAGTTCTGAACCCTTCATTCCCACATATCTCTATGTTCCCTCTTCCTCATCTCTATGCTGAAGACCTTGCCTTCTACTTTACTAATCATATTGAGGTCATCAATCCTAAGTTCCTTTTTCTCTACTACTATGCTCCTCAAAACCCCTCTATATATTCCTCTAGTCTTCCTTCCAGTCTCCAGGGTCTGAAGAAGAGGTGGCCCTTTTCTTTGCCAAGGCCAAATCTTCTGCTTTGTCCTTAAATCTTCATCTTCTTATCTCTTCTAGTAGATTACCCTTTACCTCATTATCTCTCTGTGTCTCTGTCTGTCTCTATGTCTCTCTCTCTCTCTCTCTCTCTCTCTCTCTCTCTCTCACACACACACACACACACACACTCACATACACACACACACATACATTCTCCCTCTGTGTGTCTCTGTCCCGCTGTATCTCTTTCTCTGTATCTCTGTCTCTGTTTCTCTGTCTTTCTCTTGCTCTCCTTTCTCTCAATCCAATTCTCTTCTCTCCCCCTTTCCCTTTCTCTGGTTCTCATATTTACAGTTATCCCTTCCACATCATGACTCTCCCCATTGAGGTTACAATATATTGTGGGTCAGCATAAGAAATTAAATGGGAAATTTTGGGGAGTTTTGCAGAAGCTGCAGATGATATGTGAAGGCTAGCAGACAAAATAGAAACAGTTTAGAAACTCAGAAATGCACAAAATATACCTATAGTATTGTATAATATCGGCCCAAATTTTATACAAACATTGTAAACACCTCATACAAGTAAAAGAGGAAATTCAGACTTCTCTGGTTCAAAGGGAAGGCCCAAAAATTTTATATGGATTTTCCAGATAGCAAGCGGCACCAAGCCCCCAAGCCCTGAGATGTGGAAAGGGATAACTGGAGTATCTTTTTGTCTACATTTGTTCCCTCCTGCATACAAATATGTCCAGATTTCCCATCTGAAAAAACAAACAAGCAAAAACAAAACAAAAAGAACACATTTGATGCTTCCATAGCCTCAAAATTTTGTCCTATGTCTCTTCACTTTTTTTTTTTTTACAAATAAATTACTAGGAAAACTTATCTATACTAATTGGTATAAGCTTCCTCATCTGTTCATATTTCAACCCTTGTGATCTGATCCTTGACCTCCCTACCTGACTTCTGTTATCCTTTCCCAGGTTACCAAATGACCTTTTAATTGTTAAATCTGATGGCCTTTTTTCCCCCTAGTTGACCTCTCTTCAGTTTTTGACACTACAGGCTACTCCTTTTTCCTGGATATTCTTTTTTTCCCTTCATTTATATGATACTATTTTCTCCTGGTTCTTCTTTCCCTCTATTTCTTCTTAATCTGTTTTTCTGAATCATCACCCATCTCCCATATCCTGATTGTGGGTCTTCCCCAAAGATATGTGCTGGGCCCTCTTCTCTTTTCTCTCTATACACTTCTTACTTATGATCTCAACCATCCCCAAGGGTCCAGTCATTATATCTATAGAAATGGCTATAAATTTATATATCCAACCCTAATATTTCTCCTAAATTCTGGCCATTGTGTGGATAATTAGCTGGTTGATATCTCCATTCACATGTGCTATCAGAAGCTCAAATGCAGCATGTCCAAAATAAAACTCATTACCTTACTCCCTTTTTTCCCTCTGCTCCCATTTTCCCTATTTTATTTGAGGGTACCACCATTCTTCTAGCCACCCAAATTCAAAACCTTGACTATTTCCTGTTCCTCATTCCCATATTCAAATAGGTTGTCAAGTCATATTGCTTTTGTTTCCAAAACATTTCTTGCTATTGTCCTCTCTCCACTCACATGGCAACTACTCTTCCAGGCCTTCATCTCTTACCTGGTCATTCCAATAGTCTCCTTGTTTTCCAGCTTCCAGTTCCTCCATTCACCCATTCATCCTCCAACTTGTTGCCAAAAAAGAAAAAAAAATCTTCCTAAGGCTCAAATCTAACCACATATCATCAAACTCAAAAATCTTTCATGTCTTCCTATCTCCTCTAGTGCAAAACACAAATCCATCAGCTTCAGCAATTAAAAGCTTCAAAAATTGAACTCCAGGGTACATTTCAAGACTTATTTTTTTTAATTAGTTCTCTTTGTTCCCTCTGTGTTCTAGCCGAATGAGGCTTTTCACAGTTCTCAAAGTTTGACAATCCATTTCTTTTCTCCGTGCCTTTTCATGCACTGTTTCCATGACTGAAGGACAGTTCCTCTTTACCGCAGTCTTTTAGAATTCTAAGTTCCCTCCAAGAGTGCTCAAATCCCATCTCTTCTCCCCAGCCTTTCTTAATCCTATTGTGAAAGAATTTCTTTGTGAACTATTATTATCTATAAAATGTGGAAGTTAGATCAATTTATACCTAAGGTAACTTCTAGCTCTAAGATACTGTGAATTTATTTTGCTGAGCAGAGTCAGTGCCAATGATTAATTAATATTTAATTAAATCTGAAATACCCAGCAAAAAAGAATTGTTGAAGGAAAGCAAGGAAAAAGAACAAACTTCTTTCTGTAATACATCTGTCTAAACCCTTTAACCATCTGGCTTACAATTATGCATCCATATGGTAGCCAAAAAACTAACATTGTAATTTTATTTAGATCAATTTTAAACTAAAATTTAACTAAGTATAATAAATAAATGTGTCTTCTTTAGACTGAATCAATAATGTCATGTATATATGCATCTATGAAGAAAAGAATGTTGTAATAGATAGATGGAATCTAAGTCAGAAAGAGCTGAATTCAAATCATATTTCCTATATATACTTGTTTAGTGACTTTGGGAAGGTCACTTTACCTCTCAAGGCCCCAGGAAGGTCTCTAAGATCTTAAAGTTGTGGGACATTGCCAATTGAATCAATGGAGAGACTTTGTTTGCCGTGAGTTCCCTAAACAGATGAAGCCATAGTTCTAGAGCCTACTATATACACACATATGTATGTATATATGCATACACACATACATATATGTATACATATGGAGCTTATATACACGTGTGTGTATATATATTATGCACATACATACATATTTACTACTTTTCCAATGCATGTAGATGTCAGGTTTTTTTGTTTTTTCCTGCATAGAAATAAGATTGCAGATTACCTAGTGGCAATGGAGAGTTCCATAGTAGGAGAATCCTTATAAAAATAGGCTTTAGTATATTTCTTTCTAATGGTGAATTTCATATAAGAAGTGATATAAAGGGGTATCATCCAAGAAATGTGTGAACTTGAAGGGAGGGGGCTGGTTATATATTATGAGGAATGAGACATAACAGATAGGTGCTGTGCTTCACTGATGTTCTCTCAACATGTAGACGCCTAGATGAAACTGCCTGGCCCTTTAGGCACATCCCTTCTGGAGGATTAATGGAAGAATTTGGACAGGAGTCACATAGGATGAGGTAGTATAGATGAGTCATCATATGTTCCATTTCCACAAGATTAAGGTCTATTATAGCATGTATATATTGTGATTAATTTTTTAAAGTTTATTTTAAAATGTTACTATGTTAGCACTGGGTGATTGTTGTTTTTTGGGGTTTTTTGAATCATTCATTTTTTAATCAATGGACACTAATAATATAACTATGAACCTATGGGAGTTGGCAGTTTTTTGTTTGTTTGTTTGTTTGTTTGTTTTGATGTTGAAAAGGGGTCCACATATTCAAAGGGATTGGAAACTTATTAATTGTTACTTATGGAACTCCATTTGTTTGAAGACAAATTCTCCTCTGTTGTGAATACTTTTCTCCTCTCTGTAGCCACTGTAAGAAGGGGTTGTGCTTGATGACTTTAAGGCTTTCTAACCAGATGTGACACTTTATGACTTTATAAATCTATTTTTCATTTCTTCCTCACATACTTTCTTGTCTTTATTGTAGTCTATCTCTACTCTGAAGATACAGTTTTCTGCCCATTCCCAAGGAGGCCTCACCTTCTTCTGTGGGCTATCAGTGACTGATTGGTAGGAGTGGCAGACATTAATCATTTTCATGTTCCTTAATACAATAACCTCCTAACTCATCTTCCCTTAAATTATACTTCATTATATTGCTATCTTGTAGTTCCTTGCTCAATAGATGCATAATGAAGGAATTTAATGGCATTATTTAGATTTTTTTGTCATTTAACTTTTCATAGATGTCTTTTGCTCACAACTGAGCTCATTGAGGGCAATAAAGTATACATAGAATATGGGCCAGCATACACCCAGGTGCCAGAAATTGCCCATTCCCCCAGGGCCATATTCTATGAATTTTATGATGGACAGGAATGCAGGAATAATTTGGTTTAGGGGAAAGAATACAGGATTTAGAGGTTAGGGCATGGCTTTGAATTGCAATTTTGCTATTTACTATCTGTGTGAGCTTTGGTAAGTCACTTTTCTGGGCTTCAGTTCCCTTATTTGTAAAATGAGGGTATTGTACTGGAAGGATCCTAAGGGTCCTTTCCTCTCTAAACCTATGGCTTTGTAATTTTCTCTTATTTTTTTATGTGCCCCTGCAGGGCCTAAGACACTGGCATGGATAAAGTAGGTGCTCAGTAAATATGTGTTGACTTAACCAAGAGTCTCAGGGTAACTTAGTTTCCCACTGGGGTAAAAGACAGATAGCAGTTTGATTCCACTCATGCATGGAAGTCATGACAATCTTTTGCTTAGTCTGTAGGAAGGGAGATTTTTTTGCAGTAGATTGGAGAACTACCCTCAGAGGCAAGAAGGCAGGTTCAAATCCTGCCTCCAACCCATATGAGCTAGGCGATCCTGGGCAAGTCGCTTGGTCTCTTAATGCCCCTATATAACTCTCTCCCTAAATCACAAAATTATTGATAATCTGCACTCCCAACACCAATAAAATTTACAGGTCCAGAAAAAAATGTTCAACCTTCTGGTGTGTCTTCTACACTTAGAGAGATAAGTTATCATATATTGGTACGTAAATCAAGCTGACAAGCTAATCCAGGTAACTTCAAAGGAAAAAAAAAACATTTAAGCAAACCCTGCAATTTCCTTTCCCTTCTTTCCATCTTGAATTATACCTCAAGGGTCTATTTATGAAGGTATAGCTTTCATGCTCTCCTGGACTGCTATGGACTTCAAGAGGAAAAACCTGAAACTGCTCCCTGAGATTTACACCGTGGCAGAAATGGGGGATTAGAACTCACAGCAGACTTTCAATATCAATTGAGTCATTCATAGGAAACCTGAAATTGATCAAAGGATAATAGAATCACAGATTTAGAACTGGAAAGGACTTCAAAGTCCTCTGATTCATTTCTACACCCCCCCCCCATTTTATAGATGAAGAAATTGAGACTGAGGGAGGTTAAGATTTTTGTCAAGGATCACACTGCTAGTAAGTGCCTGAAGTCAGACAAACACTCAGATCTCCCTGAGTAGAGGCAGCTGGATGGCATAATGGATGGAGTGCTGGGTTTGAAGTCAGGATGACCTGAGTTCAATCCTAAATCAGACACTTACTAGCTGTGTAACCCTAAGGAAGTTACTTAATTTTGGCTTGCCTCAGTTTCCTCAAGTGAAAAATGAGGATAATAACAGTACCTACCTCCCAGAGTTTCTGTGAGGATCAAATGAAATAACACTTGTAGAGTGGTTAGTATAGTGACTAGCACGTAGTAAGTGCTACATATATAAATGCTCCTTTTTCTTATTACAAGTACTTGAACACAATATTCTATCCATTACATCATCTATATGGAATGGAATGGAAAGGCATTTATTAATTGCTTACCATGTGCAAAGCACTTTGTTAAGCGCTATAGATAGAATTAGAAAAAACAAAGCAATCCTTGTTCTTAAGGGATCTATAATCCAAATAAGGGAGAGAAAATCATACATGAGGAGTCAGCTGCAGGGTGTATGTCAAGACCCAGTGGTCTACACTATTACTGGAAAGATTGTAGTTGATGACCCCAGCCCATCCTGGCAGTATGAATAGCCAACTACTGTTGAGAAGAGGCTGGTGGATCCAAGGATGTAGGGGAACAGGGCCCTTTGTTACCTGCATTGGGGATGGTGATTAGGGGATCACCAGCCAGGAGGAGGTATCAAGCACTTAGTAGGAACTGAACATGGAGTGCCGGGACAAAATGGACGCTCATCGTATGCCCTCTTCCCTGAAGGGCCTGTTCGGATCTGAGCAGCAGATGGAGATAGGGTTTGGGGAGAGGAATCCACACTTCTCTGTTTGGCATTTAAAGTCTGCTTCCAGCCTCTCTTTCCAGGCTTCTATACATGATCCCTTCAAGCACTTTATGTTGTAGACAAAATGCCTTACTTGTTCCTCACTGGCTCTGAAATAAGAAGACCTGGGCTCAAGTTGCCCCTATAACACTGTCTGTATGACAGCAACAAGTCACAATCTCATTGGCTCTCTGTTTCCTCATCATTGGACTACATGGCCTCTAAGGAAGTGATAGATATTTTGATCCTGTGACCATGGGAGAGGAGAAAGGAAGGAGGAGGTGAAGGACTGCAACAGGCTTCCTTTGGTGCCTGCTCCTATTTAGCAACGGAATGAACCTAAGAAATCCAATTATGAGGAGAGCTGAAAGATTTACAGGCTATGAAGCTCTGTCCTATCGTTTTTGCTAATGAAAACTGAGCTGGGAGAAATTCTGTGAAAGAAGGTTGGAAGATAAGTAGAGAGTGAAAAATGGACCATGTCACACTAATTTTTCTTCCATTAAACACCCATCTTCAATAAAGTCTCATCTGTATGCCTTATCATGGTATGAAGGTGACCCCAGTAATTGCAAGCTCTGGCAGGTACATCAAGGTCAAAGTTTGAGTAAAGGTCTGGTGATGAACTTGGTATATTATCCAAAGACCAGCTTAGCTAGCTAAGAGAAATTTCTGGTCAGAAGGTTGGTCACTCAGTGAGAAGAGGTTTTTTTTTAAATTTGCTTTGTTTTTGCTTTTTTTTTGCAGCCGATTATCAATTCTAGACCTTCTACTAAGATGTGGAGGAAAGGACAACCACAGCTCTTATTCCTGTTGTTTGGTTCCTCTATTCTCAGAAGTCTTTTGGCTACCCCCAGGAGCCCCAGTACAGAGTGTGAAGGAGCTAGAATTCTATTATTTTCTTATTGTCAAATGCTAACTTTATACTTCCCAACTACTCACAGTCCATTAGGAACTGGACAGTGAATATCCATGTCTCTCATATACCCAGGAGATGGCTTTCAGATTGTGGGTCCTATGTACCTCCTTCCTATGTAATAACATTTCTTTCATAAATAGCATAGCTGAACAGTTAACTTATTATGGAACTAGAAAAATGACTGAGAAATACCCTAGAGATGGAAAGCAGCAGGGAGACATAAAGCTCTTCTCCATTCCAGCCATCCAATAGTAGCTCTGGCTCATGGAGCCTGAAATGAGGTCCAATCACTCAATTAATAATTCAGTATTATAGTGGATTCTGAGCTACTGTCAAGATGGGTAGCTGTACATAGTTTCTCATAGACCACAAGGTTATAGGTTCAAAGTAGCAGTGGGTTGAGAGAGCTAGAAAAGACAATGGAAATCATCTAGTGTCAATTTTACAAATGAGGAAACTGATGCTGAGATAGGTCAAGGTCACAACTGGTAAGTAGCAGAACCAGAATCTGATCCAAAAGCCCCCTCCCATTCAAATCCAGTGAGGGAGGGAGGGAGGAAAGAATGAAGGAAAGAGGAAAGGAAGGATAAAGAAAGGAAGGAAGAAAGGAAGGAAGGAAAGAGGGAACAAAAAGGGAAGGGAGGGATGGAAGAAGAGAAGGAAAGAAGGAAGAAAGGGAAGAAGGAAGGGAGGGAAGGAGAAAGGAAAAGGGATGAGAAGGAAGGGAAGGAGGAGGTAAGGGAGGAAGTAAGGGAGAGAGGGAGGAAGAGAGGAAGAGAGGAAGAAAGGAGGAAAGGAAGAAGGGGAGGAAGGGAGGGAGGAAAGAAGCTAGGAAGGACGTAAGGAAAAGGGAAGGATGGAAGGAGAGAAAGAAAAGAGAGAGGAAAAGATGTTTCAGTCTTTACTCAGAGTCCACCAGCTCTTTATCTGGGGCGGGGTAGTATGTTTCATTATCAGTCTTTTGGATTTGTGGTTAGTCACTGTGTAGACTGGAGTTCCTAAGTCTTTCAAAGTTGTTTATATTTACAATATTGTTGTTATTCTGTAAATTGTGCTCCTACTTCTGTTCACTTCACTTTGCAAAGCACTTTGCATGCATTTAATTTGTTCCTCATAATAATTCAGAAAATTCTATCAATAAAGAAACTGAAGCTCAGAGAGGTTAAATGACTTGTCCAGGGTCACAAGGCTAGAAAATATCAGAGACAGGATTTTAACTAAATCTTTTGAACTGCCAGTTCAGCATGCTATTTACCTCATCATATTTCCCTATAAGGAATGAATGTATGTTGGAGGACTGAATAACACCCAAGCATCAAGTGTGGGATCCCTCTGGACTTGGCAAATGGAAAAGGAAGGCTTGCCAGTAAACCAATGGCTTGTAGCCTAACAGAGCACCTCATTTTGATTTGCAAGAGCAGGATGCTGTTGGGTTTCAGAGTTGGAACCAGAGATCAGTTACTGTCTTAGCACTCCCTTGGTGGTTATAAAGCCCTCATCTTCTGTTGGAGAGCCATACCTCTCTCTTTCTCACATCTCTAATATAATGGATCTGACTGAACTGGGAGAAACTATAGTCACTGGTCTGAGTCTGGACAGCAAATCCAACCTGTCACTAGCCTATGGCTGCCTAGGTCCTGCCCAGGCCACTCCTGTCATTTCATCAGTTTCTATAGTTCTTCCTATTTAAAAAAGACTGTTTAGTTCTCTTTCTCTATGCTTTCCAAAATCATGTCAATGTTATCTGTAACCTTCTCTCTCTCTCATTCCACAAAATAAATTCTTCCACTTAGAGAAGGTCTCCATTGAGTGGCTTCTTTGCCCAGGAAGGCTGAAGCTATTACTCATTAATTCATATGAGAAATTTAGCATGTTGCACAGTTTGCAAAGAGAAGCTGTTACGGTTACAGAGAGAAGATGGCAAGTACAGATGGTCAGGGGGAGACATCATGCCTCGTGACTCTTGGAGTATGGTTATGTTAGGAAAATTCTGCTCTGAGTCTTCTCCCCTGAAGCCCCTGAATCTTTGGTAGGTTGGAGAAATCCCCCACCCTCGAGGGATTTTTAAGAAATTCAAGAAATTCTGGAATGTCATTCGACTATGACAAGATCTAGGCAAATTCTTCACATAGTGGGAGCTGGGATCTCCAACAATGGCTAGTGAAACTTTATTTGGAGTTTCCAAATTCTTCTCATGACTTCAGGAAATGAAGGTGAAGAAAGAAGAACAAGGCTGGGACTTCTCTCTACACACTCTTCCTCTCCACCACCATCCCATGCAGGATCACTTGGTGATGAGGATACAGGATCTACGTTGTCAGTATCCATCCCTGGGCTTGACAGACACAGCAGGAGAATTTATTAGTCTCCTGACCAGAATGAGTGGGAGGAGACAGATGTTAACTATGACTGGCTGAGCATTTCTGCTGGAAGCCACTGAATCCAGTGAGAAGACAGGGAAAGAAGCTTATAGATAAATCCTCCAGGAAAATGACATTTCATAACAAAGCAGAAATAGAATGAACAGGAGGCCCAAGCTCCAGTCTTGTGGCATATGATGCAACCTCTGATATACTATCCTCTTTTTTATCGTTGGACTCCAGAGTAACTTTAGTAGAAACCACTAGAACCCACCATTCATAAAGAGTCTTATCTGAACATTCTGTTTTAAGACAGACTAGAGGCTTTGGAGGAAGTGGGAGTTGGCTAATTTCCCATTCAATTTAAGCAGGTGGATGGGAAGCAGAAAGAGACACACCAGATGGTTTGAGTTTCTTGCCAATGCAGTCTTCTTCTGGGTCAGTCAAATAAACGACAAGTATTTGTAGAGTGCTTACTATACTTTGATTTGGCGCAGTGACTCTATGATGAATTCTAGTCTTATGGTTATCAGTAACTTAGATAACTTTCTTCTCTTAGAATGGCCCCTGAGGTTAGGAAAAGAATAAGCTCCTTTGTCAGTCAGTCAACAAGCAGTTATTAAGAGTTTATTATACACTACGAATTCTGTTAAGTGCTAGGAATGCCAAAAAAATGCAAAAACCCAGTACCCCCGCCTCCCGCCACAGAACTCACGCTCTATTAGGGGAGACAAATGCAAATAATTAGACTCATATAAGAGCTCTAAGGGGTAGAGTGAAGGGAATTTCCTAGGGAAAGCCCCAGTGTGAGGTTGGCAAGGACAGAGAGACAAGATTTAGCTGAGTCTTTAAGAACACCAGGAAACCTCCGGAAGAGGAAAGAAAGCATTCCAGGTGTGGAGAACAGTCAGTGAAAAGGCACAATTTGGTAGAAGGAATGTCCTGTGCAAAGAACAGCTGGGAAGCCAGTGAGCCTGGATCTTAAAGTGTGTGAGGTGTAAGGAAGCTGGAAAGGCAGGAAGGAGCCAGATTGTGGAGGGATTTAAATGACCGAGAAGTTTGCTTCTTATCCTAGAAGTAATAGCTTAGCACAGTGCCAGGCATTAATCAATGACTATGGATTGATATTAATCCCATCTCAAGAGGAAGTGGTGCAGCAGTCTAGCTCAGAAGAAGGAATGAAGCTGAAAAAAAATAAAGAGATCCTCCTTGAGCCTCACCTGCTCATGACAGGAGAAGACATCAACACCTCAGGTTGGCCACAACACGCCAGTCAGACTGGGCAAGACTCAGCCACAGGCCATGACACTGCTTGGGTTTGGGGTGAGGAGATCCCCTTGGGTGGGGTTACTCAATCAGTATCAAATAGTTACAGTGGATCTGAAAAGTAAATAAATAAAAATTTAAAAAAAATTGCTAGTGGAACAGCATATATTTCTTTTCCTTTTCTTTTTTTTCCTACATGGAATAAAAATTAAATGAAAAAGCAAGACTCATAAAGTTTGTGGATGGGCTTTGAAATGGGACAATAAAGACAGCCACAGACTGAAGTGGTTTGGAATGTAACTCCCAGTCCAACCCACTTTCCACCCCCTGTATCTTTTGAAATCCATTTCTGGAATAGAGTGGGAAAGGGGCATGGGGTGAGCCTGTGTCTCACAAAAGAAAACATTTCAATGCTTGGATCTGAGAAGACAGCAGCAATGGGGATGAGAAGAGGGACTGTTTTCATTCAGCTTCCACACTGAGGAAAGCAAGGAGAATAAAAGGGTTCACGAGTCTGATTCCTTTTCCTTATTTATCTGTTATCTTATTTATCTTGTTCAAATGGACAAGAGGGGAGTCTACATCCTTCTTGAAATTGATTACTAGACTACTGAACTATAAATGACCACACTGTAAGCTCCTTGAGGACGAGGACTGATGTTTTAGCTTCATGGTGTATTGGCTGCTTCCCCCTCCCCACCTCAGCACAATATTCTGTATATATCCGAAAAAGGTATTTGGTGATTGTTTTTCAGTTACAATCAGGTGATAGAGACCCAGGAGAGGAGCAGATATTTAGGGGAAATGGGAACTCAAATGAGAATGATTTAATACATTGGTAGAACTGGTAACATCATCTTTTTTTTACCGGGAGCTGGGGCACAGAAGGTTAAAACATTTTACAAAGCCAAGTGACCCAGCATTCCAGTGGGAGAGAACTCAGAAGGGGGTGGAATGGAAACCATCTTTAGCTTCCCCTATCAGGCAGCCCAATTCAGCAGCAGGAACAGCCTGGTGGGATGGGAATAGGCAGCCAATTTTTATGTTTGATTTGGCAACTGACGCCAGGGAATAAGAGACTTGATAGAAGGCAAAGACTAAGTCCATCTTAATGTTGCTTTTAGCCATTTCAGAATAAAGAAGGGAGTTCAGTTAATCAGAAGTCCAGAAAGGCCAGGTATCTCTGGCTAACTCTTTGAAAATACCAGCACCTGGGACAAATTCAGTTGAGTGAGGATGAGGGTAGGAGGGCAGCAGTATGTGGGCTGGGCCCTGGATCAGAATCCAAATGCTGATGCCTTCAAGGATGGAGGGTCCCAATTCCCTCCTTCCCTCAATCTTCCCTAGCCTTCTATCCCACTCCTTTGCTATTTCTGACCTGTCCTTAACACCCCCCTCTATCCTCATAGGCTATGTAGTGGTTGAATACTGTCAGACATCTCCAGATCACTGTGGGGATGGGGCAGGGTGGGGAGAGAGTACACCCATCCCAATGCTGGCATCTGGGAAAAGCCATGCAGACTCCACTATAGTTACTGTTGGAATTGTATGCTATTTCATGCATCTCAAATAACTTGGAAATGATATTTGTTCTTTGATTTGGGGGTGGGGGATGAGTATTTCTCATTTAAAGGACTAGTTAAGTTATACTGTATTGGAACATTCCTTATGACTTCTAGAAAGAGCCTCCAAAATTCCTGGTAGGGATCAGTTAAGACAAAAATACCCCCTGTGAAAGCTGAGGCTAACATTGCCCATTTTTATGGAGACGATAAGTTACTACAAGTTTGGTGCTAGCAGGAGTAAGCCAAGTTTGGCTTTGGATTTACCCACATCATTTTTCCAAGAAGTTCAAGGCATGCTTCAGATGCTCATGCCAAGTCTATGAATATGCATATATCTGCATAAATCTGTATCTATGGAAAGTTATTCCTATTTTAGAGATGGAGAAATTAATACCTAGAGAAGGGTTACTTAATGTCATACAGCAGGTCAGCAGCAAAGTTAAGCTTAGATCTTTCTGTCTACTGATGTTTCATCTCCAGGCATATTCACTGTCTTTTTATTTCTTCAGTCCTGAAAAATCTTGATCTATAGTTCATTATTCCCACACCAAAAGCCAAATGACTTAGGATCATAGATCTTTAAAAAGGCAGATAGGTTGTATAATGAATAGAGGGATGGACCAAGAATCAGGAAGGCCTGAGTTCAAATCCTGACACTTTCTAGCTATATGACCCTGGGCAAGTCATTTTATATAACCTACCTGACTCATTTTCTTCTCCTGTTATGGAGATAATAACAGCACCTACTTTCCAGGGTTCTGCTGTGGACAAAATAAATTAATATTTTAAAAGTGCTTTACAAATGGTGAAACACTATGTTGATGATGGTGGTGATGGTGATGGTGATGATTCTGGTGATGATGCTCTGTTCTGAACAAGGCAAATGGAATTTCAGGATTAAATTATTTATTTGAGTAAAATCAGAAGCCAAAGGGGAACTCCTAGTTTCCTTCAAATTTGATTACCGTGTTTATAAGTTTACACATGTGTGCACAGATAATACACACATGCATATGTATATGAACATATACATAATGTGTCATTTGTATTTATATATGAGTTTATGTATGTGATCACAGATAAAACATGATATATCCTATGTGTTTTCATATGCATGCATGGATAACACATATGTTTACATGTATATAGGCATACATACACACCCAGTGCTCAGATTCCAAATCGAACTCTGTTTCTACAGGTTCACAGTTTCTCCTGAATGTCACAGACTCATTTAGGTAGCTTTGAAGAAGTGTCTCAACCTTTTTGCTGTTCATCTTGTCCTTCTGCACTAATTCCTGACCTCCTAGCCCCCCTGACACTCCGTGCAACTGTTTCCAGTGGGGTGCCCTTTGTCTGCCAAGAGCCTGGTTTTACTATAAGCTGTTCACAGACAGCCACGGAGATATTGAATAACATTCTGTTTTAGAATCTCAGGTTGCCCACCCCTGAGCTTTAGAAGTATTACAGTTCCCTCCCTGCTAGCAGAGTGAGGCGTTTGGGGCAGGGATTTCAGGGGAGGCAGTCAAACACACAAAAGTAATTGGATTCAGTTGTTTCTGGTCATAGCTGCCCGTGGATTACAGAGAAGTGAGATGAACCTGCTGGATTCCTATAAGGTTGCAATCTTTATAGCCTACTTACAATACAAACAAGCTTACCTGCTTCTCTCCACCTTTGTCTGGCAAACATCAGGTATTAAGAGACCAAGGAATGCTACAAGAACTCTGCTCTGGAGTTACCAAGGACAAGAGGACCATTAAATAAATTTACACTCATAGGATTTCTTGGAATATGGTTTGCAGCACAGGGCCTGATTAATTGGGCTGTCATTCTGAACAACTCTCAGCATAGACCTCTTTGTTTGCCAAGAAAAAAAGGGGAAAATACAAAACAAAACACACCTCCACAACATTCAGAACCTTGGGCCAAGGCAAGGCTGGGGACTGGTCAACTTTTCCCCATGTAGTTCTCTAGATTCTGGGACCCTTTATCCCCACCTCCTTGTTCCTAAAATTGTGGAAACATAAGAATTTGAAAAAAAAGAAAATTGAATGCTATAGCTGTCAAGCTCTTTTAACACTCTCCCTTTTCCTTCTCACACCATCTCTACCCACCCAGCCCTAGGCCTGGGAACTCCCATGCTTGTGCACACCCTGAGAGAAAGGTGAATCCTGTCAGACTAGCCATCAACATCTTTCCTCTAGGCATTTGGACGTTTTTATTGGAACAGAGAGATTGTTTGCACTAGGATTTCCACCATATTTGCTGCCTTAACCTTTTCTTTATTATTTAGGAAATTGATGCATCATCACAACCAAAATCTCTATGTATCCAAAAGCCTAGCCAATGGAATCAATATGCAGCAAATATTACACATCCATCATCATCCTTGGGACTATAAGGTTACCCAAGAAGGATAATCATGGGAGCAAGACCTGACCAAAGCATTGCCACCTGGGAGAGGCCTTCAAGATGATCTAAGAGTTCAACTTTCTTATTTTACAGATTAGGAAACAGAAGGCCAGGGAGTGGTTTGTCCAAGGACACATAACTAGTAAGTAGTAGGAGAGTAGGGATTTGAATCCAGGGACTTTGACTTTCAAGGTCTGACCTTTTCCACTATGTCCTGCTATCAGTGTGTCAGTGAGACCACTGGGGGTGTGTTTGTGTGACAGGATGTAATAGTGACACTGTCTTGATTTTGTGTGTGTGTGTGTGTGTGTGTGTGTGTGTGTGTGAGTGTGTGTGTGTACAAGAGACAGAGACAGACTCAGGCACATCTATTTTGGAGAGGGTGGAGTTAACAGTAGATCCAAGAGATCCTATAATGAGACTCATAAAGTAACAATTTCCTTTAACCACTGAATACTTCTATTAGCTTTTCTCTCTTAAAAATCAGTTTCAGCCCTCCACCAGTAGATTCAGCTTTGTTGTTGACTGTGTTGATGTTGCATTACTTTGACAGCTCATTCCTATATCTCCTACATTCTTGCCTACCTCTTATGTTCGCTATTTTATCCCCATGTCCCCTGTTATTTCACTCCTACCTCTCCCAGACATTTTCCTAAAGGCATGTTTTGGGGTAATCCTGCTTGCTTCTCCCTGGGGCTGGCATTATTCCAGCTAATATGTTGTCTTAGCTCAAATTCAGTGCTGTTGTGCTCTGCTGGTCCAAGGTAACCTGTCCCTTATTTAATCCCTATCCTTGGGTCCTGACTTGAGCGCATCAATGTAGGAACATCTCAGTCCATAATGAGTCTACAATCTTGTTGATGAGACATGATGTATGTAGAGGAAACAATTATAGAAAGAGATGGCACTACAGGATCAGTAGCCAAGAGGATCGGGGAACTGGCCTATGTAAATTCTTGAGCAAGAGATGTGGTCTGGTTTGTGGGATTTAAAAAACATTGGGGGAGAAAGTGGCAATTGTTTGGAGAGCCTCCCTTCTCTTTTAGGTTATTTGCTTTGGAAGGGATTCTAGTAAGGAACCATTGCTTTTCCATGAAGAGAAGCCCAAGAGACTGTTGAGAGCTAAATGACAGAGATATAGGGAGAAAATAGATACAAAGGGCCCTAGGTCTCAAGCCCCACCAGGCTGCATTTCTGTGTTGCATGATAGATGAGATAAGACAGCTACATGGTGCTAGATAGAGTGTTAGACCCATAGTCAAGAAGATCTGAGTTCAAATTTGGTCTTGGGGACTTATGAACTGTATGACCCTGGATAAATTATTTAACCTCTGAATCTAAGTTTTCCTTATCTGTAAAATGGAAATACCTCCCAGGATTGTTGTGAGGATCAAATGAGATAATATTTGTAAAGCATTTTGTAAACCTTAAAGCTCTATATAAATTCTAGGTGGTATTATTAAATGCTAGGCTGGAAAGGAAGGTTTAGCTGCTGTTTGAGCATTAAAAAAAAGTAACCCTACTACTATTTGGTTCACAAGTAGTCATGACCATGAACTGAACTTCAGACTGAACTCTTGTCCCTACATTGGGAAGTAAATATGAAAAAGAAGAGTGTTAGCCCCCAGTTGGTCATAAGAGCTTAGAGTTAGGCTAGAGAAGGAAATGGCAAACCACTCCAGTATCTTTGTCAAGCAAACCTCAAATGAGGTCACAAAGAATCAGACATGACTGAAAATGACTGAACAGTTGGGCTGCTGTCACGACCCAATAGATTATTAGCTTGTGATATTTTTATTTCTCAGGCAGTATTCCTTGCCATGTAATTTGATCTTTGCCTATCATGATGTAAGGGGAGTAAGTATCTCATCAACCCAGTTTCAAGGTACAAGACAAGATGTATATTTTTGGACACAGCCAATGTAGGGATTTGTTTTTCTTGACTAAGTGTATTTCCTACATAGATTTTGTTTTTGTTTATCCTTTTTTTCAATGGGAAATTAGCATTTGGGGAAGAAAGGATATAGTAGGGTTGCCAAAAACAGATGAAAGAGAAGAAAGAAAAGATGATCATTAAAGCATTTTTAAGTATACAGAGCAGAAGGAAGTCCAAAAAGAAACACAGATAAATAGGCTATCTTAGAAACCCACTTGCTGAATTTATTACAATTCAATTAATTTAAAGGAAACTTGTACAGAATGGAGATTCGCAGTTTCATGTGTAATCTTCTTTTTCTGTTTTCCTTTATATGTGGAAATGTTATTTAATTTGGTGCTTGTGAAGTTTGGAATGAAAATTAAAGAGACTAAAGAAAAAAAAAGAGCTTAGAGTTAGAATCAGAAGGGACTTTGAGATCATGAAGACCAGACTCTTAATTTTACAGAAAAGTAACTGAGGTCTAGAGATGTGAAGAGCCCTGCCTAGGCCACACACTAGTAAACAGTTGTTAGCTTTGGGAAGTGGCCATCTGTGGATAGAATATTATGTGCATCTATCTCTAGGATACATGTGGATGATTCTTCTTTTGTTACCATCGACTTAGGAACAACAACAGGATCTATGATTTCATTGGCATTGTGAACTCTCAGGGAGGGGAAGGGACTTCCCTCTTCCAATGTACTCTTCCTCAGCACCTTCATTGAAAATCGTAGTCTCAGAAAGCTCCCGGGGGTCCTGAGAGGTTGCCCTTTCTGCCCAGGGGACATACAGACCCAGTGTGTCAGGAGCAGGGCTTGGACATATGCCTTCTTGGTTCTGAGGCCAGATCAGGCTTGCTTTCTACTTATTACACAATGTTGCCTCTCCCCTTAGATTTACTCCTATATTAATTTCTAATATATTAAAGACTTGGAGAGAGGTCAATCAATGAAGCACAAATTAGGGATGGACTGAGCAGAAGAATTTCCTAAAGTAGGATGAGGATCATCCACGGGGTTTTACTGGATCACCAACACCAATCCTAGACTAATGAGAGAACAGAAGAGGTATATGTATCACCAAGGTAGTATTCACAGCACTTGCCATTACTATGAATATGCTGACTTGGTTCTGTACCACCTATGAAGGTGTGATCTCAGATCCAAAGAAAACTTGGTGGTTACCCCAGAATACTTTTGAGCATTAGGCAATACACAACAGGAAGAGATGAGTAGAATAGAGTTAGTCACAGGCCACAGTGGTCCCTAGGTCCACAAAATATATGGTGCAGAAAATAAATGGCATGTTGCCTAGTTTCATGGACACAGTCCTGGACATAGATTAGAGATTTGACTTCACCACTAACTAGCTATGCTGGCACTTGTGTAATCCAATTAATTTCTCTGTATGTCTCCACAGCTATAAAGTGGGAGTAAATACTTGAATTATGTGTCTCTTAAGGTTATTATTGGGGGAATCAAATAAGACAAGTTTCCCAAATGCTTTATAAAATTTAAAGAAAAATAAGCTATGAGAATCCAAGAGAAATAAGTTAGGAAAGCTTATATCAATACATCAATATTACTTCATTGATCTGTGATTGCACTGAGGAATTGTTTTGCACCCCATCCACTGAGGTAGGCAGCAGCAACTGCAAGTTAGCCTGTCATCTTGGAGCATTACTGTAAACACTGAAAATCATTAAGCATCATTCAACCTGCTGATGACCCTGTGTAAACTCAGTTAGACTAGTCCTTGGATGACCCTGGATAAGCTGAGTCCTTACTCAAAGCCTTTCCAGACTGATATGCTGCACTTTGCTGTCACAAATCACTTCAACAATCCAGGGTCTTCAACCCATCAGGATGAAACATTGGAAAATTTTAGTAGAAAAATAATTAGTGCTATTAATAATACTATAATTATATTAACTTAGAGAACAGAGAAATCAGTGAGGGTTGATATGGATAAGGGGCACTATGATGTAAGAGGAGTTTGGACTGAGCCTTGACAGATGAGTAGGAGGAGTTGGATAAATAGAATACCAGGACACTAATTAAGAGCCATATTTCATGAAATAAATTCTAGTAAGAAATAATTTGAATAGTTCTTCAGAGTTTGTTGCAATAGTTCTTGACTTTTAATAACATAATAATAGCTGACATTTATATAGTATTTACTATGTGCCAAGCACTGTGTAAAGAACTTTTACAATTATTATCTAATTAAATCCTCACAATAACCCTGTGAGGAAGGTGCCATTATTATCTACATTTTATAGATGAGGAAACTAAGTCAAAGAGGGGTTAAGTGATATGCCCAGGGTCACACAGCTCATATTTGAGGCTAGATTTAAACTCAAATCTCCCTAGCTCTCTGTACATATTAAAAAGCCATTTGGAGGATTCAAAACCACTTAACACTTTGAACTCATTAAAATAGATTCCACTGATTAAGTTAATTGATTAATATGGATTTATTGATTACCTTTTGTGTACTGAGAACCATGTTGGGTATCATGAGTGATACTGGAATCAACAGTGTCTCTGTCTTCAACAAAATTACAATCTTACCGAACCAAGACAGCTAGTTGAAGTTAGATTTGTTTCACATAGCATTTTCAGTCCCTATGTAATTTCAGTCCCTACATAGCCTTTCTGTGTACAGCCTTTCTATAGTTTACAGAGGGATTGCACTTCAACTTGCTGTTTGAGAAGGAACTTGAGGCATTGTAGTAAGGATGCTGGATTAATTTAGTCCAAGTTACAAACATCTGGTGAGTGACAATTGCGAGTCAGACATTGCACTAACTGCAGGAGACACAGAAGAAAAGCGAATTGGTGCCTGCTCTCAAGGAGTCTCTATTCTACTCGATGTATGGAATACGTACATTAAGAAGTAAATACAAAGTAACACAAAGTAGTCATCTTAAGAAGAGAGAGAATGCAGTATCAGCAAAGGCCTGATGTAGGAGGCGGCTCCTGAGCTGGGCTTTGAAGGAAGCTTGGCTTTCATAAAGCAGAGGCAGGGATGTTGTGAGGCTGAAGGGAGAGAATAGCACTTTGCAAACCTTAAAGCATTGTATAAGTGTTTATACAAATGTTTTGTTGTTAGTGTTTAGTTGTTTTTCAGCCATGTCCAGCACTTTGTGACCCCTTTTGGGGTTTTCTTGGCAAAGATACTGGAGTGGTTCGCCACTTCCTTCTCCAGTTCATTTGACAGATGAAGAAACTGAGGCAAACAAGGTTAAATAACTTACCCAGGGTCACATAGCTACTAAGTGTTTGAGGCCAGATTTAAACTCAGGAAGACGAGTTTTCCTGACTCCAGGCCTAGTGCTGTATCCATTGTGCCACCACATAAATGCATTATATAAATAGTTATATAAATGCTTATTATTATTAATTATTCATTATTATGAACATAAGCCTCCAATCATCGGGCCTCCAGTCTGATGATGGCTTCCTTCCTTGAGCCTGCTACTGCCATCCTACTGAGCTCATATAAAGTTTAGAACAATCTGGGGGGGAGGGTGTTGGTAAATGTTTAACAGGCTGGCTCTGTGGAAAACAAAAATGTATGAACTCACACTTTTAATTTTAACCTACATTATTATCATGACATTAAGCTAAACAATAAATCAAGCTCTGGTTTGTAGAGATTTCAGATTTCTAAGGTAAAAATGCTCACACTGAAAATTTAGCAATTGGCTCTTATAAGCTACCACATTGAAGCAGACTCCAGAATTCCTCTAGGCAGAGGTAAGGCAGGAATGCATTCAGATATAGAAAACTAATTATGCAAAGGCAAAGAGCTACCAGATATGATGGACTGTATAGAGAGCAGCAGAGTATAGTGTGCCAGTTGGGGAGACTAGGTGGCGTAGTGGATAAAGTACCATACCTGGAGGCTAATTTTCCTGAGTTCAAATCTGGCCTCAGACATGTACTAGCTGTGTGACCCTGGACAAGTCATTTCACCCAGTTTGCCTCAGTTTCTTCATCTGTAAAATGAACTGGAGAAAGAAATGGCAAACCATTTTAATATTTCTGGCAAGAAAGCCCCAAATGTGGTCACAAAGAGTCAGACACAACTGAATAATTACAATGAGAGAGCCAGTTTGGCTCTAATGGAAAGCAAATGCAGGGGAGTAATAAGAAAAAAGATTTGAAAGGTAGGTAGGTGGGAACCAGATTGTGAAGAGCTTTAATTACCAGGAAGAGGATTTTGCATCTTATACTAGTGGTATTAGGCAGCTTCTAAGAAAGTGAGAGATGGGGGAGGTCTAACGTGCTCAGATCTGTGTTTTAGGATGATCAGTTGAACATTATGTGGAGGATAGCTTAGAGAACAGGAGTAGAGGAAAGAATGTTAATTAGGAGGCCATTACAAGTCCAGGAGGGAAGAGAGTGATGAAGTCCTGAGCTAGGGGTGAGGGTACATACAATGATTTCTGTTTCAGACATGTTAAGATTTTAATACATTTAGTGTTGGAAGGGATCCAGCCCAACTGTCTCATTTTACAGATGAGAAACTGAGACCTAGAGAGGTTAAGCAAATGCCCAAGTTCACATAGGTTTTATGTGGCAGAGTTGGGAAATGAATAACATAGACTGGAATTTGTTCAAGCACTTATTATTCCCTTATTGTTTCATATGAGCATTCGTTGCCTCTTCAACTAGATTGTGAGTTCCATTAGGGTAGGGGCATTGTGTTTTATTCTTCTTTTGTATGCCTTTCACATGGTGTTGGATGCAAGGCAGGCACAATAAATATTTGGAATTTAGTTAATTCAAAATGGATTGAACTGAATTGACAAAGACTTGGAAAACATTTTTGTTCTGAAAATGTTTTCAATGGAAAAAAATCCTTGTAATTCATCCTACAATCATGAAATGATTGCCCCCAACTACTTAAGCACACCCTAGTGGCCATAAACAGCTAAGAAACCACTAGGTATGCTTGACCTAAACCCAAAAAATAATTCACAAGCTGCAAAAAATCTGGTCAGTGCAGTTCTAAAGTGTCCCCTTGAGGCCAGAGGGGAGCATGTACTATGTCTTCATTTTATAAAACAAGAGACTTAGCCTTTTAGAGGAAGTATACTTTCCTTTCTTTGATGGAAAGTTCTATTTTTCAGTCTTTAAAAATATTATGTTCTTTGGAATTGATGTATTTCTCTGCCTTGCAAAAAGCTCAAGCCACATTACAAGCAGGAGCTATGAGAGGTGCCTAAAATCTCACAGCTAGTCAGTGGTAAACCTGGAATAAGTTAGATGTACTACCTCCCAGGATCATTGGATTTAGACCTGGAAGGGACCCTGGATAGTATTTAATCTATCTCCACTTTCCTTTTAAGGATGAGAAAACTGAGACCCAGAGACGATAAGTGACTTGACCAAGGCCACATGAACTGGAACTTGAACCACACATGACATTTCATGGCAGCTCCATTAGAAGGTCATCTATTTTTGTGTCCATCCCAATGAAGAGATCAGGGGATGACTTAAATCCAGTGCATAGAGAGGTAGCATGACCTTATTTTAAGAATAGTCTACCATATGAAAGAATCTGTGCCCTCATGGTATCCTAATGGGGCACCAAGTAAAACTTGAAAAGGGTACTAGAGTGGGAGTCAAATCCAGCCTGTGTTTATTAACGAACGATTTGTGTGACTTGAGACAAATAATTTCTATCCTCTGCCTGCCTTTTGTTTTCCTCACTGTAAAAATTATGATTGCCAAGATCTGTTTCAATTCTGAAAGTGTGTGAATCTATATCCTGGTTCAGTTCCTTCCTCAGCAATGGAAAATGCCAAGACTCATCTCGAAGAGGGCTTTGTTGGTCCAGCTGCATGTCAGATGGGAGACGGTCTTATAGCTCTTTGTCAAATAGTCTGTGCCCAAGGCATTACATGCTGGCTGAGGGCAGAAGGGGGCCAACCCCATCTCCTCCTCCTCTTCTGAGGAATCCCCTTCGCCTATGGATCATAGGCTCACCAATCACCATGGACTTCAATGACGACCAAAAAATGAAAGCAGAGCCAAGAGTGACAGGTAAACGAGAGTAAGGCTACTCCAGGCTCTGTCTGCCCTTTCAGAGAGTAATCAAGTCAAATTATCCGAGAGAAGCAGCTAAGATCATGGCTGAGCAAATGCAAACCAGATTGAGGCATGGGCGGGCTTGAGAGATCTCACGTGTGCTAATAAAAGAGGGGGGAAAAAGAGTCTGTGTCTTTCCCATACCCATGGGGTCTGCTTTCTTTTAAACACTTTTTCTTTCTCTCTTTTCATTCGACCTTTTACTGTTTTCCTTATCCTTGTCCTCCTGGTCCCTGCACAAAGTGGTCCCACAAAGGAAAAAACAATGGGGCCATAAGTTCCCTGAATGGGGCTAGGTACATAATTGACAGGGAGCTGGGGGAGGTTGGTCAGTGCCACTGGGGTGAAGGGTACATGAGGCAAAGAGAGGGTGTTCTGACATGAAAGGCCCTGGGGGGAGGTGGGGGCATAGACTTGAGTCAGGGATGGTGGGAGGCAGCCAGAATATGGTTTTGATCAGCAGTCTCACAAGACTGCAGGTCCTTTGTGGGGGCTTGTAAAAGGCTGCAGAACCCTTTTAGGGGATGCCAAGTGACCAAATAAAAAACAAGGACGGCGGAGGGAGGGAGAGCAGCCATTCCCCCTGCCAGTCGTCACTACCACCTCTGACCGTACCCTGCTGGTAGTTTTGGAGGCAGGGTTGCTGTGTCTGCAGTTTGTAGACCAGAGGTCGAGACAGCTGCCAAGCTGGCCTGGTGTCTTTCTCAAAGGCACACTTTATTTTTTACCTTTTGAAGTGGCACAGACTCAGATTTACATAAAGTGCCCAGATTTACCTAGACAGCACATTTCTCTACCAGGAAGTCACATTTCTCTTGGGGAAAGCCAATGGTGATGATGAGGCTATTGTGAGCTGCTCAGTTGCTAGTGCCCTCCCTTTCACAACTATCTTGCCTTCATTTTACATATATATACGTGTGTATATATATATATACACACGTATATATATGTATGTGTGTATATATATATATATATTCTTTCTATGTACGATATATATTTGCACCTTCTTAATGAAGGGATGAGAGTGTGAAATACATCTAGTGCATAGAGAGTAAGGACTTTTATGTCAAGAATAGTTTAGAGTTATATATGTGTGTGCTCTCTTCTCCACTGGAATGTAAAGCTCTTGAGGGCAGAGACTGTAATACTCTTGTCCTAGGTGCTTAATAAATGCTGGTTGATTGATGGTATTAATAATAAGGGATTATTATTGATGATGGCGGTGGTGGTAGTGGTGGTGGTAATTTTTTCGACCTCACAAGGTCTATGAATTCATGAGTTTAGGTTCCTTACTGACCAATAATGCAGAACCACCCTCAGTGATACAGTGGATAGAGCACTGTCTCTGGAATCAGAGAATCTAGTTCAAGTCTCGGTTCTGACAGTATCTGTTTGACCTTGGGCAATCCACTTAAATTCCCTGGGCCTCAGCTACTTATTAATAAAATAAGTAGATTGGACTAGATGGTCCCCAAAATCTCTTCTGGCTAAAAATTTGTCATCCTAAGAACCCACAGCTCTGCAGACAACTTCATGTGTTACTGTGGCCTACATAAATACCCAAGAGCATTGTGACCAGCTTTCTAGTACTGAGCCTCTCTAAGCTTAGCCAGACTGTTCCTGGGGTAAGAGTCTAAACTCGGGTCCATTTTTCAATCATTTCTAGTTTGATTGGACTCACAAGAACTTTTGCTTCCCTGGCATATCTTCAAAAACCTTCTATACCATACAGTAGGGCATGAGTAGGAGACAAATAATAGCTTTTGCAGCTCACAAACCCTCACCACACAATGATCTCATGAGGGCAATAGTGCAGATGTGATTGTGCCTGTTTTACGGATGGGTGGACTGAAGTTCAGATCGGTTAATGGACTTGCCTGAGATTACACAGCTATTAGTGGCCAGCCCAGATCTTCTGATCCCTGAGCTTCCTCTGAGGAATCCTGCTGTCAATTGAGGACCAAATGAGATAATGTTTGCAAAGAACTTAGCACAGTGCCTGGCATCTAGTGAGTGCTATATAAATCTTTATTCCATCCCCTTCCTTCTACCTCCCTTCTTCAGGGGTACGTCTAAGGTCATATTTCAAGTTCTGGGGCAAATCCCACTTTGTGCCTTCTTCCTCTCTTCTCTCCTTCACACAACCTTCCTATTCAGGTGAGTTAAGGGCACCCATGAAGGGAAAAGGAGGGTTTTTTTTTGTAAAGCAGTCAAAGTCTTGTATAGGTAAAAAGGGGATAGGGTTAACCTGCCTCTTGCCTCTAGGTGCAGTGTGGGAGAGTGCCAATATAAAATCATAGAGTTGGAGCTGAAAAAAGACTTTAGAGGCCACTCAGCCCAACCCTGTTCATTTTACAGATTAGTAACCACAGCCCAGAGAAGTTAAATTATATCCCCCAAGGTACTGAGTTCATAGTTGCAGAGAAAGGATTTGACTCCTAATCCTATTCACTATGCTACAAAGCTTCCAAATGGGGTATAACAACTTCAGGTAGCATAAACTGGTAAAGTTATCTCCTCCTCTGTACTCTGGCTGCCTGCCCAAGTTACCGTTCCATTGCTTGGTCAGAACAAAGGCGGGGCCCATGGCGATAACCTTGGGATGTCTCTGTCCCTAAAAATGAAGTTCCTTTGTACTTGACCCCTCCATACCCTTGGAATAAGTCTGCCGGTGAAAGATAAGTAAAGTTGTATATCTATTTGTGAGTGTATACATACATACATATATATATATATGTATATATATATATATATATATACATATACACAAACACAACTTTACATTACGTAAACTTACATTTATATATAAACACACAATATATACACAGTGCATATATGTATATGTAATACGTATATGTGTGTATGTACATAATATTCTTAAAGTTGGAATATTTTAATTAAAAATAAATTACAGAAAGAAAAGAAAAGAAGGAAAGGAAGAGAAAGGGTGGGAGGGAGGTAAAGAGGAAGGAAGGAGGAATGAAGTAAGAAAGAGAGTAAAGAAAAGAAAAAGGCAGTCAGGAAGGAAGGAATTTATTTTTTCACCCAAGGAACTTTGACTAAATTCTATCTTTGTTTCATTGGAGTATTATTCATAGTTAAAAGTATATATCGTTGTTAGTGTAGGGGCCTTACATTTTCTCATTAAAGGAAGCTTATTGCTCCTTTAAAAAATACTAAGATAAACAAATTCATGGGAGGCAGGGTTATATGCAAAATATGGCAGAAGGATCAAGGCTGTTGGTAGTGGTTTTTTGTTTTGTTTTGGTTTTTGTTGCCAGCGCATCTATATGGGAAACTCATCTCTTGTTGGAAGATGATTGTTTGTGATCTAGCAATTAAAACAGTGCTTCTAGTGTTTAGCACAGTGCTCGGTACGTAGTAGTCACTTTATAAGTGATTATTGGCTGACTGACTGATCTAAGGAAGAGATTAAGGGATTCTGGGGACCCAAAGTAATGGCACAAGTCCAGTGCTTAAGGAACATGTTGCAAAACTCACGTAACAGTCAGCGGTTAACAGTTTTAAGATGTTCCAGTCACCCCGTTGAAACCATAGGACATTCCTGTAATGGCCCTTTAGCTACAAAATGAACCAAGAAGGCTCTGGAAATGGAAATCCTCATACTCTATCAATTTTCCATTATTTAACTTCAAAAGGTTATCAAGTGAACTGTGAATCTCTTCTTCAAATCAACCAGATTTAGCATAGAAGAGCATGAGGAGAAGGGAAATATGCCTCTATTTGGCAAATAGGGAATATTTTAGCTGATCATTGTCCATCTCCTAAAGTGCTGGTCTGACAATGTCATCCCCCTACTCAGTATTTTCCAGTGTCCCATCATCTCCACAATCAAATATAAAGTCCTGTTTGACTTTTAATCTCTTTATTACCAGTCCTCTTGCTATCTTTCCAGTTTATTACTCTCGACTCCCTTGTTCATGATCTTTGATGCAGTGACACTGTCCTCCTTGCTCTTCCTTGGACAGGACACATCACCTATTTCTGTACCTTTTCATTGGAAATCATTCAAATCTTGACTGCTCTCCCTCCTTAGCTCTGATCTCTGGCTTCCTTCAAGACACAAATTCCACCTTCTGCAGGCAGCCTTTTCTGGGGCCCCTCCCTGCGTCTTTTCTCCTCAGACACACACTTGCAGTGGCTTCCTTCAAAAATTGCTTTCCATTTAATCTGTATAAATATTATAAGAACTTTTTTTTTTGCATTTTGTCTCTATCATTAGAATGTGAGTTCCTTGAAAGCAACAACTGTGTTTTTGCCCTTCTTATATCCCTACTCTTAGGATAATGCCTAGTACAAACTTTAGTTGTTTGTTCTTCAGTGGTTTTTCAATTGTATCTGACTCTTCATGACCCCATTTGGGGTTTTCTTGGCAGAAATATCAAGGTGGTTTGCTATTTCCTTCTCTAGCTCATTTTACAAATGAAGAAATTGAGGCGAACAGAGTTAAGCATCACACAGGTCACATGGTAGTAAGTGTCAGAGGCCGAATTTGAACTCAGGTATTCCTGACTCCAGGCCCAGCACTCTCTATCCACTGTGAGACCTTTTGTCATGAAATCACTATCTCAAACTCATTTTATTTTTCCTTGACAAAAGTATTCTTTCTAATTTATTACAATTATAAATGCCTCCAGGGACACTAGGGGATTTAGCTTATTCAAAGCAATTTTTGAAAGTTTTTAAAGACAATCAGTAAGGGTCACATAAGTCAGGAGAGAGGTGAATTTTAATAGCTGAAAAGTGTACTAGACCTAACATCAGAAGACATGAAGATTTAAATTTGTCCTCTGACACTTACAAACTGTTGAACAGGGATAATAATAGCTAAAGCACAATACGAATAATAGTTAATAACAAAAACAATAATAAAGAAACATTTGGCCAATTCACTTAATTCCTCTAAGTCTCATTTTCCTCACCTGTAATTTTTTTTCATTGTTCATTTCTTTCTTTATTTATTTAATATTTTTAGTTTTCAGCATTAATTTCCACAAGATTTTGAATTATAATTTTTCTCCCCATTTCTGCCCTCCTCCTGCTCCAAGATGGCACATATTCTGATTGCCCCGTTCTCTAATCAGCTCTCCCCTCTGTCACCCCACTCTTCCCATCCCCTTTTCCCTTACTTTCTTGTAGGGCAAGATAGATTTCTATACCCCATTGCCTGTATATATTATTTCCCAGTTGCATGCAAAAACAACTTTTTTTTTGAACATCTGGTTTTAAAACTTTGAGTTCCAAATTCTCTCCCCTCTTCCCTCCCCACACACCCTCCCTAAGAAGGCAAGCAATTCAACATAGGCCACACGTGTACCATTATGGAAAACCCTTCCACAATACTCATATTGTGAAAGACTAACTACATTTTGCTCCCTCCTATCCTGTCCCCCTTTATTCAGTTTTCTCCCTTGACTCTGTCCCTTTTTGATTACCTCTTCCCACTATCTGCCCTCCCTTCTATTGTTCCCCCATTTTATCCCCTTCCTCCTTCTTTCCTGTGGGGTAAGATACCCAATTGAGTGTGTATGTTAGTCCCTCCTCAAATCAAATCCAATTAGAGCAAGATTCACTCATTCCCCCTCACCTGCCCCCTCTTCACTTCCAAGAGAACTTTTTCTTGCCACTTTTATGTGAGATAATTTACCCCATTCTATCTCTCCATTTCTCCCTATCTCAATATAGTCCTCTCTCATCCCTTAATTTAACTATATTTTTTTAGATATCATCCCTTCATATTCAACTCACCCTGTGCCCTCTGTCTACATATATGTATATTCCCTTCAGCTACCCTAATACTGAGGTCTCATGAATTATACACATCATCTTTCCATGTAGGAATGTAAACAAAACAGTTCAATTTTAGTAAGCCCTTTGTGATTTCTCTTTCTTGTTTACCTTTTCATGCTTCTCTTGATTCTTGTGTTTGGAAGTCAAATTTTCTACTCAGCTCTGGTCTTTTCACTGAGAAAGCTTGAAAGTCCTCTATTTTATTGAAAATCCATATTTTGCCATGGAGCATTATACTCAGTTTTACTGGGTAGGTGATTCTTGGTTTGAATCCTAGCTCCATTGACCTCTGGAATATCATCTTCCAAGCTCTTTGATCCCTTAATGTAGAAGCTGCTAGATTTTGTATTATCCTGATTGTGTTTCCATAATACTCAAATTGTTTCTTTCTGGCTGCTTGCAATATTTTCTCCTTGACCCAGGAACTCTGGAATTTGGCTACAATATTCCTAGGAGTTTTCTTTTTGGGGTCTTTTTTAGGAGTCAATTGGTGGATTCTTTCAATTTCTATTTTACCCACTGGCTCTAGAATATCAGGGCAGTTCTCCTTGATAATTTCTTGAAAGATGATTTCTAGGCTCTTTTTTTGATCATGGCTTTTAGGTAACCCAGTAATTTTAAAATTATCTCTCCTGGATCTATTTTCCGGGTCAGTGGTTTTTCCAATGAGATATTTCACATTGTCTTCCACTTTTTCATTCCTTTGGTTCTGTTTTATAATATCTTGAGTTCTCATAAAGTCACTAGCTTCCACTTGCTCCAATCTAAGTTTTAAGGTGGTATTTTCTTCAGTGGTCTTTTGGAACTCCTTTTCTATTTAGCTAATTCTGTCTTTGAAGGCATTCTTCTCCTCATTGGCTTTTTGGAGCTCTTTTGCCATTTGCTTTAGTCTATTTTTTAAGGTGTTATTTTCTTCAGTATTTTTTGGGTCTCCTTTAGCAAGTTGTTGACTTGTTTTTCATGGGTTTTTCTCATCACTCATTCCTCTTCCCAATTTTTCCTCTACTTCTCTTACTTGCTTTTCCAAATCCTTTCTGAGCTCGTCCATGGCCTGAGACCAGTTCATATTTTTCTTGGAGGCTTTTGATGTAGGCTCCTTGACTTTGTTGACTTCTTCTGGCTGTATGTTTTGGTCTTCTTTGTCACCAAAAAAGATTCCAAAGTCTGAGTCTGAATATGAGTCCATTTTCACTGTCTGTTCATGTTCCTAGACAACTACTTGACCCTTGAGCTTTTTGTTGGGGTATGGCTGCTTGTAGAGTACCTTGTCCCAAGCTTGAGGGGCTACACTGCTGTTTTCAGAACTACTTCGATAGAGCAAGCTCTGCCACACTAGCATTCCTTTTCCCCCAAGAACTGCCAACCAGGATTGCAGCCCAGATCTAGGCAGGGCAAAGCAGGCTTTTCACTCCTGCTCTAATCTGCCACTTAATTCTTCCCACCAGGTGGGTCTGGGGCTAGAAGAAACTGCAGCTGTAGCTCTGGAAGCAGCCTCAGAGCTGCACCACCTCTGCTGCCCCCAGAGTGGTGGCCAACCACGAACTCCTTTCACTCTGTTCCACAAGTTTTTCCCACTAACCTGCTCTGTTTCTTTCATGTTTGTGGGTTGAGAAGTCTGGTAACTGCCATGGCTCAATGATTTAGGGCCCTATGGCCTGTTGCACCCAGTTCTCGGTTTGGTTAGTCCTGGAGCAGCCCACGCTGGGCTCTGCCCTATTCCACTCCCAGCTCCATGTGACAGACCCTTCCCAGGGACCATCCATGCTGTCCTGGGCTGGAGCCCTGCTTCTCTCTGCTATTTTGTGAGTTCTGCAGCTCTGGAATTTGTTCAGAGCCATTTTTATAGGTGTTTGGAGGGACCTGGGGAGAGCTAAATCAAGTCCCTGATTTCCAGACCCCATCTTGGCTCTGACCCACCCCCACCACCTGTAAATTGAGATGATAATATTTGTATTATCTACTCCACAGGATTGTTGTGAGAACAGTACCTCTCATACCTTTAATAACTACATAAATGTTAATTTTTCTTTTTTCCTTTTCAGCAAAATGAAGGGTGTAACTTAAATCATCACTCAGGCTTTTTCTAATTCTTTCCCTATATATCATCTGTGAGATATACCAAAGATATGAAATTGGAGGCCAGTGCCTTCATAACTGCTCCCTGAACCAGAAGCAAATATGATTGGAATATGTTTCATGAAATAAATTTTAAAAATATGATAAAATATAGATAATGTTAATTTGTGGTTTTCTAACTCAATATGGGGGCTTTGGGGACCCATTTCTCTGAGTTTGGCACCACTGACTGAGGTATACCATATGTAGGCAGTACCACAGAGGAGTATAATAGAGTGCTGAGATCAAGTTAAGAAAGGGCCAGGTAATCTTGGGAAAATAGCTTCACTTTTCTTGCCTGTGTAAGGAAGCAGGGTATTATAGTGTAAAAAAGGGCTAGACATGGAATCAGACAAGACCTGGGTTTGAATCCCAGTTCTAGAACTTGGTAGTAGTATATACATCCTTGGGCAAGTAACAGTTTCCTCATTTAGCTTCAGTTTCCACATCACCAAATAGGGATACTAGTTGAGTTGTAGAGAAAGTACTTTTCAAACCTTAATATGAGTCATTATTCACCTTTGTGAATTTCAGTTCCCTCATCTCCAAAATGGGTACAATAATATTTTTATTATTTCCCAAGTTACTGTGGGAGACAAATGGAATAATGCATGTGAAGTACTTTTAATCCATATGATGCATGTCAATATAAGCTTTCATTAGAAGTGCTATTATGGGTGAGTACTGTCAGTGTGGTCAGGGCTTGAGATTTACAAACTTGTCCAATGGACACTTCCAATCAACTGTCACTCACCACTAACTTAAAAAGAAAAAAAGAAAGAAATCCACAAATGCTCAAGTCATTTCTACCAAAAACACTTGTTCCTCCTCTCTTATAGAGGGAGGGGAAAAGGTACTGATGAGGTGCTTCCAAGCTGCATCCCCAGATTCTGATAGAACATCAGGAAATTGCATTGTTTAAAGGGCTGAATGATGCCTTAGTTTTATGAAAGGCAAGCGGAGATGAGGAATTTATCCTGCATGCCGCACTGTAGCCTTTTGTCTGCTAGATTGTTAGCAGGGAGCTATGGCATGAGTGATTGCAAACAGATGCAGGAAGAATAACAGTGTGATCTGAATAAAAGGGGCAGCTGATATATGAAACTACACTTTTATTGAGCAGGCTTGTATGGCCTTAAGAGATTATGGATTTCCACTTTTCCTCAGCCACCCTGGCCTGGAGTAGCAGATGTTACTACACCCACATAAGCCCTGCTGCTAAAATAACCCTAAAAGCAGTTTGGGTGGAATAAAAGACCAAATGATCTCGTTTCTGCCACTTATTAGGTATAAGCAAGCCACAACTGCCCTGGACCTCAGTTTCCTCATTTGTCAAAGGAGGGGGTTGGAACCAGGAGATCCTTGGGGTCCTTTCCTGCTCCACAGTGTGATGTAGCAGTTGTGTGAATTCCAGATGTGTTCTCTCCCAGTTTTGAGACATGTTTCACTAGTTCCCTTCCTCTTAGCAAAATAGACCAGTCATATAACCTCACTCCACGTTCATTATATATGATTTCCTGGATTAGCCTATGTTCTTGCTATTTCATTCCTCAGTCATCCTCTCGTATCCTTCAGGAGAAGCAATGTGGTGTTGTGGAAAGAACTGTAGACTTGGAATCAAAGTTCTGGGCTGCAGTCCCAGTTCCTCCACTTATTAACAACATGAACTTGGGTCAATCATTAAATATCCCTGAGCCTGTTTCCTCCTCTGTAAAATAGGAATAATACTACCTGCCTGGTGTATGTCACAGGGTTGTTGTGAGGCTAGAATGTGATAACACCTGTGAAAATGCTATGAAAATTCTCGAGTGATATACAAACGTAAGAAATGATGATTAGTGTAGCTACTTTGGGTCAGAGGATCATAGATCAAGGGCTGTAAGGGACCTGAAAAGTCTCTTAATTCAACCAAAGCCAGAGAGGTAAAGTAAAACACCCCTAAGTCTTAGGAAGCAACAGACATAGGATTCAAAGCAGGATTCAGTAACCACAAATCTAACCCTATTCCCCTTATACCATATTCCTTTTGTATTCTGGGACACCTGACTGGTGAGGTTGAGGCCTTGGTATGACTCATCGTGGGCTATATGGTTGCTCTTATACATATAATAGACAGGCTAGGTGGATTATTGGTGAAAGTTACTTAACAGGGGCTAAGAAGGCCTAACTGTTCAAAACTATCTCCTCTGCTAACCTAGTGTAATACCTGAAATTCCATGCCACTATCCACTAATTTCATATCAGCCTGAATTGACTTATAAGAATGGTAAGTATAGGGCCTTTGGGAGGTAAGAAAATGAGAGAATGCAAATGTGTTTTAAAAGTGTGTGTGTGTGTGTGTTTAGAGAAATAGAGACAGTGACAGTGACAGAGACAGAGACAGACAAACACACACATACAGAGAGAGAGAGAGAGAGAGAGAGAGAGAGAGAGAGAGAAAGAGAGAGAGAGGGAAAGTGAGAGAGACAGAGAGAGCTGTTTAGAGTACTGAGCATTCCATTGGAGAGCAGACTAGAGTGGGTTGTAGCTATGGAAAGTCCTGGACAGCCAGGAATAGCATTGATTCATTTTACTTAAGTCACTTATTCATTCAATATTTATTGACTGTCAATTATGTGTAAGACACTAGACCTAGGGTAACCAAATGCTAAGGGTATTAATAAAGATGTATGTGTGTGTGTGTATGTGTGTGTGTGTATAAATATGGATTTACTTATTGACACTGATCACATAGAGAAAAAAATGTGAGTACAGATACCATCAACTTTGAATCATTCACAGGTGTATTATATACAAGTCTGGTTTCTCCTTGCTAATTAAGAAGTTTATGATTTGCTTCATTGTATAGTCAGTTCGCATGTTCTTGAGGAATGCACTCCGTTTAAGCTAAGTCAGAAGAAAAGAATAACTAAGAAGGACCCTTACTGAGTAAAGTGTTTTGACATTTTGATGGATGATTTTAGGGAATGCTATCATTTCAATTCTCCTGTACTTTTATCCAGTAGTATAGAAAATTAAAAATTGGAAGACTCTTTCTCTGCAGGTATGTGAATTCACGTGTATAGCATCTGGACCCTTCCCTCATCCATGATCCCTCAGTTAACTACATCAGGTTCTTGGTAGTTTGTAAGCCGAAATTCTTTTCAAACCATAGTTCATAAGCTCTCACTGATGTGCTGACTTTTAGTAGAGTTTTAGTTATCCAAAGGAAATAGAGTTCAAAACAAAGTAATTTAATGAAATAGCAATGTAATAAAATACCAATGGAACATTCTTTTTGGAATATTCTATCTTTAACTCTCTTTTTCACAAATATTCACACTCAGTGGGATGAGTGGGTGTGCATAAGAATCACCTTTAGGGCACACATATGGGAAACAGACATAGACAGGATATTCATGTAAAAGAGTAGAAAGAGTAAACACATATGATCATAATACACACGCAGAAGGGCAACTCACACTTCTGACTCTGAAGCTTCTGATGTATTCTATTAATATCACTGCTCTCTACTGGACCTGATCCCCATGAAGCATTGTATCTCAGCTGCTCCCTGACAGATGTTATATCTTTGTTCCATCTGGTCTTATTTATCCACTATCTTCTGGGTCCCTTAATATCTTTTTCAATATCCACTGGAAATAGTATGGTTAGTAAGTTTCTTCCTTGCAGATCCGACTACAACCCCCTTACCCAGATACCTCTACCATTTGCTATGGAATGTCCTGGTTAATGTCTCCCAAAGTGGGTTCTACAGGCCTTTGAGCCTCATATTTGGCTTTACCTCTTAGCCTTCAGCTCAGGTGTTGTCTTCAGTACCACCTGTATTCTGTCCTCTATTTCCCTGGAGGTGCTGTGATTAGTAAGCCACTTCCCTTAAAAGAAAGTCTCCGTTTCACTTCACTTCAATGGTTACAACACTCTCTTCAGCTTTCCTTATTTAATCACTTCAGGCAATGTCTGAGAAGCTTTCCTTTTCAGACCAACAGTATCAGAATGTAGCAAAGGCATGAGATAAGATCATGCCTATTCTCTGAATTTTTCTATTCTTTATTACATTTGACTCTTCTGAACTTTTCTATCAAGTGTCCTCTCTACCTTCTCCCCAGAGTTTCTCATTTCAGTTGTTATTTAACTTAGATTTGGAAATCTATTTTAATTCTCAGGTGATATCATTTTCTCCTGGCTAGGCAAATATGTCTAGGCTCTACTTCTTCAAGAGTAAAAGGATCTGAGCAATATTGACATTTGAAAAGGTTTTTTTAAAATTTTTCCCCTTCCCCTAACAAAGTCTTTCATTCTAATAATAACAGATTACATTTAAAGTGCTTAAAGGTTTTGAAAGTTCTTTATCTAATTGGAGCCCTATGAAGTGTAAGTGAGGAAACCCAAGTTCATTAGTGGCTTGACCAAGCAGGTCACAAGATGTAAGACTCAGTATCTCCCTTAAGATCACAGATTTAGCCCAGCTCTAAATCTATCATCCTAAGGGATATACTAAATCTTATAACTTGTTCAGTCGTAATGGTTGGGAAAGATCCTTATACATGTCCTGTAGTAGGTGATGCTAAAGAAATTGTTGTAACAGCAAGATAACTATGGTACCTTAAGCAGAACAGTAAGTGCACACAAGGCTAGATCAGGGTAAAATCATTCTCCTATTAATTTTGGTGAAGGGCTAATTTGAATAAACTTCTGTGTATATGAGAATCATTTCAATTTTACTCCATCATCATATTCTTTCCTCTTTCTTCCTTTCCTCTTTCTTCTCCAGGCTGTACTCTGGACTACCTCTACCATGATCCAGAAACCTTCATCATCCCAAAGCCTTAATCCAACCCTGAAATTCCTACATCAGAAGTGCGCTTTGTTCTTTCCCTCTGAATAGGTGGCTCCTCTGAGAACCTCCATTTATGCAGTCATATCTCATTCCTCTTTAGACTATACTCTGAACTTTCTCTACCATGACCCCCTAAGGAGTACCATGTACCTCCCACTCCTCTACACACACTTTTCAGCTTCTTTTTACATGCTACCTTCCCTTTTAGAATGTAAGCTTCTTGAGGGCAGGGTTTCTCTTTCATTCTGTTCGTATTTGCATTCCCATCACTTAGTACAATACTTGGTACATAGTCAATACCTAATAAATGCTTGTTGACTGACTGACTCCGCAGAAAGAAGACTCCCTCTATTGGAAGAGAACCAGTTTGGTTCATCCTCCATGCTCTAATTTAAACTCCAGTACTACGTGGTATTAAATCAGCTTCCACAAACCAATGGTTCAATGGCTCCTCACTATTCATGTTTATAAATGTTGCAAAGTTGACTGACTCCTTTAAAATCCATTGCAGTAGTTCATTCAATCAACAAGCATTTATTAAGTACCTACTATGTACCTGGTACTGAATGAAGTGCTTGAGATACAAAGTCAAAATTGAAACAATTCCTGCTCTCCTGGAGAGGATTATATCATTCATTCATTCAATAACTATATTTGAGAGCCTGTGCATATAGCATTCTGTTAGGTATGGTGGTGGTTAGGCACCTGTCCTCAAAGGAGTTTAAAAATATTCCATTGCTCAATGCCTAGGATTCAAATTTGTGAGTCTCTTAGAGCATGAATCCTGCCTGTTTTCCTTCTTTAATGAAGACCAGCAGTTATAACTACCTCTGACTTCATTCTTGGCCCAGGAAATGGAGAGAATTCAGCTGGGTCTCACTTCTCCCATGACAAATGTTTTGCCAAATTAATGAAACATTTATTCTCCTCGACAATGAAGCATCTTTTTTTTCTTCTTCTCCCTTTGGGAGAGGGAAGTGTGTGTGTGTGTGTGTGTGTGTGTGTGTGTGTGTGTGTGTGTGTGTGTGGAGGAAGGGGCTGAAACAGTTACTTTGAAATGTTGAAGAGCTGATCTCATCAGTCATCCTTCAGGCTGGAATTAGAAGGTAATTGCACCAAGAGTAAAAGGTCGGAATGTGTCCCCTGAAGCTACTGGGAACCAAACCATGCACCCATCCACAGAGAAACAAATGGCTTCAACTACATAGCTCCGAGGTTAAACATTGCCCTGGAAAATATGACTGTAAAATCCCAGGAGACCTGGATGCATATGTCTTTTTTTTCTTCTCTTCAACCCACCAACCCAAAGCAGAAGGCTCCTTTTTTTACCCAAGACATTAACAGAAATGTTAATGTCACATCTTCTCAGGCAACTTCAAGAGATTCAGGAGCTTCAGCAAGTGCTGTGGGCAAATGGAAAATGACCCCATTGAGTCATGCCAAAACTTTTTACCATGTCTGCTGCTGACATGTCACCATATGGTTAGGGAGACAAGCTCCCAGCAGGGAGACTCAATGAGCCCTGGTCTGAGGGAGCTAGAGTCTCTGTTGTTAATAAGAAGTCAAGGGACTAGCAAGAGCCTGTAGCAGTCCAGAGAAAAAAGCACAATGAAGTCATCCCAGCTGAAAACAGTGGCATGCTGGAGATCAGAGGTTAGACTTGGAGCCAAACTCAGACTTGCAGATCACCTTTAATTTCACAACAGCATAGGATAAGCAAGGGAGGTTCTCTAAAACTAATTACCATGGATTTCTTGTAGAGGCAGCATGGTCTGATGCATAGTCTGCTAGACCTGGAGTCAGGATAGGCCCATGTTCATATTCCTGCTCTGACACTTCCTAGCTCTGTGTCCCTGGGCAAGTGACTTAGCCTCTCTGAGCCTCGGTTTCCTCATATGGAAAATGAAGCTAATGATACCTGTAGTACCCACCTCATGGGCTTATGAATCTCAAATGAGACTATATATGTAAAGTGCTGTGGATGCAAATATTAGCTATAATATCACTATTTTCATCATTGGATTGAACAGCTGTATACTCTCTTAAAATGTTTCCTAAGGCAGCCAGGGTCCAGTGGCCCACTGAAAGTCACAGACATGGAGACTCTTCTAAGATTCATTCCATCAAGGTGGAGCTTATAGTTTTGAACTGTTTTTTGCTAGGGATCATGGAATCTAAATATTCTATTTTGCTCTGTTGCATTGTACCAAATACTCAGTGACTCAAATAAATTTTTTAAGTCCAGATTAATGGCTTGGGAAAAATAGAATGTGATTTAGCTCAGCAACACATCTGCTTAACAGGAAATGAAGGATTTATATTCATTGTAAGTAAGTGGCAGAGCTCAAGCACAAACCAGACCACCATGAGACAGGGAGTTCAAATTCTGCTTCTATCATAAATCTGTGCGTGACCTTGAAGAAAGGCCACAAGTGTCCTCTTCAACCTCCAACATGGAGGGAAAGTGGAGGGAAGGGGGGTTTGGGTTTCCATTCTGTGGCCTATGCCTGAGTAAAATTGTGTAAAAGATTCATAAAATGCAAGCCCTTATAAAGTTATTCAGAAAACTTGTAGAAATCACTTTGTTTCTCTGAATCTCAGTTTCCTCCTCTGTAAAATGTCTCACGCAGAGGGTTGTGGTGACAATCAAATGAGATGATATATGTAAAAATTACTTTTTAGACTATAAAGTCATAAATAATTGTGAGCTTGTTTTCTCACATTCCTATATTCATGTGTACCGTCCCAACCCCAGGTGGAGGGAAGTCAAGGGTTAATGGTTCAAGAGAGGTCTGACCAGAGAAGGTGGAGCAGGACCACACTGGGTGGTCCAGAAGAGTTGTTTCTTAGTTGTTGGGAGCCATCCAGGAGTCAGAACTGGGAGCAGAGACTCTTCCGAGGTAAGGAAGCAGCACTTAGCTTTGGTCATACTCAGTAGGATAGGAAATCTAGATCGACCTAGAAGGTGAGATGAAGTAGACCTTGAGCAACATAAAGGTCAGGTTGGACCCCTGAAATAAACAGACAGGAACAGGGCTGGGAAGACATGGAGAGTCAAGGGCAAGTTGGGAAGTTATTAAGAGATGAGGACTCAGGTCTGTCAGTGTCTCATTCCCAACACTCTCTTTATCACAGAGGCCTTCTAACAGTTGACCCAAGTGTCGTGGCCATGGTTGATTTTGTTTCTTTAAAGGGGGTAGATCTGCCATAAGCCCAAATCTTTTGAGGATCTTGGATGCTCCTTCACTAACACTGCCATGCCAGGAAAAGAGGAGGAGGTGGCATACCCCTTGCTTCTTATTGCCATTTCCCAACTTCCTAGCCACCACCACCAAACTCCCTTTCTTCCTTTGTGGAAGAGGCCTATTCACCAAATGGGTATTACCTCACTCAAAGGGAGAACTTGAAAAGATCTTAGCTTAAAAGGATCAAGGTCTCCCACTGCATTCCGGGCCATCTCCAGTCATCCTGGTCCATATCTAACCACTGGACCCAGGTGGCTCTGGAAGAGAAAGTGAGGCTGGTGACTTTGCACAGTCTTCTCTCATCCAAATAAAATTCAGTTGCAAGTCATGTCATCATCTCCCTGATGGCATGCTCCTCTTTGAGAATGAAGGACAAGCCACAACCTGTGAGTAGTCTGAGCTGCCTGAATGGGAACCCAGTGGGCCAATTCTTTGGACTGCTCAGCTTGTCTTCTCCTCCTCTCCCCTCCCCTCCCCTCCTTTACCCTTCCCTCTCTTCTCCTCTCCTCTTCTCACTGAGGATGTTCTGCCCAAAGGAAGGTAAATTTTGATGGCTAAAAGCTACCTAGTTAACCTGGTGTTTACTGGCTAGATTTCTTTCTCAAAGATCAAGCCTTAAACCCAATTCACTCTGGATCTCATGGACTAGCCAACAACAACTCCCTGCCCAAGCATGACTTAATGGCTATTTTTGGGCCCTCCTGGCTCAGAGTGCATATAAATAGTAATTATTTCTCTTTCGTCCAGCAACCCGGAGGGTCTCCCCACCCACCCCCCCTTTTTCTATTAAAGGGGTCACTCGGGATATATTCTCCCACAAATATATTCACCATTACTGGGAAAACTTGGCATGTATAGGGATTATATATAAAAGGCATATCTGTAGGTAACAAATGTGGCCAGGGAAAATGCTACAGACATGATTCTTATTCTTCAAGACCATCATTGTCTTTTGATGATATCATTGTGCTGCTCTCATTGGTTTCTTCTCTTCTGGGTATGGAATCTACGCTGAACATGTGTTTTTCTGGTTGTTACTGGTTTTGCAGACTTGATAATCACCCCTGGGCAATGTTCCCTGCTACCACCTTCTGAGACTCATTTCTTCAGGGATATCTACTGGCCACCTCAGCTCCAGATAATTTGAATATAGTGCCTGGAACCTCTCCTCAAGTTTGGCTCTTTAGTCATAGCCACAATATCCTTCTAACAAAAAAAAATTGAGAAGGTATCCTCAGACTAAGATTAAGTTCTTTATTTGTAAACCCAGTCTGGGTAGAGTACATATGCTTTTCTTCCAGGGTGTTCATTTATGGCTAGACATTTCCAAGCTTTTCTGGCTTATCATGTGGGTGAATTTGAGCCAGAACAAAAGGAAGTATTCAAGGTCATTGTTCCCTTCCCACTTAACGAAAAAATCTCAACCTCTCCTTACATTTGTATTTTCAAGAGTTAATACAGTGCTTTGTGCATAATAAGTGTTCAATAGAGGCTTGTTGAATTGAATTAAAATTTAATACCTTGCCTCCAGCAAGGGTCTAAAATCAGACTTAAGCATGTATGACTACCACTTGAGTTCTGAACTTTCCTTCTAACTTGTTCATTCTTCAAATTCTGTCACAGAGGATGGGGAAATGTCCATTTGCTTCTGGGAGCCAAACACCAATAATAAGCAACTAGCATTTAAAAGAACTTCATGATAATCAGATCACCTATAATTTTTACACATGAAGAAACTGAGGCCCAGAAACAGTAAAGGATTTGCTCAAGCAATATATGAAATCTAGCTAGGTGGGCTCAGAACAAGGACTAGAATGTGGGACTCCTGGCTCCTAGGTAGCATTCCCTTCACTACATTATCCTGAATCAGCCAATCTCTGCCTCTCAAGTACTGCAGGGATAACCTTATGAAAAGGGGCCTGGGTTTAAGCAACAGTTCTATTTTCTCAAATATTCTAGGGACCTTAATATAACAACATGTCACTTTCTTTACATCAATGCCCACCCCCTTCTGTCTTTGAGTCTCTGTCTCCATCTGTCTCTCTCTGTCTCTCTCTCATACCAGACAGGATCTCCTTCTTCCCTGAAACCTGATCTTAATATTATTCCCTTATAGAGGCACCATGTCTTCCACAATACACACCAAAATATTTAGGAGAGTCTTGACTTTTGACCTACTTATAATCCTTTCTTCATTGACATATACCTAACAAAAAGTTCCCTACCCCCTCATCGTTCAATCCATTCTACCCCTACCTCCAGTGTTTGGAATCCCTGTGACAATGAAGACATTTATGGCTAAGTAAACAGTCATAAACACTGCAGTCAAGGCCTTAAATAGTATTCCTTCTGTGGTTTATCCTTGCCTGTTTCTCAATGGATGGTTTCTATGAAGGGCAATCTATTATCCACCAATCAACAAATATTTAATAAGCACCAGAAACTGGTCAGAAACTGTGCCAACCTTTAGGACTGCAAAAGCAACACTGATTGAATCCCTGTCCTCAATGTGACATTCTAATAAGAGAGGCAGCATTTGCATATCTAAGTATATAAAGAGTATATATGAATGAACACAATGGTTTTAGGAGATAAAGTACTAGTAGCAGGGGGGATCTGGAAATGTTTTACATAAAAATTGGAATGTGATCTGAGTTTTGAAGGAAAACAGGGATTGTGAAAGGCAGAGGTGGAGAGGAAGAACATTCTAGTCACAAGGAAAAGTCAGTGACAAGGCAAGGAGACAGGAAATTGTCACATGCAAGAAAAAAGCATATATGGCTGTACCATGGAGTTCACAGAAAGGAACAATGTATATGAAGGCCAGAAAGTTAGGGAGGGAAGGGATTGTAAAGAATTTTAAATGACAAACAGAGGACTTTATATTCGACCTTAGAGGCTATAGATTACCACTGGAATTTATTGAGTTATGGGGAAGTCTGGGTGACATGTTAAAACTCATACTTCATCAAAATTACTTCGAATATTAGGAAAATGGTTTGTAGTAGAGAGAGACTTTAGATAGGGACACAAAATAGAAACCTATTACAATGACCATAATAATGAAGAGCTGATGAGGACAGTGGCTATTTGAAGAGAAAGATGAAGTTTGATGCTTGAGGTATTGTGGCAATAGAGGTAATAAGATTTGGCAACTAATTGAATAAGTAGAGTTGAGGAGAGGGAGGGGTTGAGAATGACAGCAAAATTGTGAACCTAGGTGGCTGGAAAGATGGTGGTACCTTCTACAGCAATTGAGTGATAAGGAGAGATGGTAGGAAGCGAGAGTTGACTTCCACCTTTACTACAAATATGGTGGTGTGGGAAGTCTGATTGAACTATCTATGTCTGTGGCTATATCATCTATGTATATCTGTCTATTACCTATGTCTATCATCTTTATCTATGTATCTATATTTTCATCTCTTTGTACCTTTATCTCTAACTATAAATCTGTCTATTACCTATGTCTATCATCTTTATCTATGTATATATATTTTCATCTCTTTGCACCTTTATCTCTAACTATAAGTCTATAGATCTCTGAAATAGACCTTTCACTCTACCAAATTTGGGGTAAAGTTCCTTGTTAATGCTTCATTTTTTCAGGCTCTCCTTGCACGTGGTTGTAGAGATCTCTTTGTAGAAGGTATTATTTTGGAAATAAGTAAGAATAAACCACAAAAGAGATGGCAACTAGGGTCTTGCTTATGGGAAGGTGATAGGATTTCAGCTCAACCATAAACTTCTTTTTTGCATATGGTTACATATGCACATATATATTGTATATATGCACACATCATACAGTGCATAATCATATATATTTACATTACACATGTATATTTATATTCAGGTTAATTGAGGAGATGGGTTTGATATGTTGCATAGTTTTGAATTTTGATTCACAGTTTGACTCTTGGGTTTGCTATTTACTACCCGTATGAAGATGGGCAAATCACTTAACTTATTTAGGCCCATTTTCTCTTCTCGAAAACATAGGGCTTGGACCTGATGATATCTAAGGTCTATTCCAGCTCTGGAGCAATGACTCTGTAATCCTATGAGCATATGTAAACTCATATGAATATTTTTATTTTGTGAAGGCCTTCTTCCATAACCTAATCCTTGCCAGAAATATCAACTTAACAAATGTCAGCATAATACTCCATAGGTCAGGAATTAGCAGCCTAGGAGTGATGCCCCTGGGTGGTACCTGAGATGAATACTAATGTCCCTCTATTAACATACTCTACCATTTCTCTCTGCTCTTTCTCCTTTTAGGTGACAAAGTGGATGGGGTGCTGGACCTGGAGTCAGGATGAGCTGATTTCAAATCCTGCCCCAGACACATGACATCGACATCATCATCATTATCATCATCATCATTATTAATCCTGGATAAGACATTCAACTTCTGCCTCCCTCAGTTTCCTTGACCTATAAAATGAACACAGTAATAGCACTTACCTCTCAGGGTCCTTGTGAGCAATAAATGAAATATTTGTAAAGCACTTAGCACAGTGTCTAACACTTAGTAGGCACTTAATAAATGATTCTTTCCTTTCTTCCTTCATTCCTCCCTTTCTTCTTCCCCTTTCCCTCAGAGATCGCCAATGATAATCACTTTCTTAACCTCAAATTAAGAGCTCACTGGCCCCTGATGTAGCATGAGGATACAGAATAGGAACTAAGAGATAAGAGTCAGAATCTCCCTGCAATTCTGCCATTGCACATGGCCCATTTTCAACTGTTCCACGACTTACTGCCTCAGTTCCTACATTGGTTATATAGGGATAATGCTACTTATATCTGATATTCCTTATAAAGACAGAGTGAGGATGAGAGAAAATACCTGTAAAGGACATTGAATATTAGTGAAGCCACAATACAAGGCACAGATTCTCAGAATTCTAGAGTTTGAAAGATGATCAGATGTCATTTCATGTAAACCTCACACAAATTATGAATTTCATTTACAACATGCTTAATAGTTATTTAAAGACCTCCAGTAATATGAAGCTTATAAACCACCAATGCAGCAAAAGGCTCACTGAAGATCAAAACATAATTTGGATATGTTACTTAATCTTCAAATTGGGGATGACATTGCATCCTCATGTGAATATGGTAAATGTGTTTTGAAAAGTGAATAGTGCCATACTAATGAATTAGTGGTAAATATTGAAAGGTATTACTGAGAAATTTGGAATTTGTGTGATAAAAGTTCCATGAAGCCAAAGGTTTCTGAGTAATGTATGGTCAGACCTGACTATTCTAATTATTAGGAAGTTCTTTATATTAAGCCAAGATATGCCTCCTTATAGGTTCTATATAGTAAGCAGTTTGGAGTAATAATGAAGATACTGGACTCATTCTGGACACTAAATTTGGCTTATGCCAGCCTATGATTGCATTAGTTCTTTGGGGTTTTGGTTTGGTTTTTGGGTACCATGCCACATACTTCTCTCTTCTTAAATCTGCACTACAGTATAAACCCTAGGTCTTTTGCAAGTGGTCTATGAGCTAGACACGCAACCTTTTTATATTCACCTCCTTTACTCTATACTTATCTAAATGCTTTAATAAATTGAAATATCTGTGATGTCTTTGCTGTGGGAACTTTGCCTCCTCATTCTGATAGCATTTTTTTTCAGGCCTTTTCATATCTGCATCCATTTCATGAGTTGTCATAGCTGAAAAATGGCCACCCTCTTTCAGGGTAAATTAGGTTGGTTCTTAGACTACAAGCACATAGAATTCTGCAGGTCCAGACTTGAAGTCCTTCCAGGTAGGGAGAATTAGTAAAAACTTGAACTCTTCTGGCATAGCCTTTAAAAAAACAGGCCATCTTCTACATCATGCTGAGGTCCCGGAGTAGGACATTATCTTTAAGTTAAATAGAATTTAATAAATGAAATAGAATCTTTTGTTGTTGTTGCTGTTCTAAAGGATGACTTTCTGGGAAGGGCAGGAATAAGGATAGAGGAGGAAGTTTAGATGATGTAAAAATGAATGGTATCAATATTTTTTTAAAAGAATGTTTTTTTCTATCTTGGTATTTTTAACACCAAAGCCTCCAAAAGATCACCATACATTATGAGTTAATAAATAAACATTTACTTAGCACCTAGTTAGAAGCAGCTTGGTAATACAATGGATAGACTCTTGGAGCTGGAGTAAGAAAGACTGGAGTTCAAACCTGATATCAGATACTTACTGTGTGACCTGGGGTAAGTTACTTAACTTTTACCTGCCTTAGTTCATCATCTGTATAATGGGGATAATAACAGTATCTCCCTCTCATGGATGTTGCGGAGGAAAAGAGAAAAAGATATTTGTAAAGTACTTCACAAACCTTTAAGTGCCATATCAATGCTAGCTACTCTTAGCTAGTATTACTTTGCCAAGCACTTTTCTTGATGCCATAGGAGATAGAGACCAAACTCACAATCAAAGAGTGGTGGTCCCTGTAAGATTCCCATAAATAGTTAACATCTGTTCTGTCTTTCACCTTTGCCAGGGCTTCATAGGCATTAGATGGAATTTAAAGATTATGTAGCTCAAAATTTATATCCCTATATTTTTCAGAAGAGGAAACTGAGGCCCAGAGAAATGACTGAAGCCCACACAGCTTTTATGTGTGACCCAAGGCCGAGTATAGTAATTAACATGATACTCAAACCCCAGTTTAAGTCCAAATTTGGTGCCCTGAATATTATATTATTTTACTTATAGTTGGAGGATCTGCCTATTGTTAACGTCCATGAGACCTTGGTAAACATGAAATATTCAATAACTACTTGGTACCTTGCATGATACAGCTGACACATGTCAATCTTACCAAATTCCTCCCAGGCATCATTTTGTCTCCTTGCTCAGGAATAACAGCTGTTCCTCATGGTGAGGTTAAACAATTCGCTTGACATCACAGAGGAAGTCAGGAGTGGAACTGAAAATGAACTTAGAAGGTGACCTGGAGATAACACTGCTTTTTTATTAACATCCAATACCACCTATAGGAGGAGTATCAGGATACAGGTGTTTCCTCCAGTGGCTATGAAGCCCATTGACTACCACATTTTGATTATACCAGTCTTTTAGCCATGTACCCACCTCATTTTTAATCTCTCTACTCTTTTTTGTTATTAACAACAACATGTGGGATGGAAACAAAAGCCTCCCTAAAGATTGTGCGAATTTTAGTATATTACTTCATCTGAAAACTGGGGATAATTTTCACAGAGATTTTATTGGTATCTGAGGTAAAGTCAATGCAGTCCTCCTTGAAATTAAGAAAGCTTGGGTTCAAGTCTTGCTTTTGACAAATACTGGCTGTGTGACCCTGGGTGAGTCACAACCTACCAGAGCTATAGGAAATTCTCTAAGACTATAAATTGCAGAGAAAGTGCCAACTTACATTGATGGAGGGAGTTTTCTTATCAAGGAATTCTTTGGATATCAAAGAAATCACAGGTGTAATCTCTAACCCTGCCCCTGATATAAGATAATGAATAGAGAAATACTTTGAAAAACATACAGCACCTTTAAAAGTTATTTCTGAGAAACTCATAATTTTTATTCAATTCTAGGAAGTCAGAGACTTCTGGGTAATGTTTTGTGTTCCAGGAAAAAGCTGAAGGTCTCAATTCTGAAGAAATATGGAGGTGAATATACATCAAAGAAGCTCTATTGAATTATTTTAGCCAGGGACCTTTTGTCCGAGAAAACAAAAACAAAAACCGAACACGCTGTTAGGGCCAACACCTCTGGAATTATCAAAATTTAACTTTCCCCCCTTCCCTGACACTCTTCTCCCCTTCCTTCTTCTACCCCTCTTCTCGTTTTGTCTTCCCTTCTACCTTTCCTTCTCCTATATAACAATAACAAAAAAGTGTTAGGGCCAATCACTCTGGAGTCATCAAAGTTTACATGGGTGGATACTCTTCCCTTTCCTCCTCTCCCTCCCTTTTCAGAACCTACTTGTCAGTTTAAGAATATACCTATGACATTTCCTAGAGAGAGACTGCTACCTAAGGTCCAGGCTACCTAATTTAAAAAATGCTTATAAACATATATGTATGTGTATATATATATATATATACACATATATATACACATATATACGCATATACACACACATATATAGATATGTGTGCCTTTATATGTATGTCTATGTGTGTGTACATATATGCACATATATTTAACACCTAGCTCTCTGAAAAAAAGTATGCCCAACCCCTTTTAAAGTTTAATCTGTATTCTAAACATTTTCTTCATTAATCTATCAAGTCTAGAAATCAATAAAGTAGTAAATCAATCCCTGATCTGTAGCATTTGCCAGTTTCTAAGGTATAAATACTCACAATGAAAATTTAACAATCCTTTCTCCTGAGCTTGTACAAGCTGGCTCCAGCATGACCCCGCATGGAGGATTTTGATGATATACATCAATGGAAGAAGTGTCCACATTGATGAAGTCCCAAGTAATTGAATCAACCACTCAACAATTATTTGTTAAGTGCTTTCTATGTGCCAGGCACATTGAATTGAAGTCTGTATTTGATAAACTTTAATTGAACCATGATCCATAAAGAGGGTGTTAATAATGGGGTGTAATAATAGAATAATGGGTTCTATAGCTTATATATTTTACATCTAAACCCTAGCATTTGGAGGATAATATGCTTTTGCTTAGAGGTCTACTGTGACATAGTGAAGAGAACATTGGATTTAAAGTCAGAGGAAGGGGTTCAGGGCCCATCTTAGACATTTATCAGTCATGTAACCTTTGGCAAATCAACTCATCACTCTGAGCCATAGATTCTTCATCTGTAAAATGAAGATAATGATGCTTATACTGCATATCTCATAAGGTTACTGTGAAGAGATGATTTCGTATTTGGAAAACACCATGCAAATGTTAATTTTATTATTTTCGTAGATTATATTTCAACAACTATCTTAACTTTATTTGGTTGGGAAATCTTTGGATCTGATGTGTGTGTGTAAGCTATTTATTTTGCAAGGCTCACATCATTATGTTTCTTTCAGTTTGTAATTGCATTGAAAATCCATGATTGAATTTATAGCATTATCCAACATGTTTTTATCACATGCATGTTGATTTATAGACAGAAAACTAGTCAATTGGCTAGTTTTAACTTTTGTCTGCACCAATAGACTTGCTTTGATCAAAACTAAGTAGTGGCTTTACTTTACTTTTACGGGTATTTGCAAATGTCTAGCTTCCTAGGTAAAGAAGCTGAAACGAGTGATCTATTTTCCAAATCTGTCCTTTTCCTCATTTTAAAATATGAGCATTAAACTTTCTCATGAGTAGTCCTTCATCATGTGAAGTCCTCAAATCCCTCTCCCCTTTAGGTATCTGCTTCCAGAGATAGGTCATACCCTCCTTTTGTTCAATGAGTCAGGGGAAAGGTGATGCTCTGCTGTTTGTCTAGGGTGTTCCAGATCTCCCATTCAGATTTTCCCTTGTTTCCGTTCAGGACAGATGGGTTGAGGAGAATAGAAAGAACAACAAAAAAGGGAGTGACTTGCCCAAGTTTTCTCCCATTGTGATGGCCAATCTATTGCAAATGGGATGTTTTTACTCTTATCACATCCTCACAGATTTGAACTGCTCTGACTAGAGAAATGTTTAGGATGAGATTTAATTTGTCCCTAGAGAAGGTGATAAACACTAACACACAATCATATTGATGGAGAAAAAGGTTATCTAAATAGTAAGCAAAGGAAAGCAAGGAGAGAAATAGAATACAAAAGCTTTGGGGGAAAATTGTTGGTCATTTCTCTTCAAGGATGCAGCAATCTTTTGAGAATTTCTATAAAAAGTTGAAACTTTGATCTTATGCCCCCCCGCCAAAAAAGTGAAAAGATACTGTACTAGGAGATGCAGTATGGTAAACTGGAAAGTACTATGGACTTGGTGGCAGAGGGCATATGTTCTAAGGTTATTCCTGCTACTTTTTAATTGATGTGATGTTGCACAAATCTTTTAATATCCCTGAGCCTCCGTTCCCTCCCTTGTAAAAATGAGGATTATAATACTTGTCCTACCTACTGCATAGGACTGTTAAGAAATCATTTTGCAAATTGTAAAGCATACCACAAATGTGAGCTAACAATACCTCAAAGTATGCTCATGGGTAGAGTCACCTAAAAATAATTGAGGATGCTGGCATAGTCAGCCCTGCTGTATTATTTTGATTTCAAGGCCAATACTATATTCAAGTGAAAAATAGATTCTGAAATTGGTGCAATCAAAAGTCATCCCTAGGGGAAGAAATCTTCAAGAGGAAACAGTGGGTTTCTTAATAAGGCTCTCTACATGGGTTTTATCATAGTATTGAAAGAGCTTTTAGATCCTGCAGAGGTGACACAATCACCCACTGAACTGAAGAATAGCACATGGAAATGGAACCTGGTAGAAGAAATTCCCCACTGCGCTTTTCTTTCCTCCAGGATTCTTTCTAGTTATCCAGGTATTCATCTTCATAGATTTCCTGCCACTGGGCCAGGTACCATTTAAAAGAGGAGTTCTTAACTTACAATCCATGGATAGATTTCAGGGTATCTGTGAATTTGAAAGATGAAAAATAACATTTTTATTTTCATTAAACTAAATCTTTATCTTCAGTTATTTAAAAACTTTATTAGAGCAATGGTCCATAGGCTTCAACACACTTCCAAAAGGATCCATAACACACACAAAAATGGTTAAGAACCTCTGGTCTAGATGGTAGAGAAACAGTCCTTGAATAGATCAGTGAATTGACCAAGACTGCACAGTAAACCTACAAGAAAGTCTTTGAAATCAGTTCAATTCTACAAGCATTTATTAAGGGCCAAATGTATTCCAGGCAACATGTTAGTCTCTAGGGATATAAAAACAAAATGAATTGTAATCTTTTGTAATGTAATCTTCCTTTAGGAACTTACATTGTAATAGGAGTCTGTGTGTGAGGTGGGGGGTGAAGGGGTAGGGTAGGATAGCATATAAACCAGATTTGAGGAGGAGAGAGAGATGAGTAATAACCTAAGAGATGAACATCATAACTCCTACATCTCAGGGGTCTATCTATTCACTTGGGTTATCTGATTGACCTTACCTTAAACCCCCAAATTTTCAAGAGATCATTGATAAACTAAAAAAATTCTAATATGGCATTTAAGACACTTTACCATTTATCTGGATAAAACAGATTGTTTTTTCCCCTTGAATCAACCTCTTCATGACTGTTAGAGAAAGGCAAGGCTTTTCTTTGAAAAAAAA